>NC_142874.1:70080362-70683054 GCF_051225735.1 Oryctolagus cuniculus
CATTTTGGGCAGCTGATGTGATATATGTTGCTGCATTTTGATTCTTGTGAATCTCAGTAAATTGGTATTTTAATTATGATCAATGTTAGCATGGCTTGAAAGCACTAACCCTATCTTGAGCTTTTTCTTCTAACCCAGACTATAGGTGAGCTCAAAGGCTGGCTGAGAACAAGGAGGCCTGTTGCTTTACACTGGCTGCTGCAACACTGAGAACTGCATTGATATGCAAATGAGGTAGCTCCAGACTGGGGCTTTCCCTCAAAGTTGACATCTGGAAGTTAAGATAATATGCCTTCTGAGACAAGCACTAGGACCTTGCAAGTTCCATTTGAAACGCATCTCACAGTGACTCCACTCTGTGAGACTTCTTTTTGAAAAGGTATTGGCCACCTGAGGCTCTGATGGAGTGAAACGTTTTTTACTTCTTTGCTGACAGCTTAATGGCAATTGCCACCATCCGCCTACTGCTTGGAAAGATGTGTTTTCTCAGGCCCATTGGAAATTTTTCTCCATGGACTCATGATGTTTGATTGACTACTAACACTCTAGGCTTGTGTAAGCTTTTTTTTTTTTTTACCTGTTTTTGTCTATCTTTTATATATTCATTTTGCTTGTTCTGACTTTGTGTAGATTTCATCAATTGGAGACTACATTTCCCTTGCTTGGCTTGTCATTTGATAAAAATGTGAAAGTACTTGATTCTCTTGAAGCAATTTTAATCTTTGTGGTTTAAATTGTCATCACGTATGGGAGACATCAGGACACCTCATTGGTTCAGCATGTTGGTCACATGGATATTTTAACAATAATAATTCTTCCCATCCATGAACATGGGATGTGTTTCCATTTGTGTCTTTTTAAAATTTCCTTCATCAATATTATATATTTTTATAATACACATCAATATTTTATAGTTTATTTTTGTTTATTGTATTTTTAGTTGTTAACATTCAATTTAATTCACAGATACAATTATTTTTAAAAGACATTTATTTATTTTGAAAATCAACATTACAGATACAGAAGGAGAGACAGGAGAGAGATCATCCATCCACTGGTTCACTACCCAGATGGCTGCAATGGCCAGCACTGGGCCATGCCAAAGCAAGGATCTAGGAGCTTCATCTTGGTCTTCCTCATTGGTAGCAGGGGCTCTAACACTTGGGCCATCTTCCACTGCTTTTCCCAGGTTAGTACCAAGGAGCTGGATTGGAGGTGCAGCAGCCAGGATATGAACTGGCACCAATAGGGCATGCTAGCATCACAGGCGGCAGTTCTACCTGCTATGCCATAGCACTGGACCCCAGAACTCTAAGAAGATAATAATATTGCCCTCTTCCCTCCCTTCCTACTCTCCCCATTTCTATATTTCCTTCTTGTGTTAGTTTTTGAGATAACATTTTAAATTTCTATTACATTTAAGTGATTACTGCTTCACCAAATAAGAAGTTTAACAAGTAAAAAGCAAAAAGGCCCTATTTATAGTTGTATAGTATACAGACATTTTACCTCCAACTGTTAAATTTACTCCTAAGTATTTTACATTGTGATGTTATTATAAATGGGATTGTTTTATTAATTTCTTTATTGGATAATTCATTGTGAAAGTTTAGAAATTCAACTACTCATATGATTTTGTGTCCTGCAACTCTACTCATTTATTAGTTCAAATTTTTCTTGGTGGGTCCTTTAGGATTTTCTATATATAAGAACATGCCAACTAAAAGCAAAAATGTTTATTTCTTTTCTTCTAAAGGTTTTCTTCCTTTTATTTCTTTTTGTTGCCTACAAGCTCTGGCCAAGACTTTCAGTACCATGTTGAACTGGAATGGTGACAGGAAAATCTTTGACCTATTCCCAATTCTGAAGGAAAAGACTCAGTTTTTCACCATTGATTGAGATGTCAGCTGTGGGCTTGTCATACATGACCCTGGTTGTGCTGAAATACATTCCTTCCATACCTAATTTGCTAAGGATTTTATCATGAAATACTTTTTAATTTGGCCAAATGCATTTCATATATCTATTGAAATGATTATATAATTTGCACCCTTTATTCTGTTAATGTGATATATCATATACTGATTAATTTATGTTGAATTATCCTGTACCTCAGGGCTAAACCTCATTCAGTTACTCTGTCATTTGATTGAAAAATTTAATCCATTTACATTTAAAGTATTATAGATACATAAAAATTTATTGCCAGTTTGTTCATTGGTCATAACTGCTTATATTTCTTTTGTTCCTCTCTTAGTGTCTTCCTTTGTGATTTTTGATTTTCTGTGTTGCTGTTTTGATTTCTTTATTTTCTATTTATATATATTGGTTGTGTGTATATATATATATATATATATGTATCTTTGTTTTGTCTTACCATGAGGCCTACATAAAACATAATCTGCCTACATCATAAACAAAATGTACAAGTTTTAAAAATCATGCAGCAATGAAGAAAAGAAATTTTTGTAAATAACTAAAGGTTAAGGGATAGATTATAATTGGAATTAGAAAATGCTTAAAACTTAAGAAATTAAAAAGCTAGTAAATACAACATAAGATTATACATATATATAGTTAGTACATTTTCTTTTGATTTTAGAAAATTCATTGTTCTCAACCCCCCATCCTTTTTTTTTTTTTTTTTTGGTTATTTATATTGACACTTATTCAAGTTAATATATAATGTGGTAGAAGCATACAATTTTTTCCCCAAACATTTCTCCAGTTTTCTAAGCCAAATTTGTTGATATATTTGCAAAATGTATGTTTCCATCTATGGGTATTTCAGTTATTTTAAAACTAACAACTATATGCTTCTGTACTAATTTTTCTTCTAAACATGTTGCACACATTTTATCTCTATTTTTTCATCTCTTACTGAAAATACGTCTGTTTTAGATGAAATGTTTTGCTGGCATCCGGTAACAACAGCCCTTCAGGTAAACCTGCTTCTTCAGGTTTACAGATAACACCTAATCTGGTGGGGCTAATCTGGGGCTTTCCAATCTCTCATTGTGCTTTCTCTCTGTGCCCAGAACTCTAGAGATGGAATCTTCATTAAATTCTTTTCATTTAACTCTATTCATTGTGCCACTTATTTACTGCTGGGACTCTGGCATGGATATGCATGAAATACCAGAGGGTACATCAAAAAGTTCATGGAAAAGTGAAGTTAAATGATAGTCTTATGTGTTGCAAAAAGATTTTGGAATCCATTCATAGTTTTCTCATAATACACATTTTCATAAAATTTTTAAGACTCCTCATATGCATGGATTTCAACATTTTCTGCACCAAAATAAACTTATTTTTTAATTCCATGTTCTGCAAACTTTGTTAAGTGCTCTTGTATTATAAGCCCTCTTCTTCTAGAGAAGGTGATGTTCATGAAGGTGAATACATTTTGTAAGCTTTTGCAGCAAGTAAGAGACTAAAAGTCCAGATTCAAACCCAGTTTTCATATACCAACTTTTTTTTAAATTTATTTATTTTTTTGACAGGCAGAGTGGACAGTGAGAGAGAGAGAGACAGAAAGAAAGGTCTTCCTTTGCAATTGGTTCACCCTCCAATGGCCGCCGCGGCTGGTGCGCTGTGGCCGGCGCACCGCGCTGATCCGATGGCAGGAGCCAGGTACTTCTCCTGGTCTCCCATGGGGTGCAGGGCCCAAGCACTTGGGCCATCCTCCACTGCACTCCCTGGCCACAGCAGAGGGCTGGCCTGGAAGAGGGGCAACCGGGACAGAATCTGGCGCCCCGAGCGGGACTAGAACCTGGTGTGCCAGCGCCGCAAGAAGGAGGATTAGCCTAGTGAGCCGCGGTGCCGGCCCAAATACCAACATTTAAAGATGTTGCCCTATGGTAGTATGTAAAGGCTGATCTGTAGATGACGCCGTCAGTTGCAAAGTAACATACAAAAATATATTTTTTGCAATATTTTAGAACAAGCAATGACTATTCTGTAAGCGTATATCAGTACTGAGAATAATTGGCCATCTAACAGCAGCAATACTTTGCTAAGAGCGAGCCACATCACAGGATCTGGGAAATTTTAAGGGTTAGACTTAGCACAATAGGCAGATATCAGCCATTGCATATTTCAAAATAAAAACTTCAATGAGAACGGCTGTCCACAGAAAAGAGAGCCCAAGAGGCTGCAGCCTATTAGCCTTCTTTCCAATTCCCATAAATCCAGAGCAAAATTGCCAAAATCACAATTCACAGTGGACGCAAAGGGAAGTATGCGGTGGTGGAGGGGAAGAGGACGGGTATCCCCCTCTTAATAGTTGGCTAGTTTTCTGGAAAATAACAATAAATTTGCCAAACTTAATCTGAACTTGCTTGGCTCTACTGAGCCTTTCATCCATAATTAATGTGAAGTTTTCACCATTGCTGCAAGTCCCATGTCTTTATCCTGTTTTTTTTTTCTCCCTGTGGCTTGATGATAAAAACCACAGACATTCACAAGTGCACAGGAAATTCAATAGAGCCTTTAAAAAAAGCTTCTGGTTTTGTTTGGCATATAGGTTTTGGAGTCTGGAATAGAACAAAACCAAAATTTCAAAGGAGGCTTAATGAGGTAATTCCACAAGAACCTAAAGTCACTGAATGAATTCAAGCAAGTTGATGCAACTTGAAACCACCAAACACACAATCCTGATTGTAATCCTACTGTTAACCTGTATCAACATGGAAGAGATTATATAAATTTTGTACAACCAATTAAAAACTGCATTATTAAAATAACTTAATGTTATTTTAACCTGTATATATAGATATAAAATAGATATAACCTGTATCTATTTTAAATAAAATATAAATCTCAAAGTATAAACAGCTGAGTTTTCCTCATAAACTTGAACATTTTCACTTCAGATAGCATATTTTGTCACAATTTTTAAGAATAGCTCATAGAAGGACCAACACTGTGGCTCAATGAGTTAAGGCACCACTTGCAATGCTGACATCCTGTATCAGAGTGCTTGTTGAGTCATGGGTATTCTGCTTTGAATCCAGCTTCATTCTAGTGCTCCTGGGAAAGTAGTGGATGATTGATTGCCTGAAGTGCTTGGGCTCCTGCCACCCACGTGGGAGACCTGGATGGAGTGCCTGGCTCCTGGCTTTGGCCAGGCCAAGACCTGGAGTGACCATTGCGGGAGTGACTCAGTGTATGAAAAATCCCTCTCTCTCTGTATGTGTTTGTGTGTGCACCTTCTTCTCCATTGCTCTGCCTTTCAAATAATTATATAAATGAGTCTTTTTAAAAAGATACTTAACACATTCAGAGTATAAATTTAGCAAAGAGTAGAAACAGAAAAATATACATTCTATCTTCTTCCATAGCCATGAACTTTTCTCACTGAAGTCAACTCCAATTGCTAGTACATGAAAATCCTTCCAGACACACCCTAGACATATGCAACAACTATGATTTGCTATACTTTTGGTGCATACTTTTTTCATAATATGTGGAAAAAGTACACATGAATTTTTAAAAACTTTGTTTACTTTTTTTTTATTTTATTCAAAAGGAAGAATGTGGGGCAGAGGGGGAGAGAGAGAGAGAGACAGAGAAGGAGTGAGAGAGACAGATACCTTCCATCCACTGTTTCACTCCTCAGATAACCACAACAGCCAGGGCTGGGTCAGGCTGAAGCCAGGTTCTCCTATGTAGGGGGGACTCAAATTATGGGCCACCATCTACTTCTCCCTGGAAATGTTAGCAGGGAGCTGACTTGAAAGCCAAGTAACCAGGACTGGAATTGGCACTTGACTATATTCTGGCGTCTCGTGTGGCAACTTAACCATCTGGACACATTGCCAGACCCATGCAGGGATTTCAAAATATTTGTTGCATGCAAAGAAGTTCATATTTTTAATCCCATTTTTCTCAAACTTTTTGAAGTACTCTTGTGTGTGGGTCTTGTAGCTATTTGCATATATTTATGTATTCTTTTTTCTTTATACAAATGGAAACATGTACTATAGTGATCTGCACTTTGCTTTTATGTTTCTTCCACTTAATGTGCATTTTGGATATCATTCCATACCATGGCTTTATTCATATATAATGTGTGAAGAGTAATCACTTGTATGAATGTATCATAATACTAGCTAATATTTTTAAAACTTTGATTGGATTCTGGCTCTGTCCTAATACTTTAACCAACTCAATTCTTAACTGCATGATTATCAAATTCATCTTACAAATGAGGAAACTGACAGGCAAGGGAAATTCATTACTTGCAGGACACCACAGATAGAGATCTAGATATCATAAATAGCAGAGGTGGAATAACTCAGTCACATATCCTGAGTTTGTTGGGGAAACAATTCATGGTTCTGTTATTTTGCTACAAATCTTGGGAAACTAAGTACTAGCTACTTTTGTTGGAGATTATCTTTTCCATAATGTTTTCATAGTGAACAGCCTATGAAAACAGAGATTGTAAATTCTTCCAAAGCAGAGGACATATTCTCTAACTGTCCAGGAAAATAAGACCCTATCTTTCTCCATGGCAAAAGTCAGATTAGTTTGCAGCTGATTATTTAATATTTGATTGATATTTGGGGTCCATCACTCATGACGCAGCCCCTCTGTCTATGCAGCATCCATACAGGCCCCTTCACATCACCTCCAAGGAAACAGAGGAAGAGGTGACCCTATGGATCATGGTGCCCATGCTTACTGTTTGTGAGTAATCATGTTCCATGTCTCTAATCCAGGAATCCTATGGCCTATGTCAGCATCCATGAAGCTGAGATGGACTTACCTGATAGTTTTCAAATAAAGTAAATGTCAGAACTTTCACAATCATAGACAGAATTCTTATCCTATTCTCTGGACATAGCTATACAATCATAATTTATTAAAAATCACCTCCCCCGTAGGGGATTAGAGATTGCTGGCCTTTAATCTGACATACAAAGAACTGGGAAGTTATCACTCCCATCCTTGCAAATGAAAAACAAGTTTGAAAAACTTAACATCAATAAAGCTTAAATCCACGAAGAAAAGAAGTCATAAGACAAACTATTGCTCCCAAGACTGGAAGCAGGAGAATAAAGAGAAACACTAAGAGTGAAAGTTTGTAGCTGGAGCCACGCAAGCAGGTTCATTTAACCTGAGTTGACAAAATACTGGTGGCTCGCTGTGGACAAGCTGAAGAGTTGAAAACTCTGGAGGACTGGGAGACTCTCCGAGAGTTTTACCTCTAGAGGCTGCAACAAGTTCTAACTGTGCCAATCACAGCAACTATCCTCCAAAGCCTTCCATATTGAGGAAGAGACACTCTTGACGCCAGCCTCCTTTCTTTTCCATGTAGGAGAAACAAACACCCAATTCCAGAACCTTCTAGCCAGACAGGGGTGCAAAGGAAAGCTGAGAAACCCTTGTGGAAGTCACAATGTAGGAATGTGGGTTCACTTAATAAGGGGCCCTAATTATAGGACTAAAGAATATTTTTCTTCCCCCATACATTTCTACTGCAACAAAGACTCGTGTTTAATAATAGGGCATTATATCTTTAAAAAGAAAAGAAAAGAAAAATGAAAATCTTGGGCAGGCCCTATTTAAGAAGGAATCTCTAGAGAAAATCAAAAGGAGGACAAAAGCAGTAACACTAGAGGACATTTTAGCCTCTGACACCACAATTGCAACAAACGATAAATAGAGTGTGTCTCCCCTGAGATAAACATGAGACCTCACACTAAATATCTATTTAACCCAGTTGCTTTGGCTACATACATCGTATTAGGCTTCCAGCAATAAGCTACAAGCCATGCCAAAGGCAAAAAACAAAAAGAAAAAAAAAACACAATCTGAAGACACAAAAGCAAGAAACAGAACCAGATTGGCAGAGACTTTGGAATTCTCATACTAATAATTTTAAATAGCTATGATTAATGTACCATGAATTCTAATGGAAAAGTGGGCAATGTGCAAGAACAGATGGGTGCAGTAAGCAGAGATGGAAACTCTGAGAGTGAAAGGGAATACTAGAAATCAAAAACACTGTACTTTTGATGGTCTCATCAATCAACTGCACACAACTAAATAGTCACTGATCTTGAAGATACATTAATAGAAATTTTCCAAGCTGAAAAGCAAAGAGAAGGAAATGAAAAAGAAGGAACAGAATATCCAAAAATTATGGCACACTTATAAAAGTGCAAAATATGTATAATGGGAAATACTAAAAGAAGAAAGGAACAGAATAAATACTAGAATATCAGATCCCATTACTCACTTTTTTCAAAATGTCGAAGAGCTTTCCATTTCATTCAGAATAAGATAGAGTCAGCTTCTGATGGCATATGAGAGCCTGCTCATCTTCCAGCAGGACCACACTCCAAACCTGGCTTTTTCACTGCCTCGTTCTTTCACTTAGCAGCAACCACACTGAGATCTTTACCAAAAGTACCAGATTTTCCTCTCCCCCCCAGTTAGTGCTTTTGAAATTCTTTTCCTCTGTTTAGAGAACAATATTCCCATGAAAACTTCTCATGGCTCCCTCCTTCACTTTCTGCAGGTCTTTGCTAAAATGTGCCTTCCTGAGGTGCGAGACGTGACCACTCTGCCAAAAATAGCCTTCTCCAGCATCACGCTCTATCCTTGAGCCTACATCCCTCTTCTTAATGACACTGTCCACCGTATGACACTGGGAGTTTGTGTTTGCTTATTGTCTGTCTCCTCCATTACATTATAAACTCTATGAGAAAAAATAGATTCATCTTTCACCCCCAGGACCTAAAACATTACCAAGTGTATGACATGTGTTCAAATAACTTTTGTTGGAGAAATGAAGGAGTGCCTGAAATAAATATATCAGATAAGAACATTTATCCAAGTCCCATTAGGATGCATCTATGTCATATATCAACTAAATTCATAAGAAATTATATTTTTGTACTTCCAGAATCTTGACTTTCCACAAATCTGCACTTTTAGAATAAAAGAGAAATAGCTGTCCTGAAAGATTTCCTTTTCCAAAGTGTCATCTATAATCCATATTCCCATTGCTGTTGCTTCTTACTTTTTTCATGATTTAATACGTAAATCAAGATGAAGCTTTCTGAAGCAGTGCAGAAAGGAGCCATCAGAGGATGAGGATGCTATTTATAAATGCAAACTGATCTTTCGAAAGTAAATACAGGGCCAGTGCTGTGGCATAGCGGGGAAAACCGCCGCCTGCTGTGCCTGCATCCTATATGGGCACCAGTTCGAGTCCTGGCGGCTTCACTTCCAATCCAGCTCTTTGCAATGGCCTGGGAAAGCAGTAGAAGATCATCCAAGTCCTTGGGGCCCCTGCACCCATGTGGGAGACCCTGAAGAAGCTCCTGGCTCCTGGTTTCTGATTGGCACAGCTCCGGCCATTGTGGTCAATTGGAGAGTGAACCAGCGGATGGAAGACCTCTCTCTCTCTGCTTCTCCTCTCTCTGTGTAACTCTGACTTTCAAATAAATAAATAAATCTTAAAAAAAAAAAAAGAAAGTAAATACAAGAGGGGAAAAGTGGACTGCATTGAGAATGTAAACTTCTATAAGCACAGGAAGTGAAACCAAAGTAAATTATTTCAGGAGTACTATATTCTGAGTCTGTACATATAGATTTGTTGTAAACATGAGAGAAGAAGGTTTTTTAAAGTGGACCTCCAAAAGTCCATTTTATTTCTGGCAGCAAGCATCTTGTACCTGTTAGTCTTTGCCTAAAAATTAATAAACTTTTATATCTTTCCTTCTATCATTACTGTATTGTCATTAAATGAGAAATATTTGACCAAATCCAAGATGTCTTCCTTCAAAACCTGTCAAAATTAACCTATACCTATCCATTCTTTTCTAATTAATTAATATATATAAAGGGCATAGATTCATGTATTTAATATATACAGTTTTAATAACATAGTGATACTTCCCATCCTAACCCCCTCTTACTCCTACCCCCCCATTTTTCTTTTCTTATAATTTTTGCAACAAAATACTTTCATTTTACTCTATTATCACAAGCTTAATCCATCCATTCTAATTATGCCAGTTCCCGTAGCACTCCAAGTGCCTCCAGTATCCTTTCTTCCTTCTTGTGTTATTGGAAAAGCCTACTAGCATATCATAAGCTTGACTTACGCTTGGTGTGTGCCAACTTTAGTCCTTTCATATAAAATATAGGTAAAAAGTGGAAGTCTAAAAATTATCTGTATACTGATGTGTATATATACTGTGTATATGCATTCCTTCGAATGTTACAGTATTCCTGTGTTGTGTAGCTGAAGTCAAGCTTTAAATGAAAATAAATTTTTTCTCATTTTTGAATATCATATATTTCAAACCATTAGTATGTCATTCCACTTCAATAAAGGAAGTCTAAAAACAGAAAAGAGTCTTCTGTACCATGCTTAAGTAAACTTGCATGCAAAAAAATAATGACTGGAGGTTTAGAAATATTAGGCAAAGATAATTGTGTACATTTCTGAGTATATGATGTATTATCTGGTATTTTGTCAAAGATAGAAAAGAAAGAACAGACAGAGGCATTGTACTCTGGAGCTACAAGCAATCCTTCCCCAGGAGTCAATTCTTAAATATCATGAACGGTTATTAAAGGAGAGAAGAATGCAGGAAGATGAATGAAACCATAGAACAATATCAGGGTAGCAGAAGCGTGTATGTCTGAGTAGGTATTTTCAAAAGAAAAGCACGTCTTATGGAAAGACAGGACTCAGCGGCCTTAGGCTGAATTCCCACCCAACTTGTCAACAATCTTGAAAGCTGAGTCCAAAAAGTGACACTATCTCAGTTTTTGTCTCTCCAACTTGGAGCAATAATGCCAATGGAGTCCCAAGGACTAAGCAAAGAGAATTATATAACTGTGTCTTTCAACTGTAGCAGAAATAAATCAGGACGATATTGTGCCAATCAACAAGATTTATTTTGTCCTTCATAATATTTTCCAAAAAGTTAAGTATTTGAATCTTGCATTGTTCAAATTTCTTATGAAAATATTATTCTATTATCATTATTTTCACATTGTCACATTTTCCTTTAGTCATTGAAAGAACTCTGAACTCCATGTATGTCTCATATAATCTTATAGAGCTGTATGCCTTTAGAATTTCCACAGGAACCTTTTTTGAAGGCTTCAACTTAGGATTTCTAAGACTTTGACTTAGATTATTTTTTGGATGCCCTGCTTGAAAATAATGTGACCCCAAGTTAAATAAAAACACTGCATGTAGTTGAAATAGTTGATTATCTCAGCATTTTAACAGCACTATATAGTCCGTCAGAGGCACTTCATGCAAATTCAAAGCCATACTTGCCTAGGAAGCATGAAGGGAGACACCACACGGGTAATTACATCCAACTCCAAAACGTCTTTCAGAAAAGCATCAGGGTACAAGGAGCAGTCCCATCCCCTAGTTTGTCTAGGGGAAGAGCACCAGGGTCTGTCTCCCTAGGCATTTGGGACTTTGAGGGACATCTTCTGAATGGGCAATGAAGACAGACTGTTGAACCAGGTTTTCCAGGAAGGTCACAATGGTTGTTTTACTGTGGAGCACTGACATTGCCTAAAACAATAACAACATTTGAACCTTGGCCATTTTGTTCTGAGGCTGGGTAAACCAAGTAAAACTTCATGAATAACCACAAAGATCAATAACCGAAACAAGGGCAGGTAATAGGCCTAGTGGTCGAGCTAACAGTTGAGATGTTCTCATTCCATTACTCAGTGCCTAAGTTCAAGTTCTTTCTCTGCTCCCAATTCTAGCTTCTTGCTAACGTGCAACCTGGGAGGTAGCAGGTGATGTTTTACATAGCTGTGTCTCTGCCATCCACTTGGAAGACCTGGATTGAGTTACTGGCTCTCGGCTCTGGTCTCACTCAACTCTGGCCACTGCAGGCATTTGCGATGTAAACTAGTAGATGGGAGTCCTGTTTGTCTCTCTGTCTCTATCTGTTTCTCAGCCTCAGAAATAAACCAACAAATAGATTTTTAAAAGTTTAAATAACTACAACAGTAAAGGATAAACACTTTGCTAATTTGATTGAGTGCATATTATACATAAATTCATTCATGCAACAATTATTGAAGACTTTTTCTAAGCCATCATAGCCAAATGATGTAGTTCGTATTATTTTCTGCATTTTATGAATGGGGACACTGAGTTTTAAAGAAGATAATGTTTTTACACAAGATCACATGCTAAGTAGGTGAGCTGGGATTTGAACTCAGATGTGCCTGGGGCAGAGATCAAAGATGAGGCTTCTCACTGCCTTCCGTGAGGCCATCTTTAGCTGCCAAGAATGTTTTCCCAACCTCACCTAGCTCTCAGATACACTTCTTTTATTGTTTTTGGATATAAGCCCAGTCAAACATTCACTGTAACAATGTGGAGAACCCAAGACTTGGGATGTATTTTTTTTTACATACCACTTCTCTAAAGCCACTGTTTGCAAATTATTGCACAAGGTGCCAGGACAGTCCCTGACTTCACCAGAGGCAATTTCTTGACAGATCCAGTTCCTACAATAACAGCTATAGATCAGAAATGAGTGCGCTAAGGAATGAGTGGCTTTGGGTCTGTGTTTTTTGGCCTGGCACTGGTGAGAGTGTATAATCTGGATAGATGTTAGTTTTCTAAACAAACATAACCCCTGGTTGCATTAAAGGAGGAAATAAGGTTTCAACTTGTTCCCTTCATTAAACAGCTTTATAAAACTAGCATTTGTTGAGTTGAAATGATGAGCAATAATAATGACCGGCATGATGAAGGTCCCAGAATAATTATAAGTCCTTGGTTTTCTCAATCATAGGGGCATTCCATCAAGAATGTGTCTCAGGCAACTGATTCTAATATCAAGTAAGAAGTTTTAGGTATGTCTGTGAAAAGGCCCTTGATGAGTGCTGGTTTGGACACAAAGGCTGGCTTGCACCAATATTTTGGAGACCTTCTTGCCCAAAGGCTACCAATGTGAAAGTTCCAATTCTGCATCTCTATCTATATTCAGAAGTTCAAACACTCACACAGAAGGAAGTTACCAAGAACAAATCACTGATATGAAGAGGAACTGCCATTTTATTGATGATGAAGAGCAAGCATCAAGGAACACTGAAGCACAGTAAGCCCAAATTGTGACCTGCATTAAAACATGTTGCAGTACAGGAAAGAATCCAGAGGGTAAAATACTTGACTCTATTTTTATCATTTTAAATGTATAATATTATGAAAGGATATGAAAAAGAAAACTTACTAACAGACAGCTGGCTTTCATTTGTAAATGTGTAAAGCAATCTAGGACAAAAATTAAGCCAGTGAAATAAAAAAATAATGTAGGTTATGTAAGAAAAGATTTTAAACAAAACTTAACTGTGGCTCCTTAAAAATTTAGTCACATTTGCCTGTAAGATACCATTAGTAAGTAAGATGGGGTAGCAAGTATGTCATGTTTTAAATTCATTACATTAAAAGATAGTTATGGTTTTTTGCCCTTTAAAAATTCAAGGCCTACATTTATATTACTACTATAAGGCCATGGCCCAGTTAAATTTAAAATGCAGAAATACATACGAGTAATTTAGGTGCACTGCAAATTGACTGTATTCTTTGCTGACACTGAGTAGAAAAGTCAAACAGTCCCATGAGTACTGTACAGAAATTTTTTTCCCTATTACTAGTATTTAAGGGCATTTGATATGTAGATACTGATAAAACTTTAGGCTTTTGCAGACAAATATTTATTAGAGCATGTAAACACATGCTCTAATCTGTGATTTTTATGAAGAATCAACATATTAACAATTTATTCTGATAAAATTAAAAACAACACATTAGTAAAGAAAGTCTTATTACTACTGAAAGAAAAAGTACTAGGAGATTTTGGAACACATCTTTTGGCTACCAATTGTCTATATATTTCCAAAACAATTTGCATTGAACAAAATCATACTTAAACTTAATGAGATTTGATGTGGGCTATAAAACAAGGCACACAAATATTTGCAACTTCATGACTCAATCATTAGAAAACAACAATCTTATTAACACTACTAGCACACATACATCTCCACGGACATTTGCAACCTTGATTGAGAGTCCACAATTGATCCTCTAACCCTCGGTTTATGCTTTTTCTTTCACTGTGGATACTGGAGGTTATTTTACTGAGTCTAGTATTAAATTAAAAATCCGATATAAAAGGTAGATTCGCATGTCATTTGCTTTTTTAAACCAGGGGAATGTCTTCACAGCTCCACTTTTATTTCCAGCTCCTGTGGATAACTTAATTATGAGAAATTCAAATTGTGGAAGAAGAGCATAGTTCAATGCAATATGCCAGAAATAGAGAAGATCTATTTCACACATGTTGACTAAAGTATGCAGAGTTAGTTTTCGTTTGATTTTGTCTAAGTCAACTTTAACCATGTAATGTAGCATACAATAAAATGCACATATTTTAAGTCCATGAGATTTGACAAGTGGATTGCACTTGACTAATCACCACCCCTATCAAGATCCTTTAAGTCCTGCATCTTTTGAGCTCTTAAGTTTTGAAAAGCGAGATTGTCTTTGACATTCTACCCTAGAGTGTGCTATGGGTTTTGATTTGTTCTCTGAGTGAATAAAGGGGGACTGTTTGAGGGCTTGTACTTGCTCTCTCCAATTACAATAGCTTGCACTTTCAGGTGAAGGACCAGTGGAAGGGTTCTTCCAACACCTATGGACATCTATTCCAACTGCAGATTCAGAAACCAGCGTTTCCAAAAGTGAACCCAATAGCCAAGTATGAGATACACTCAACTAAACATTTCATTGATTTCACGAACACCCACTCTAGTAAATGGCCATAGGACCCTTTGTAGAAGGACTGAGGGTATCTCCAGCTTACGAATTTTCTGTGGTGGACAGGGTCTTCCCTCATGGATAACTAGCCTCTCCATCAATCGATAGGTTCTGTGTGTAAGAGCTAGCCCAAATCTGGAAAGTGGACAAAGGATTATGAAATTCCACTGGGATGGATGACTTCAGCCTCCTGTCTACCTGTTCTTTATCATTTTTAATAATGCACCTCTGTAAGTTAGCCTCCTCTGTGTGCAGTGCAACCTTGCTGTCCTTTCAGCTAATTTCACTCATTGCTTCTGACAGCGAAGCGTATCAGCTTCTTCTATTCATCCCCCTGCTACTAGGGAGCCAGATTTTGATGACTTCTACTAATATCGATCTTGAAGAGCCATACCAAACTGATGCCGCTCTTGTTAACACGTTCACTGACTAACTAGGTAAGTGGAGTTTCTTCTATGGCGTCCAGGAAGCATGGCCAACCAGCAGGTATTTCAGTGCAACGTGGTGCACCCTCTCACATGGCCATTGTTTAGAGATTTCAAATCCTTTATCATACAGCTTTTCATAACAATATAACAATCCTGGCAGCTCTGCTGCATTGAATGTGGGGCATCACTTTTTCCAAGCTTGCTGGAGTCATCGTACCATGTATTAGGACACTTAGAGAAAGATGAGTCGTTATCCTTTGGGATCCTTGCCAGGATGACAAATTCTGAATCCTGAGAAAAAGTCTTCTGAAGAGCAAATCTCCATTTTCTAGTTTTATGGACTACTCACTTACTTCAGCACCCTCATAGTCTACTTGTAGACATACGCGATATCAAGCCCTGTAGCTCCTAGGCATAGTCTGTGTTCTCCCTTGAGTCGCAGTTGAGTCACGGTAAAATTTGTTCCTAATTACTAGTCTAGAGTCGAGAAGGAAACTTTGGGAAATTTGCTGGAGCAAGAAATCATAGTGGCACCAGTCCACATTTAAGTCTTTTGAGTGCTTTCCCTATTAAAGGAGTGGGCCACCTGTGGACCAGACATACACATACTCATCCACATATTAATATGAATCTAAAATGTCAGATTTTCACCATTGTGTTGAATTAGAAGGTAGGTGCTATGAAAATGTCTTCCACACTTGTTTACCACAAACAGCTGGGTTGGGGAACTGAGAGTGCAGCTCAGCAAGGTCACGTCACAGGCGAATACTGACTGTGTCCCACCATACATTTTGGAATATTCTGCTGAGGCAGAACTTCTGTGTCTTGCCCTGATGCGGTTCAACTCTCTGGTCCATCAAGAGACTACTTCGGGAGAAACAATATACCCTGCTTTGTTTCCTTTACATTTTCCACTATAATTATTTCAATGTGCTCCAAAGCACTATGGTTGCTATGATTGGGAGAGTTATGCAGAAATGGAAAAATAAGGCAGAGATGACTATTTCAAAATACAGGCTTGGCCACACAGTGACATTTCTGTCAAAGGCAGATGGGGCGCTATGTTTCAAAGTGGTCTCGTCTGATTACATTGCCTAGTGATGCTGTAGCCATCTTAGTTTATGTACGTACATTCTAAGATGTTCACACAATGCCAAAATTGTCAAACAACACATTTCTCAGAATGCATCCTGGTAGTAAAACAACACAAATGTATTATTTTACTAAAGTGTGTTTGCCAGTCTAAGTGCATTTATCTCATTAATATCCCACATTTATTGCAAAATTCTGAGAGTAGAAAAGATGTTAAGCAAACAGGAATTATTGTAATGGAAAAACCATCATATCGAAAAATAGCTAACTGTACTGAATTAATTATCTTTGCGGCATCATCCAAGCTGCAAGCTTGCCCTATGTATTAAGAGCAACATGAGACTATTTTAACTACTATTATCTCCTACTCTCTCATTCAAGCTTTTTTCTTTTTGACAGCCAGTGTGGACAGTGAGAGTGAGAGAGAGACAGAGAGAAAGGTTTTCCTTTTTTGCCATTGGTTCACCCTACAATGGCCGCCGCGGCCGGCGCGCTGCGGCCGGCGCACCATGCTGATCCGAAGCCAGGAGCCAGGTGCTTCTCCTGGTCTCCCATGTGGGTGCAGGGTCCAAGCACTTGAGCCATCCTCCACTGCCTTCCAGGGCCACAGCAGAGAGCTGGCCTGGAAGAGGGGCAACCAGGACAGAATCTGGCGCCCCGACCAGGACTAGAACCCGGTGTGCCGGCGCCACTAGGTGGAGGATTAGCCTAGTGAGCCACGATGCAGCCTCAAGCTCTTTTTAATATCTGCTTACACTCTTGCCCTTTGTGATTCACTAGATCACTTCTTAAATGCATATTTGAAGTGTTATTTACAGAAAATAACCAATTAATTTTGAGTATTTCTCTACAAATTATAGTGTGAAATTTTCCAGACAATGATTATTCAGTTACATGTAAAATATGCATTAAAATGTTAAGATGAGCTCAGATTAGCTTCTACGTATTTAGAAAGTCGGGAATAGGGTACAACATATGACCGAATGGAGTGCCAGAACCATAAGAAAAGTCCTACAGCGTTCTCACATTGAATGTAAGCTCAGTACTGCTGCTCTCACTCTCAGTGTACCCAAGAGTGACACATCACAAATAAGGAAAGAGGAGGTTCCTACTCCCCACAGGGGAAATAATGGTCCTTTTCCTCTTTCTCTGTTGATGTGAGTCCCCTCAGAGAGATTTTTGTATTCAATTATTTAAAATAATAACAAGTCTTATAATAAAACTCTCTGGCTCCCCACCACTGATAGCCTCCCACCAGACATGCAGAGCCACCCCACCTTGTGCCCCTCCAAACTCCAAGGTGCAATATTGGTTATGCTCCTCAGCTGCTCCTCTCAGCTAGTTTAAATAACAAAGAGCTGTTTAATACAATGCTCTTGCAAAATCTGTGTTACTGCTTTGTGCATTCTAATTTATATAAATATATACATATTACTCACTTCTTATGGGTTTTACTCATCACTGTACTTTTTTTAAAACTTTTATTTAGTAAATATAAATTTCCAAAGTACAGTTTATGGATTACAATGGCTTTTCTCCCCTCATAATTTCCCTCCCACCTGCACCCCTCCCATCTCCCGCTCCCTCTCCCATTCCATTCACATCAAGATTCATTTTCAATTATCTTGATATACAGAAGATCAATTTAGTATATATTAAGTAAAGATTTCAACAGTTTGCACCCACACAGAACATAAAGTGTAAAATACTGTTTCAGTACTAGTTATAAAATTACTTCACATTGTACAACACATTAAGGACAGAGATCCTACATGAAGAATAAGTACACAGTGACTCCTGTTGTTGACTTAACAAATTGACACTCTTGTTTATGGCGTCAGTAAACTCCCTAGGCTCTAGTCATGAGTTGTCAAGGCTATGGAAGCCTTTTGAGTTCGCCGACTTCGATCTTATTCCGACAGGGTCATAGTCAAAGGGGAAGTTCTCTCCTCCCTTCAGAGAAAAGTACCTCCTTCATTGATGGCCTGTTCTTTCTACTGGGATCTCACTCGCAGAGATCTTTCATTTAGGTGGTTTTTTTTTGTTTTTTTGTTGTTGTTGTTGTTGTTGTTTGTTTTGTTTTTTTGTTTTGCCAGAGTGTCTTGGCTTTCCATGCCTAAAATACTCTCATGGTCTCTTCAGCCAGATCCGAATGCCTTAAGGGCTGATTCTGAGGCCAGAGTGCTGTTTAGGACATCTGCCATTGTATGAGTCTGCTGTATATCCTGCTTCCCATGTTGGATCGTTCTCTTCCTTTTTTATTCTATCAGTTAGTATTAGCTGACAACAGTCTTGTTTGTGTGATCCCTTTGACTCTTAGACCTATCAGTATGATCAATTGTGAACTGAAATTGATCACTTGGACTAGTGAGATGTCATTGGTACATGCAACTTTGATGGCATTTTATTGGAATCCCCTGGCACATTTCTATCTCTACCATTTGGGGCAAGTCAGCTTGAACATGTCTCAAATTGTACATCTCCTCCCTCTCTTATTCCCACTCTTTTATTTAACAGGGATCACTTTTCAGTTAAATTTAAATACCTAAGAATAATTGTGTGTTAATTACAGAGTTCAAACAATAGTATTAAGTAGATCAAAAAATACTAAAAGGGATAAAGTATTAAATTGTACATCAACAGTCAGGACAAAGGCTGATCAAGTCACTGTTTCTCATAGTGTCCCTTTAACTCAATAGCTAAGACCTGGAATCAACCCAAATGCCCATCAACAGTAGACTGGATAAAGAAATTATGGAACATGTACTCTAGAATACTATACAGCAGTCAAAAAAAATGAAATCCGGTCATTTGCAACAAGATGGAGGAATCTGGAAAACATCATGCTGAGTGAATTAAGCCAGTCCCAAAGGGATAAATATCATATGTTCTCCCTGATCTGTGACAACTAACCAAGCACAAAAAAGGAAACCTGTTGAAGTGAAAGGGATACTATGAGAAACAGGGACTTGATCATCACTGTACTTTTAAGATTTATCTACATTTGTTTCTATTTGTGCATCTAGTCTGGGGTTTCCAGGGGTTACTACAGTATCCTATGGTGTGCACTCACCCTATTTTACTTAACCATTCTACCAATGAAAGACATCCAAATCCTGGCAATTCTGGAAACTTTGTACATATGACGTTTCTACTCTCCATAATGAAAATCTGAGAGTAAAACCAATAGATCCTAGAACACACATTTCCTCTATGTAGCAAACCGCTATGAGGTTATTCTTCAGAATGGCAGTATAGGAAACAGTAATCTATACAGTATTGGAGGCACTTTTAATCCCAAATAGTTGTTAGTATTTTGTATTATCTATATCTCATGATTTTGCTAAACTGATGATATAAATGCAGAGCTTCTGATGTATAGCTATAATTATTTACTAATGAATTTGAACTTCTCTCCATTTACGTTTTACTATTCCTCTGTGAATTGCCTCTTAAACTCTGCCTTTTATCTTATTGAATTGAAAATTTTTTCTTCACTGAAGTCTTATATATTCATTATTACCTACACTCTTGCACCCTTCATATTTTTCAGTTGCCTTTCACTAGAATATGCTATTGAGTTTTTTTCTAGATCAATCATGCACCCTGAAAACTTGCTGGATTATTTTATTCTATTTAATTTCTAGTGATTCATTTGGGTTTTCTTTTTAAATACTCACAGTTTATACTTCATATATAGTCATACTTTATAGATACTCATACTATGAAAACATGATACAGTTCTCTTTCACTTTAAGACCTACTTTATTGTTTTTCTTCTTTGATTATTGATCAAAACCTAATTCTTTGTTAAAAAGGACAATGACAGAACACATCTTTGTTTTATCTTTAAATTAAAGGAAGTACACCTCAAGTTTCTTCACTAAGGGTACTATTTACTGATACTTTCATATATAAAACCTTTTTAAAATAAGGAAGATTTTCTTTTTATTTCCACCTTTTGAATTACTTACTACAAACACATGTTGAAGCTTAGCGAATAACTTTTTGCATATTTTATCATATGCATATGATATTCTCCCTTAGATTAAGTCATTTATGCTAACTTTCTGGTGTTCTCTATCTTTTCATTTCCGAGATTAAAAACATCACTTCATTATGATATATTCTGTAATATGTTGTTAGATTTATTTCTTTAATATTTCTGCTTTTGCTGAGTTGTGAATCAAGATTGTACTAATCCTATAGGATAAACTGGGTAGCTTTGTGGTTTTCCTCCTTTGTAGAAACACATCTATAGCATAAATAATGTTTCTGAAACGTTTGATAAATGTCCCACCTAAAACAATCTGGGCTTTGAGAAGTTGTGGGAGTCTAAGACTGTGATTTTGAGTTCACTTACATTCTTCTTTTTGAACCTTTTTGACATTTTGTGTTTTCTCATAATTTATTCCTTTAAGTAAACAAATCCATTGTCATTTTTAGAATGTTTATTATTTATCTTATTTATATTTTTACTTATTTGTAATAGTTTGCTGAATAAAATAGATTAATGTTGACATTTATTTTTTGTATTATCATAAACTTCTCTACGAATATCTGAATTTTCAATGGTAGTAGAAATATATAAGAAATTTCAAACAATTAATTTCACAATTTTTGTTATAATCAAGTCTATAATTTGCTTCAAGAGTGACTGAAAACTTTATCACATACTTAATAATTTTCTTTCCTCTCTCAATTTGCAGGATATAATTTTCTTTGGTTGTTTTAATATTGGTTTAGGTTTTCAAACAATTATCTATATGCTAAAATAGCAGAAATTGTAATAAAAAAGAGATATCTATACTCCTAAAGATATGAAATTATTTCTCATTTCTCTGTAACTTGATCATGGTACTTTAGTATACTTTAATATTTGATATATTCAACTCCTTTGAAACATTTACAGTGGTAAGAATAAACACTTCTAGCTTTAACCAGTTTGATCAGCTGCTCCAGATTACGCTGGATGGCAGTGGACCAAGCAGTAGAAAAGAGTCTTAAAGATTGTGAGAATCTTAAAATAGGAGCAAGTCTCACCAAATGTTTTAAAGGAAAGGGTAAAGTCAAAACAGTTCATTTATTTCCTTGTATTCTCATTAAAGACATTCCTGTCTTTGAATAAAATGGCCAGAAAAGGCAGAGGGAGATGGCCCAGGACATTGGGCTCCTGCACCCACATGGGAGACCTAGAAGAAGCTCCTGGCTCTTTGCTTTGGATTAGCCCAGCTCTGGCCATTTCAGACATTTGGGGATTGAACCAGAGAATGGAAGACCTCTCTCTCTCTCTCTCTCTCTCTGTGCCTCTTTCTCTCTGTAACTCTGCCTTTCAAATAAATAAATAAATCTAAAAAAGATTTGAATTAACATGTTGTTATGTTTAGATATACATAAATATTTAATAGTTTGAACTTACACACTGCTTTCTTATATATACTATAACTGTTTTGTTTCTTCTGGATTTCTTCTTAAATGTCATGTTGAACATTTACAAGTATAATGAATAATATATGAGGATCTTTCAGAAATTTCATGTAAAATGGAATTAAAAGATAATCTATGATAGCTTTTCATAGTATGCACTGTCCATGAACCTTTTGAAGATCCTTTTTAAGCATATGTATTTTATTTTCAATTTTAATTTTTAGTTTTTAACAAATTAAATATTTTAAATATATTTCATAGATTTAATTCTTAGAATATGAGATATTCATTCCTCTCCCCTTTCTCCCATCCTCCCATCCCCCCCTTTCTTTCTTTCTTTTACTATTTGAGATAATAAAATATATTTTAAATATACATTACAGTACTAAGGCTTAATACTTAATAGTTCATGAAATAATGTTTAACAAGTAAAAAGTAAAAATACCCTAGTCTTGTGGGAATATAGACAATGGCAATAATTGAATGGAAAAGTGACCATTTCATCCATATATATTAAATTTTAACATAACCACAGATCATCAAAGCTATCATAATATAACACTCTTAACAATTGGTTAAGGTATTAAATAAACATATAAAATATAGTTTCACAAAATTGTATTTGCAGCAATATTGATAACACAGGTCTATCTGCCTGCCTTCCTTCCTTCATTCTTTGTTTGTTTGTTTCTTTCTAAATGTTGGCTCCCACATATAAGAGAGAACATGTGGTATTTCTCTTCCTGTGTCTGGCTTATTTCACTCAACATGATGTTATGTGTATATATTTTAAAGGACATATCTACAATAAATGTCAATGATGTATTCGATTTTTACATTATAATTACCTGGAATTTATAATATACATGTGCATAATTTTATAATTTCAAGTAAATTATATTATCAATTATTATAATTAATATCCTCATTTGACAAAACTAGAGTCGCAACTAAGATTTAAAAAGTAGTATGGGTTTCCTTATGCTCAATCTGATGGCCTTTCCACCTAATGGCATTGCTTTATCATCCATCCTTTGTGTTGTCCAAGACATGCATTTTGAGAATGGGCCAGTCTAATTCAGAAACTCTGATTCTCTTTGAATGTGTTGCAATGCATTACTAATGTCTCTTCATATGAAAATCTATCATCATATACAATAATGGATTTCACTAGAAAAAAAACTTAAATAATTAGAATAACAAATCAGTTTACAATGTTTTGAAGAGCATTTATACAAATGTGCAGATTATTTACAATGCTGAAAGTTCTCATGGGGGTATAAGCACTGCCACATGGTTTCAATAGATTGTAGAAAATGAAATCTTTAAGCAAATAATACCTTCGTTATAAAATGAGTGAAATGCCTTCATTATGAAGAGGTTCTCTACATCTTAAGGTGGAATTACTGAACTAGGCACTGATGTGTCTCAACAGCAACAAAAAAATGTACCTTCTACGCATGTTAATTTCCATCAGTAGTGGCTTTCATTCTAAATGGGAGAGGGTCTCCCTTTTCTCAGGTCGGATGTGATACTAAAAAGTGACTCCTCCCCTACTGCTTCGCTCTCAAGTTCAAAAGATTACCAGGTGGCTTATATTAATCCATAGAGTGCAAAGGGTTTTTGCCTCAATTAAATGGTACATTTCCAAATCTATTTGTGTGGGAGACTTTTGCACTGAAGCTCCTAAGTCACATTAAGAGGTGTGACTAGATTACCATTTGCCAATTAAAACTGCACCTTTCCAGCTGTCTGAACAGTGACTCAGAGTGTTAGAATGTGAGTAACATACAAAGGCAAGTAAAAGTTTCATGGTTAGTCAATTCCAATTCATTACATTTCTGTTTTAAGTAGTCATGCAAGCAGAATGTCCATTCATTCCCTGGAGATAACATTACTTCCCTTTGTGATTACTCCAAGTGGCCACTAAAGGTCACTCTTACTCCATATTTTTCAGCCCAGTTATGCAACCTGGACTCAGGTATAAAATCTGTGAACCCTCCACCTCCATCTTTGCAGTAGCAAAGGAAGCACTTGGGATAGGAATTTCAGCAAGTGAGAAGCAGAGTCAGTGTGCCCAACTTGTTTCAAATCCACCTGTAGAAGTGGTTTGACAAGAAATCTCGTGTTGCATCTCTGCACTAACGTATTTCCAGGAAAGTCAACACAATTCATATGAAGTTCATTTCAAAGTCAGTACAGGGCACGTGTGGTGCTCAATGATTATATTTTGCACCAGAATAAAAATGGCTTAAAGTTCAGTAAGCCATGTTGGGAAAATGCATTAAAGATCTCACACCCTTACTGAGTTAAATTATAACTATGCCCTTTTGAAGAAGAATGGGAGGGTTGAAATTGGCACTTGCAAAGAATTCAGGAGCTTAAAAACATCTATAAAAGTAATGGTAATACATGTAGGAGCCATGTCCTATTTGCACATAGATGGATAATTCAGGAAATGTTCATGTTTGAAAGGCTTGTTTTTCTTGGGGATGAGAGCATATTTGATCTAAATGATATCATAGGAAATTCACTTCTAAGAGCCAGTATACATATTTAATATCACTAGCCACCAAGGGCTGGATTGGAAATGGAGCCACAGGGACAAGAACCGACGTCCATGTGGGATGCCAGTGCTGCAGCCAGAAGCTTAGCCTACCCTGCTCAGCACCAGACACTAGAGCTGAATATTGAACCCAGACACTCTGAGACAGGATTCAGACATTCCAAGCAATGTTTTAACTGCTGCACCAAAAGCCAACCCAATTGACTTATTTATGAGACGTTATTTTTTTTCAGTTCTTCTTTTCTATCCCTCTTTACACACACACAGACACACAGCGAGAGAGAGAGAGAGAGAGGGGAGAGAGAGCGCGCACACACCCATGATGGGGTTACAACCTGATAAACTCATAATAATTGAAAATATTGTCGGTTAAAATTGCTCTTGATACATTTAATTTACTAAACCTAAACCTAGCTCAATCTACCTTAAACATGCTCAGAACACATATTCCCCTAGAGTGGGGAAAGATCAACCAACACAAAGCAATTTGATAATAAAATACTGAAGACCTCATGTAATTCATTGACTACAACACACCATACAACAGAGTAGCAATTGGTTACCCTTATGGTCGTGCAACTGAGTGGAAGCTGCAATTTGCTGCTGCTACCCCACTTTCCAACAGAGTATTGTACCACGTATTAGTAGGTTGGGGAAAGATCAAAATTCAATGTCCAAATGCTACTGAATGTGTATGGGTTTTGCATCAGCGTAAAGTAAAAAATTCAGAAGTTGAACCATTGTAGACCATCTGCTTATTATACATACATACATATGTATTAGCATGCAGGGCAAAATTTATACATATATGTTAGCAAATGTCAACAAAATCAACATTTTATGTTGGATAAAAGTGGCTTCTAGTTCCATTCTTGGTTCTGTAGAAAAACCAACTCTCTCCATAAGACAGGCATGAGAAAGTGTAGAACTGACTTCACATGCTTATTTCCCACTCAGATGATTTTCTTATGTTAAATGATTTTAGTTATGACTCAAAAAACTTTTCAGCTGCAAAAAATGGATTTTAATCTTTCTCTTTTGTACTTACACCAAAAAACTCAACAATAACATGAAATTTGGAGGTGTTTCTAATGGTTTGGAATGGCAGCAAGAATTATGTTATAATATGTAATTATATTTTAAAATACATTATATGTAAGTTCATGAAAATGTATATTATGAAAAAGCTGAGTATGGCTTTCGAGATTTTTATACCAAAACAAGCTTACCTTTCAATTAAATTCTCCATGAACTTTTTGAAGTTGCCTAATATTGTGTTTTTCTTGTTTTTTTTCTTCTCTTTCAAGCCCTTATTTCTCTATTTCCCACTGTTCCTTCCAACAACTTCTTGATGCATTGTCACTAAGAATCACAGTTACCTATCAGTCTGTGAGGTAACCTGGTTCAACTCTCTCCAAAGTCTTTCACCAAACTCAGTTCGACCTCCACCTTTAACCTTTTCTGCCTTTCTAGGATTCTCTGATTAACAACACCATATTCTCCACTTTACCTGCACCAAAATACACTACAATGCTAAAATAAGTATCCCATTTTATCATGACATTGCAAGTATCCCAAGTAATATCCAGATCAATGTTCTTACTGTTCAAAAATTGTTGAAATTACCAGTTTATTAAAAAGTGAAAACCAATCAGAACTCTGACAAAAATGAAAGGCACCCTTGGGGCCGGCGCTGTGGCTCACTTGGTTAATCCTCCGCCTGTGGCACCGGTATCCCATATGGGTGCCAGGTTCTAGTCCCGGTTGCTCCTCTTCCAATCCAGCTCTCTGCTGTGGCCTGGGAAGGGAGTGGAGGATGGCCCAAGTGTTTGGGCCCTGCACCCGCAAGGGAGACCAGGAAGAAGCACCTGGCTCCTGGCTTCAGATCAGTGCAGCGCCGGCTGTGGTGGCTATTTGGGGGGTGAACCAACAGCAGGAAGACTTTTCTCTCTATCTCTCTTTCTCACTGTCTAACTTTATCTGTCAAATAAAAAAAGAAAAAAAAAAAGCACCCTGGTGAAAACTGGCTGCTTTCCATAGATGCTACCATGAAATGTATTTTTCAAGAGTCAGTAATTATACACAGTGCTGTGATGTTTGTTAGTAGAAGCTGAAAGCAGAGAAGACATTAAGTAATTTGCCCAAAGTTAAATAAAATCAACCAGTGGCCGAGCTTCTGTAAGAATCCAGGCTCCTGACTTTATTTCCATAATCTTAGTCACCATTATAAAGGTTCCCATCCAAATGCTTAGTATGGCCTGGGCAGACAATGATAGGGCATTGGTTAACTTTAAGCCTATGGGAGAGAGTTGTGGGAATCTCTGCAAACAGGAAAGGGCTTGACCAAGTCATTACCAAATTGTATTCATCCTTGGGACACATCTATTCAAGTGGAAACATCTCAAGAGCTCACACTTCATCTAAATTGCTTAGTTACAGATACAGACACAAATTTCTCGTGTCCAAGTTCCCTAAAATGTTTATTCTCTCCTTCTGTTTCTACCTCGAGTGCAGTTTCAAACTCCCTTGGAGTCTCAGAACCAAGGTTTCTACAAGCTGAGAAGACCCTGTGTACAGTCCAAATCATATGCCAGCTCCTTTGTACGTGTTATCTTGTCTTTTTAATCTTCTGGAACTTTCCGTTTGTCTTTGATATCCTTATATATCCTTGTATTTCCCTGAAATACATACCTACGAAGGTTTCTCCTTATCTCTCCCCTTTGATGTGCCATGACCCTTGTAATCTGAGGTTTTTATTTTTTCACTTTTTCTGGAATGGTTCTTATTTCTTTTTCCTTCTGGAAATTTTATTAAAACTGCTTGCACCTATTTTCCTTCCACATGTCATTGAACTTGTCTTTGTTTTCTATTCATTGATCCTTTTCTGACTTCTTCAGAACTGTTCCTAGAACTATTCTTTCCATGCTGTACTTCATGAACTATTTATTTATACTACGTATTTCTGTTTTTGCCTTTATTCTACTACATCTTTCACACATAATATTCCTCTTGATTTATCTTATGATATCTTTATTCTTATTCCTTATTTAAATGGATTCTCATCTTTTTTAACATATGTTTATGCTATACTACTTAGTTCTTTGCTCATATTTTTCTCTTCTAGTAGATTATGAATTCTAATTTACTTGCAATTTTGAAATAATTGTGCTCTTCAAATTTCTTTCTCTCTCTTTAGTGTCTCTAAAGTTCTCTTTCTCTCTTTAGTGTCTGTGAGTTCATATTCTCCTTGGGTGATTGGATAACCTCTTCAGAAATTAGTAAGAGGAAGGGAGGTTAGTCCTGCAGTTGCTTCTGGTGAGCATTTTGGTAGAAATCAGGACTAAAATTTCCTTGTACTCTTTTTGCTCTGTTTTCCAGCTATGACAGAGACCATATGTTCTGTTCACAAGGCAATAACTTTAAATGTTAATATTAAAAAGTTAAAGAAGAGGCCGGTGCCGCGGCTCAATAGGCTAATCCTCTGCCTTGTGGCGCCAGCACACCAGGTTCTAGTCCCTGTCGGGGCGCTGGATTCTGTCCCGGTTGCTCCTCTTCCAGGCCAGCTCTCTGCTGTGGCCAGGGAGTGCAGTGGAGGATGGCCCAGGTGCTTGGGCCCTGCACCCCATGGGAGACCAGGAAAAGCACCTGGCTCCTGGCTTCGGATCAGCGCGGTGCACCAGCTGCAGTGCGCTGGCTGTGGCGGCCATTGGAGGGTGAACCAACGGCAAGGGAAGACCTTTCCTTCTGTTTCTCTCTCTCACTGTCCACTCTGCCTGTCAAAATAAATAAATAAATAAATAAATAAAATAAAAAATAAATAAACTTTTAAAAAAAATTTAAAGAAGCAATCTTATATTTTGAAATTAAAAGAAACCATTGCCCAATATCTCAAGCGTTGGAAAAAAATCAGAATGGAAAAATTTTAAAAGCCAAAAGTATATGTACAAGACTGTAAAGGCCATATTTAAGGGAAAATTATTTTTAATATATTTAGCAGAAATTTTATAAGGTAAAAAATTAATGAACTAAAGGTCTAATTTACAAATCTAGAAACTGAAAGACAAAGTATACCTAAGCTTAGTAGGAAAGAGAAAATTAAAATGGGAACATAAACTAGGAAATGAAGATGCCACACAATAACAAAATAACAACAGAGTAGATCAACAAAATCTGAAGTTGGTTCTTTGGGAAAAAAATGAGCAGATATGCAAATACTGGGCAAGAATAACAAAATCAAAATGAAAAAGAGTACCAATACTGTGAATGGAAAAAATGATGTCACTAAGGCAGAGAATTTAAACATAACAGGAAAATATACTCAACTAATATATGATAGCAGACTTGAAAATTTATTCAAAATTCACACTTTGAAAATGATTACTTAACAAACTAGAATTAAGAAAAGAAAAAGAAAATTCTGAGTAAAGTTGAAACTACTAAAAACTTGAAATAGTACTTAAACTAAAACACTGCCCAAATAAAATCTCAAACACCAGTAGCTTCATTTGGTATTTTATTTCACTTAACTTTCAATGGACAGATACTTTCTACCTTATAAAAGTGAACAGTCACACTCTTGTCATAAAAGTGATGGTTCTACAGCCATTTTAACAAGTGAATCATCGTGGTTTTAAACATTGGTTTGATCAGTGAAAACTCTCCTCAGTCAACCTGTGTCTGAGCATCAATCAGAGGCAACCCTATATGCTGACCACTAGCCAACTGGAAACAGACTCCCTACAAATCATGTCTATAAAACTGACATACACTACTTCTACCTGTGTGATGAACAACACATTCTGGTAAACATCAGGAAACCCTCCTTGGAGACTGACAGCAGCCCACACACCCAACCCTGTAACCAGAACAAACCAAAGCCTAGGAATGACAATAATCCACACTTCTCCTTAGGCTCAGCAGAACATAAGCAAAGTCTTTGCCTAGACCCTACAGAAGACTGGTAGTTTGTTTTTTCTCAACCAGAATTAGATCATGAATGAGACCTATACCTCCTCACTTGGCAGAATTCTGCAGGACTTCAGTCAAATAAGCACACTAACCTACGCCTTGTACTGCAATTTCATTCGTTCTTCAAATTTAGTTCCTGGGGAGCCTGATTAAAATTCAAGTACAGACTTGATTTGTTACATTAATATTCCTAATTTATTTTGTTATCACAGAATTCATAATCATTAGGTTTCTGTAGAAGTCAATTAGACCTAAATCTATTATATGTGACAATTAGGCCTTCTTCTAATTTCCTTTACCATACATGGGACATTGTATGGTAATGAAAGTCAGATATAAGCCTTTGTGTAAGGTCATTAAATCTTTAATGAAATTTTTGAACAATATTTGAAATGTGTTTTTTCCACATAATGTGTATATTATTTTCTTCCACTTTTGTTTGTTTAAATCCTAGTCTAATAAATTTTTATTTTGCCCTGGATTATTGTGTGTTGGACATATAAGCAAGTGCTTCTTAGGGAAACTAGTAGAAATTTAGCAGATATTAATCTTAGCAGGCTACGAACACTAAAGTCTTTAAACAAGGAACCCTTATAGAACCAAAAAAAAAAAAAAAAAAAACATTGAAATGTTCTTGATTTGGCTCCAAATTCTGAAAAGAGACACTAGTAAAAATCTAGCTATGGGATACAGCAAATCAGACAACATAAGATGATTTCAAATGGGCACTTGACAAACTCTGTTATGAGGTGACCTAGCACAACTGGGGCCCACTGGAATTTTTTTTTAATTATTTTATTTGTTTGAAAGAGAGAGAGAGAAAGAGAGAGATAAATCTTCCATCCACTGGCTGACTCCTGAAATGTTCCCCACATGACTGTGATGACTGGGGCTGGCCCAGGTGGAAGCCAGGAGACTGAAACTCCATCTGGGTAACCCACATGAGAGGCAGGTGTCCAAGTAGTTGGGCCGTCTTCTGCTGCTTTCCCTGGTGCTTTGGCAGGCAGCTGAATCAGAGACAGCCAAGACTTGAAGTGGTACTTGGATATGGGATGCTGGGACGCTGGTGTCACGGGTGGTGGCTTAACCTGCTGTACCACAGTACTTGACCCCCGTTGTCTGTCTTAGAAAACAAACACTTAGAGGAAATCTTTTCTAAGATTGTGAGGATATTATCAATTCATGCTTCATCTCTAAGCTTGTCTGATTGACTCAGAGAGTCTTCCAGAAAGTGGTCCCTTCCTATAATATTTTAATTATTCCTGCTTTCTTAGTCATCTGACAATATCCAAAAATGCTGTCCAGCGTATTACACAATCATTGTCTCAACTGATAATACAACAAATGACTCAAAGACAAAAACAGGAAAAATCCATGTGGGCTGAAGCTCAATGGAAAATGAGATTCCTGCAAACAAGCCTGCAACTTCAAGGGAACTCAATGAAAATAGTGGAGAGCTGGACAGCTTAGGTTGGCCTCATATATAGCTCTGGCTAATGAGAATGGAAAGGGCAACTTAAGAATTTTGAAAGCCTCCAAACTAGCTAACCGTTATTCCACAGAACGTGTCTATAGCCATGTATCGTGTAATAAAGCATATATGTTTGGTCTTTGCCCTGTTTCTGCCCCAGAACTACAAAAACCACTGGAATTTCCTGAGTGGCGTGTATCTTTCTGGTTATTCATACTGTACTTTATCCCTTGTGAATTCCTGTGAAGGAGGTGACTTGGAATAGATCCACAGAGAGTTGCAAGCCGAGGACTTGCCACACAAATGATGACAGGACTAGAACATTCAGCTTCACCACCCACCAACCTCCACAGAAGCGGGGAAATTGGAGATTGTGTGGCCAGTCAGGTGGCCAGCGATTTAACCAGACATGCCTATAGAACGAGGCTTCCATAAAACTCTTGGTTTGGAAAACTTCTAGTCTGATGAATGACATACCAAAGTTCAGGGCGGGTGGCATGCCTAGGGTCCATGAGATCAGAGAAGCTATGAACAACATTTCCTAACCCCTCCCCAGCTGCCACCACGCCTTCTGATTATGCATCTCTTCCACTGGCTGCTCTTTTCTATTTATTTATTTATCCTCATTTCATTTGAAAGGCAGAGAGACAGGGAGGGGGGAAAGAGGCAGAAAGGGATCCTCTATCCATTTCTGAAATGCCCACACCAGCCAGGTTTAGATATGTCCAAGCCAGGAGTGTGACTCAACAAAGATTTCCCATGTGGGTGGCAAGGACTTGAGGACCTTCTGCCTCCCCATCTGCACATTAGCAGGAAGTCAGAATAGGAAGTGAAGTCAGCACCCAAATCTAGGCACTCGCATGTGGGATGCAGTTAGCCCAAGGAGCATCTTAACCACTGCACTAAATACCTGCTCTCATTTGGCTATTTGTGAGTTATATCCTTTAAAACAAATGTAATTTTAAAATCAATGCTTTCATTGTGGGAACCACAGAAGGTGTAGCTGAGTCAGATAGAAGCACCAATAGCTTGGGGATCCAGGACTTCTAATTAATGTATGATGGCTATAGGGACAGTCTCATAGGACTAAGGCGTTTAATTTGTAGAATCTGTAGTAACTGTGAATACCGTCAGAATTTAATCCAATTGTAGGACACCAAGTTGATGTCACAGAATTAGTGTAACACATGGTTTCAAACCTGTTTATTAATCAGTGACAACTTGCTTCTGTGAACATATATTTGGAAGCCAGCTAATCAGCGACAACCTCATGTTTTGAAAGTCAGCCAATTTTTCTGTGGACTCACTCCAAGCTATATTTCTAAGATGAATGTTAACCCAGTCTCACTTCTGTAACCCACATAAACCATGCCTCTGTAATATTGACGTAAATCCCACTCCTGTCCCTATATCCATCATAACCCAAAACAAATCCTCCCCCAAAAGCTGTATGTCATCATTCACTTGTTTGGTTCAATGAGACTATCCTTGACCGTTATAGCTCTCTGTAAATTAAATAAGACATAAATTAAACTTTGGGGTAGAGACATTGAGCAGCCATATAATGCTTTGATATTCATGTACATTCTTTCATTAATTTTGAAAGAAGAAATACTCCTCAGTTTATTCCAAGAGGTTACTATAATCTTTAGAACAAAGTTAGGAAATCTTAAGATAATACAGGAAATTTACAGTTCCCATTCCTAAATAAACAAGTTGTAAAATTTCAAAGATTTTCGTAAACCTGATCTAACAGAGTAGTAAAAGACATATTATGAATAAGTTCACTTTGTCTCAAGTATGTAAAAGTAGTTCAATATTAATGTTAATAGTTTACACCATTTCAGTATCCAGGAAAATATTTGATAATAATGTTAAAGCATGTTTAAATTTTTAAAAATTATTTCTATACTCTAGCCATAAGAGGCAACTCCTTAGACTTGAAAGAAATTATGAAAAACTGAGAGCAAATATGACTTCAAATGAGGAAATTTTACAATCATCTCATTTGAAATGAAAAAGGCACTCACTATCCTCACTTCTACTTAACATTGTGTTTGAACTCAAAATGCAAAACACAAAAAATCATTATTGTCATGAGAAATAAAAAAGAGAAAATGAAATGTCATAACTGGAAGATGATAATTATCTACATGGAAAATCCAAAGAAATGACAGATAAATTATTAAAAATAATAGGAAATTTTAGTAAGATGGATGGATAGAAGATTAACATACAAAAGCCATCTGTACTTGTATATACTGCTTGTCAACTGAGAGATCTTTAATAAATAATTTCATACTTACGATGCAGCTCTGCTTTGTAGCTTGAATTGAGTGGCATTGCAATTAAAAATTCCTTCCTTCATTTATGTATACTCATTTGTTAAAATTGGGATTTTTAGTACTCATTGCTTGTAACATTAAAACTAGGAAGAGGAATGATTTTCACAACATATAACATTCATCAATAGAGAATAAATAACTGCAAAAATACATATCATATAATTAAGAAATGCTATTTCCGTTATATTTTCCTTAGATTTAATGCAATACAGCAAATCTCATAGCATATTAATGTTGCTTGTTTGATTACACGTTATCAGATGTATAATAATAAATCTTAAAGTAACTCAATCCACTTCAGTCAATTTAAACTCCACTCACTCCTACCTTGGCCACAGGGACCTCTACTCTCTGTATGTGCTCTGATTGCCTCTGCTGAGCCTTGGAAAAGTGTCCCTAGGCAGAAAGCCAGAGTGAACTTGGAGGTCACTTCATATGCTTCCTTTCTTTCAAGGATCACAGCCTGGAATTACTTGTGGGCCAATGCTTGAGAACAGTCGCTTCATATATTTTGTCCAGATTTATAGTTATTTGCTCAGGGGTAAGCGGATGCCTGTTACTCCCTTATGGCTGCAAACAGAAGTCAACAGTAATGTTTTCACATGTCACTCTTTATAAGATTCTAAAGACTACCTCCTTTACAAACACTTAATTTATGATGAAAACTTTTAGATAACAACCTAAAAGTATACAGGTGTGTGTGTGTGTGTGTGTGTGTGTGACGGGGGGATTAATGGCAGAGAAAAACAAGCTGAGTTAGATTTTGTGTCTTGCAGGGTGGGGAATCATGAGATCTGTTAGTACATTTTTGTGATGCTTGCAGGTGAAATCCATAGGATGCAGGACATGACAACGACAATTGGAAAAGAAATTGTGCTTTTGGTCTAATTGGCACGAAGTCTCGTTTTGAAGTTCTTAAAGTAGATGAGGTCATCTAGCTAGAGACAGTTCAGTAAGGAAAAAGAGGCGACGCAGGAACAGAAAAATTATAATATTTAGTTGTTATTGGAGGAGGAGGAACCAGAGGAAAAGATATGCACAATGGGAGGGCAAAAGATACAGGAAAATTTATGAAAATGGGATTTTATGAAAGTCATGGAGGACTACTTAAGAAAGAAGGATGGCCAACTACATGTAGATGTGCGGCGAGACTGAGCAAGACAAAGCCTGAAATCAGGCCGCTGGATGTAATGGCACAAGAGTCCCGGGTATACTCACACTGCGATGTTGAGTTTTCAGAGGAGAGTGTGGACAATCGGAAAAGAGAGCGTCACATAGGGGACTGCTTTGATGGTCCAAAGCTTGAGTCCAAAGCACAGAAAGCAAGATTGGTCTTAGCGGGAAGGGATTTGGCAGATTGCTTCTAGAAGGGTTAAATGCAGCTTTCCTTGACCCTCTGCATGCAACAATGTGCCTCTATATAATAAAGGATTACTCTTAACATTGAATATACATTTTTCTAAAAAGGGAAAAGTTCCTATTTTTTAGTTCAAAAGACAGCAGCTCTTCCTTGCCTCCTGTTCTATCGTTCTGGTTCCAGTACAAGCAGGATGTTTTACTATCTCAGACAATATTTCTGTGGTTGTTTAACCTGACATTAGATGCTATGTTAGCAATTTATCTTGAAACCTTTCCCCTTTTTGCCTTTTAATAACTTTAGTAAAGGGGGTGTCACCTAATACCAAATGTACTGGTGCTTGGTTAGGTTACCTCTGCCAACTCAAAGTTAACACTGATGTATCAAAACTGCTGAAATAGATCAGCCTTTTGGGAAAACTACACCTTGAGCTCACCACTCTGGATTTTTGCTAAACTTGTGTTAAAAATTCATTTGCATGTATTTTATTTATTTTGAAGACAGAAAGAGAGAACCAGAGAACTGAGAGAGAGAGAGAGAGAGAGATACCCCATTCACTGGTTCACTCTCCAAATATCCATACCTGCTGGGACTGGACCAGGCTGAAGCCAGGAACCTAGAACTCAGTCTGGGTCTCTGACACATGGGTGGCAAGGGTCCAAGTACTTGAGCTATAACCTGCTGACCCCCAGGATACACATGAGCAGGAAACTGGATTGGAAGTGAAATTAACACTCTGATGTAGGCTCTCTGATATGGGATGCGGGTAACTCAAGCAGTGTCTTAGCCACTGCGCTAAATGCCTACCCCTTTACTAAACTTCTGTTTGAGGATGTCACAAAGATCAGAAGCAGGGCTCATTTCTCATAGACTTGTTTCACACTTAAGGAAGCAAAGCAAATAGTCCATCACAGGATTACCACATTTATCTCATTTTAGGAGCCAACATTTAATAAACTGCAGAAATAAAAGCATTGTGCTAGATACATTAGGAGCCATTTATTAAGTTTGATGTACCTTAAGGATGTGGCATCTATGTTGTTTTCAGGGAGACATCATCATGAATGATGCTGTGTGTAAAGAGAGCATAGATTTGTACATTTGTTGATGAAAATTTTAGGTGGACACCATTTTATAGCTATTATAATTCATAGAACTAGGAAGAAGGGTAATTTGCTATGAACTAAGGAAATTAATGGGTGGTACCTAGAATAGTGAGTTTGAAAAATACTCTCCAGAATTAATGATATAATTAATGATTAGAAAAATACAGTTAGTGATTAGTTCACATTGTTGATCATGAAGTTACTCTGATACCCATCTACTGTGCACAAATTTTATAAATCTTCCCTTTAGGGAGCTCAGCAGCATGGGAAGAGAAAGCAGATAATCGAAATGATGAAAATTTGAGGCCAGGGCTGTGGCATTGCAGGTAAAGCCACCGCCTGCAGTGCTGACATCCCATATGGGCACCAGTTCTGGTCCTGCCTGCTCCACTTCCAATGCAATTTTTTTGCTATGGCCTGGGAAAGCAGTGGGAGGCTGCACCCACATAGGAGACCGGAAGAAGCTCCAGGCTTCTGGCTTCATAGGCCTACTTCCAGCCGTTGCAGCCATTTGGGGAGTGTACCAGTGAATGGAAGACCTCTCTCTCTCTCTCTCTCTCTCTCCCTAACTCTGCCTTTCAAATAAAAAATTAAAATTGTTTTAAAAAAAAGAAATAATGAAAATTAGGGTTTCTCCCGACAAATTTAGTAAAAGGATATATGAGCAATGTGGTTTAGGGTGTTGACTAGAAATCAATAAAGACCAGAGAGGGATTCTGCACTTGGGTCAAGTTTGAATGGCGAGGAACATAGAAAGATAGCAGTCTGGCAAGATGAGCCAGCATGATAGAAAATTCTGTGACTGTTGGTAGACAGCGGATGTCAAGAACTGTGAAGAGTCTGAGATTTTACCCTATGTTCAAGGTAACCAATTAGCCCGCCACACTTTTATGAATGTAAATAGAAGATGTTTTCTCACCAGACAAAAGTTAACCAGATTATCAATTTGTGCTGAATCTCTCTGCCGGCATGGCCCGTTGATGCCCACACATTCCGTGGGCTGAGACAGGAGAGGAAATTTGAATTCAGGGAATCTAAACGCTCTGCAGTGGGTCAGTAAGCATGCCTCCTCTTTATTGAAGGGGGAGATACTTTTTGCATGTTATATTGGGTAGGAAACACACTGCCCTTTGCTCTGGAAGGATACACTGTGTCTCTCCTCCAAGGTTGTAAGCAAACATTCCCCCACTGCTCTGGAGTGACTTTGAAGTGATTTTTATATGCCTGTTCTTTTAAAGATGGTTCCCAGCAAAGGGCAATCAATACTTCACTTGCAAGATGAGCAGAAATGTGAGACACCCATGACACACTGGCTGCAGACAGTGGGCATCTGATTTATGGCTTTTGCAAGAAAGATCATTCTAGGTGATGAAAACTTCCTGGTTTTAATTTTAAGGCTTCATGGTTGAGAAGGTACACAAACTGGTTGAATGTGTTGCTTCTTTGAGCTTCTTAGGATGATGGCAAAGGTTTGAGCTGAAAGAAAAACAGGAATGAAAGTCTTCAGTGCTGATGGTAAACAACAGGCATTAGGAAAAGTGGAATGTCCTATGTCCAGATGACAGCCTCAAGTCATCTGAGTCTTAAAATCATGAAAAGAGTTGTCAACATGAAGATAGTGGTTTTTACACTGGGCAAGTTAAAAGGTGAAGGAAAAGCAAATATCCGTTTTAAATGTCATGATTTTCCTTAGCCTCACACTTTGGTGCATATTTGTAATAGAGACTCATTGAAGATAGTCATTTAGGAAAAACTGGTATCATTTTGAATATTGCTTAACCATTTCCACCGCAATTTAAATCAGTTCAAATTAACTCAGTAGTTGAAACTATCTTTAAGGGCCCATTCCTGACCTGAGTTTTTAATATAAATTACATGAAGAAGGAGCATCCCCTACTCTTAATGAATGTAAAATGTTTCACATGCAATGACACAAATTTTAATCAATCAGAACACGTTAAGACTGATCGACAGCAATTGCTAAAAAAAGACTCCAAGGTCACAAATAAATTGAAAAGTAAAAATTATCATGATTGCTTTGAGATGTATGTGATTGAATCCACCCTATGCCAAATAAGAGTAGAATGATGTAAAATTTAATTTTGCCTGCCGGGATGAGCTTTGTTGCTTCAGTGAGAATTTGACGTTTGACTTGAATCTGAAAAGAAATAAATGAATAGGATTATAGAAGACAAAAGGGGAAAGCATTTCCAGCAGAGACAATAATAAACAAAGACATGCTTGAGCTAGAAAGGATATCAAGTGCCTGGGAAATAGCACCATGGCGATCTAGAAAGTACCTGTTGCAGAAGGAAGAAAAAACAGAGGAACATAGAGTCAACGGACTTGAATGACATGCTAGGGATTTGGACTTAGTCATGAGATACCCGATGTTACCAACAGAATTAAAACAATAAATGTATGATCATATCAGGATTTTGTTTCATGCTACTGGCAACAGTGTGTGTGTGTGTTGTACTTAAAGGAAGAGATGTCTGAAATGAGTCTAGGTGTTAAGATATTCAGGCAAGAGATGGAGAAGATCAGTGAATAGAACAAAGGTGAAGAGTTGAGACTTGAGAGAGGTCAGCAGACTATTTTGAATGGTTAGGTGTGGGAAATATAAAGGAAATAGCAAGTAAAGACATTCTCAAGTATTCAGTGAATGGAAATGACTAGATGACCATGGCATTAAATAAATTTGCTTTGAACAGGTTGAATTTTCAATATTGTGCTACAACTATATGAAGAGTTAGTTGACAGTGTACTAGTTGACTATGTATTGAATGTGTTACCAAACTTTTTGTTAAAGTACAAGAAAGTAAATATTTTCAGTTTCATGGGCCATACAACCTCTGTAGAACTCTTTAACTCACATTGCTGTGAGGAAACAGCCATAGCCAATAAATGAGTGAGGTTCAATTCCAATAAAGCTTCATTTGCACAAACATGTGGCCAGCTTGCAGACCTAAAATTGAGATGAATTATAAAGGGATGGTTGTGGGAAACTTCACCCAGGTAAAACTATTTGGTGGGGAGCAGAAGATAGGATTTTTGTAGAGGACTAAGAAATGGAGATAATTAAAGACACTGCAGAAGGGTCATCAAACTTGTATGAAGTTTATCAGATAAGAGTTGATCATTTTATTGTTATTATTATTATTTTTTGAAGATTTACTCACTTGAAAGTCAGAGTTATACAGAGAGAAGGAGAGGCAGAGAGACAGAGGTCTTCCATCTGCTGGCTCACTCCGTAACTGGCCGCAACAGTTGCACCAATCTGAAGCCAGGACCCAAGAGTCCCCTCTGGGTCTTCCACATGAGTGCAGGGGCCCAAGGACCTAGGTCATTTTCCACTGCCCTCCCAGGCCATGGCAGAGAGCTGGATCGGAAGTGGAACAGCCAGGACAGGAACTGATGCCCACAGGGGATGCTGGCACTGCAGGCAGTGGCCCTCAGCACCACAGTGCTGGCACCAAGAGTTGATCATTTTAAAGGGCAGGAAAGTATTTTCAGAAGAAAATGGTCACTAGAGTTAACAGCTCCAAAATTACTCCACGAGACAGTGAATGACTGGGTGAGTCAAACTGAACCTAAGTCATATTTTCTGATAATCCAAATTAGAAAGCAACTTAAATGTAACTATCTCAGCTATGCTAAATTAATGGATTGCAACTGTAATTTGCCCCACTGTTTAGGATGACACAATGCTGTCTTGGTGACCACTACAAAGTCAGGACACAATGGCTGCCCACTACAAAGTCAAGACACAATGGCTGCCCACCACAAAGTGAGGACAAAATGGCTGCCCACTACAAAGTGAGTACAAAATGGCTGCTGCTAGTTTTGTGATTGTGGCCCATAGCAGATCACAAAACTGCCCTAGGAAAGGTTCTAATGGAAACAACTCCGTGGATTATGTTGATTATTTGATATGAACTTTCATAAAATTATTGAGAAAATATTTCAGCTCTTTGAAGCACTCCTTAAGTATTACTGCTTTCTTTTTTGAAGCTGTGGGCTTCTTACTTCTTATTTTATTTTTCTTGGTGAAATGAGACTCAGAGACTTTGTTAAAAGTAGTAAATGAATGAATGAACAAATAATTCATTTTCTAAGAACAATATGCTATAAAAATACCTGCAAGTGTTAAATATAACTGGACAAAGAAAAGAGAATTTCTAAATCAATAATCAAGAGCTAGTTAAAATGCCATATATTTCCTTTCTGAAGAGTACATGATTGATATTCAAAACTTCAAGATTTATATTGTGTACCTAAGGAGATACATAATCCTACATCCTATTTGTGATACTGCTTTCATGGGAACCAAAAGCAACACAAAATAAGCAAATACCAGTTCTGATTGCTTCATATTCCAACCTTATAAAAAATGAGCGTTATTCACTAAGGTTCCCTCAGCCACAATTCCCATTGGGTTCAGTGGGAGCTTTGCCACCGCCGAAGACCACAAATAAGGCCCATGTTTCTGGTAATAAAAAGACTGCCCTGTTACTGTGGAGAAACTGTTAAACCACAGAGTGAAAGAAAACAGTTTCATGTCATTGGAGAAGTCTCCAAGTTGACTTCCATTAAAATGTAACCTTATAGTAGGATGTGGATGATTAGAAAGCACTTAGGATAAAGGACAAAGGTTGCTTTCCCAAAAGAGAAATTGTGTTCAAGTGAGCGGAGATGCGGATGGGGAGCCTCGGGCTGCTGGCGCCTTTCCCATTCTCACACGTCTTTGCCTTGTCTTCTTTGGCAAGGCACCTGCGGGTCTTCCCTCTCTGCTCAGTGCTCGTGCCAAATCCGAACGCCAGGCCCTGGTCATCTCACAGCAGGGCCGCTGGTACCCTTCCTTCCTACAACCCGGGCCTCCTGCGTGTCTCCTCTCTGATCAATCTAATACTTCACTGCTCCTACAACCTTCTTTCCCTGTCACTCAGGCCACGCTGCGTATCTCTAAAATCTCTCAGTAATTCTCCAGCCTTATTTCATAAAAGCCACGTGTCTCCCTTTAGACTTTTAGTTCCTTAAAGATCAAAATCCGCCGTCTCTCTATGCTCATCAATCTGTCTACTCAAGTGGGAACACTGATAAATCCAGTAGAGACTATGCGCTGAGAGAAGTTAACCCTTCTGGGTCCCAGGAGGTTACAAAATGTGTTTCTCCATCAGTTTTTTAGTCTATCAGGAAGCAATTTGCTCAGCATCCCCCACCCCCTTTTAATTTCAGTGTCAAAAAGAATAGCTTCATCTAGGTTCAGTTACATGAGGTGTTTTTTTTTGTTTTTTTTTTTTTTGTTTTTTTTTTTTTTTTTAATTTCTCTATGTAATTAAAACCAGAGTTTTGGAGGTAGAATGGATTTTGGAAATTATCTAGTCTGGACTTGAAAGCTATTTACTGTTTTAAGGGCAAACTGTTTGTTGACGACACACTGTTGCGTTAGCCTGGTGAAGTCCCTGCATTTCCCTCTCTCTGTCCTCAGAGCTTCTTGGGAACTGTAGGTCTCCACCAATTTACTCCAGCTTCCTGTTTTTACAACCCAGAAAACTGAAGCCCAAGTATCACATATAGTGTAGAACTATAGTTAAGGGAAGAAATAGCAGAATTCAAAATGTCTTCATTCTAAGGCTAACTTCATCCACTATGGATTTGATAAGCACTTTTCCTTGTTGTTAGTTTGGGAAGCCATCCATCCAGGTTGAATGATACTGCAATGACACTTTAGCACGCATCAAAGGAATAACCCAGCATGTCAATGGAGTTCCTGGATATCTGTATAAAATGGCACAAGCATTCCCTGATCAAATCAGTAACACAAATTTGGAAGCTTTTGAGGCCCATTAATTGTCTTAGTTAAACCAATGATAGAAACAGAACTTACAAGTCTTCGTGAAAAAAAAATAAATAAAAGATTCAATCAATATTCTACCTATAAAATGTATGTGTAATGGATTGAACTTATAGAGCTATTTGATGATTATTTGCAGGGTTGGAAAAAAGAAGTATTTAAGTTGCAAGGATCTCCAATCAAAGCACCCTTAACATTTGTGGGGCACAGGACACAGGGCAAAATAGTAAATGGACATTGATATGCCACACGCTAAATAGTTCAAACTAAGACCAAGATCCATGCCAGAACTCCTGTCTTCCACCCACCGTTGCCTGCTCACAAAGCACGGGTTTCACTTTCTGGAGACTCCACAAGTCCTGGGCTCTACCTTTAACTAGATTTTGTTCTCTGGGTGGTTATTGTGGTGCAGGACATGGTATCAATTGGGACTGAGCCCGGCATCCTGGAATGGTATGCAAAGCCTACACAGTAATGCCCGAGTTAAGCTCCCTGAGTGATGTAGGAAACAATTTTCTCCCTTAACCTCTCACTGCTCAGGTGAGGCACCTTCCCAAACCATCTCTATATGTGTATTTCTTGATTTTTACATTTTTTCCCCCAAATTTTTGTAGCCCTAAGAATGATCAACTCACTGTGCCAAATAGCCATTTCTGAATATGCAAATAAATACTATAGGTATTTATGGTTTGATGGATGCTAATAATTACTTTTACATCCATGTAATGGAGTTTATGTGTGATGCAGGGAGGGATTCTCTGGTCATGTATAATGAAAAATGGACCAGCAAGCACATTGTTGAAGAAAAACTTCTAATTCTGTGAATTTGAGTCCTGGAATATTAGGGGTTTCTCAGTTTAGGGGATATAAAGTCTTATAGAGACAATTTGTAAATCAGATTGTGTGGTAGACGTTTCATCATATTTAAAAAAATACAGATTGGATTTATAAAATAAAGGTTATTCTTAATTGGTTTCTCCTGATCACATCCTAGGTGAGATTCTCAGTCCAGATGAGAATGACTGTAATGTACAGTGCTCAAAAATTCTTCACTCCTGAAATCATGCTATTGAATAAAACATGAATGCCTCAACCATCAGCTAAATTCAGTAGCTACCATGGGCATTTAAAAAAGTTTACACACACCAAAGCATGGAACTTTAACACTAGAAATGGTTTTGCATCTGTAATGTTTCCGCTCATGCTGTTATTTTCAACTGACAGGTAAGAGTGAGGTTTTGACACTCTTAATATAACATAGGGTGTTAATCTTATAATCACCCTGTCAGCACTTTCTGTCAGAGTGTTAATGGCCACCTTTCAGCCGCTCAGAGGCTCTTGCCAATAAAAATAATACCGGCACCCAGCCAACCAGAAGTTATTCAGCTACTTTTTTCTCTTCATTTTTAAAAGCAATGAATAAATTAAAAATAAAAAAAAGTACCAGCCTTGGAGGCGGAAGTCTACTTCCATGCCCTACTTGCCTACTTCTTTGGTTGACTCCATGTCTGATAATCAGCTTCAAGATTTTCCCTTGGTCTGAGTCTTTGCGTTATATTTGAACCATCAAAACTATGCCTTAGCTTTTACACAAATATTGCAAGAAAAAGGCTTGCACTGAAACCATAAAGACTTGACCAAAATAATAAAGCATCTTTCAGCTAGATTGAAAGCTCCAACTTTTTAAAAAAAGATTTATTTATTTATTCATTTATTTATTTATTTGAAAGGCAGAGTTACAGAGAGACAGAAGCAGAGAGAGAGAAGTCTTTCATCCACTGGTTCACTCCCCAATTAGCCACAATGGCCAGAGCTGCACCCATCTAATGCCAGGAGCCAGGAGCTTCTCCCGGGTCTCCCACAAGGGTGAGGGCCCAAGGACTTGGGCCATCTTTTACTGCTTTCTCAGACCATAGCAGAGAGCTGGATGGGAAGTGGAGAAGCTGGACTCAAACAGGCACCATATGGCATGCTGGCACTGCAGGTAGTGGCTTTACATGCTAAACCACTATGCTAGCTCTGAAAATGCCAAATTCTACATACATTAAAAAAACAACAAAGATCCAATGCTTTGGAAAATAGCAACTAAGATTCATAGAAATATGTGTATCATACAATGGGAACTTCCAGAATCCAACTCATATAACCTTTGAGATGAAACCAAGTAAAGGATATTATAATTACCTAAATTTTATGTTCTAGATTGGATCTTTTGCTGGAACAATGAACAACAAATTTTCCCTCTTTTACTAATCACCAAGCAATTTAAGACTAATAATTAAAATTGAGAGTTGATTATGTAGGAAAGATAATCTGACCAGCTGATTGATTATTTGGTATTCATTCCACTCATTTAATTTGTTTTCTTCCTTGTCTTTGAAAAATGTGCATTTGGATCTGAGGACTTCCATTCTGTTAACTGCCCTCTTCAAGTTCATCTAAGCTATATCCCAATACCTTGTGTTCAGATGTTCTAAATTAGTGCTTTTTTTTTTTGTGACCAAATATGTTTTTAACAACTTTGGCAAGGAAGTACTTTTCTGAAGCATAATTTCTTTTCAAGATATAGTGTTATTTAAACATCACAAACACATTTCTCCCAATGGAATGCCTACTCATAATTCTACAGTTATAACCATAAAAATTAGTATCAAAATCTAACACATAGTGAGTTTAATTTCTCACTTTTTATTTCACTTTAGCTGATGTGCCTTCTCTATCTCTTGTGTGTTAAGTTTTAAAGTGAGTTGCATGTATGCAGTAGACTATGAGTAATACTGATTGAAACCACAAAGAATTTCTGCAATAACTAGACTGATTTATTTTATGTTAAGGATAAATCTGTCATCTTTTCTTCCTAATTGTAATACTTTCAAATGGTGCTTTATTTTTTCTAAAGGCAGACTACACATGGAAAATATATTTTCAGGAAATAAAATCCAAAGAAATTTACAATATCCTCTTCTCATTGAAAACCAAGTGAAATGTAGCAGCAGAGCTTTCACAGGGTTTGGCTGTAAAACAGGGCAAACAATGAAGTACCACGTATAGCAACTCAATTTTATGGTACATGGGTCACATACTTTCCTGAGAAATTCCCTTTCCAAAATGCTGATTAAAACAAGCTGAAACTAAAATTTGAAACTCCAAAACCCAAGTTCATTTTTTAGAAAATGATGACAATTTAATCAAGTGTTATTTGTATTAGGTTTCATTTATAGGCAAGGTAGGAGTAGAAGAAGGGCAAGGAGTAGAAAACTAGATGGTGAGAAAAATTGAACTTAATTTCGCATTTTAAGCCATGATAGTCATAAAGAGAAACATATTAAAATTTAGATTAGTTTTAAGACATATTTCATATGGTAAAATTCAATGACATTATGGTAAAAATAATAAATGTGAGTTCTAGGTCATTTTTAAAAGAAGATATTAAAGTAATTTCCTGTGTATTCTTAATTCCTTCTGTGACATGAGATCACATTAGATGAGGACTGTCCCACATCCTTGAGTAGAGCATCTCCTTCAAACTTCTCAAAATCTTCGTATTCAAGAAGAAGGAGGGGGCTGGTGCCACGGCTCACTTGCAGCGCTGGCATACCGGGTTCTAGTCCCGGTCAGGGTACCAGATTCTGTCCCGGTTGCCCCTCTTCCAGTCCAGCTCTCTGCTGTGGCCAGGGAGTGCAGTGGAGGATGGCCCAGGTGCCTGGGCCCTGCACCCCATGGGAGACCAGGAAAAGCACCTGGCTCCTGGCTCCTGCCATCGGATCAGCGCGGTGCGCCGGCCGCGGCGGCCATTGGAGGGTGAACCAACGGCAAAGGAAGACCTTTCTCTCTGTCTCTCTCTCTCTCTCACTGTCCACTCTGCCTATCACAAAAATAAAAAATAAAAAAAATTAAAAAAAAAGGAAGGGTTAGGGAGTTGTGAAAGTAGACACTGAATGCAAAGAGCTGACATGTCATCTCTGCTCACTGGTCATGATGTAGGGATAGCTCTGATAGAAATTCATAGTACAAACCGCTAGGATTGGATGTGATGCTGGTGGTTTACCCAGGATTCAGCTTTTCTGCTCTCCTTAAAGTACTGCAGAACAGAATCAACCATTTAAGGACAGTCTATTAAATGATCTCAAAGTTCCTTTTCCATTTTACGACTTATATTAAAGTATAATTTGTCTTGGTCCTCAAAGAAATTTTATAACTCTATTAAGTATATATTATTGCTTTCTAAAGACATGGTTAAAATTTTAGGGTATTTTTTCTGTCTCATTTTTAAATTACATACAATGATATTTTAATTTACATTTGTCTTCAGTATTCCAAATGTTTCCTCAGTAATCTGATTATGCTGTTATCAAAGCAGTATGTACTTTAAAACAATGTGCCTTCATAGTGTTCACCTTTTTCATTATCCCATAAATATTTCACTCTCAGAACGTAAGGAGATACTACTTCCGTGATGACTCGTCTTTCTCTTCCTCCTGGGTAGTCCGATATTCTATTCTGAGCATCTTCTCATGTTCACCTGAGTCAGGTTTTCCCAACACCAGGACACATGGCATTCTACTAGAGAGTGGGTTTATCTTTTTTTTTTGCATTCATTATAGTAGTCTCCCTATTATCTGCAGGAGATAAAAATGTCCTAGGACTTCCAATGGATGTCAAATTACAGATATTACCAAACCCTATATACATTATGTCTTTTCTTACACGTAAAAAGTTCATGGAAAGTGGATTTAAAAGATAAGTTTACATGGTACCAAAAACATTTTAAAAGCCAGGCATACAATGGGTTTTCAAAAAGTTCATGGAAAGCATATGAAAATATTATGCATGGATTTATAAAATTTTTGCAGGAAAATAAACATCATTTAACTCCAGTTTTCATGAACTTTTTGAAGAATGCTCTTATATACCTATAATGAAATTTAATTTATGAATTAGCAATATCAAGGGATTAGCAATATCAATAAAATAGAACAATAAAAATAAACCATAATAAAAGTTGCACAAATATGGTGCCCTTCAATGACACAATTCTCTCTCTCTATCAAAACATCTTTATCTGCTGTAAATTTTAGCAATTTCTGCATATGATAATTTGTTTTTCCTTATGATATTAAAAACATTCAGCTTTCACTTACTGGAAACATGTATGGCTTATCCTTGGAATATCCAAATTGCCAACATCACCATTCTTACTCTTTGGGGACATTATTATGTAAAATGAGAGTTACCTGAACACAAGCACTGTGAAACTATGACAGTCAATCTGATACCTGAGATGGCCATTATGTGAATCAGAGACAGGTGGCATATAACAGTGAGGATATGCTGGACAAAGAGATGATTCATGTCTCAGAGAAGGCAAAGTGGGATAGCACTAGATTCTATCACACTGCTCAAAATGGCACATGGTTGAAAATTTATGAATTGTTTATTTATGCAATTTCTCATTTAGTATCTTCAGAACACAGTTGATTGCAGGCACCCAAAGCTGGAGAAAGCTATATCATGGAAAAGGTGTGGAGGAGATTATTGTACATGTAAATACATGTAAAATAATTTCATTTATTTATTTGAAGACAGAGAGAGACTCTTCCTCCTATTGATATACTCACCAAATGGTTGGAACAGCCAGGGCTGGTCAGGCTGAAACCAAGAGCCAGGAGCTTCATCCAGATCTCCTGCATGGGTGGCAGGGGCCCAGGTACTCAGACCATCTTCTGCTGCTTTCCCAGGTACATTAGCAGGGTACTGGTTAGAAAGTGGAACAGCCAGGACTTCACCTGGTGCATGTAGTGTGCTGATGTCACAGGGATATTAACCCACTCTACCACAATGCCAGCACAGAACAACTCTAAATACAAGTTGAGCACCCTCAGTCTGAAAGTCTGAAATCCAAATTGCTCCAAAATCTGATTTTTTTTGAGAACTGACTGACATTATGTCACAATGGAAGATCACATACCATCAAACTTTGTTTTGTGTCCATTATTTAAAATGTTGTAGCAAATTACCTCCAGCCTATGTATATGAGATATATCTAAAACAAAAATGAACTTCATGTTTAAACTTAATTTTCATTCAAAAGATATTTCATAGCCTACATGCAAATATTCCAAAAATCTAAAAACACCCAAAGTCTAAAGCAATTCTAATACAAAACATTTCAGAAAAATGATACTCAACTTGTAGTAATAATTGGTACAATGAAGCTTTGTTCAGTAGCTGTACATTGGCCTATAAGGAAAGACACAGCTACAAATCCTGGAATACTGGTGAATACATCATAGAAGTTGTTTTATGTGCAAGCAAAAGAAAAGTAATGACTTTAAGTTGCTGTCACGAAGAGTGACTCCATTTGCAAACAGGAGAGAATTCACAGGCTTGAGAGGGAGGCTGAAGACAAGCAACGTCTGAACTCTTCCGCTGCAGAGCACTCCATCGCAGTAGGAAGGGCTGCACGATAGCCACACTGGGGAATGGATGAGGCCCCACTCATTGTTTAGGCGCCACTTCACGATGCTCAAGCTTCAAAGTCCCCTGCTTTGCCAGTGTGGCGAGATGCGGAAGCATGGCCGATGATCTGAAGGCAGCCTCGGGAGGGCGGGCACATGGACTTCACATTCTGCTGAGACGGCTTCGATGAGGACGGATATATCTCAGGTTAACTTACGGTGCTGGGTGGCTGAAAAATTGGAATCCATCAGCCTGACATGTACCTTTACTGGAGAAGCACTGTAGTTTTCCAACTATGGCAAGGAACCTCATATAAAAATGTGATCTTTAGGTAATGAGAAAAAGGGTTTGCTTTTACATACACTCTAAAGCCAACTAAATGAAGTTTCATGTTAATATTATCTGCTAACAACAAAACACTAAAAACTTAGATGTGATAGGTTTAAGTCACTTGGGTTAGACTAAAAGAAACAGGTGGTAAGACACGTGCTAAGATTGATGACAGCTTGCCACTAATTAAATCACTAACAGGGGGCTCTGAGCCCTCTGCCAGTGCTCCACATGCGTGAATCAGTTTCTCACACCCGCTTTAAAGGACTTCTACTTTCTCCTCTCATCAAATAAACTTCACTTAATTAGCAGTTACCTTCTCAACTGTGCCAAACACAGCTTGGCACCTAGTCTAACTAAACATGGGATAAACTATGAACAAACTTTAAGAAAAGTATTTTATAGTGTCTTATTCAATGTACTAGATAAAAACATAGAGTAATACGAAACTCAAAATCTCTACAAACGTAACAAAAATAATTTTTCAAACTTAGGAACAAATGAGAGAAGAATATAAATGTAAGAGAAATGTTATGCAAATGAAGATTAAAAACTGGGGTGGATGGTATCAGTAGCTAGTTTATCCTGCAAACAAACATAAAAATTAAGATAAACAATAATAAATTCAACTGATTTTTATACTCCAAAATGTACTACCACAAGTGGAGATGTAAGCTTATCTCCTGCCTCAGTCCACTAAACTAGAGAGAGTTTTTAAACTTCCCAGTCCTCAGAAATATAAACCCAACCTATGAAACCAATCACTGGAGAAGAAAAGAAAGGAAGAGGCAACTTTTGAAACTGGCCAATCAATACATGCTCATAATGAGGATTTATTTTGTGAGACCTGGGGAGATATGTAAAATGGTCCCTTTTCTCATAGTATAAAATCCTTTTGGGGGAGATAAGAATAATTTTGCAAAAAAAAATTTAAAGACAGAAACCAAAAGTGCCCAAACTGTGCAATAAAGTAGGACATTGAGTTGGAGCTTCAGAATGAGATTGGGTTTTCAAAGGTGGATAGCAGTGAAGTGTGTGTTGCCAGTCAGATCTAGCAACAGGGGTTCTGATAAAAAAGGGTCAGGACCCCGGGGTGCGGGATGAGGGAGAGATGTTCTGTCAGACACAGAGACCAAAAGGTGTCACAGCGAGATGGTGTGATTTTCATTAGGTGGGGCTATGTTATGGAAAACCTTGAAAAGCACACAGAGAGAATGTAGATGTGTGTGTACTTGAAACAGTGGGATGTAGCAGGATGTTCAGCCTATGATGTGAATCACAGAGAAGTTTGGGCGGGATTTGCCGGAAGGATATGTCTATTTCTATGTTTGTCTGACATGATGCATACCAATAGATTTAAAATAGAAGCTGAAATCAACTAAATCATAGAGACCAGAAAATGTACTGCCAAACAATTGGAAACCCACACTCACATCAATGATGTGACTCAAGCAAACAAAAAAAGCGATTTTTTTTAAATAAAGGGCATTATTTAATGAAGCAATTGAGTGGAAATGTCAGCTCTTGTGTGCTCACTCTTCTCAGCTAATGTCACTTGGGCCTTCACCCTCTAATCTTCCTGTTCCGAAGCCAGTGCTGCATAGAGCAGGGAGTGTATGAGGATCCTCCATCCGTGTGTCTGGTTAAGCAGGAAGGCGGCCATGGGTATTTATCACTTCTCCCTTTTCCAATTCTACGAAGTTAGCATAGAGGAAAAAGGAGAGAGAAGCAGCGAGAAAGAGAGAGAAAGGAGGACAGAATAGAAGCCAAATACAGGCTGGTGCTTTCTATCACTCAACTACTTTTTAAAAGACAGAGAGCATGTGGCAGGGTAAGTATCTTATCAGAGGAGGAGTTACAACCAGTACTGCCGAGAGGAACACCAACCAAACACAAAATCCAGGAGGAAGTTTTCTCCTAAAGAACACTAGGCTTGGAGGTGGTGATTTGTAAAAGGATGGAGGATTAGACATAGACTTGAAAACAGAGAGATTATTTAGACAATCTCTGTAGGGAACAGCTTTCATACCTATGGCCCATTCACATTCATCATATTTCCCAAGGCACAGAACTATGCTGACCACCTTCTCACACACAGGACACACCGCCTTCACCCTTGGCCATGACCTCAGGTGACCATGGCTTTGTTACTGAGATGGACCCAGGAGCTTCCAGGAGCAGCTGGGACTTCAACTGGCACCTGTATGGGATGCTAGCCACACCACAGTGCCAGCCCCTCTACTTGAATTTTAAAACTTCATTTTAAGCTATCAATTCTCTGAAACCATATTTACCCTCTGTATTCCTTCTAGAACATGAATGTACTGCTCTCACATCAGTTATATCCTTAGCAGCTACCGATCAGCGCGGTGCGCTGGCTGCAGCCTGCCGGCCACGGCGGCCATTGGAGGGTGAACCAACGGCAAAAAGGAAGACCTTTCTCTCTCTCACTGCCCACTCTGCCTGTCAAAAAAAAAAAAAAAAAAGAGTAACGAAAATAAAGTTAAATAAAACTTAAGCATTTTCTGTGAGATGCTTTTCATGTCCTTTCTGGAGACAGAACAGGTCATTGAGACTCTGCTGTATTTTCAGTAGGGTATTTCAATTTACCTAGTCCCAGAATACTTGAGGAATATTATTTATGGTGTAATACTGGTGAATATAATAATATTTTTCTTGGAATTTATTCATCATTTTATTTTTTTGATTTATTTGCATTTTCCTTCTTTCTTGAAAGCATCAATTTTCTTTATTATGTGGAGGAAGTAACACATTAAAAGGATGGAAACAAATATTTATGCTTCACTGGCTTTTACCCATATTTAACATATGTCATCAAACTGGATTTTAGAAGTTTACGATTCACATTGAACTGAACAAAGAGACGTGCAAATAAAAGCTTGTTTTCCAAGAAACTCCATATGTAGTTTGAAATGTTCATTTTCTTCAAGAATGTCATTAAATGTGATTTTTATCCTCATTTAATCAATAAAAGCATGCAGCTTTTTTTCCCACTTAATAAAATAGTATGAAATTGAGAAGACTATAAAGTCTCAACTGCCCACGTTAATTCCTCAATCAGTTTCTATCACTTGAGTCTAACACCTTGAAACTTGAGTAAGGCATGTCTGGATCACTTACCTAGGATTGTGTTTTGACTACTCTCAATCATATTTTTATTCATGTTTGAAGTTGGTTGTGTCTCAGAAAGTGAGTCGGATGCATGTGTGATTATAGTTAGTAGAGCTGCAGTAAGAGATGGGATTACAAGGGCACTAACCATGTGTTTCACTCCAAAAGCACTTTAAAATTTTGGAGTTCAGAAATAGCTTCAGTATGTGGAACATATAAATATATTATCTTCTAAAAATCATATGCACATTTATTTCTAATGCATCTATTTTTAATGCAGTTTCTTTTTGGCTCATAGACTTGTATCATAGTTTGATTCATATAGAAAAGCCAACGATATATATTAGCGGTTGACTTAAGCAACCTACAGAGCTACTTATTATTTAATTATTTTTATAGGTAACATGTCTTTTGGATTACCCTCTTGTGCTGGAATTTCAGTCTTAGGATGAATTTAGTATTAGTTCTTTGTTCGTTTTCTAAAAATTAACAGAAGCTGTGTTTATTGAATACAGGTACCATGCTAATTTATGATGTTCAATAGACAATGCATATCTTTATCATGGATCACCTGAAATACAGTGGCTGAAGTTATACTCAATATCCCAAGTGAAATGAGACTGGAAATTTGCACAAAATCATTGCTTCTGATTTTTTTTTGGCCTATCAAAAAATATAGAGCCAGCATCCTCAGAAGATAGAAAACGAGTATAGACTATAAGCTCCTTTGATTATTTGTCTTTTAATTCTTTATATTTTTCATAAACTGTGACAAGTTGGAAATTATGTATTGAAGAAATTGCTAGCCAGTGTGCACCATACCCTTCTATTCTTTCTAGTGTTCCCCCTAATTTATTCAAACTGTTAATATTCTAAGAATTGCATTTATTAGGTATCTCAAGAAATTTCTTTACTTTTGGATATCTATTATCTAGAACTGATATGTCCAATGAGCAAGTTAGTGTAGCTTGAAAAACCTTGGAGGAAACAGAGGCAAAGTTATCAGCACATGCAGCATAGGCCTGAGCTTGGTTTCCCAAAGATTAGAGCTTGTGGTTGAGTTTAAATTTGTCAGGATCTTCTATTTTACTGAGTGATGCATCCTTCTTTTATTAGTCAACCAGTTGAATGAAAGAAAATCTCATCACCATTTCGAACAAAAAGACTTACTACACGAAATTAGATGTTTAAAACATCACTGGATGAGCTGGAAGGATGAGAGTGAGTGATCAACAAGCTGATAGGCAGAAAGTCATTTGTAAGAACCAATCACGGCCAGTGCCGCGGCTCACTAGGCTAATCCTCTGCCTGCGGCACCAGCACCCCAGGTTCTAGTCCCAGTTGCTCCTCTTCCAGTCCAGCTCTCTGCTGTGGCCCAGGGAAGGCAGTGGAGGGTGGCCCAAGTGCTTGGGTCCTGCACCTGCCTGGGAGACCAGGAGGAGGCACCTGGCTCCTGGCTTTGGATTGGCACAGCGCCGGCCATAGCAGTCATTTGGGCGGGTGAACCAATGGAAGGAAGACCTTTCTCTCTTTCTCTCTCTCACTAGTCTAACTCTGCCTGTCAAAAAAAAAAAAATCACATTATTCCTGCACTTGCGGATTCTAACCATTCAAATCAGCAGACAACATGAAAATCCCACACAAAGTAAGTACAACTGCATACAGAAAGCAACCAGCAATGAAATGTTTCACAAGTGATAGGCTCTGAAGACAATCAGCTGTTTAGCACTAAATACAAGGGCACATCAAAGTCTTCTTGGAAAAATGGAATTAAGGATAAATTTAGTGCAAAGAGTTTTAATTCATAAATAGTTTTTATAATAACCATTTTATTTTAATTTTTAAAAGAGCTCATATCTTCTTTAAAGAGATTTTTAAAAGATGTGTTCCCCTAGGGTCTCAGGTGAGTACTAACTAGATGCCAAGTTTATCACAGATTCTAAAAGTCATATTAAGATAAAATTATGTCCTTTATTTTCTTGAACTCTGTCTAACACCAACATTTGGGGCAGGTGGAGCTAGTCCAAAAATGAAGAATCATGGGAAAAAATGGATCTTACATGGGTGTTTGACATGAACATAAATTCTAATCTTGACTTCTAAAATGCTAACTACCAGGGCTAGTGCTGTGGCATAGCAGATAAAGCTGCCCCCTGTAACACTGGCATCTCATGTGGGTGGTGGTTCGAGTTCTGGCTGCTCCACTTCAATCCAGCTCCCTGCTAATGCACCTGGGAAAACAGCGGAAGGTGGCCTAAGAGCTTGGGCCCTTGTACTCACAAGAGAGACCTGGAGGAAGCTCTTGGCGCCTGGCTTCAGATTGGCCCACTCCAGCCATCACAACCTGAGGATGGAGTGCTCTCTCTCTCTCTCTCTTTCTTTGTCTTTCTTTTTAACTCTGCTTTTCAAATAAATAAATAAATCTTTTTGAAAAATACTAACCATGCAGTCTTATACAGGTTTTTCTTGTTAATAAAATAAAATTGTTTCTAGAAGTAATGTAATAATGTGTTTTTTGTTTGTTTGTTTTTTTTCCAAAGAAACCTTTTATTTAATGAGCACAAATATCATAAGTATAACTTTAGGAATATAGTGATTCTTCTCACCATACCCACTCTCCCGCCCCAACTCCCATCCCACCTCCTCCTCCCTCTCCCATTTTCAGTCCCATTCTCCGTTAAGATTCATTTTCAATTAACTATATGCACAGAAGACCAACTCTATACTAAGTAAAGATTTCAACAATTTTCACACACACACACACACACACACGCAAAACCTGTTTAAGAACACGTTTTACAGTTAATTCTCACAATACAACTCATTGAAGAGAGAGGTCCTGCATGAGAAGAAAGTGCACAGTGAGTCCTGTTGTTAATTTAACAATTAAAACTCTTATGTATGACGTCAGTGATCACCTGAGGATCTTGACATCAGCTGCAGGGCTATGGAAGCCTTTTGAATCCACAATCTCTAACAGTATTTAGACAAGACCATAAGCAAAGTGGAAGTTCTTTCCTCCCATCACAGAAAAGAACATGCTTTTTTATTTAATAAATGTAAATTTACAAAGTGCAACTTTTGCATTGTTGTGGCTTTTTCCCCCATAACCTCCCTCCCTCCCGCAGCCATCCCATCTCCTACTCCCTCTCCCATCCCACTCTTCATCAAAATTCATTTTCAATTATCTTTATATACAGAAGATCAACTTAGTACACACTAAGAAAAGATTTCAACAGACTGCACTCACATAACCGCACAAGATATAGAGTACTGTTCGACTAGTAGTTTTACCGTTAATTCTCATAGTAAAACACATTAAGGACAGAGGTCCTACGTGGGGAGCAGGTACACAATGACTCCCGTTGTTGATTTAACAACTGACACTCTTATTGATGACGTCAGTAATCACCCAAGGCTCTTGCCATGAGCTGTCAAGGCTATGGAAGCCTCTTGAGTTCATCAGTTCTGAACTTATTTATTCAAGGCCATATCACAATGGAGGGTCCTTCCTCCCTTCAGAGAAAGGTGCCTCCTTCTTTAATGGCCCAGATCATGCTTTTTTGATGGCCACTTCTTTCCACTGAGGTCTCTCTCACAGAGATCCTTCATATTGGATTTTTTTTTTTTTTTTTTTTTTTTTTTTTTTTTTTTTTTTGCCGAAGTGTCTTGGCTTTCTATGCCTGAAAGGTTCTCATGGGCTTTTCAGCCAGATCAGAATGCCTTACGGAATGATTCTGAATGATTACAGTGCTGTTCAAAGCAGTTGTCATTCTATGATTCTGCTGTATGGATTGCTTCTCATGTTGGAACATTCTCTCCTTTTTAATTGTATCTATTGTTATTACCAGTCCCTTGATTTTATTTATATGATCACTTTAACACTTAATCCTATCTATATGATCACTTTAACATTTAATATGATCCCTTTAACACTTAAGACGGCATTTTTACCACCCAGCTTAATGGGATTTGGAGTCCCATGGCAAGTTTTTAAACTGTACCCTTAAGTCCATAGGAATGTGTGCAAAACTATACAGCTTTACAGTTACAAACTTCCTCCTCCCTCTCTTATTCCTACTCTCATTTTTTACTGAAATCTATTTTCAATTGACTTTATACACATAGGATTAACTCTATGCTAAATAGAGTTAAACAAATAGTATGAAGAAGAGAAAAGAAAAAAAAAAACTGTTCCGGGACAGTCAAGACAAGGGCTGTTCAAATCATTACTTCTTAAAATGTCAATTTCATCTCTACAGATTTTGTTTTAGGTGCTCTGTTAGTTCTCACATATCAAGGAGAACATATGGTATTTGTCCCTTTGGGACTGGCTTATTTCACTAAGTATGATGTTTTCCAGATTCATCCATTTTGTTGCAAATGACTGGATTTCTTTTTTTTTTTTAACCACTATGTAGTATCCCCATGAGTACATATCCCATAATTTCTTTATCCAGTCTTCAGTTGATGGGCATTTAGATTCATTCAATGCTGAGGTTATTGTGAATTGAGCTGTAATAAACATGGGGGTGCAGATAACTCCTTTATTTGCTGATTTCATTTTACTTGGGGAGCAGTGGGATGGGTACACTGTATATGCAGATGTCTGAGGCATCTTCAAACAATCTTCCATAGTGGTTTCTTTTTTTTTTAAGATTTTTATTTATTTATTTATTTAACAAGTAGTGTTACAGACAGTGAGAGAGAGACAGAAAGGTCTTCCTTCCATTGGTTCACTCTCCAAATGGCTGCAATGGCTGGAACTATGCCATAGAGGTTTTACCAGTTTACATTCCCACCAACAGTGGATGGATTAGGGTACTTTTTTCCCTACTTCCTTGCCAGCATTTGTTGTTTGTTGATATCTGTATGAAAGCCATTCTAACAGGGGTGAGATGAAACCTCAAATAATGTGTGTTTTCAGTAGCTGATAATACCAACTGAATAATTTATACATCACAGATTATGAGTTGGTTTCTGCTTACTCCTGTCAGTTTTAAAAACAAAACAAAACAAAACAAAGGACCTTCAAAGACTTCCTGGAAAATGCTGATTGCATGGATTTCAAAACAGTTTTCCATCAAAATAAACTTAGCTTTTAAACTACCCTCTTATTTAGAAGACAAATTACTAATCCCAATAGAGCAGAAAAAAAAAAAGAAGTAATGACTGCCTTGGGATATGAGGGAGGTAAATGATTAGATTTGTTTTGAGGAAAAGCATGAGATGAATGAGCGCTTTCCAATTGCAATAAAACATATTGTGTAAATTTGGCATCTCAACTAATAAATGTACAGTTCATCATGTTAAGTATATACATTTTTCTAAAACAGATATCCAGAACATTCTCTTTGCACATATCTGAAACTCTATACGCATTAAACAACTCCTCTTTCCTTTCTTCCCCATCTCTTGGCAAACATCATTCTGCCTCTGTTGGTACGTATTTGACTACTTTAAATACTTTATATAAATTTAACCTTATGGCATTTTTTTTGTGGCTAGAATATTTCCCTTAGCATAATGCCTTTGTGACAGGTTCCTTTTTAAGGCTGAATAATTCTGTTACATATTTTGCTTATCCACTCATCTAAGACGGGCATATGTGTTGCTTCTACATCTTGTCTACTGTGAATAGTGCTGCTGGGATCATGGATGTGCAACTATTTTTTTAAGATCCTGATGTCGATTCTTTTGAGTATATATACAGAAGTTGGAGAGCCAGGTCATACTGTGGTTTTTATTATTGTCATTATTTTTGAGGAACTTCCATACTGTTTGCCATAGTGATCGCACCATCTTACAATTGTATCAACTGTGTACAAGGATCTCAATTAATCCATATCCTTATTATCACTTGGCATTTTCTGTTTTCTATTTCTTTGATAGAAGCCATTCTAATGGTAAAAAGTGATAGCTCACTTTGCTTGTCCTCTGCATTTTCCTAATGATCATATGCTTGTTGGCAATTCATTTATCACCTGTGATGAATTGTGTATTCAAGTCCCTTCCTCCCTTAAAAATTTATCTATTGATTTGAAAAGCTGGGAACAGAAAGAGAGGAAAAGACACAGAAAGAAAAAGATTTTCCACCTGATGGTTCACTTTCCAAGTGGCTGCAACAGACAAGGCTGGGCCAGGCTGAAGCCAGAAGCCAAAAACTCTCACCTTCTCCCACATGGCAGGACCCCCGTCCCTGTGCCATCTTCCGCTGTCTTCCCAGGTACATTAGCAGGAAACTGGATTGGAAGCAAGCAGCTAGGACTCAAACTGTCGCTCTGATATGGCATGCTGGAATCACAAGCTGCAGCTTAACCCTCTGTGCTACAACACCAACCCTCTCCCTCTTTTCCAACCTTTTTAATTAAGAAAGCTAATTTTTTATTGCTGGGATTTAGGAGTCTTTTTATATATTCTGGATATGAACTTTTTTTTTTTTTTTGGACAGCAGAGTTAGACAGTGAGAGAGAGAGAGAGAGACAGACAGAAAGGTCTTCCTTTTTCCATTGGTTCACCCCCCCTCCCCCCAGTGGCAGCTATGGCCGGCGCCAGGTGCTTTCTCCTGGTCTCCCATGCAGGTGCAGGACCCAAGCACTTGGGCCATCCTCCACTGCCTTCCCAGGCCACAGCAGAGAGCTGGACTGGAAGAGGAGCAACTGGGACAGAACCGGCGCCCCAACCGGGACTAGAACCTGGGGTACCGGTGCTGCAGGTGGAGGATTAGCCTAGTGAGCCGAGACACCGGCCTGAATATGAACTTCTTAATATTATGCGATTTGCAAATATTTTCTCACATCCCACAGGTTGCCCTTTCACTCTGCTGATTGTATCCTTTGATCCACAAAAATCAAAGTCCACCGTTGACAATCCTTTGATGCAAAATTTGTTTATTTTTGTTTTGTTGCCTGTGTTTTTGGCATTATATCCAAGTAAGCATTGCCAATTGACGTCATGAGACCTTTGCTCTGTTTTCTTCTAAAAAGAGTGTTAGGTATTATATTTAGATCTTGACTGCATTTGGAGGCTATATTTTGTATACAATGTAAGGCAATGGACCAGTTATGCTCTTTTGCTTACCTATAGCCACATTTTCCAACACCATTTTTTTTTTTTTTGGAAATACTGTCCTTTCTCCATTGGTACTCTTGATAAGAACTTGCTAAGAACTATTGTCTTTGTACACAAGCATTGATTTCTGGAGTCTCTTCCATCCCACTATTCTACTTCCCTGTCTGTATGCTAATAGCATGCTTTTTTATTACTGTGGCTTCGTGATATGCTTTGAAATCAAGAAGGGTAGCTTCCAACATTGCTTTTGCTTTCAAAACTGTTTTTACTATTCAGGCCCTTTGAAATTCCACATGAATTTTAGGATGAATTTTTTTTCTATTTCCACAAAATATGTCACTGGAATTTTGATACTGAGTACATTGAACCTGAGTATCACTTAGGGGAGAAGTGATGAACATTCTAATAAAATGTCTTCCAATTCACAGACACAAGACATTTTTCTGTTTACGGTTTGAGTGAATAAGCTGTTTACCTTCTTGACTAGATTTATCCGTAAATATTTTATTTAATAGTAATTGTTTTCTTGATTTTATTTTCTAATTGTTCACTAGTAATGTATAGATATATCTGGTTTTCTATGTTGATTTCGTATCCTGTAGCTTCATCGAATTCATTTGCTTGCTGTAATCACTGGCAGATTTGGATTTTAAAATATATTTTTCTTCTCTGATTGCTCTGAGTGGGACTTCTAATATTATTTTGAATAGAAGCAATGTGAGTGAGCCATCCTTTCTTTGGTCCTGATCTTAGAATAAAGATAAATCTCAATTTTTCATGGTTGAATGTGGTACTATTTGTTAGGTTTTCGAGAATGGTCTTTGTTATGTTGAGGTGGCTTCATCCACTGCTAGCTTTTTTTTTTTTTTTCATAAAATGTTGCTGAATCTTATTGAATAAATTTTCTGTATGTATTGGGGTGATGATGTGGGTTATGTTCTTCATTCTGTTAATAGAGTATGCAATATTTTTTATGGCGAGCCACTCTTGCATTCCAGGAATAAATCTCATTTAGATTGCATAATCCTTTTAATGTGCTGTTGAATTTAGCTTGCTAGGCTTTCTTGACTTTTTATATCAATATTCATTAGTGATATTGATTTTGTTTCCTCTTTGCTCCCTGGACTCAATGATTTCAAATAACCATCTTCAAGTTCATTTATTCTTTTGCCTGCTGTTCTACTCTGCTGTTGAACCCATCTAATGAATTTTTCAGTTCAATTCCTGTATTTTTCAACTCCAGAATTTGTTTGCTTCTTTGTTACATTTTCTGTCTCATTAAAATTCTCATTTTACTCATGCATTGTTTTCCTGGTTTTATTTACTCACAGATTTGTGTTCTCTTTTAGCTCACTGAGCATCTTTATGGTAGTATTTAAAATATTTTGTTACGTAGGTCATAGACTTGTGTTTCTTTAATGTCAGTCTCTGGAGTTTTACTTTGTTCCTATGTTTGGAAAAGTTTTCCAGTTTCTTTGTGGTTCTCATATATTTTTTCTGTGACTTGGGCATTTCAATCAACAGTTACCTTACTCCAGTCATTGTACTCTGTGTACTGTCTGATTGGAAGGAAAGACCTTTACCAATCCACCTGACTGGAGGTTCAAGATCTTCATAAACCCTTTCTGATTTCTTACTACACCTGGTGTTTACCTACAAAATTGCAACAAGTTATTCACCTGCTTTCAGTGGATCCCTTACTCTGCTGCGGGTTCTGTCAGTGCTCTGAGAAAAGTAAGACAGAAAACAATCTCTTGGGAAACCCCCAGATGATCCGGAAACTTGCTTGCAAGGTCCACTCTTGTTTTCATACCAAGGACACAGTGCTGGCATTGAGGGTTTCCTTCCATTGTCCTGCACTATACCATGTAGGGAAATGGGCAAAAATGGACATGCTGAAGTTTACAAATTTTCTTAACTCTTTCACTGAATCTCATCTAATGTATCATTGGTTTTACAATGGCCTGGGTGCTGTAGTTTTGCAATCTGCTTCTACATTTCTTTTGGAGATATTCTGATCCAGGTATTGTTTAGAATTAGATCTCGCTAGGGGAAAGATAACCTGTAATTTCATATTCCATTGTCTTGCTGGCATTGCTCTGAATTTGTTCTTAGAATGGTTTTCAATTCTTTGTCACAATCCATTGGTAAACATGAAAGCTAATTAGAAGATTATTAACAATGATTCATGAAAGAGAAGAGACTACAATAAAATATGCCAGAAGGAATTTCCTGTAGTAAGGCTAGTACATTATTATTGTACAATATCTCTATGGGTGTCATATGTGTGTGTGCCCATTTATACACATATGTGGTATTTATTATTATAAAATTTATTTCTGATTGTAGAACACAATCAGAAAATTTAACAACCACTGCCTTCAAATATGAACTAGCTGGTTTAACTGAAATTCAGATCTAACCACATTCTGTATGGGCAGTATTTTCGGAGATGGGTGGTATTTCACACTTTCGTTAATCTAGGATCTCCTCATTTCTTTATTGCTGTCAATCTCAACACCTGCAATTTATCATAAACACCTCTGCCATGGTGTTTTTTTTTTTTAGTATATAATTCTGGATATTTTATCTTCTGCTGGAAATATATTAATGTCTACAGCATTTTCTTTATACTTTTTCTAAATTCCATAATAAAACTCCCATTTTTTCTTACTGCCTAACTCTTCCGGCCTTACTGATTTTCTCCATTTCTCCCAAGATGTTCTATTGATGTTGCTACGAAGCCCGCCTCTTCTCTGTTTCTGGGACAATCTTTTCCTTGCTAAAAGGACTTGGTGCTTTCCTGGTTTTTATCATTGTTACCCTCATTCTTCAGGTCTCAGAGCCCCTTGGCTTACAGTTGCCGGAGGGAGCCTATAAAAATTTAAAAGCTGAAATTTTAATTTCAAATAAACTAGCTGGTTCACATTCCATGTTTTCCAGGAGTCTTCCATATCCCCATCACCACCTCACATCAGTCTAAGTCGAGTATTGATATCATGAGTTTCTACGTATGTATGGACTCCTTTTACTTATAAATAAATTCCAAAACACTTCCTCTGTGACTATAGGTATGCTTCATTAATGTTAAAATAATTACTTAAATTTAATTTACTTAGATTCTATGTTTAATTATTTTAAAGATTTATTTGAAAATCAGAGTTACTGAGAGAGAGGAAGAGACAGAGAGATATCATTCACCCATTGATTCACTCTTCAAATGGCAGCAACATCTGGGGCTGGGCCAAAAGCCAGGAGCTTCCTCCAGTCTCCCACATGGGTGCAGGGGCCTAAGTGCTTACATTATCTTGCACTGCTTTCCTAGGTGAATTAGCAGGGCGCTGGATTGGAAGTGAGCAGCAGGGACTCAATTCAGTACCCATATGGGCTGCCAGCATTACAGGCAATGGCTTAACCCACTATACCACGAAGCCAACTCCTAATGTTTAATAATAAAATTAACATAAATGTCTAAATATGATGTCTCAAAGTAGTCCAACTAATCATCTAATCATATACCACAATTTTTATAATTGTATAAATGTCACATAAAACTTTTCATGTAGAAAATGTATATTACGGAATATAATTCCTGTACATTTCCCCAATCATTGCTTCTGTACAAGAATTTCTAACTGCAGACAACATACTACATTTAGGGTTTCACTTCCATCTCTCTTACTATAATGTAGAGAGAGACTATTTTCTTTTTCATTACTATTTATTTTATTTGAAAGAGTTACACAGAAAGAGGAAGAGAGAGAAAGAGAGAGAGAGAGAGAGAGCGTGATCTTTGGTTCACTACCCAAATAGTCACAATGTCCTGGGTTGGGACAGTCCAAAGCTAGGAGTCAGGAGCTTCTTCCGGATCTCCCATGTAGGTGGAAGAGTCCAAGCACTTAAGTCATCTTCTGCTACTTTCCTAGGCTCATCAGCAGGGAGCTGGATCAAAAGTGGAACAGCCAGGTCTCAAAACCGGCACCCTTACAGGATGCCAGCATTGCAGGTACCAGTGTTATTCACTGCGTCACAACACCAGCCCCAAGAATATCTTTTAATTCATCTCTCTTTATGCTGTGCTTAGCAACAAATCCAATCCATAGTAGAATAAAATGAACTACTCTATACAATAACCAAAAGTGACAAATTAGATAGCATTGGAAATAGAAAGCAAAACATATGCATGAAAAATGTATGTATGAAAAGCATTTTAAGTGAAGTCAGTACAAAACTAGAACTGAAGAAAAAATTAAAACAGACCAAATGACACTAACTTTTTGCTATGAAGTTGTTCGTTGGAATATTGGAAACAAGTTACATAAAATTATAGTAAGCTATTCAAGAAATTTTAGAAACCAGATTGGTTGTATAGATGATATATTTCTATGTTTTAAAAGAAATAAATGAACTTATAACAGTTTGTTCAGTATTTATATACCACAAGCACCTCGAAAACACAGATCAATAAAGCATCTCAGTTTGGTGAACTTTAAAGAGCTTTTTTTTTAAAAAAAATTTTTTTCTATTAATCACAAAAACCTATTTTATAACTTTTATGTTCTATAATGAAATGTATTTTGATGTGGAATAAGATAAATTACTGTCATTAAAAACATGGCACTGGGTATCACCCTTTTCAGCCCAGAAGATAGAAGGACTGTCAAAAGAAAAGGAGAAAATGCACATATAAATGGAAAGATGATGAGTTTTTGGTTTTACTTTTTAATCTCTCATCTTATTGTAAAACACATTTATCATATAGAAATACTATTACCACACAAATACAGGTTACTTTTGGTTTTGTAAAGTGAACTCAAATTAGCAATAGCCAAAAGCAATTTAGGCACTTTCTATATCTGTTAAAATAAAAAACAATAACAAAATAAGAGAAAAAAAGAAGGATTTGGAATGCAGAACAACCTAGTAATCATCCTTATGGTACAGGTGAAAACAGATAAATAAATAAACGCTTTGAGAACACGGTCTACTCTAAGCCAAGTGCCCAGTCCCTTTTTGACATTGTCCTTGGTCTTGAAGCCAGTCTCTATGGAGCTGATAGTACATTGCTCCACTGCTCCTGAAACAGATTCACAGCGCTCAGTGGCTGCAGCTGCTGTGGTTGTCCAATCACAGTAGAGGAGATATCGGAGGGAGAAGTCTTGGCTACTACCGTCCAGGGAGCAATAGCTCGTGCTGGGGACACTGTCAGAGCTTTGAATGCTCTTAACTCTAATGAATGGAATGAAATTAATAAATAAGGATTTCAAAGAAAATCCTGTAGCAGAAGAAGAGAACTGAAAATAGAACAGCCCACTTGGGAGAGTGGCACAAAAGAGAGTCAGCAAAACAAAGGGGCCTACTGGTTTAAAAGTAAAAGACAAAACGAACTCAGTCACACAGCAAACAAGCAGGAGGGAATTTCAAGAAAGGAGGTTCTGAAAGCTCCAAGAAGCTCAAAGAAGATGTAAGTGAGAGCATGAATGACTTAATCTTGGACTTCCCTAAACTACAGTGTTGGCTGTCACCCCTCTCGATCTTGAACATTTTTATAAACTTCAGGGTCTTTCTAGACAATTCGGCTCAAAATATTTCTTTGTAATCAGCAATGTCCCTTTTCACACAATCGATCTGACAAAAGAAGGGTTAACTGTTCCACTTTGCAACATTTGATTCTAATTGCATGCTTGTATTATATCTATCATCTGTATCTACATATATATATATATACACACACATCTATATGTCCTAAATATAAACTATATAAATTAAATAAGTAAAATTCAAATATTTGAAATATAATACCTTCATTTAGGTATCTAGTTATATCATTTTACCAACTTAGATAGTTTTATCAAATCGTCCTGCAATTTAGCCAAACTATATACTTTGTTTCTCAAAAGAGCTTAGCAGTTTCTATAAAATTTGTTACTGTATCCTCCTTTTAAAAGTCATTGCAGGGGCCAGTGCTGTGGTGTAGTTGGTAAAGCCTCCACCTGCAGTGCTGGCATCCCATATGGGTACCGGTTCAAGTCCTAGCTGTTCCACTTCTGATTCAGCTCTCTGCTGTGGCCTGGGAAAGCAGTAGAAGATGGCCCAAGTGCTTGGGCCCCTGCACCCATGTGGGAGATGAGGAAGAATCTCCTGGCTCCTGGCTTTGGATCAGCCCAGCTATGGCTGTTGCGGCCATTTGGGGAGTGTACCAGTGGATGGAAGACCTCTCTGTCTGTCTTTGCCTCTGCCTCTCTGTGACTCTGTCTTTCAAGTGAATAAATAAATCTTAAAAAAAAAGTCATGGGGCCACTGCCGTGACACAATAGGTTAATCCTCCACCTGTGATGCTCGCATCCCATATGGGTGCCGGTTCTAGTCCCTGCTGCCCCTCTTCCAATCAAGTTCTCTGCTGTGGCCTGGGAAAGCAGTAGAAGATGGCCCAAGTGCTTGGGCCCCTGCACCCACATCGGAGACCCGGAAGAAGCTCCTGGCTCCTGGCTTCAGATCAGCACAGCTCCTGCCATTGCGGCCAATTGGGGAGTGAACCATCGGATGGAAGACCTCTCTCCCTCTCTCTCTCTCTCCCTCTCACGGTCTGTAACTCTACCTCTCAAATAAATAAAGAAAATTTTTTTTTTAAGAAGTCATTACAATAACTAAAATTAGACATGCTTAGTAAATTCAATAAAGTCTTAGCAACATTTTCCCTCAAGGAAACATTATTCATGCTTATTCAAATATTTCTTATTCAATATAATATAGAAATATTATTCAGTGCTTAACTTGCTATCATTTTAACGTATGTAGAGTCAATTTATTAGAAGATACACAATACTGGTGGGATATTCTGAAAAAATTTGTCAAAAGTGTCAATTACTTTCAAATATAATTCCAGAAGAAAAATTGGCAAATTGTAGTCTATTGGAGATGGTACATAATGCCTATAAGAAATGGTTTATTTTAGTTTCTTTAAACAGGTATTGCTGGTTTAAATATTTAATAACTTTATATGTTATTATGTTCTTGTCTTTGTCTATGACCTTTTTTTTAAATAGATTTCCATGTAATAATGTCATTCTTTACGTTGACTGAATGGTGAATTCCATCACTTGATTCTCCTTTTCCACCTCACTCACTCCAGATTTCCAGTGTTAATTTCAGAGCTCCTTGGTGTTCAAGATCTCCTCTTCCTCTGGGATCTGGAACCCTTGTCAGAGTAGGATAGTATGATTGAGCCATCTCTGTTTTCTCAAACTAATCAATCTGTCTCAATGGGATTACAACTTATTTGGGTTGTTATCTCACCTTCCACCAGGCTACCCATCTCTCATAGTTCAAGATTCTATGACTCAAGCTACACACTCATATTCCTTGAATCCCTGGTACAGCTGGCCTATCCTCCCCACCCAGGACTTGCTGAACTGCTCCCCAGCTTTGCCAACAAGCTCCCGAGAGACAAGGCCTTCGCTTTCTTCATAGCCTGTTTTCCATCATCCCCCTCTAGAGTCAGCTCACTGTTCCTTGTTTTGAAACTGTCAAAGATAAACAAAGCTGGGCATTCGCTAGAGTGGTGAAAACACTTTGTGCAATAACCAGTGACAGTCAGGGCAAGAGCTGAACTCCGTCCTGATTTACACAGAGGTGACTTGACATTTCAAAGGAAGGCTGGGGGCACGGGCAGGGCAAATGCGAACTCAAGTGAACAATGACAAAGCGTTGGTCAGTGTAAATGTGATTAGGGCAGCTGTGCCTGCCAGCTGGCTATTACAGAAGCTCGTATGCTGTCTCCCCACAGAGCCTGGGAGTCAGAGATCTTGTCCTGGATGATGACATTCCAAAGGAATGGCTTTCAGGTCATTGAAAGAGACACTTCTGAGTTGTGAGCGATACACATCTATATCCAAAAGACAGAGGACAGATTCACAATTGTAGGCCCCTTTCAATAAGCACTGAAGGAGAGAGTGGGCAGGAGCCTATGGTTGGGTATAAGCTAGAACAAACCCTAAATCTTTTTGACAGCCCTGAGATTTTTTTCAGAGACACAGGAAGGGTGCTTGGCTGTCCCAGGAAAGTGGCTTTAGGTTCGCTGGAAACTGTGATGAGGTGTGGTCAAGTCTCTTAGTGCAGCAGTTTGAATGGAATGTTCATGCAGGGAGTGTCAGTTCCTAGAAAGGGTTGTTAGACACTGTCTCTGGGCGCAGGGGTTGGAGAGCATTGAGAGTGCTTTTCCTAAGAAAGCACATTTCTGAGGGAGCGGAGTCCTGCTCTCTTTCAAGACACATGCCTGGATCATGAAACAGTCAGCTTCATATTTGTTTATTAAAAATGCTATGATGAGTTCTCAGCCAATATTGCACGTGGTCATGATGAGCAAGCAATAATAAGCCAACCAGCAGAGAGAGGAAATCCCAGGTAGAAGGCCTCTGTATGACCAAAGTCCCAGAAGATACGCTTCACCGTCATCTCCAGTTGCCAAGATGGTTAAATCTTCCAAACTTCTTGTTGATTGCTTCTCAAGGAGCCCTTAAAATTTGTACCTGTTAATAACCATGTGTTCCTTTAGCCTATACTTGCCATCAACCCAGTGTAATTCCTAATTCTGGAATGTTGGAAGGCAACTTTGGTTCTCTCAGCCCCACAGACCTTGCCTTGGCTATGGTGCAGCATAGGCAGGCTAGTAACGGTTCTCATTCAAAGCGCTGGAGCATGGGAAGGGTTCACTACACAGTGGATTTTTTATATTCTGTGTACCATGCAGGAGATTACATTCTGCCCTTTCTTGGTTTCATCAAGGGATGGCTTCAGATGGCATCTTAACCATACAATGAAAATAAGGCAGCTGAACATGCACCAGTTCAGGCAGAAGTTGAAGGAGATAGCCAGATGCCATTCACCTCCAGCTGGAACACCTGTGTCCCTGGGGAAGCCCACCACACAGTTCTGGAAGATCAGGAGATTCTGGGGAGAATGCTGTAAGCTACTGGATTGGATGAGAGCTCCAAGCACGATTGTCCACAATGCCACACGGACCAGATGCCCAGCAAGAGCAGGGGTCTTCAAGGCTGTTGCCCTTCTCAGGCTATGCTGGCCCAAAGAAATGCCCATCAGCCTATAGGCCTGGCATTGCGGGCCTCTGTGCCCCCGAGAGGAAGCTCAAAGGTATATTGGGTGTTCCACCTCTAAAAGTTTTCTTTCTTTGCATTAGGTCCTTCACCTAAAATTAGTGCTGGCTTATTTGTAGGTTTTCTGATTTGTTGCATCATCTTGCAAATCCCTTCTTTTTTGACTTACCATATGAATACTAGGATCTCAGTTAAATACACGTAAAGGCTGTCATTTAACATATTTAGGGTGTCAGGGACTTCATAAACAGATCCTTCAATAGACCTAACACTTTAAACATAACAGGATTTGAAAAGTAAATGAAAATCAACTTTGAAAACACTATCACAAAACAATCACATTGTTAAAACGTAACTTATTTTCCAAAGAGTAAACAGATTCAATAGCCCCAATGATCTAATTTTTGAAGTGTTCAGAACTGCATAATGCATTACCTTTTAAATTAATCAAAGCTCTTTTAAATATAATTACAAATATTTACAGAATGTGTGCATCTTTTTTGTTGTTTTTGTATGATTTGAAGGTATATAGATGGATGAGAAATAAAACCACCACATGTCACTCTTGCATATTAGATATGGCTCAGAACACTTAAAAATTCTGGGAAGTTCACTGCAGTTCAAATAAAGAGGTCTAAGAGTCTTATCCAAGCAGCTGTGGCTCCCATTTGAATCTCAGCCTAGATTATTAAAGCCTCAAACCACAAAATCCCCCTAGGAAATCTTGCATAAGCATTGTTCTCATTGAAAAGGGCTGGGATCAGAAAGGAAACAAGAGGTTCAAGCTTTAGTTGGCTTTAAAACATCAAAAACCAAGTGGTCAATTCTCCTTCAGATGTGCGTCCATAACCCCTTTTAAAGGCAATGGAAATTATATGTGTGGATTTGGGGAGAACATACCCCCAAGTAAGCAAATTAAGAAATGCCAAGAACAACCAAATTTCTTTGCTTCAAAAAAAATTGGCTTAAACAATAGTTATTTTAAAAAATAGTTTTATGCAATATGTCAAGTAAATCTATTCATCAGCGATATGATTTCTATGACCAATTCGAAGGAAGGACTCAAAGAACGATTTTAAACATATTTCTTTTCTGGTTGTGACCAGAAGAATTCAATTGCTAACCTGTTTTTGAAGAAGCTGTTGTTTAAGTCTCTCTCAAGCAAGTATCTCATTTTTCACAAATCGGTTGTTTTGCTACAAGGTCCTGATGGGGAGCTTTTCAGTTTGCTAGTGGCATAGCATGTAAAACAGCCCTTTTGTGGAAAGAGCTTCTGCAACAGTTATGCTTTAGAAACAGATTTTTATCATTGGGAGAGGAAGCAATGTTCTTGAATATCCCTAAGAATGTGTCTGATAGATAATACTAATTTAGAAGAAGAGAAATAAGGACTGAAGGAATGGGGAGGAACAGAGAGGGGAGTCATTTTTTCGGAAGTGGGTAGGGAGTTCTGCCGAAAATACTCCTCACTATATCCAAACCACGAAGGTTTACTAAACAGAAATTTAAATCAAAAGGCAAACAGGATGTTCATCTGGGACACATATTTGGACACATACTTTTAATACCACATGAAAGCTGTGCCATCCAGATGTGAAAGCAATAAAATTTAAACAAAACACGAACAATAAAGAAAGAAGTGAAACTGGATGACAACTTCCCCAGGGAGCAGTGCTAAGGGAAGGGCCTGGAACACAGACAGAGCAATTCGCTCTGAGGAAGAGGCGGGGCCGGTTCTGTAGCCCTGTGTCCTCTCACAATGGAAGAAGTAAAATAGCGATCTGGTTTTAGGAAGCAGGGAGCTTTGGCAGCCTCTGCTCTCTGGATTTCTTAAATTATCTATTTTAGACCAAAGTGGAAACTTATTACAGCCAGCACTTTTATATCAGATCAGCTGCAGGAAGGAAAACAGAGGAAAAAAAATGTTGGTACAGATTGTACTCTGAACATGATGAAACAAGAACGGAAAAACAATTGCTACCAGTTACCTAAGGCTAGTCATCTTATCATAAATACGGAACAGAATTGCCATTCCGACTTGGAACACTTAAGACTGAATGTCGGAAAGCCTTTGTTAAGAAAAAAAGGTAACACAAAACTTTTATTTGTCATACAATGAGAAGGGAAATGTTCATGGTATCACTGAACAATTTTTAATTCTAAACTTTAATACGTTTGAATTACAAGGCAGAGGTTGCCAGGCAGAAAAGGCATTGCGTTTCACACACTCTAAAATATCACATTGTAAACACTGAACTTCTCCACTCTTTTTCAATAAATAGAATACTCAGGGTCCCGAGCCAACAGTCTTGGGTCTCCTCTCCAAGTTGGGATAAACCGTGGCAGATTCTATTTGCCAAAATCCAAGTTAAGTGTGTCTAATAGTTTGTTGAATCTTTAAATTGAACATGATGGTCAAAAATGTGTATGGGCCATTTGTATTCCCCACCCCCAGATTAGTTTTGGAGGTCTGTTATTTAACTATCTGTTTTTCTTTAAGTTTATTCTTCTATATTCTTAAAGCTTACTATGAAAAAATACTTAGAGTGAAAGAGTCAGAAGTTATTTGATGCCATCTTAGCCCGTTTTGAATTGCTATAACAAAATAGTCCAGACTAGACACTTTATAGGGAAAAGAAGCTAATTATGTCCCACAGTTCTGGAGGCTGAAACGGCCAAGCTCTGGCAGCCACCTGTGGCAAGGACACCATGACATGGCCAATGCCATCACTCAGCGGGCGGCTGTGTGGGATGGTGAGCAGTGTTGTGTGAAAGAGGCCAGCCACGCCTCTTTTTACGACAGCTCATTCTTGTGGTAACTAACCCAGTCTTCTGATATCTAACACAATCCCACAAGATGGGCATTTAACTCTTGTCAGGGTGGCGCCCCCATGATCTAATTGCCTCACACTAAGTCCTGCCTCTTGAAGTGTTCATAACTTTCCGATACCACTACAGTGGGTCCAAGCTTCCAGAACATGAGCCTTTGTGGAGCAAACCATTTCCAGCCATCACAGTGACCATGGGCTAGAGACATGATTATTTCAGAGAAGTCAGTTGTTGATATTTGATGACAAATAGCCATGGATTTTTTTTGAAGTTGGTAGGTTTAAATTTAACATTATTTTTTGTTTTACACAATTTTCTTGTATTCTTGGGGCATATTTTTGCTTTCCTAAATAGAACAGAGATTGAACTGCTATGGTTTCCAAAACAGTAATAGCCACAAAACACTTTCAAAGAGCATGGTAGATGAAATTGTTTTAAACACAAAAGAAGCATATGGTTGGGTTTTCTTTTCTCTTCCATTTTATTAAAACCTAACATGGCATTCTATTCGTTCTGAGTTAATGTATTGTTTCTTTTTCCTCATAACAGCCTGTTTAATTAATTGTTATTTAAGGTATCACTAGGTTTTCTTTTCCTGTAATGTGTTGGAGCATTGCTTTCATTGGTTAATACTCTAATTTCTTCTTGAAATTTTGAAGGTTATAATGGTAAGTTTTGTTGTAATAAATGTGTTGAAGAGTACTTATTTTATGCTGATGCATAACAAATTACTGTAAACCTAATACTTTAAAAGCCCACATCGCTACTATCTCATAGTCACTATGGGTCAGAAGTCTAGGTACACCTCACTGGCTTTCCTGCTTGGCTCTTACTGAGTGAAAAAAAAATCAAAGGCTGCACTTATTCTGAACATTGAGACCTGTTCCAAGCTTCCACATTTATTGGAAGAATTCAAATCCTTGTGGAAATAGAACTGAATTCCTGATTTTCCAGCTGGTTGCCAGCTGAGGGCTGCTCAGAGATTCTCAAGGCCACCACCATTTGCTGCATTGTGGCCCTCTCAGCAGGCCCTGTCAGAACATGGCATCTTGTTTCTTCAAAGGCCACAGAGGAGACTCTCTAGCTCTACTGTTAAAAGAGTGTCTTATATAGGGGCTGGCGCTTTGGTGTAGCTGATTAAGTAGCCACCTACAGGGCCAGCATCCCATATGGGAGCCTATTCAAGTCTTGCCTGCTCCACTTCTGATCCTGTTCCCTTCTAATGTGCCCAAGAAAGCAGCCAAAACATGGCCCAAGTACTTGGGCCCCTGTACCATGTGGGAGACCCAGAAGAAATTCCTGGCTCCTGGCTTTGGATTGGCCCAGCTCCAGCCACTGTGGCCATTTGGGGAGTGAAGCAGCAGATGGAAGATCTCCCTCGCTTTCTCTCTCTCTAACTCTGTCTTTCACATAAATAAATACATCTTTTTTTAAAAGGTGTCTTATATAAAGAGGTGGAATCATGGAGTGACATCATCTTTGCCATAGTCTGCTGGCTGGAAGCAAATCTCAGCACCCCTCACTCCCCAGTCAAGGAGGAGGGATTTCACAGATATATCACCAGAAGGTGGAGCTCATGGAAGCCATGTTGGAATCCTGCCTCCCACATGTATTATTTTCTTACTAATTTAGTTCTTTATTACTAATTCAAAATTATGCTATTATTAGAAACTATTTCAGACATTGAAAATACTACCATAAATCTATGAGATGTTTATTTACATATTTTTTCACAAGAAGTTTATTATAATCCTAATTTGATATTATTCAGTGTAGCTGTATGTTACATTTAGAGCATGAAAAGACCAGATACAATCTGAATCCCCATAAAATAATAAAACTCACATTGAAAACACTTGTTTCAAGTTCAGAGTTGGTGAACTCAAGGGGCTTCCACAGCCTAGACAGCTCATGGCAAGAGCCTCGGATGATTGCTGACATCATAAATAAGAGTGCCAATTGTTAAATCAACAACGGGAGTCACTGGGTACATGCTCCCCACGTAGGATCTCTGTCCTTAATGTGTTTTACTATGAAACTTAAAAACAACACTACTAGTCGAACAATACCCTATACCTTGTGCGGTTGTGTGAGGGCAGCCTGTTGAAATCCTTGCTTAGTATATACTAAGTTGATCTTCAGTATATGAAGGTAATTGAAAATGAAACTTGATGAAGGGCAGGATGGGAGAAGGAGTGCGAGAGGGGGGGGCCACTGGAGGGAGGGAGGTGGGGGGGAGCCACAACAATACAAAAGTTGCACTTTGTAAATTCACATTTATTAAATAAAAAAGAAATTATATGTGCAAGAACTTAAAAAAAAAGAAAATACTTGTTTCAAATAACATTCAACAAGAACTTTTTGTTTTAAAAATGGCATATTTTAGCTTTGCTCCTTTGTATTACTTTGAAATTCACTTCTTTTTAACATCTTGGTTACAATAAATGAGGTTATTTTGATTCATTTATGCAATAAATGTATATTAAGTATCTTGTACATTTCAGATTCCTTATTAAATCCTAGTAATGTAGATAAATAATAATGAAGAGTTACAGCTCTACCTGTTGCAAGCAGCATAACAGGTCCTTAACCTTCCCTGAGCCCAGGTTTTTTTTCAATATTCAAATAAGTATGTATAATTCTGACATTCCACTTGACATAATAATAATAATAATAATTGTTTCTACAATGTTGTAATCATCATAGAAAGCTAGAATATAGCAAGAAAAAAGACAAAGCAGATGCCTTTTGAAGATCCAGTCTAGCAACTGAGACAGTTTCACAGAGCTAACACTGCCATTTTTCAGAAGAACACAGAAGAAGGTGTAAACTCTGGAAAGAGCCTTGATGGATGAGTGGGAGTAAGCCAGCAGTGTCAAATGAATCGCAAATGCAAACAGGTGCGTGAGAGAGCGTTCGTATGAGGAATAAATCAGTCAGATGGCATGTGGTCTGTAGGCAGAGAGTGTATGATAATAAAGCATCTAGATAAGCACAGCACAGATCAAATAGGCACAGGCTGGAAAGCTCAGGCTGCATCCTGAAGGCAAGGGGACGGAACTGAAATATGGCCAGTGAGACATAGCTACCTTTATGCGTTCGCAGGCTTACTGTGCAGTCACCGGAAAATAGAGAGAGGAAATCCCACACAGGCAGATTTAGAGAGCTATTGGAATAGGCAAGTTCAAAGTGTAAAAGCAGGGCTGGTGGGAAGACCAAGGGAGAAGTGGTGAGACATCCGATAGTGTATCTGGGACTGCATGGCTAATTGGGGCTGGGACCTGTAGAACAAAGGGAAGGAACAGATGACTTGTGCGTTTTCTGATCGAATGAGTTGGTGGTTAGTTCGTTGTTTCATTATCTAATAATGGAACTGGAAAGGGAGCACAAATTTGGGGAGAATAAGGAAAATGAGTTTAATATGGAAAACAATCACAACTTGATCTAGCTTTTGACCATACTGGAGGAAATTCTCAGCAGGTTATTTGCTACGTACTAACAAATTTTAGGAGAAATATAAAAGTGTAAGTATAGATGAGAGATCAATGATCCTATATCTAGAGTATCTTTAAGTTCATGCAGGAAAGGTATACAGTGTGAGAGGGAAATAACACTCAGATTTAGAAATGTACTGAAGGTGTGTCAGAGGAAATAGACTGCATAAAGCAGTCCAGGAAACATGGCCAGAAACCTAGGATAAAAATCAGATAAATCCATCGCCTGCAGTGCCAGCACCCCATATAGGCACCAGTTCGAGTCCCAGCTGCTCCACTTCCAATCCGGCTCTCTGCTATGGCTTGAGAGGGCAGTGGAAGAGGACCTAAGTTCTTGGGCCCCTGCACCCTTGTGAGAGACCCAGAAAAAGGTCCAGGCTCCTGGCTTTGCATCAGCCCAGCTCTGGCTGTTGCGGCCATTTGGGGAGTGAACTAGTGGATGGAAGACTTTCTCTCTCTCTCTCTCTCTCTCTCTCTCTCTCTCTCTCAATCTCCCCCCCCCCTTGCATATCTCTGCCTCTGCCTCTCTGCAACTCTGTCTTTCAAATAAATAAATAAATCTTAAAAAAAGTAAGTCATGTTTTCAACACATGTAGTAATGGCAAAAAAAGTGTAAGGAATGGCACAGTGCTTATTTACAGAAATGAGAAAGAGTGGAGGCTCCCTCAAGGAATGTATACAATTAGTGAGCTACTCATCCACAACACAAGTAGGCCAAAAAAATGTCAATTGTATAGTGGTAAAAATATAGACCATAAAATGGAACTAGCTGGGTTTCAATCCCAACTGTAGCACTTACTAGTTAACTAACCCTGGGAAAGTTGAGAATACCGCTGCATCTCAATTTCTCACCTGTAGAATGTAGATAATAATGGTAGTGATTTTACTAATATTGTCTAGGGAAATTGCATAAGGTGAATGAATCAAACATGCCAAGTACTTACACCAGTGTACAGGACATAGTCAGCACTAAACAAGTTTAATTTCTATTAGTTATTGTCCCTAATGATTGATGATTAGTTTAAGCAGAACGGTCTTCCAGAAAGCAGGCTGAGTAGCTCCTGGAATCTCTGGGAGGACCAGAGTAAACTCAGAAGCCACACATCCAGGAGAAGTGGCCCATGACAAAATGGTGTTAGAACACGATGATGCTATGCCAGTGTGGACGGCTGACAATGTGGTTTGCATTAATGATGTTGGAGACCCACAGTTCATGCCAATCCGAGTAGTGTTTGAGGGTGGAGGCTCTAACACAAGTGTCTCCAACAAGCCAATTGTCAGGGCCACTGTGTTCCTGGCATTTAGCTCACTTTTGAATACAAGTCTTTTTTTTTTTACAGGCAGAGTGGACAGTGAGAGAGAAAGACAGAGAGAAAGGTCTTCCTTTGCCATTGGTTCACCCTCCAATGGCCACTGCGGCCAGCATGCTGTGGCCAGCGTACCGCGCTGATCCGAAGCCTGGAGCCAGGTGCTTCTCCTGGTCTCCCATGCCGGTGCAGGGCCCAAGCACTTGGGCCATTCTCTACTGCACTACCAGGCCACATCAGAGAGCTGGACTGGAAGAGGAGCAACCGGGAAAGAATCCGGCACCCCGACTGGGGCTAGAACCCAGGGTACCGGTGCTGCAGGTGGAGGATTAGCCTAGTGAGTTGCGGCGCCGGCCTGAATCCAAGTTTTATCTGAGCACATCTGATAGTCGCCTGAGCGAGAAGGCTGATGAAATAAATTTTGGCTTCTTATAGGCTAGGTTTGAAGTGTGGCACACTCTTCAAAAACTAGAAGGATATCTCATGGGTATTTGCATTCAAAAATGTCCGATAAATACCTATGATCCTTACACCACTTCTGAGTGGAAGCAAGAAGAAATTTGTTGGATAAATTTATCTGAGTCTAATGTAGTTAATTGGTTTCTTTGCACAGAAAGCAGTCTTGGGAAAACCCAATTTCACACCATCCTCATTCCCTTTTTTCTTCCCAAGGTGACATTTGGGCTGGAGAAAATCCTATCCCTCATGGAAGTGGGCAGCAGTGACCCTCAATCATGAGGGTGCTTCCTCCCATGATTTCCAACAGAGAGCTCGGGCTGGTCTGATACAGAAGTGACCTGTGTTTGTGCCACCTGCCAAGACTGGAGGCAGGAAGCGGTATGACCCTTGTTCTGCTTTTGCCATTTCTGCCGTGCAGTGACACATGTCATACTTGGAACTCTGGCCCACAGAAGGGCAGTCAGGTTGCATGGGTCTCGTCACGTAGCTCACCCATCCTGAGTCTGGCAATATTTTTCCACCTCCCTTAATGGGAGACTTTATTTGTGACCTACTCTAACTTGTCTTTATCCCTGGTAAAGAGAAAATATCTAGGACCCGGGCTGGGAAGCCAAATATTTTACACACCAGTGGTAGCTAAAGGGTTTTAGCTTTCAAAAATGTGACCTTTCTGTAGACTCCAATATTTCATTCTGTAGTCAGAAGCTGAAAACTGACTGCCTGCAACTCAACTCAGTCCAGCTTCAACAATTCCAGTCTTCCCAAAGGCAAACAGATGATTCTGGCTGGACAGGAGGAAAGTCCTACTCAGGAAGTACAAAAGAGTAAAGAACAGTCCTCTCCTTTTGAAAATATGACAGCAATTCTGCACGACAGAGGAGTAGCGTGGTTCTATACCAAGAGTAAAAGGCTAGTAGACAGGAAGAGGCTGACGCCAAACTGGGCACCGGAAACTGCTGGGATAAATCGCCCCAAGGAGAAGGTATAATATCAAAGCCCGAATAAAAGAAGAGAAACTCCTTCCCCTCCAATAGAAGGGGAGGATCAGCGTCTTGGAGTGGTGGATTGTTGCTAGGCTGTCTTCCTGCTGTCAAAATGTTCTGATTCTGCTTTTTGTTATTTCTAAGAGTTATACAATTCTCACAATAGGTGAATTACAAGGTTTAAAAATGTGAATGCTGTATGAAGTGTCTTGAAAGAAAGAGACAAAGAAGGGAAGAATAGAAGCATAATGTACAGAATGCTGTCACTATAAGAAAATTTCCCATCCTCCTGTGATCCTCCTTTCAAACAAATTTAAGTCATTTTATTAGAAAAATAATAAGCCTCTCCATTCACAACACCAACACAAGTGTCTTATTATTTTTGCTCAGATGGGCATATTAGCCAGACCCAAAGTCACATAAGTGGCCCATTCTTCCCATGAAGTTGGTTTGGGTTTTAACCAGGACAGATGTCTTGTCTTGTATTTTCTTTCACTGTTTCCTTTTATTATGTTTCCTTTAATGCATTTCTTTTATTTAACTCTAGAGATGGAATATGGCAACCAGATTTTATATTATTAGCTCATTCAATGGGAAATATATATTCCTGTTTCAAACAGCGCATCTGTCTGCTCTCAGGAATGTTAAATAATAACAATAGCGCAACTACGGAGCGGCTTAGGATAGGAAATGAAAACCACCACTGAGTTCTGGAACTCTTGGAAGGACACTCTGGGCAGAATGTAATTAAGTAGTCAGAATTTGTGGTTTAGGCCACCAGGGTTAAAAATATGCCTCGTGAGTGAGTGCTTTAGATTTTTCAGTCCGAAATATTGGCACACAGAGGAGGATGAGCAGCGCACCCCCCTCCCTCCAGGCATCTCCTCCAGGAATATTGATTCTGTGCCTTGCATGGGGCTGTGTCCTCTCTGCTGAGGCCAGACAGCAGCAGAGAACATGTCTTCCCGGGGCAAAGGGGAAGAACGTCCTCTTTGTCCCTCAGGAAGGTCAGTTCTGAGCTTGGACAGTTTTCTACCTCCAGTGCTCGGATAAGAAACACAAACTCACCATATTGCACATGGCTTTGCTGGAAAGATGTGGACATGAGAACACCCCACAGAAAGGAACTCTGTGGGAGCATCATTTTCCTAATACAACTCCACGTGCTCACCGAAAGTAGGCAGCGTGACAAGGATCTGAGTAGTGCAGTGCTACAAAAGCAATATAAAATGAAGCAACCTTGTGTCTTCCTCTATGATTAGCACCCAGATAAGTGAGAATGAAATACCCAGGAGAAAAAATAAATGCTAATATTGTAATATTACAGTGTGCTATGGGTATAAAAAAGACCCTCAAAAACTAGCCAGGTGCTGATCTCTGAAAACTTGGAATGTGACTTTGCAGGTGTGTTTAAATTAAGAATTGGGGGGTGGATGTTTGGCACAGCATTTAAGACACCTCTTGAGATGCACGCATTCCACATCAGAGTGGCCGGGTTTGAGTCCCACTCTGATTCCAGCTCCCTGCTGATGGACACTAAGGAGGCAGCAGATCATGGAAGGGTCTCTGTCACCCACATGGAAGACCAGGTGTGAGCTCCTGGCTCCTGGTTTCCACCTGGCCCTCACTGTTGTGGGCATTTGGGAAATAAACCAATGGATGAAAACTCTCTCCCTATTTCAAATAATAAATAATAAAATTTTCTTCAAAAAAAGAAATCTCAAAATAGAGAGATTCTCTTGGATTACCTAGGTGGGCCATAACTGTCCTCAAACACAGCCTAGATTCTAAGATGGTGGGGAGACAGAATTGACGATAGACAGGAGAGAAGCAGGCCTGACTTGCTGAACAGAAGGCAAGGAAGAGTTGGAGAGTGAAGAACCTATGCCACTGGCTCTGAAGACCCAAGACAAGGCCACAGACTAAGAAAGCCATGAGGCCTGGTGAAGCTGCAAGAGGCCTGCCCACAGCTCCTCGCCCACAGCCTCCGAGGAAGCATGGTGCTGTAGGTGCTGATTTCAGCCCAGTAACATGTATCTGACCTCCAGAACTGTGGGGAAATAAATCTGTGCTGTTGTAAGCAGCACAGTTGGTGGTAATCTGTTACGGTGATCATCAGAAACTCATCCATTATCCATGATTGTGGTCTATAATAGGACAGGAGAGTAAGCATCCTGTTGGCTCCACAAACCACTTAACCCAGGTCTGAATTTCCCCATCGTGTTCCTAAATGTCTGTGTGTATGCCATGGGATGATTAGGAACATAATAAGAAAATTTATATAACAGCGTTACTTAAAGTATTATTACCTGCAGAATAGCTTAATCTGGAAAATGATTCTAACTTAATATGTAAAATATTTTTATGTCTGGTATCCTTGAAAAAGCAAACAAAATGTCAAGAGCATGCAAACAAGACAAGTTTTATTTGTAAAACAAGAAATCATGTAAATGTCTCATAGAGCCCTTTGAACCACATACTTTGCCTAGCAGAACATTTGAGAATGTGCTCAAAATTCAAATAACCTAGCAAAATTGATTGCTATTTTTCCATAAGTTATTAAACAAATGAATGTCTTACCTGATGAACAGGTAGCTTAATTAATGCTGAGATCACTACAGAGCCCAGACAAATTCACTTTAAAAACAAAAGCTGCATCAGTCTTTAAAAATAAATGTCATATGACTGTATATGGATACGTCATCTTTCCAGGGTCCCGACATCAACAGAAAGTGGTGTACATGCCCAGTTGGAAGAAGTAACTGGCAGAGAACTTCTTGGATTTTAAGACAACTTAGGATAAACAAGTGCTTTTATCTCATGAAAAGCAGAATATACCAAAAATGTAGACCTAATTACAAAGAAGAAATTCTGTGAAGAAACGCCAGGGTGGAAAAGGAGGTCTGTCCATGAGGAAAAGGGAGATGTTCCCAATGCCACAAGGATAATAGTGGTTTGAGAAAACGACATGAAAAAAGAAAAAAACGAAAATGCATTTAAAAAAAAATGGGCCTGATTGGACCTGCCTTTCAGGAAACTGAGGAGAAAAAGCCTCAAGACAGTAAAAATAAGCAAAAACAAAACAAGCTAATTTTAGAGACCTTGAACAAGGGTTCCTGTGGGTTCTAAATGAGTATTAGGGGAGCTCTAGTTCTGCCTGGCTTTATAACTCTGCTCCCAGCCTCCCCCTCGTCCTCTTACCCTCCCGCAGGCAGCCCACTGCCCCTCAGTCTCCCCGCTCCCCTCTGCCCTCTGACCTTCCCTCTCCCTCTCCTGTGTTCTTGCTCCCGCAGCCCCACCCTTCACCAAATCTCCCTCCTGTTTCTGAGCCAGCTGTTGTCTTCTCCCGCCTCTGTCCCTTTCTCCTCCTCTCTTCCTTCTCCTGCTCTCTTCTTCCCTACACCAATCCATATGCCTTCTCCTTCGCCCCCTCCTTTCATAATTCCTCCCCAAACCCTTCCTCTGAAATATCAAATATTTCATCAGCAAATTTGCCTACTGTTATTGTTTGGATGGTATCTTGAGTGAACCCCCAAAACCCATGTATTGAGGGCTCAACCTCAAAATTCTATGTCAAAGGCCAATGTTGTGGTGTAGTGGGTTAAGCAGCCACCTGAGACACCAGCATCTCATTTCTGATCTTGCTCCCTGCCAATGTGTCTAGGAAAATAGTTGAAGGTAGTTCAAGTGCTTGGACCCCTGCCAGCCACATGGAAGACCCAGACTACTAAGTTCCTGGCTCCTGGCTTTGATCTGACCCAGCCTAGGCTGTTGCAGACATTTGAGAAATGAATCAGTGTTTGGAAGAGTTCTCTCTCTCTCTCTCTCACACACACACACTCTCTCTCTTTGCCTTTCAAGTAAATAAATAAATCTACAAAAAAGGTTAACTGATCAATGTTTTGATGAATGAATTAAGCTTGGAAACTTGGGTCCAGCATTGTGGCACAGTGGGTTAAGAAGCCACTTGCAATGTTGGCATCCTATATGAATTCCAGTTCCAGTCCCAGCTCCTCCACTCCTGATCCAGCTCCCAGCTAAGGCTCCTGGGAAGGCAGGTGGGTTAAGTGTTTGGGCCTCTACCAGCCACATAGGTGACCCAAATGGAGTTCCTGGCTCCTGGCTTTGACTTGGAAGAGCCCACTGGGAACATTTGGTGAGTGAACCAGTGAATGGAAGATCTCTTTCTCTGTGTGTCTATCTCCAACTCTGCCTTTCAAATAATTAAATCTATCAAAAAAGGTTAATTGATTAATGAGAGTCATTAATGGATCAAGGGTGGAGAATTGGGGCTGTTGCAGTGGCACAGTGAGTTAAGCTGCCACTTAGGATACTGGCATCCCATATGAAATCCAGTTTGAGTGCCGGCTACTCCACTTCCAATCCATCTCCAGGCTAATGCTCGTGGGAAAGCAGCAGAAGATGGTACAAGTACTTGGGTCCTTAATATTCATCTGAAAGACCTTGATGCAGTTCTTGCCTCCTGGTTTCAACCTGGACCAGACCTGGCCATTGCAATGATTTGGAGAGTGAAACAGTAGAGAGAAGATTCTTACTTTCTTTCTCTCTCTCTCTCTCTCTCTGTCTCTCTCCTTCTCTCCCCCTTCTCTCTGGCTCTACCCTTCACAATAAGTATTTTTTTAAAAAAGTATAGGGGCTTGTACTGTAAAGGCGCCAATTCGAATTCTGACTGCTCTAATTTCATTTGAGCTCCCTGCTATGGTCTGGGAAAGCAGTGGAAGATGGCCCAAGTTGTTGGGCCCCTGCACCTGCGTGGGAGGCCCAGAAGAAGCTCCTGGCTCCTGGCTTCAGATCAGCACAGCTCCGGCCATTGGGGAGTGAACCAGCAGATGGAAGATTCTCCCCATGTGTGTGTCTGTGTGTGTGTGTGTGTGTGTGTGTAACTCTGACTTTCACATAAATAAATAAATTTTTCAAAAAAAATATGGAGACCTGATTAGTTTATGACATTCAGGGAGTAGGCTCAGTGGAGATCTTTAGGTCATTGGGATGTGTCCTCAGAAGGTAGTTCTCACAAGAGGATTGATTATAAAATGTTATTTAGAGCTAGTTGCATTCTCTGACTTTCTGCTTCCTGTCTTGCCATGTAATCCTGCCTCTGCACGTGTGCCACCATCTACCACTCCAATCAGTGACAAGAAACTAACGCACCTACACTGTTAATTCTCTAAACATTCTGAACATTTATTTGCTTATCTAACTATAACCCATAACTTTCTCAATTCCCTTTTCTTTGGCTTTCTTTGTTGAAATTAATTACTATGTGTCTGCTGAAGATTCCAAATTTCCTGGCTAGCTCAGTTCAGTACTACAAGTAGCATTTCCATTTGTATGATTAAAAGACGTCAGAGTTACCACAGCTGAAACTTAGTGTGTTAAAGAATTACCTTTGATCTCCTCCTCCTTCCACACCACCTCACCTTAAACATGCCTTTACCTCTATCTTCCTTAACTGGGAGAGTGACACGCGCATGCATCCACTTGCCCACGGTGGATCTATGAGTCCTCTCTTCCCATCACCTACAAACCGATTCAGCTACTAGCCTGTAGGGCTGCCTCCAAAGACATATTAAATCCTTCAGCTGTTTACCTTCTCGCCTGCTGCAATTCTGGCTCAAAGCATGGCTCTCTCTCCCGGAACTTATGCACACGTCTCCTTACTAGCATCATTCCCCACCAACTACCCATCATCATCTGCTTTCTTTCCCAAACCATTCTCTAGATGAGAGTCAGAAAGACCTTTGAAAAAGGCAAATCTGATCATATAACTCCACGGCATATAGTCCTCCAAAGTTTCCACATTTATAATGAATCTAAACTCCTTGCATTACTTGAAAAGGCCTATGTGATCTGATCCTGCCTTTTTGCCTCCCATTCCGACATTATCTCATAACATTCTCTTTCCTGCTCACAATGCCAAGCTGTATTGACCGTCTCTATGTTCCTAAAGTAAGTCACCGCACACTTGCAAGGGTACTTTCAAAAGTTTTGGGAGTTTATTTTGGTGCAAAAAAGTTGAAATTCATATAGTTTTTTTCAGAATATGCATTTTCCATGAACTTTTTGAAGATCCCCCATGCATATCCAGTTATTTCCACTCATTTTGTTTTCAAGACACATAACATTTTATGAAATCATATTATTCAGCTAGTTTTTTAAAAAAATTATTCTCACTTTATATGGAGATCAGAGACTTCTTCCATTCTGGATATTTGGGGATTAAACAATCATTTATTTACTTCAATTTATGTCACATCTTAAATTCATATTTTAAGCTAGGGACAAATTACATATCAATTTCTATTAAAATTTGTTTTTTAACTTTTATTTAATAAATGTAAATTTCCAAAGTACAGCTTTTGGATTACATTGGCTTTTCCCCCCCTCCTATAACCTCCCTCACACCTGCAACCATCCCATCGCCCACTTCCTTTCCCATCCCATTCACATCAAGATTCATTTTCAATTATCTTTATATACAGAAGATCAATTTAGTATATACTAAGTAAAGATTTCAACAGTTTGCACCCACACAGAAACAAAAAGTGTGAAGTACTATTTAAGTACTAGTCATCCCATTAATTCACATAGTACAACACATTAAGAACAGAGATCCTACATGGGGAGTAAGTGCACAGTGACTCCTGTTGTTGATTTAACAATTGACACCCTTATTTATGATGTCAGTAATCACCTGAGGCTCTTGTCATGAGTTGCCAAGGCTATGGAAGCATCTTGAGTTCTCCAACTCTGATCTTGTTTAGACAAAGTCAAAGTGGAAGTTCTCTCCTCCCTTCAGAGAAAGGCACCTCCTTCCTTGATGGACCGTTCTTTCTGCTGTGATCTCACTCATAGAGATCTTTCATTTAGGTCATTTTTTTTTTTAATTTGCTAAACTCAACAACAACAAAAACAATGTTAATGTCTTTGGTAGCCAAAGGAAATATGGAGGCATTAACATTTTCAATATGAATCAAAATATAAATACTTCTCTCAAACATAGGTAGACTTTATTTTGGATTCTCTTAACCCAATGCAAACATATTTGAGGGAGGTAAAGCTAATGCTAAACTTTTCTTTTTCTCAACATTAAGTAAATGGTTAAATTGATGTTTTCATACTTGTGGCCATTTGTGTCATGCATGTCCTGTCTCTAGAGTTTAAAAGTAAGTATAGTGCCGTACAGTACAATTTATTAAAAACTTCAATTAGTCAATAGAACACCATGTAACTTGCTTAGATTTTTTTAGCAATGTATTGACAGATAATCCATGTTTTAATGTTGTTTTTAGTTTTCTTTTACTGCCTTGTTTGCTTTTGAGATTTCATTTAACAGTAAGTTGTATTATGATCCAAAAATCTCCAGAATTAATCAATTTGATGTATTTCATTTTATACCAAGTAAGTTTCAACTATATACATCTATTTAATATATTTTCCTGATCACATTCCCAAATACAAATTTTAGGCACTCTCCTACATTTATTTAAATGTCAAAGGAGCTCATTCCATATCAGTTGAAAGGAGTTCATTTCAGATCCACTACTTCTGAGTAAAAGATTCTTTATATTTTATTTCTTGAACATTTCTCTCCACATACATTATTTTACTTCCGACTCCCATGTTCTTGAGAAGTTGACTATAACAGTTCCCACAGTCCTCCTGTGCTTTTCTTCAGTCATCAGTTTTTATCCTGTTCTCCTATTATTCTTTCTAATCGCAGACTGGAAATCTTTGACTATTCTATTCCACCGAAGGTAACGTTTGCAGCTCCTCGTAGGTTTTATCAGGGCCTTCGTGAGTAGCACGTGGCATTTCTCTGCGCTCTCATCACTTAGTCATTCTCCAGTTGAACTCAAAATGAAACATGGTAACATCATCTATATTTTATGCTGCCTCTGATCTCTGGGCGTATCTTCCTTGCCTGAAAACACTTCTCCAAAATAAAATCCGTGGTTATCAGATGGAGGAATCTGAACTGGAGTCAGAGAGTGGACTGAGAACCAGGGAGACAGAAGATGACACTACTCTTAAAATGTATTTGACGTCAGAAAAGGGTGAAGATGAAAATCTAAGGAACACTGTTGATAGTGGCTGCAGGAAGAGGAATTAGGGAATTTTTCTTTAATGGGAATAAAGTTTCTTCAATGGAAATGCAGATGAATAGGTTCTAGAGATCTATTGTTCAACATAGTACCTATAGTAAACAGTACATTACTGCTTACTGCAGGGGAGGATGGTCTAAAAGCTCAGGCCCATGCCATCCACTTGGGAGACCTGGTTAAACTTTCCGGCTCCTGGATTTGGCCTTGTCCAGCTCTGGCTATTGCAAGCAACTGGGGAGTGAACCAACAGATGAAAGATCTCTCCCTCTCTCTGTAAAAGTGCAAATAACAAGTAAATCTTTAAAAAGATTTATTGAGGATATATTTATTGTTAAATATTTCCACCTTAAACACATGCATGCCCACACTGACACACACACAAGAAGAAAACAAAAGCTTTTGGAAGTCCTAGGTATGTTTTACATCTTGGTTGTGGTGATGGCATTATAGTTGTGTGCTTACGTTCAAGCTCATTAAGATTGATACAGTAAATGTATGCAACTTTTGCACGTTCATTAAAAGCTTAAAAAAAGAATGATGAAGAAAGTAACTTACTAGGGAAATTAAATAAAGAGTGATCAGAAAGGTGACAAAAAGAAACGCAGGACAGTATGATGCCACAAGCTGATGGAAAAGCCTATTTCAAGGATGAGAAAGTTGCCAAACAAACAAATTAAGAACCATTTATATTCATTCATTTAGGATACAGTACTTGCTTCATTTTCAATAAAATTATAAGGATAGACAGTGAGGCTGAGACTGGAGCTGTGAGTCCGGATTTTAAGGTTGGAGTCCAGTGCAAACTGTGAGTATTTGTTGAGTCAATAAATGTTGAAGTCACCTTGACAATGTCAGAAATTTGGGATAAAGAGGCCAACCATGCTAAGTCACTCACTTAAAAAGAAGGATTATGAGGGTTTAACATATCATAGAGCCCTGGAGAATGAGAGAGTGATGTGGCTGAGGTTTAGGCCTCTGTTAAATAGGAGAGTTTACATATCTATGAAAGACAATGATCTGACCTTTTAAATTGAAAGAAAGGAAGACATCAATCCTGCTCCCTGACCCAGGGAAGAAGGAAAAGCAAACACTAAGAGCTATGCGGATCCCTTCTCTTAAATCCCTTTAAACTTCAGATTTCTGCTCTGGAATATAAATAAGTATAGCCATTATGAAAAATTTTATGAAATTCATTCAAAAATTTAAGAATATAACTATCATTCAATATAGTAATCTCCGCATTGTGTATAAACATAAAGAAAATGAAGCCAGTGTATTCATTGCATGTTCATTGCAGTATTATTCGCAAGAGCCAAAGTATGGAATCAATCTGAGTTTCCATCAACAGAAAAATGGATAAATAAATCATGGTCTCTATACAATGGAATATTATTAAGCTTTAACAGAGAAAGAAATCTTTCCATTTGTAAAAACATGGATAAACCTGGAGGACATTATGCAAAGCGAAATCATCCAGACCCAGAAAGAAAAATATTACATGATAACACTTAGATGTGGAAATTTTTTAAAAGCCAGCTACTTAGAGAGAAAATGATGATGATGATTAGGGGTTTGGTGGATGACAAAACACGTACCAGTGTGTCGAAGGGCACCAATGCAGCTGTGCTCACATAAGATGCATAAGACTAAAAATCTAATATACGACATGAGGACTACAGTTAATAATATTGTATTGTATTTTAAAGTTTAACAAAAGGGAAGATTTTAAGGGCTCTTTCCACACAAAAAAGGAGACTATGGAAAGTGATGGGTAGATTAATTTGTAGGTACAAGTAAAACAAAATACTATGCTATAAACTTAAACATATACAATAATTTTTTAGAAGGTTTCTATATGATATGGAGTTTGGTCTTAAGGTTCAATTTGAAGAAAATGCATTCAGGTTTTCACTGATAAATTCATGGACATTGTCAATTTTCTTTTACATGGTTAAGGTGACACTGGTTATAATGTATATTTGTAGGTAAAATCTCCACTGCTTGCTGGTCTTAACTTTTATGCATTCAGAGTGCCATACTTGATTCTGTGGTATTAAGAAGTATTTTCCACCATACTCTTCCTTAGAAACTGTATTTATGATAATTTTTTAAAGCATATAAAACAACTCAGTAATAGAGTCATCAAGAAACCAGATTCTGGAATACGTCTGAATTTGAATGCCAAGTTAGTTCAGGCAGGATGTTCAACTTGTCAGTAAACTTCTCATCAAGAAAACGAAGTTAGTGGATCCTGTAGTTGTAAAAACCAAATAAAACAATGCTTCAAAATTACTTAGAACAATGTGTGGCACATAAACATAGCTGTTACAAATGTACTGCTCTCAGATGCGTATTTCTAGCTCACTCAGATATTTTCAGAACAAGAACAAATTCAGATCAAGAAAGGACAGTTTTCATCTGTGATGCATTCAAGAGGGCATTGCCTACAAAACAAATGTTTTAAGCAAAATTTTTTCAATGGGTGGAACCAGTTCTCATGCTGTCACTTGTGCGCACAACCACACACACACTGCTTCTGTCCTTGGAATAAAATTTGTTCTTATGTGACACAGTCACAGACTTTGATTCAAATTCCTGTTGACATGTTTTCTCCCTAGGACATTTGATTTTGTCATTGGTCCACATATGCCTGTGGGAGAGAGGAGGTTGTTTGTTTTGGGGATGGTGGGGACAGCGCCAAGGGTTTTCAGATGTCAGGCTTCGCTTTTCTTAAGAGTTTTGTCTTTGTTTGATTCATTCACACCTATATGCCTTTTCATCTACTATTGGTCTGACTAATGCCCTTCCAATTTTTTTAGCCCTAATTAATTCCTGTATATTCCTGAAGATCCAGATTAAATGTTGCCTGCCACCACAGATTAATGATGCCATGTTCTGAATGACAGAATTATCTTTATATGACAATGTATGTCCATCTTTTGAGTCAAAGTATAGTTTTTAAAATCATATATCCAAGGGACACAGCTGATGGTGTATGTTTTGAAAAGTAACAATGATAAAAGAAACTCCCATATGTTTCTGTAGCGTATCCCTGAGCAAGAATCATGGTCCCAATGAAATATTGTAAAATACTAACTATTGATTTTTAAGCCCTTCTTCTCCACCAGATTTTTAAGTTTCTGAGAAGGATCTAATTTTACTTTTTTGTATTAATGCAGTATGACATTGCATAAAATACACTTAGCAATTTTTGTTTGATGAATGAATAAACCCAAGCTAATTTTAACTCATAAGAACAATTTCTTGGATATGCAGTCATTATTTCAGTTAAGAAGAAATGCTGTAGTCTTTCCAATATAACATATTCAGCTCAAAATCTATAAACAGAGACTTTTTTGTTCCAACATGACAACTAGAATCTGAAATTTGCAAATTACTTTGTAAAGCTTACTTTGGCAAAATTAATACAGAGGATTATTAGTTGACTAGCCCATTGTTCAAGACTGTTGTTGACAGATATTATAGGCCCTGGGTAATGATCATAACATAGCAGAAAGCATGACCTCAGACCACACAGGCTGAGGATGAAAATGGATGGTGTGGTCCAAGAAGTCATCACAAAATCAGGTTTTCTGAATGACTTTTACTTTTTGAAACTGTTTGTCAAATCACAGGCTAATGAATTTAATGACTTTGTCTTTGTCTCTCCCTTTCCTATCATAGAGATGATCCCTATGTAGCTGAATCAGGCTTTGGGCCGATACGATAAGAGTACATGTCCTGAGAGAAGCTGCATTGGCTCAACCTGAATGCTGCGTTCAGTAGGTAATGAGGAAATGGAAACATGAACTGAGGTGTGGTTGGTGTCATCTCTGTATCTTCTATATTAAGCTTTGAACAAATGCTGTTGAAGAGACTGACAATTTCTTTATAATATTGATGGGTATACATGTAAGAAAGTGACCAACTCCTCATGAATTAATATGCAATTCCTGAGACAAAAGGAGAATTAGTAGAGATCAGAGAATAAGGAAAAGAGAAGAGTCAAAATATCTGGGCAGTGACAGATGTTTGGCACTGCATATTGGACATTGCCTAAAACCTCCATTACAACATGGCGCCTGGCGGATGTTCGAGGGGTGTGTCTGCGGCTGCTACGGTTAAGCTTTGTAAGATCAGACAACTGGCAGGGATAGGTCCACTTTAGTTCCGGACATGTGGACAGTGCATGATCCCTATACCTTGCTTATGATGCCCCCGTGTGTGGTCTACCCACGCCTGCATGACCTTTTTGCTAATTGGCTCCCCTACTGTGCATGTCTTTTGTAAGCCTTATTAGCCTGTACACTTCCTCGGTAAAGTAATTCCTGCTTCGACAGGACTCACAGGTGTTTGCTGCGGTGTGCTTGACCTGTCAACCTTACCTCTCCCATTTGCCTTGTTGGGGGGGGGGGGGTGCTTGTACTGTCCCCTGCTGGTCAGGGGCCAGCCTCAGGCTTAAGACCCCAACACTGCAGATAAACAGACAATTGGGAAACCAACATCCCATAAAAGAGTGACTGAGTTTGAATACTGACTCTGTGTCCAATTCCAGCTTCCCATTACTTTGCATCCTAAGAGGCAGTGGGTGGTGGTCCAGGTGACAATCCCTGTAACCAACTTGTGAGGCCTGGATTCTGTCCAGCTCCCAGCTTCAGCCTGGCCCAAACCCACCTATGGCAGGCATTTGAGGAGTAAACCAACAGATGGGACCTCTGTCCACCTGCCTGCCTCTGTCTCTCAAACAAATAAATAAACATGCTTTTTAATCTAGGTGGAGCCTACAGTAAAGTAATTCTCTTTAATAAACCTCACCAAAGACTTCAGCAGTACTCTGGTGGTAGAAGAATTTAAAAATAAATGCCAATATCAAAGTGTAGCCATGTAGGGAATATACAGTGTAAGAAATGTATGGGAGAACTATAAGGGTGATTTTTTAAGAACCTAGAAAATTATTAGGTTGCCGAAATAGCTCAGTTGGGAGAGCGTTAGACTGAAGATCTAAAGGTCCCTGGTTCGATCCCGGGTTTCGGCAGCTGTGCTAACATTATACAGTCAATGTACTTTGCATCACCGAAGTGCAAATATCACTCACTGGGTTTTGCAAATCCAATCAATAACTACCAGTTGAGCCGGTGCCGTGGCTCAATAGGCTAATCCTCCACCTTGGGGCGCCGGCACACCGGGTTCTAGTCCCGGTCGGGGCGCCGGATTCTGTCCCGGTTGCCCCTCTTCCAGGCCAGCTCTCTGCTATGGCCAGGGAGTGCAGTGGAGGATGGCCCAGGTGCTTGGGCCCTGCACCCCATGGGAGACCTCCTGGATCCTGGCTCCTGCCATCGGATCAGCGCGGTGCGCCGGCTGCAGCGGCGGCCATTGGAGGGTGAACCAACGGCAAAGGAAGACCTTTCTCTCTCTGTCTCTCTCTCTCACTGTCCACTCTGCCTGTCAAAAAAAAAAAAATTATTACAGATTATCATTTCTTTCTGTACCCTTAAAGATTTTAGCTAAATACTTAGTCAATATTCTTGAGGAACTGAGGGATTTCTCTGCATCTTTGCCTGCATTGGAGTGATTTGGGAAAACTGAACCTTCCCAGAGAGGCTACCTATGATCAGGACAAAGGTCCTCGGAGAAGAAAAACTTGAATTTATGGAATATATAAACCATCCAAAGAAGAATCTGGGCAGGGGAGATGGTGGTTGAAATCTGCTTCCTAGTATCTGTAGAATGGGAATCTCAAATTAATTTAGGATATTCATAAGTGGGGATGACCTATATAAGCTGGAGGACTCTGAGTACATGTTTAGTCATGCTTACTATTTAGGTGACAGAACAAAAACTTGTTATGCCATCGGATGGGTACATGCATCGTCAGTTTTTGTTGTTTTCATAAGGTCCTGGTTTAGTAATTTCTCTCTTATAAGATTAAGGAAAAGAAGACTCATTAAATGAACTCATCTGATAGTTGTTATCAATATTCTAGTGCCCAGGGTAGGTAGACTACAGAGGCAACAACATATAAAGAGTAGAAATTAAATAAAGTGTATTCCAACAAGGGTATGCCACATGAAGGGTTCTCACTGTAGGCTAGCATGAACAAACTAAGGAAATAGTTATAAAATGGGAGGCATTTTTTAACCATACAAGACAGAAGCAAATCACCCAAAGTTGGCAGGCTCCAGCTACTCTGTAGCATCCTTGGTTGTGCATCAGAGATAATGTAGATGCCAAATAGAGAATTCAATAAGCCTTTTAATTTCTTTTTTTTTTTTTTGAGCAATAATAACAATAGAAAAAGCTATATACAAATAATTGTCTACGTTTTGTTTTCTTAATCTTTGTTTATGCAGACCTGTAATTCTGCCTATATTATTATTTATTTTTATCTTCATAACAAATTATGAGTTCTTCAGAGTTAGCAACTATGTCTTTAAGTGTCCATTCAACTTGACATCAAAGAGCAAAGATGATGGCAACAGTTTCTGGGATGCTCAAGGGATATTTTTTTTTTCCGATGGCTTTGTGGAGTCCCAAAGAATGGTAACATCTGCTTATTAGGACAGTGTTTTGAGAAAGTTAGTCAAAGACGTTGTAGAAAAAAAACTTCCAGGGAGTCCTTCCCCACCATACAAAGGCTCCTGTTCATTTCTCTCTTCAAACAAGGTCAGCTGTGTGAGCATTTTGATGTGAAGTTATTAAACATCCACCTTTGGGTCCTGATTTGTCTCCTTATGACTTCTTTATGTTTCCTAATCTTAAAATATCTTTAAAGGGCATCCATTTTTTTAGTTGATTGTAGGGTGAGTATAAGAAAGGCTGCATTGACATGATTAAGTTTCCAGAGAACTAAGTTCTTTAGAGATGGACTAAATGCAGGTATCATTGCTAATAACTGCCTTGAACTTGGTGGAGTTTATATTGAGAAGAAAAATTTATATTCTTATTTGTTTTAGTGTTGTTTTTATTTACTTGAAAGACTAACAGAGACAGACAGGCAGACAGGATGTTTAATGTTTCCTTCAACAAATTCCTGCAGAATTGGGCTGGACCAAGATGAAGCCAGGAGCCAAGAATTCTGTTCAGATTTCCTACATGTTTGGCAGAGACTCAAGTGTTTGAACAGTCATCTGATGCCTCTTAGGCACATTAGCAGGAAGCTGGGTCAGAAGCAGAGGAAGGCTTCTATCCCAGGCACTGACATGGGGGACAGTTCTCTAAATGGCAGCTTAACTCACTGCAGCATTATATCTGTCCTATTTTATGTTTGTCTTTTAATTCCATTTTATTCCATGAACGTATTGAGTTTTCCTTATGTTTATTCCTAATGCATAGTATATTCTCCTTAACTTTTCATTATGAAATTCTGATATTACTGTGGAGTCACAGCTTAATCATTTGGAAACCATTTGGTGATGTTTTGAAGTATATGAATCATAACTGTCGAAATCATCAAAAACAAAGTAAATCAAGAAGATCATTTTATGTTTTTGCTCAAGAAAAATTATCTTCCCCATGAACTGCATCTCTTAAATAAATATGTTTTTAAAAATAACTTCCAGCCCTTCCTAAAGGCATAAATTTATTTGGAAGCATTAACAGGTTTGAAGAATAATTTGTTCTTCCAACCATCTGTTACAATGTTTCTGTGTACAGGGAAAGCTCAGGTCATGTGACATAACTGAACTTGGTCACACAAGGGATAACCTCAAGTCACCTCCCTTGCCAAAGGGGATTTTACTCTAAGGCTTTGCTTAATATTTCAAGGTATTTTCTTCATTATTTTCTTATTTTATTTGACAAATTAAACATTTGTTACTAACAACATAGATGTGTGTCCAAAATTGTTATAGTACATAAATGCACACCCACAGTCCACCATCTCTCCAGGGAAATGTTCTCTGTTGGTAACACAGTAAATAGGAAACAATAGGTGTGCAGTGTAGATGGTAAGGTTAAGGTGGTGGGGGCTTATGTGAGATGCTTGTCATGACATCGAATGGCAGTTCAATATGAAAGTAGATACCATGGAGAGAGAAGGAAAATAGTAGCCAGAAAGGGAAAACTTTCACCCCTCTTGAAATGGGCAAGGCGTTGGCAGTGATTTCAGAATTGTCAATAAAATGAAAAGTAACCCTGTAGGACAATGAGAAGACACTTATTGAGAAATAAATTGCAAACACAAATAGAAAGACATCCCCAGCCTTCATTCAGGATACAACAGTACCATCATTCTCATATTCAGACATTATTAAAGTAATGGTTTATATTTCGAATTGACTGGGGTGAAGGATGCCCCAGAGCCTGATAAAACATTTCTGGGTGGGACTGTAAAGGTGTTTCTGAAAGAGACAAGGTGGTAGTCTTCAGTAAACTGCTCAGAGAAGGAGACATCAATGTGGGAGACATTGTCAATTCATAAGGGACCCAAATAGAACAGCAGCAATGGACAACGGAAGGGTGAATTTTCTCTTTTTTAAAAATAATTTTTAAAGTTATTTATTTATTTGTTTGTTTGTTTTGAAAGTCAAGAGTTACAGAGTGAAGGAGAGACAGAGAGAGATCTTCCATCCACTGATTCACTTCCCAAATGTCCACAATGGCCAGGCTATGCCAAACCAAAGCTAGAAAGCAAGAGTTTCACCTGGATCTCCCATGTGAGTGGGAGAGGCACAAGCACTTAGGCCACTTCCGCTGTCCTTTCCAGGCCACTAGCAGAGCTGGATTGGAAGGGCAGCAGTCAGGACATAGATCGGCACGCTATGGATGCTGGCGTCACAGGTAGCTGCTTCACCTGCTGCGCCACAACGCCGGCCCTTCTGTCTCTCTTCTTAAGCTGGGACATCCATCTCTCCTAGGCCCTGAGATCAGAAACCCTGGTTCTAAGATCATCACACCCTGACATTTACACCATTGGATTTTCTGATTCTGCCACTTGTAGACAGCATACCATGGGACTCCTCAGCCTCTGCAATCCTATGAACCAATCCCCGTAATGAATCTTTATGTATATTAATGTATAAATATAAATATGTATATATGGCCTATTGTTTCTGTTTATCTGGAAAAACCTAATAGAATACAACAAACTCATCAAAAAATTGGCAACATAGAGAAAAGGGAATATTCCAAACTACCAAGTCAAAGGTGTTGCATTATTATTCAATACATTTAGCAAACCTTGGAGCAAAGAATGGCTGAATGTACTTTCTTAAAACCATGGAAAATTAAGCTGATATATGGTTTTATGGTGGTTGTAAAATAGTGCAGCTGCTATGGAAAATGATTTGAAGGTTCCTAAAAAAATTAAAAATAGAACTACCATGAGATCCTGCAGTCCCACTTCTGGGTTTTTAATCCAAAGAAATTGAAATCAGAATTTCTAAGCGATAAGTGCATCCCTGTGTTTGTTCCACTTTGAAATTCCAGTGCTGTAAGCTGCTGTACAGATCAGCTAATTCTGAGTTAAAGTAAAAAAAAAAGAAAGTGTCCTACAGCTCCATCAACATGGGAACTATGCAGCCTTCAAAGGGACATATTAAATAGGCATAACAAATTTGTCTGACTCATGAAAGCATTTATAACAAATAGTCATTTCCAAAGTAATCCTAAAAACAAACTTTTAGAAAAAAAATCATTGAATTAACTGCTGACCAGCCCTTCATCTCAAAATAGTGAAGTTTAGCACAATGCTTAATTTAGATTTTGGTTGGGAAAACCATAAATATTAAGATAAAGTATTCATACACTTATTGTTGTCCCTTCTGACTTTAAGTTTAGAAAATAATACATCTGTTTAACATCATGGCTGCTCTGGAATTCTCATTCTCATTGAAAAGTTCTTTAACAGAACAGTATAAGAGCATCCTTGGTTTCCTCTTACTGAGTAATTTTAACTCCACTGTAAACAGCGGTGGCCTAGCCTTTCTCTCCACTAGTTGATACCCTTTCTGATAAATCAAGAAGCAGAAACATTTTAAATGGTCTGTTTATATATTAGATATTTAGTTTATCAATTATTCTTTCCCCTAGTCATTCTTCCAGAACAAACTGCATATAGACACAGACACAACAAGACATTTTTGTCTGCAGTTTTACTGTTAGTTTGCCCATATGTTTGATCATACAGGATATACAGAATGTTGTTGCTATTTCTGTCTTTGTTTCTTTGCTGGAAAATGGGATATGTTTTTTTGCGAGGCTTGACCATTCATACTGGTTGTCTGAAGAAATTTTTTTTGCTTTTCTTTTTTTTTTAAATTTTATATAAGGTATACAAATTTCATGTGTTTCATATAAACAGATTTAGGAACATAGTGCTACTTCCCACCCTACCCTACCTCCCACCCATGGTTCCAACCTTCCTCTTTCTTCCATTCCTATTCCCTCTGTTAATTTTTATAATGATCTACTTTCAATGTACTTTGCACTCATAAGGTTAACCCTACACTAAATGAAGAGTTCAACAAATAGTTAGAAGACAAAGGCTGTAAACAGTCATCAATCTCAAAACGTCAATTTCACTCTTATACATTGCATTTTTGTTGCTCTATTAGTTACCACAGATCAGGAAAGCATATGGTATTTGCCTTTTGGTATCTGGTTTATTTCACTAAGTTTGTGTTTTGCTTATTTCACTAAGATTTTCATTCACATCTATTTTGTTGCAAAACACAGAATTTCATTCTTTTTTACAGCTGAGTAGTATTCCATAGTGTATATATAGTATAATTGGAGAACCTTTTGTTTGAATATTATCATATATTTCATTATTTCACAATGTTATAGTTGTTCACAATTTTTTCTCAATCATCCAACCAACTGGTTACTCTTTTTTAAGAATGACATTGCAACACTGCAGACAACATTTTGAATCAACATTTAGAATCAAGATAGCCTACAATCTAATATTCAATTATATCATTTAATTTTGCATCATCTACAAAGTCAGATCATAAAATAAGATTTCTTGCTAACCTTTTCTGTAGCAGTTCACAATAGTTTACATCTTCTTTTCCTGAAGGTTTAGTCTATCTTTTTTATACCCCGTTTAAATTCTGCGTGTTTTAACCTCTATCCAGCACCTTGTAATGTAACTACCTTTCACATTTTAGTATCAACTTTAACATGATAGACAATTCCATCACAAGTCTTCTTCAAAACTATTAAGCTGTTATATCTCCAGCTGCACTTACCCACTTATTAACATTGAGAATGGTGTACCTTTATTCTGCTGATCTTCATATCAGATTTTTATGTATAACATTTTAGGTATTGATAGCTGTAAATTCATCTCATGCGTTTTGAATAAATTGCTGTGAGCTAAATGGTAGGAGGCTGCTTTCTAGGCACTGTAATTCACCGTGAGGTGACGGAGAGCCTGTTCTTGGCCTTGCACTGGGCCTCCTGCTCTCTAGGGTATTTCATGAGAAGCTCACTTGGCACCTCACAATACTTCCCAGCAAGCCGCTTGTAGCACCATGCTTCCAGGGACTTACGCAGCGGGGGCGACACCAGTGGAGTGGGTGTCACTGTGGAGTTGTAGGATGTGCTTTCTGCCGTTGCCGCTCAGTCCCTGGCACTGGGGCTTCTCTCAGTGTCAAGGAGACAGGCAACTGCATTCGGTCAATGTTATCCATTTCATACTGGTTCCAGGACCCTCCATAGATATCCAATTTGGCAGATGGTCAAGTCCCTCCTATCATGTCCTTTAAATCATCTCAATCACTTTTCATACCTAATTCAATGTGAATGATATACAAATAGTTGTTATACTTCATTTTTTTAGGGAAAAATGACAACAAATAAAAACTGGTCCTGTTCAAGGAGACATTCAAGAGGTGACCAGAGAATGCTAACTCTTCTTTATGGGGAACAACGAATATTTCCTTGAGAGTCCTTGAGGGAACCAGGGAAATAAAGGCTAACCTTAAGTAACTCCTCATTTAACTGATTAAGAAAATGAAAGGAGGGTATGAAATTAGTTATTAACATGGAAATCTGATTTGGCAATCAGATGTTGGACTCAAATATCTTAATTTAAGCAACATCAAAGGAAATACAATAACAGTATCATCAAATATCTTAAACATATCATTTTCCAATTAATTCCAGAATCAATGTTACCAGGTTTTCACTCGATGCACGCAAAGTCTATTGATTGTTAATATGAAAAAGTGTGAGGATGGAATTTGGTACAGCTGAGAAGATGCCATGCGGGATGCCCACGTGCCATATCAGAGCGCCTGGATTTGAGTCTTAGATCTGCAGATCCACTCCGGATTCAGGCTCCTTATAACGTGAACCCTGGGAGACAGCCTTTGATGGCTCCAGTAATGGGGTTCCCTACCATCCACATGGGAGACCCCAATTACCTTCCCAACTCCTGCTTTCAAACTAGCCCTGCCTGAGCTGTTGTGAGCATTTGAGGAATGAACCAGCAGGTGGGAGATCTCCCTCTGTCTCTGTTTCTCTGCCTTTCCAAGAAAACTACATCCACCCATACATAGACAACCTTGAATATGTGTTAGAAATATAAATTGCATTGTACACCTTTTTTATTAGAATATTGTGAATAGTCATATTTCTCAATTTAATTATTGTTATAATATAATCATAGCATTATAATTTCTTGTATAACTTAAGTATATAATTTTATTCAAAACAATTTTCTCTTTTGTATTCAAATATTTAACATGTAACATGCAACATTTTGACAACAAGAAGAATATGTATGGTACATACAATCTGAACATAGCACACAATTGTGACTAAATGAAAGTATAATTTTAGGCCGCGGCTCAATAGGCTAATCCTCCACCTAGCGGTGCCGGCACACCGGGTTCTAGTCCCGATCGAGGCGCCAGATTCTTTCCCAGTTGCCCCTCTTCCAGGCCAGCTCTCTGCTGTGGCCAGGGAAGGCAGTGGAGGATGGCCCAAGTGCTTGGGCCCTGCACCCCATGGGAGACCAGAAGCACCTGGCTCCTGCCATCGGATCAGCGCGGTGCGCCGGCCGCAGCGCACTGGCCGTGGCGGCCATTGGAGGGTGAACCAACGGCAAAGGAAGACCTTTCTCTCTGTCTCTCTCTCTCACTGTCCACTCTGCCTGTCAAAAAAAAAAAAAAAAAAGTGTAATTTTATTACAGAAACATAAAACAGTAAAGATGATTGACTTCACTGGATATTTTCAGTTAACTTTTTTTTAGCTCTTTGTTACATATAGAAACTTTGAAAATCAACTTAAAGAATTGATTTTTGCTTTAAACAACCTTGAAGTCAAGTAGCACTGCTGTGCCTAAGTTTTGTGTAAATTCAGTGAGAAGACAATAGAAACTCAGTCTCCATGGAGCCAATTACAAATTGTTGTGAAGTAAATGTTATGAGAATAAAATTTATTTGGTTGAATATGATGGTTCACAATAATTAGATAAAGGTGCTATAATATAAAGCATTTCCAGTGAGCAAAAAACGTGTTTATTACTCATCATAATGAGTTTCTGTTTTCTGCTTTTAATTTTTACTTTGTTCTAATTTTTTATGCTTTGTACTTTGGACCTTACAATAAGAATATTCTGACATCACAGATCTTTACTTAATTGAATATTTCTGTTTGGACTCACACTCTATCAAAGAGCGAAAGCAAAGGAAGATGATATGGTTGACTGACTTTCATCCAGAAAGAAAAGGGAAGAGAAAATCCAATATAAACATAGTCATTCAAAGCACCATGGATTTATGTACTTCTTAAATCCTAGAAAGAGATGAATTCCACGCAGTATCCCTGGACATATTTGCCTGTGACTTGTACATAGTGCAGATAGGAAATACTTTTCAGATGGCAGGACTTGCCTGGAAGACATTATATCTGCCAACTCTCAATTATCCACAGACTATTATTAAATTTGAGAATTAGAAGGGCCCTTGCTTTCCCTTTTCTTTTTGTTTCCAGATAACTTTTCGGCAATTTCACTACCAAATAATTTTACTTCAAAAAAAAGCAATAACAACAAATCAATCACTTTGAATCCTGTTCGTAGACTGTGTGTAAAGGATTTGGTTAGAGAAAAAATTAGTTCACGTAACACAGATTTCCAAAGGAGTGAAAAATTTAGAAAAAAAATCCACCTGAGGTTCTAAAATTGTCTTAAAAGTCAGAATTCCTGCCAGCAGTAAGTGATGGTGCGTAATATTTACTGCCTGGCGGAAGTGTAGTCTTGCAAATGGAGACCGTTTTAGTTATAGTCCAGCAGACATTTTACTTGCAACACTGCATTTTTCCCTAGTTAAACAGAAAGCTTTGGCCTCAATGAAGAGTTTTATGTATATGTCAGTTTCCAGAAATTTGGCAAGGATATTATCACAATGAAATTTCCATTATACAGACATTTTAAAGTATATTTTCCAAAAGAACAGAATGTTTAGAAACAAAATATATAGCTAAAAATTCTCATTAAAGAGACTAAAGTGAAACTAGTTTTCTTCTACTGACAATAGGGCTATATAAGAAGAAACTAGATTATATGTTCATGCATCCATTTTTTTCTAACTAAAAAGAGGTCTTTTCTTTTTTCACAACAGGTTCAAGAGCAACTACCATAAGAGCATATTTGCATGTTAAGTACCTCCAATTCTGACCAGTCTGAAGCTATTTTTAGGGTAACTCCATTTTGAGTTTTATGTTATAAAAGACAAATCTACTCCATGTTTTATCTTAATGTTTAATCAGAAGATCTACGATGTTTCTTATTTTTTTTAATCCAAATGTTTGGCACCATAAAAATGCAGACATAATCTTAGTATGGGTGACATAACTCTCCAAGAAAAGCCTTGTCAAATCTCTGTCAATGAGAAGCAGAAGCAGCTCAGGAAATTTTACTGGTTCTTTATAACTGACTTTCACTGAAATAAATATTTATAGTGTGCCCACTGTTAATACAATAACCAAAATATCGCTCAACTACATTTTGGCTGAACCCTAGACATATATTTATTTAACATCTCAATTGTTTTTCCTTCTTCTTTAACCTTTTTTTACAAACCTATTTTCAATGAAGGTACTAAGTTTAAGAACTTTCTCAATTTAATTATTTATTCTTTAATATCACCCATGGGCCTAAAAAGGTGTTAAGCGCTGTGGTGAAATTAAGTGTGGAACATCCTGTATAGCAATCATCTGAAAATAATATAAATCACCCATAATCTATTCAGAAGGCACACGCATTTGAGAAGGGAAAAATCACGTGAAGAGTTTAAAAGAACACATTTAAGGAATAACCCTACCAAGGATTATCATTATATCCACCCAGAGCACTTGATATTTAGAAGGTATTCAAAAACTATTAGTGAGTAAGTGAAGGAATTTGAGGGCTGGGTAACACAATCTGTGTAACGTATCCCATAGAACAGAACTGAAGTATAAGGCTGATAGGAACTGGAGGAGGAGTTTTATCATCCACAGCTATCGAAGGGTTCTTGGTTCTCATAAAGATGGCAGAGTTCAGCCTGAGTCAGAGACATCTGCAGGACCCATTGATGAGGAAGCTGGTCAGTGACGTGCGGAAGGCCAGCGAGCATGAGCACAGGGCTGCGGAAGCTTGACTGTGTCTCAGTCATCGTGTCCTGCCTTGGAAGCCTCAGGTTACTGTGAGGCTCTCCTGGACAGGCTGTTCACCGAGAGGAAACTTTTAACATGTCTGACATCCTAGGCCACTACAACACTACCAGCCTACAATTTGCAACTTTTCTGGTTTTCCAATGCATTGTTTGCTCTCTTTCCCATCCTGCTTCCTTCTTCTTCCTCATCTCCCCGTGCCACACAAGGAAAAATAACATTTGAAATTCCACAATTGGAAAAAGAGTTTCTTCTGACAGTCCTGTGTGAGTAAGTCTGATCAGGCCTGTTGTGGTTTTGTCTAAGTTCAGATAAGAAAAACATTCTGCAATAAAAGTAGTTTAGTCTGCTCAAAATTCTGGGAATGTCATTTACCCAAAGGCCAAATGTCCCCCCTCCGCAGCAGGGGCCTCTTGCAGTTTTGGTCTCACCATAGAAGGCAGAGCATCTGGGGAGGCGGCCACTCCCCACGCCCTGGAGGACCTCCCCACAGAAAGACAGTGCACTTGATGGTGGCTGCACGACCCACAGCTGTGGGCCCCATGCATTTCCCAGCGCAGTTCTTTAATGAGTTGGCTCCTTCTAACCCATTCCCCACAGAGGATGGAACAAACAAATGGACAGCACCTGCAGGCTGCATGTGCTAAGGCTGAAGATCACATAAGCACGGAGGGACTGCTCTCAGCTCGGGAGGAGGAGGGAAGGCAGCTGGGAAGCGAAACAGGAAGTCTGCCAGCAGGAAGAGTTCCCAGTGCCTTAAGTGTTTGGACAGATAACCACACGAATAAAAGAGGCATTTAACTCTCTTTGCAGAGTTGACTTGACTCAAAAAAACAGACTCACATTGGCCAGGGTGGTGTAGGAATAATTCTGTTAGTTCAGGTTAGGTAATTTGAATTCCCTCTTCAGATCATTATCTGTAGACAAATGACTCTTCCTAACAAAATGAAATTGGACTTGTAATTTGGGGCTGGATAGTATATTTACCTGTATCTTAAACAAATTTTCCGGAAGTTGGTCATATTCTCAGGACTTTCTTTTCCAAATAAAACTCTCGACATACTCTCAATAGATGTAAAGTTTTACTTATGCAAAATGTAAGTTAGGCTTTACAAGAATTTTAAGGGAATTTCTGCTGATTCAAGCTCACTAAGTTTCTGACTGTTGGGAAAGAGGGTGATTTTAAAATTCACCCTGGAGAGAGGGTAGCACAAAAGGAAATACTTGGACCCTAAGATAAACAGCCAATGCAGGGGCTGGCGCTGTGGTGAAACAGGTTAACACCCTGGCCTGAGGCACCGGCATCCCATGTGGGCACCGGTTCTAGTCCTGGCTGCTCCACTTCCAGTCCAGCTCTCTGCTGTGGCCTGGGAAAGCAGTAGAAGATGGCCCAAGTCCTTGGGCCCCTGCACCCCCGTGGGAGACCTGGAAGAAGCTCCTGGCTCCTGGCTTTGGGTCGGCACAGCTCCAGCCATTGCGACCAGTTGGGGAGTGAGCCATCAGATGGAAGACCTCTCTCTCTCTCTCTGCCTCTCTTCTCTCTAACTCTTCCAAATAAATAAATAAATCTTAAAAAAAAAAAAGAAAGAAAATAGCTAATACAATCTAGTCTATGGGGGTGTTGTCTGTATCCCCGTGTTCCTTACAGCACAATTCACAATAGCTGAGATATGCGGTCAACCCAGATGTCCATCAGCTGTCGACTGGATAGAGAAGCTATGGTATACCAAACACTAGGGAATCCTACTCGGCTGCAGCAAAAGAAGAAATCTGGAAACCACTGTGCTTGGTGACATAGGCAGTCCCAGAAGGACTTCCTGATCCAAGGTAACTAGCAGAGTCCCTGAAAATTAACATATTGGAGTGAAATAGACATTTTGTGATTCAACGATTGTTTGTGGCCCTTGTGCCTTCTATTGAGAAACAATAGAAGTGCTGTTTTCTTCTCCTCATACTATTCATTGAACTATTTTACTTAGAGTAGGGTTAACCATACAATCATTAAGTATACTGAAAATAGATCTTTGTGGCTAGAGCTGCCCCTCACTTGACTAATCCTGCGCCTGCGGTGTAGATACTCCAGGTTCTAGTCCCGGATGGGGCACCAGATTCTGTCCCAATTGCTCCTCTACCAGTCCAGCTCTCTGCTGTGGCCCAGGAAGGCAGTGGAGGATGGCCCAAGTGCTTGGGCCCTGTACCCACGTGGGAGACCAGGAGGAAGCACCTGGCTCCTGGCTTTGGATCAGCGCAGCGCCGGCAGTGGTGGCCATTTGAGGGGTGAACCAACTGAAGGAAGACCTTTCTCTCTGTCTCTCAGTGTCTAACTCTACCGGTCAAATAAAAAAAAATAGATTTTTGTAAAAATTAAGAGGGGGAATGCAAGAGGGAGCAGGAGGAAGGGTAGAAGGGTAGATGGGAGGGAGGGACAAGGGGAGTGCCACTAGTTTCTAAATCTGTATATGTAAAATATATGAAACCTGTGTGAATTAAATAAAATTTTAAAAAGAGAAACAGCAAAAAAACAAAGTAGCCAATGTAAGACTATGCTTATGGGAAAAGGAATGTGTTTTGCACAGTAATTTCTAGAGACTGACCTGCTTGGGTCCATACACAAAGTCAAGGGAAACAGATCACTTGCCTTTCATATAACCACATGCTTCCACCCCTCCATCCTCTACTCTCATATTTTACATTTACTATACACACACACACATATACATATATGTTAATGTATTTTATGTAGAGTTACTATCTTAATATCATAATATTTCAAAAAATCAGTGCTCAGGGTACAACTGACACAATATGGGTAGACCTTGTGGCGCACTGGATTAAATCACAGCTTGGGACACAGCCATCCCATCTCAGAATGCCTACTCGAGTCCTAGCTCCTCTGCTTCAAGCCAGCTTCCAGCTAATGTGTCCTGGGAGATGTCAGATGATGGCTCAAGTGCTTGGGCCCCTGTCATCCACATGAGAGATCCAGATGGAGTTCTGAGCTCCTGGCTTTGGCCTAGAGAGTCCTGGCTGTTGTGGGTATTTGGGGAGTGAACCAGTAGATGGAAGATCTCTCTCTCTCTCTCTCTCTCTCTCTCTCTCTCTCCCTCTGACTTTCAGGTACATAAAAATAAATATTATAGTAGACTTAACTAAAGAAACAATTTTAAAAAGGAGAGACTTGAAATAGCCAAAAGCCCTATTACCAAGAAATAAACAAGGTATTTTTTTTAAGTCTAGCTAAACTTCTCTTTCTATCAAAGCTACACAAATTGACGTATGGACAGAAAGCCTGATGGATGCTTTAAGAAAGAAACCATACTATATGGACTATTGTAAAAGTGTTCTTATTTCATCCAGAGCATCCCATGTCCATAAATATAAAACTACACTGTTAATTCTGATGTTCGTGTTATAAACATGCCAGTTTTAGTATGATTTTGCCATTATTCACAATTAATTTTTTTCTGATGTAATGGGTGAAACATGATATTTCCTTGCTTAATTGCATTGCTTTGATGCTTACCCAAGTTGGATCATTTTCAAAACATCAGTGACTGCTTGTTTTCACTTAATTTGGAAATTTACTTGTTAAAGCTCTATGGCATTTTATTCTATTGAGTTGTTTCTTGTGTGCTTAATGATTTCTTAAGACTATTTGTCTGCCATTGACATTAAACTGTGTATTTTCTATGCATTACAAAATATATTCACAGACTTTCATTTCCTTTGTGGAAATGGCTGCATGTGTGTTTGTGTGAGTATGAACAGTGGCATTTATTTATTATTTTCACGAATGAGATTCTCAACTCAGATCTTACACTTCTTTTTTGGAAAGCTGCCTGAATTTTATTATGCATAGAACATAAATACTATGTACTCCTAAATTTTGGTGGGCAAGGAAAAGTGTCTGTTAATAAAGTAATTTGAATACTGTATTGTGAGAGTTGTGGGAAAAGTGGGGGATGGGGGAAGGAACAGAGAGATAGGGGAGAAAGAGAGAGAGAAGGAGGGAGAGAGAGAGTCTACCTGTATCTACTTACAGAATTTTTCCCAATTGTCTTGATCCTTGAACTGCTATTAAAAATCAAGCACAAAGCGATACCCAGTATAGAATCAGAAAATTGGATCACTTTTTACCAGCTTTACGCTTTCCCCAGTACTGTGTAAACTCTGAGACCAATGTGAGATTCTGAGCTGATATTACTACCACACTAGCCACAAGCTGGGCTTCAACGAAAGAACTATCACTGCACAATATCTAATCTTGGATGTAAATGAAGAATAAAACCAGAAGACAGAATCATTTACGTGTGATGAAAAATACTACCACCCCACAAACAGGACCTCACATAGCTTGCCCGAATTTGTTTGATCCCAGTGTGGTGAGAGGTGTTAGGACAGACTGAGTAGTGTTTATTTGATTCTATCATGTAATGCTTGCCATTACCATACTATAATGAGGACTAGAAGGCTTCCTTATGACAGCATGGCTAATAAATACCCAATTAACCAGGTAAGTCATTATGATTTTTCAGAGAGTTGCATCTGTCACTGGCTGTAAGGTTCATAGCTCTTTCTCAGGTCTCAGTGACTGATCAAAACCTACTGTAATTTAACACGCCATCTTTGAGAGATGACAGCTTACTATATGACCTCTCTACCCCAGAAGCCATCCTTCTTGCTTTTCTGTTTTTAGTGACTTTTCATAGTTCTGTTCTACTACATCATTTAAAGCTTAATCCTCAGTAGCATGTCATTTCTAAATTATTGTGCCATGCGTTGCAGTTCCTTCCCACATATCACTGAAAGTAAACTTTCTAAAATATAAAATTAGCTTTCATTGCTAGTAGTGGTATGAAAATTTAAATTCTTCATTGTAGGATATTAGAAAATATTCATTATGACATTATTGTGATATTTGACAGCATAGTTGTATGATCAGCTAGATTTAATCAATACTCTACAAATAGTGCAAATTATTTCAAATGTGAAATGCTCAGTTATGGGACCAGCACTATGGCATAGTGGGTAAAGCCACCGCCTGCAATGCCGGCATCCCATATGGGTACTGGTTCAAGTCCAGGCTGCTCCACTTCTGATACAGTTCTCTGCTGTGGCCTGGGAAAGCAGTAGAAGATGGCCCAAGTCCTTGGGCCCCTATCCATGTGGGAGACCTGGAAGAAGCTCCTGGCTCTTGGCTTCAGATGGGCATAGCTCCAGTCATTGCAGCCAACTGGGGAGTGAACAAGCAGATGGAACAATTTCTCTCTCTCTCTCTCTTTCTCTCTGCCTCTCCTCTCTCTGTGTAATTATGACTTTCAAGTAAAGAAATAAAAATAAATCTAAATCTAAAAAGAAATGCTCAGAGTTAAAAAGGAAAATCATTTTTGCATTATATATATTATAGTTACTATAAGATTGTAATTCTTGAGGGCCCATCAAACATTCAGTCTTTTAAATTTTTTGTTTCACTCTTTTTTAAACGTATACTTTCATTCAAATTATGTACAAATGGGTTCTTTGGTTCTATAAATACTGTCTGATGACTTCTATGGCAATGTGTTAAAGATTTTTTTTTAAAAAAATGTTTATTCATTTTTCTTTATTTAAAATGCAAAGTGACGAGAGAAAGAGATCTTCCATCTACTGGTTCACTTCCCAAATACCCACAACAGCCTGGGCTGGGCTAGTCTAAAGCCAAAAGTCATGAGCTCCACCTGGGTGTCCCCTGCCATCACCTGCTGCCTCCCTGGCGCTTTAGCAGGGGGCTGGAGCAGAGAGTGTGACAAGACCTGATCCAGGCACTCCGACATGGGATTTGGGCGTCTCAAGCAGCTGCCTAAGCAGTGGCCGCACAACACCCCCACCCCCAGTAGGATTTTAGCATTACCTTATTTTTTTTTTTTTTCAGTTCTTCTAATAGAGACTAACAAGCAGTACATTCGTCAAAAGTAAAACGTCTGGAGGACTCACAAAGGAGCACCCTTGATCATCTATTTATAATGACTGAAGGTTGATGCACATTCTTATTATCTGAATGGTCTATGGAGACTTGCTTTGTCTGTGTGTGCACTAAACCCAACCATTTCACATGCTCTCCAATTTTAGGGACATAGTCTCCACTGGTTAAATAAAAATGCAAGCTGATTTCCCAGTGCATATAACAAAAATAATGTGTGCTGTCCTGGGCTCAGGTGTTCTGGACTTTAAAAAAAAATCTGCAGTAAATTTGATAATTAAGTTTTGGAAAAGGAAGCGCGCAGGATATAGAACACACTTCAGGAAGAAAAAACCAGTACGTGTGGTGTTAGCCGAATGGGAAGGCTGCCCAGAACATGTCCCCTGCTATAAGATTAGTTTGGGAATTAGGGATTTACAGTGCTCGCCCCCATCCAGAGGAGACTTGGCAACATTCCCTAGCACGGCAAAGATAAATTAGTGAGGGTGAAAGAAATAAGTCAAGGCCAGGGGCTCCTGGAAAACAGGCTTTCTGTCCCTGAGCTGCGACATTGTAGAGTTCTGAGGTCCGCCTAGGGTCTAGCCTGGGCAGAGGAAGCGCATGTCTACCTGTGAAGTCCAGCACAACTGGCCAGGGTAGCCTGCTAAAGGCCAGCCTGAGACACAGAGGAGAGCCTCACCTGGGGAGAGGAGGCAGAGCACAGGGAAGGGCATTGGGGTCACCCATCGGCTTCCCCCCAAGGAGTTCCAGGGGCACAGGTTCCCCCTGCAGTGTCACACATCCCGTGGAGCTTTGAGAATCAGAATGGATGATGCAGATGACGACAAGTGAGGAGGATGGTGAACTTGGGAGATGATTCAGGGGACTATGGCAGGAGGCAGGAAGAATGAATTATTCAATGGAACTTCTGAAAATGTGAATAGAAATGAACAGATAGGAAACACTGGCAAAGAATTTCCATGCTCTCCTTTCAAAAAGGAATCCTTCTGAACTCATGCTCATTCAAAAACAAAGTAAAACAAGAAGAGATTGGCACATCCAGTGGTAGTTTCTAGAAGCTGCAGGAAGAACAAAAGGCTTGAATCCCTAAAGGGAATTCTTGATGGTAAGCAGAATAACGCAGAGCTTTGAGCTTGCCTGCAAACTCCCCTCACCTAATCCCTGGATACCACTTTTCATTTCTTATTTGCCTCTCAGTTGTCCCACTGTCCCCCACCATGAGAGAAAATCCCAATTGAACAAACTTCATTACGGGTCCAGTTTTCAATATTCTGACAACCCAGATGCGTGTGGATTAGCCTTGTTCCCTTCTATCTCTTCCTTCCTCCCAATGTTTTTACCACTCCTCATTTACCGCTTTCCATCCCTCCACCTCCTCCCTCCCTCCCTCCTGCCTTCTATCCCCTCCCTGCCTCTGAGACCCTGGAGGGAATCCAGCAGGTCCAAACAGCCCTGGATTTCCTCAAGTCAAAGCACTCCTTTTGGAGCACTTCTCTTAGAAATATAAGGAAAGGAGAAGAAAAACAAACAAACACCAACAACGATCCCTTAAACTGTCATACTTCTCAGCTGTCAATTTGATCCCAGAGTCCCTGCCTGCCAGTCCCCTCAATTCGTCTTCTCTCAACATTCAGAAGTATAGATTCCAGGCTGCTGCTGTAGCATCTTCTTTTAATATAAGCACAGCTGAAGTACAGAGAAAAGTTTTATATCGTCAGTCACTAAATGCAGAAGTCATAACTGCACATGCTAAAAATGCAGCGTGCTATTGAAGGTAAGAAGTTCACTGAATACCCTTTGTGCATTTAGTGTAAAGATTTCTGTAAAGATTTTCTTTTATTTCTTAAGATTTATTTATTTGATAGGCACAGTTACAGTGAGAGAGGGAGAGAGAGATCTTCCATCTTCTGGTTCACTCTGGCCACCACAACTAGGGCTGGGCCAGGCCAAAGCCAGGAGCCAGGAGCTTCCTCTGGGTCTCCCACATGGGTGGCAGAGACCCAGGGACTTGGGCCATATTCTACTGCTTGCCCAGGAACAATAGCAGGAAGCTGGATTGGAAGTGGAGCAGCCAAGACTCAAACTGGCACCACAAGGGATGCTGGCGCTGCAGGCCGCGGCTTAACCTGCTGCACCATAGCACCGGCCCCAAGGTTTTCTCTTATTGAAAAGGCAGCATCATTTGAAGTTCTTGCTGGTTGCAGTTGATTGGTAAGGTGCTAATCCTTGGTGTGCTTCTCTGGGACCAGAAGTAAACTTACTTGCAGTGAAATGTGCATCACAGCCAGCCTGGGATGGAGACCTGGACTCTGGTCCTCTTCCAGCACTCAATCCAGTGTGTCGCTACTCTGCATGCTGGGCTCCTAATCTCAGCCCCGAATGCTGGGGAGGCCGGAGACAGGCCTCCTGCATTGGCACCTGGAATAGGGCCAGAGGCACGATGACAAATACGACTGGATTTGTGTGACCATGGCACAGCATGCGTTTCCTTAGATGCAAGGAGGGGGAAATTATGAGAGTTGACATGCACCCCAAATAGCCCCCTACCACTGAAAATGGGATACAAAGCAGATGTGTTAAACACCGTTTCTCCACATCTTCACTTCTATCTAGAGTTGCCGGACAAAATACAGGATTAGCAGTTCAATTTGAATTGCACATAAACAAGAAGGAATTCTTAGTACTTTATGTCCCATGCAATATTTGGGTCATAATCGTACTCAAAAATGCTTGTTATTTAATCCAGCTAAACTCAGCATCCTTTTCCTTTCCTTGATCCATCTAACCATCCCTCAATACAACAGCTCTTCTTTGTCTTCCCTGCTCTTATCATACCATCTGGTATCTTCTTGTTCATTCTTTTTTAACTGGGTTACTGTGTATGTTCTAGCACTGAATGTTAGCTCTGTGGAATTGGAGATACCTTTATCTTATCTCTCACAGCAACTTGACCACGCAGAACAATGCTCAATATAGAGTAGTTGATCAGTAAATATTGAACAAATGTATTGAATGAATACGTGAATGAATGAGACGTCTACCTCAAAAACGCATTTGTTCATCATGTCTACAAAAATTCATATGGATATTTAAATCTATAATGTTTACTGCCTGTGTTTATATTTATGTTTTTCCTAACCCAATGGAAAATGTCCAAGGATACAAATGTTGCCAATATTTGTTGAGTAAAACTATGTCACTAAACTTTAAGTCATACACTTGTAATCACAAACAAACTTACAAAACTGGCATAATTTTTCAAATCACTTTGGCAATCATAAAAGTGAACCTTAGCAAATAATCAGGGCCACATTCATCTAATCCAATTTTCAAGCAAGTCTCAGACCTTATTTACATCTGTCCCTACAGTAAATAATTTTCTCTGTGTATTTTATATCGTTATTATATTATTGTAATGGAAACCTCAAAGACACATACACAATATTATTTGTTTCTTTCTTCTTGCAAATATATGTATATGTAAAGATTTATTTATTTATTTATTTATTTGAAATTCAGAGTTACAGAGAAAGAGAGGGAGAGAGAGAGAGGGGTCTTCCAACCACTGGTTCACTCCCCAAGTAGCCTCAATGGCAGAGCCGAGCCAGGCCAAAGCCAGGAGCCAGGAGCTTCACCCATGTCTCTCATGTGATGGCAGGGGCCCAGGCATATGGGCTATCTTCCACTGCTGTTTCCAAGTCACTAACAGGGAGCTGGACTGGAAGTGGAACAGCCTGCACACAAATGGGTGCCCATTTAGGATACCAGCCTCACAAGTTACACCTTTACCCTCCATGACACATTGCTGGCCCTAGAAAATGTATTTTTACAAATCTCTGTCATTATAATACACTGTCAAAAGTAAAGAAAGATTATCAGCAAACAACTACGTAACCTTTACTAGCAAATTAAAGCAATTTAGGATCCAATGCTGTGGCTCAGCAGGTTAAGCCACTTGCTGTGCTGGCATTCTATATGGGTGCTGGTTTGAGCCCCGCCTGCTTCACTTCCAATATAGCTCCCTGCCAACGTGCCTGGGAAAGTAGTGGAAGATGGCCCAAGTGTTTGGGGCCCTCCTCTCATGTGGGAGACCAGGAAGAAGCTCCTGGCTTCAACCTGGCCCAGCCCTGCTCATTGTGGCCATTTGGGATGTGAACCAGCAGAAGGAAGATCTCTTTCTCCGTCTCTTGCTTTCTCTCTCTATAACTCTGCCTCTCAAGTAAATAAATAAATCTTTTTCAAAAAGCAATTTAACATTCAATTTTCAGAGATGAAATTGTGTGACTTTTTAATTTTTGTGCACAAATTACAATTAAATACAGTGTTAAATAATACCATTTCCCAAGACTTTTCATTCAGGGTTTCCCCGATGCAACTCTCCATATATTCAGAGAAAATGCGAAGGGAGCGCAGCAGTATGTTTTCTTATGTTATTCAATCTCCTACAGGCTTCCATCCAAACCAAGCAACTAAAATGAAACACAGCTCCCCTTCCCAGGAGGACTTCGCTTGCTCCCTGTCTGCTTTGTTCCCTCCACCCCTTGCCTTTCCTTCCTGTACTTGTCACTTTCCTTCTCTTTCCTCCTGCCCACGGGCGCTTTTGAAATGGCCTCAGATGGGAGGGCAAGGTCAGAAAAGTGCCTCAGAGCCCCTATACGTGGACCTGGCAGGCATTCAACACAAACGCAATTAGAGGGCTCACCCTTGCATGAAATATTTGCTTGCCTGATAGTCACCAATAGTAAACTTCAGGGATGCCAGAGCCCAGTGTTGCTCAGAAGAGCTGGGATTCTCTTCTGCTCTTTCCTCACTAGGATTGTTTCTGAAATTTGCAAGTAGAGTTAAATTCCAACCAAACAATGAGTAGCAAACCGTGAGTTTTATTGAAATCCACCTGGGACAGCTGCGTCTTTGACTAGAGACTGAGAAGTTATAACACATGCACCCAACAGACACACTTGAGAGCTTCGTTTGCTGGTCAACAAATATTCAGTGCTACAGTATGCCAAAGTCTTGGGATCAGATTAGCATAAAGCCTTGAAGCTCTTCAGTGGTGGGCACAGGCAACTAAGTAGGAAATTACGAATAATTTATAAAAGTACTTGATCTGGGCTGGTGTTGTGCCTTAGTGGGTTAAGCCACCACCTGTAACACTAACATGCCATATGAATGCCAATTTGAGCTTCGGCTGCCCTACTTCCTATCCAGTTCCCTGCAATGTGCCTGAGAAAGCAACAGAAGATGGCCTAAGTACTTGGGTTCCTGCCACACACGTGGGAAAGCAGATGAAGGTCTAGGCTCCTGGTTTCAGCCTAACTCAACTCAGCCACTGTGGCCATTTGGAGAGTGAACCAGCAGATGGAAAAATCTCTCTCTTTCTCTCTCTCTCTCTCTCTCTCCAATCCCTCTTTCTTTGTAACTCTGCCTTTCAAATAAATACACAAACTTTTTTTTTAAAAAAGTATTTCATCTTCCTTATTCTTCTGTCCTGTAGAATTTCCATAAATAAAGGAAGACTAAATAAAATATTTGTCTTATGTAGGGCCAAATGAAAATATTTCAAAGTAAGTTCAGTCATTTCATAGATATGCATATTAGCTAAGTATTTAACTATTAGTCAAATACACATTGGTTAAGTATTTAAATTGTGAAATAAAAAATAGTAGTAACAACTTTTTTCTTTCACTCCAAATAAGTTTAACATAATTGTCATATGACAGTGTCATCAACGTGTGTCACCATATTTTATCTTATATTGAATCTTTGGAAACTACCCTTACAAATAGATGGTGCAGAAAAAAATAGTTAAGCAATCAATATTAATCAGCATTTTGATCAGTATGTATATAATGCCAAGAAATGTTATTCAGTTTTAAAGTATATGTATAATCTTTGGATCCTCTTTAAAATGGAGAAAAGAGTAAAAATGCAAGTAACACTGAGTGTTCAGGACTGGCCAGATGTCCAGCTAAGAATTTTATAAACAATAAGTCTTCAGATAACCTTGTAACTGAAGGAAATATTTTACTTACTGATGAGAAAATAAAAGTTTGGAGAAGTTCCAAAGTTGTCCAACATCACATCTAATAATATGTTAATGTCTTGTTGCTGCTATAATAAATAAACACAAACTTGGTGGCTTACAACAGCAGAAATGTACCCTCTTGTATTATTGGAAGTCTAACATATGAAAACAGTGTTGCTAGACCTGCACCAGGAGCTCGGCAGGGCCATGCTGTCTCCAGACAGGGAGAATCCAGTCCCGGGCTCTTGTGTTTCTGGTGGATGCTGATTTTCCTTGGCTTGTGGACACATCACTCTACACTTCAAGGGCAGTATCTTCCAGCCTCTCACTGCTCCATCTTCACATCACACTTCCCTCCATGGGCATCCAATATCCCTCTGTATCTCTGTGACAAGGTCACTTACGATGGCCTGAACACATTTGCTTGGAAAGCCAAAGCAAAACACCACAGACTGAGTGATTGTACTACCGGAAATTGCTTCCTCACAGTTATGCAGGCCAGAAGTGCACAATCCAGCTGCCCACGGGTTTGCTTTCTTCTTGGCTTTTAGAAAGGCCATTTTCAGGGGTGGGCACTGTGGTGTCATAGACTAAGCCTCTGTCTGCAGCACCGCATCCCTTATGGGCACCAGTTCATGTCCTGGCTGCTCTTCTTCTGATCCGACTCCCTGATATGGCCTGGGAAAGAAGTAGAAGATGGCCCAAGTCCTTGGGCCTCTGCACCAACATGGGAGATCCAGAAGAAGCTCCTGGCTCCTGGCTTCAGATTGGCTCACCTCCAGTCATTGCAGCTATTTGGGGAGTGAACCAGCAGATGGAAGAACCTCTTTCTCTCTGTCTCTTTCCCTCTCGTTGTCTGTAACTGTACCTTGTAGATAAATAAAGTCTTTAAAAAAAAAAGAAAAAGAAAAGCCATTTTCTTGCTGTGTCCCCACAAGATCTTTCTTCTGCACAAGTCTACCCCTGATGGCTCCTGCTGTGTGCCAATTTTCCCTTCTTATAAAGATAGCAGTGGTTTAAATTCCACCCTCACAGCTTCCAGTTAACTTCACACTTCACACTTTAATGGCTCTATCTCCAAATACAGTCACATTCTGAGATACTGGGGGGTTATGACATTAACATGAATTTTTAAGGAAGCAGGGATACAATTCGGTCTGTAAAAAGACCCATTGGGATAATTCACAATCATTTCCTCACTGCAGCATCCAGACATCATCTTGTTTGAGAAAACTTTACCATATAAGGTTACATCCACACGGTTCCCAGGGTTTAGCACCTCCTCTCCTTAGAGAGCCATCATTCAGCCCAACACAAGCAGATCTAGAATTTGAACTGGGGTCTGCATCTGGGGACCTCTGCTCTTGACCATGATGAAATACTCCATCTGCAAAATGTAACATTTATCTAGATTACATGAAAACACTTTGGACGAGAACTTCAACAAAATGCTAGACCAAAATACAAAGCTGGTGATCACTACTACACGTTCTAAAGAAGGGAGAGCGACAATGAATCCGATACGTTTAGGATGATCATGACCTGCAGTTTGGAGAGAGGTATAAATGGTGAGTGCTAAATTGCAGATCTAATTTTTTTTCAGTAGTTCCGGAGCCCAAGTGATAAGAGCCTGAGCCGGGATGATTAAAGGAGTGGAAAACATGGGCAGGAGAAAGGAAAGAAGGACACCATGGTAGGACATCTGCGTTAGATTTATCCTACCTATGGTATGAAGAAACATAAATCCCGATGAAATTCTAGAAGATTGAGTGACTGTTGTTATCATAGAGGTGCCATAGCAATCGACTAAAAAACACATCTGCTTTTCACATGCAAATCTTAAGTTAGTGGCCCTTCAATAATATTTCTGTAATGATGAAGTATTCCTATTTCCTATCACAAGAAAAGAGGTTCATTAATACCTAGGTTGTGTTGGAAACATTCAATGCAACAGCCACAAACTACTATAACACAGTCTCTGCTCCTCGCGGTAAACTCCTCTTCATGTCTTTTCTGTCCCCGATGCTCCCTACTTGGCACCTACATTTGCCATCTTCTACACCTCTGCGTTCCAGTTCTTGCCCATGAGTTGGCTGCAAATAAAGCAGCCCATCTCTGAGTTAGCATTCATTTCTCTTTTACCTCATTTCTTCAGAAGTTCCATAGACTTTTTTGTCCTGGAGGACTGACTTCATCCCACCACTTGCCAAACAAGAATTTAAGCTGAATTTCTACAAATGGTGCCGCATAGGCAAAGATCCGCATGAGTTTAGAGGACGGATCTTGCTTTGCACCTGAACTGCGCCCCTTTTCCCTTGACGCCACCCATAAATCACTGAGCGCTTCCCTCACGCTCCCCTCCTAGGCTTCACCCATGGCTCCCCCCGCCCCCCCACACACACTGCGTGCGTTTCAGCGACTTATCAAACTATTAAAAGGCCCCACCATCAGGAATCTTATCACCTGCAGTTTTTATGGACTGCTCGCTAATGAAAATAGAGAGGAGTCTGAACTCCCTGACACGGAAACCTTCAAGAAGCTAAGGAATGTGGTCCCTGGTATTTCTGGTATCTTTTAAATGTCAAGAGAGCAGAATTTCTCTTGTCAGTTGTCACAGCAAGGCTAACAATTAAAGCCATCTGCTCTTCATTTCACTCCCCAAGGGGATCTTCCATTTTTCACCGACTTCCTGTTGTTGACAGCGCAGTTCCTCCCAGTTAACTGTGAGGTCACCCCCAGGCTCCGACTACTCAGTGAACTACGGAGTGCGCTCCCATCCCCAGAATGCCCTTGGCCCCAGGAGCCTGAACCTTTAGGAAGCGGGGCCCTGCAGCGGGTAGGATCCAGGGGCTCAGCTAGTCCCTAGGCAGTGCTGAAGAAGACCCTTCGTCCAAGAGCACCATCACACAGAGCCTGCCCTGTTAGAGCCCGGAAGAAAGGGGAATAAGAAATAGGGAGAGATGGGGGCGGTGGGAAGGAAGAAAGGCGGAAAGTGGAGGGAGACAAAAAGGCGAGACAAGGAAAGGAAAAGAGACAGGAAGGGAAAAGAGACAGGAAGGGAAAAGAGCGAAGCCAATCTGTGTTCTTTTTAATTCAGGTTCATGGTTGCCTCTGATGGTATAAACACGTCTTTCAGTCACAAATTCTACATGCCTTCCTTGTAACATTTATCTTAGAAGAAACACAGTGGTTGGTGAATGAAAAAGCGCATAAAGCATATATGTGGGTTCATGGAAAACGGAATTAAAAGCGTATTTTGGTGCACATTTTGGGGGGGAAATCCATGCCTGTTTTTTTCATAATGCTCATATTCTGTGAACGTTTTGAAGATCCTTCATATGCATGTTTTAAAAAATGTTTTGCACCAAAATCAAATTCTCCTGTTTTTTAAATTCTATTTGTCATGAAGTTTTGGAAGCATCCTCACAGAGCAGGAAAATCCCAGTGCTGAGAAGAAAATCACTCTACCATTTTGTGGGTAGATTTTTTTTTCTTTCTGATGTTCAAGGCCCCTGGATGTTATATACTTATAAAACTTGTGAATCCATAAGACAAAATTCAAATGAATTTATTTAGCAATCCAATACAGAGAAAACAAAGTTTCTAGAAATTCTGTTGGATTAAAATATCATGTGTAGCTAGGAAAATAATCACTGTTTCAAATGGAAAATTTGAAATACCTGATCAGATTTATTAATATGCTTTTCCATTTTGCTTATATTTTTCTAACCAAAACAAAAGAAGAATTTCTGGTGAACATAATTCTCTTTGGCTCTCCAGACAGCAGCATCAAACAAGGTATTTCCATGTCCCGGATATGTAGAATTTGTCTAGTACAGACAGAGTTTGGTTTATCTTGAGCAGCAAATTAGTCACTTGAGAGATTCATTAACTTAGGTCCCCAAGCTGCTGTTGGGTAAACTGTTGTTGTAGCCTTTGTTCGTGGAGTATCTCATTCACAGTACTGTATGGTTTGCCTGCCCGACTCTTTAAGGATAGAGTTATAGTAAACATCCTTCCTGTAATTGTCTCTGAATATTTCTGAGCTCATAAAGCCCAAAAGTGCCAATACCACATGTGAAGTTTAAGTTTACGTCAAATCATGTCTACTGTACACTTTTTTTTTTTTTGAAAATCAGTTGTGGATAAACCCTCAAAGTCTTTATCATACAGGGCAACTGGAATGGTGAAAGACAAACAATATTTTTCCTTATGAACCATCAAGCTTTAATTTCTTTGAATGTATTTTCATCAGCTAGATCAAAATGATTAAAATTTGTTTTCTTGATCTTTCTTCAAATCAATTCGAATAAATGACTGTTGGTCTAAAGAAGAAAACTTTTACTTAAATACTCCAAGACACATTGTTGAATAAACTATATCTTTGGGGAAGCGATGCTATAGCAACCTTGGAATCAAAATAGTTGACCTACATGGCTATTTATGTTGATATTAATGTTTTGCCCATCATCTGTTTCTGACAAAATGATGAAATAGCATGGCTTCTCCTTCCCTAACACCCAACTCTAGCAAAGTTAGGAACATAAAAGAAAGGTAATGTGTCATGGAAAAAAACCCAAAAGAAAGAATTTGGAAGGGAGGGAAAGAGGCACAGGAACACTCTAATGGGTACCAGAAAAGAGGGGCTTGTAAAATGGGAGTGAGCATTTGCAGGAAGGGAAAAATGATACACATATAAAAAGTACAAAAAATGAAATGAATGGAACTTTGCACAGAGAGTGTTAATAGCTGGCCTTAAAATAAGGTGTATGATGACCTTACCTCTCCAAAGAAAGTAAAAACAAATAAAAAAATTCAGTCCAAGATGAGAGACCCAGCCTGTATGTTGACCTAACTTGGCTTAATATCATGTGTAAATAGAAAAATAAGAGTAAAATAATATTAGTGCTAGAAAACAGGAAAAGAGCCATTAGTGAAGTTTATGGAAGACATAAAGCAGATGGGATTAAATTAATAACAACAACAACAACAACAATAACCCTCCCCCAAAAAACAACTGGAATAAAGACCGTGTGATCAGAAGCAGCTTCAAAAGAGAGATCATTATGAACTTTTTTCTAGCCAAATTCTGCAAAGAAAATTCAAGTACAAAGAGGCAGAAGCTAGAATGGGTGCAGACCAAGGGGGTGTTGGGGCCTTATATACTGATTTCTCTACCAACACCAACATATGTAAAGCAACCGGGCAGAGAGTTTTCCTGATGTGGAGGAAAATTTCAAAGCTGAGTGGGAAAGCCACTAAGAAGATTCTTAACACAAGGCCGCTGAAAAAAGAAGAAATACTTTGTGGGCAACTATAACATATCTAATGATTAAAAAGAAAATTGAAAAAAAGAATTAAAGAGGTTTACCAGAGTCACAGAATTCACCCAACTTCTTTATCTCTAGGATAGGCTTTTGTCTATTTCTCAGCTAAAGGGATCCTTATGTTGTCATCTTGCTTCCTGCTTGTGCAATGCAAAATCGAGCTCAACCCCTATACATCCTTGCTTCCACTCTACAGTGAAGGGAAATTACTGTAGAATTCCAATATCCAGTACAAGGGCCTTGTCACCAGAGCCTGATGCAATCAAAGTCAAGGCATCAATCAATCAATCAACCAATCTGGACCTTTACAATATTATAAAATACAATCCATTTGGAAAAAGAACATTTTTGAATCTTTATGCAGTCAGCAGCAACTGATAATAATATCTAAGGATGGCTGGATTAATGGAGTGAACCTTATCAACGAATGCTAAAATGACAGCAAAATGTAGTGTTTGTGTCTCACCACAGACCTTGGTGAGAGAGAATGGAAAAGATTCTTAGCAAGTTATTCTTTTTTTCACTTGCAATGAACACTTACCAAGAATCAGCAGAGAATAGTGTATTCAGTGGAAAAACATCAGAGACATTTGTTTTATTGTAATGCTCTGGTTTTGCTAAGTAAACAGAGGCCCATGTTGTGTTTTTGTTTCAGAAAACTCCACATGACCAAGGTGTCATGTCTGCTCTAATTAACCTATAAAGGTAACACAATTCCAAAAGAATCCCCAATGTGATTTGGCGGGGATGCAAGACACTGAGGGACTGCACCATGTCAGCAGCATTTCTAAGATAGAAATCATGTGGTCTTGGGTATCTCCATGAAACCTGCAGAGAATATTAAGCTGGATTCTTACTCTTCAATTCATATGGGAGGCTTTAGGAAAGTGTTTTAAGAGAAGATATACAGGCTTACAGGAATGCATTTTCTCCCCTGCAGAGCTTACTTTGTATGTAGAAGGGCCACTCAAGAGGACTTTGCTATTTGAAAAATTCCTACCCCTATTCTTGCAATTGTTAACATAATTAAATCAACAGGGAAACTGCATTCATGGGAGTTTTATTTTATTTAACTTAAATGTTCTTTTTAATCTGCTTAGTTTAGTAAATTTCCGGGGGAGGGAGGGCATTATTTAAAATTTCCAGAAGTGAAATTTAAAATTTCTTTATGGAGAATGTGCAAAGAATTTACTTCCCTTCATGTATTTTATTGATTAATATGTCAAAAATACCTCTACTTTAGATACAATCTATGCTAACTGCAAATGTAGTAATTTTTATTGCAGGGTTTAGATTAAAAGCCTACAAATGGGTTTGTTTTTTCACTTCTGCTTTATATGTACTTGCTTGGATTTTCCTTTAATGTTCCTGGATATCATTTCAAGTAAATCCTGTAGCTTACCAAGTGATTTCAAATATTGGAAAATATTGCACATAAAAAAATTCCAGGCTGATATAAACTGAAGTGTCTGTATCTTGGAGCCCCAGCTCAGGCATGAGCAGAATGTCACACGGCATCTGTGGGCACAAGTGCAGCCCTATGTGTGTGCCATCTCCAGCCCCAGCTCCACGGCCCTCCACCTCATGGGGCTACTGCTGGATCCTCCAGCTGCTGAAGGAGAAGGAACCAGAGGTGAAGGAGGGGTGCCCTTTGTCCAACAGAGGAAGCCTGTACCTTCCTGAGACTCCAATGCCTTCAATCATGCCAGGCTTTCACCTGCTGGGTCTTTCTCTCCTGGATGCTTTGGTTGGTTCTTTAGCATTCTCCTTGCCAGTGGGGCCCTCACAACTGCATCATTCCTGATGGAGGTGATGCAATTCTCACTGCCTTCTGGCTCCCTAAACTCTTGTTATGGGGCTCTTTCAAAAATGTGTCATGTCTGCTGATTCCTGTTTACTCGCAGGTTCACCCACGCATCCTAGACGAACTAGATAATGGAATTTGAGACTAACTCCATAGTGGTCATCCTGCCATTATGAAGCTGGCCAGGTAAAAGGCTCAGTCCCAAATCCCACCAAAATCCACAAGAACAGAGCCAGCTGCTCCACAGCTCTACTCCATGGCAGCCCACAGCAGGCCTACATAGATCTGCTGGTCAGCAATCAGGCAGCCAGAAGGGAGATGCAACCTCCTCAAATCTCTCCAGGGAATTCTCCTGCTGTGATATGTCCTTGGCCTGAAGGATGAGAGGGGAAGCCTACCCACTCTGCTTCAACACAGTCCTCTCTTCTCCTAAATAGTATTAGATTATCTTGTCCAGGATGTGGGGTCTCTATCACACAGGCAAATAGTGCTTGGAGAGAGAGAGAGAATTAAACCCATATTACCCATTCTTCATGGGCCTGGGGGTGGGAGTGTGTCCATCACCTTCTTTAGCATATATGGGCACTTAACTACATATCTTCAGTTTTGGATTCTAGAAGATACTCTTTAACCTCTCTCTCTCTATCACTCTGTGTGTGTGTGTGTTTTTTTTTTTCTCTCTGTCTCTCTCTTTTTTTTTTCTGTCTCTCTCACACACACACACACAACCGATCACAGCAAAACAAACGATAGCACCTTCAGAAATGCATTTGTGTGTGGGAGGGTATGCTTCAGCATTGTAGCATAGAGGGTTAAGCTGCCACCTGCAGTGACAACATCCCATATGGGTACCAGCTCAAGTCCTGGCTGCTCCACTTTCCATCCAGAGCCCTACTAATTTGCCTGTGAAACAGTGGAAGATGACTCAAGCACTTAGGCCCCTTCACCTATCTGGGAGACCAAGAAGATGTCTCCTGGCTTCAACCTGGCCAAGCTCTGGCCATTGCAGCCATTTGGGAAGTGAACCAGTGGATGGAAAATCTCTCTACATCTCCCCCTGCCCACTGCCCCGCTCTATAACTCTGCCTTTCAAGTAAATAAAATAAATCTTCAAAAAAATTTCAAAACAAATGCATATTGGGAGTGGGTATTGTGGTGTAGTGAGTTAAGTGTCCTCTTGGATGCCCACATCCCTTTTCGAATTCTAGCTACTCTACTTCGGTTCCAGCTTCCTGCTAGTGCATCTGGAAAAACAGCAGATGGTGACTCAAGTACTTGGGTTTCTGCCACCCAGATGGAGTTCCTGGCTCCTGGCTTAACCTGGCCCAGCCCTGGCTATTATGGGCATTTGGGGGAATGAATCATTGGGTGGAAAATCAATATCCCCCCTCTCCTGTCATTCTGGCTTTCAAACAAATGCAAATAAAATAAGTAAGCATTTTTTAAAATGCCTGTCAATAAAAATGTCTATTTCACTTTCCCTTGCAGGCTCACAGGGTAGTTAGATTTCCCAACAATCCTCCTGGAAATTAGACTAAAGCCTTTTACTAAGATCTAGCCAAAAACAGACAGAAATGACGTATGACACTATTAGCCTCAACCATTGTCACAACACCCATGTCTCCAACACTCTATTCCGTGAAAACTGACCATTCAGTGAGGATAGAAACACTCAAGATAGACGCTTCCTGGAGTCACTGTTTGAGGAACATTTGGAGATGGTGCTGGCACGTTGCCACAGTCAGTTAAGCCACCATCTGCAGGATCAGCATCCCATGTGAATGCTGGATAGAGCCCCAGCTGCCCTACTTCTGGTCCAGCTCAGCACTAATGCATCTGGGAAAGCAATGGAAGATGGCTCAAGTCCTTAGGACCTTGTACCCATGTGGGAGACCCAGAAGAAACTCCTGGCTGCTGACTTCAGCCTGGCACAACCCTGGTAATTGCAGCCACTTGGGTAGTGAACCAGCAGATGGAAGATTGATCTCTCTCTATCTCTCTCTCCCTCTCTCTCTCTGTAATTCTGCCTTTCAAATAAATAAATAACATCTTTGAAAAAAGCATTTGGACAAGCTGTCTCCTGCTATAAACTGAACGGCAGACCCTGCACCTACTTAGCTAACAGCTCTGGCGGAAAAATACAGTAATAGTGTGTTTGGGCTTCTGTTGGCTGCATGTATCAAATTATTACAAGAAAAAGATTAATTTAGAAAAGAATTATCCATTTTGCAAATGATTGTATTTGGAGAAGAGAGTTTGGGACCTAATACCTTGTAATTTTGGAAAGGTTAACCACTTCTACACTCAAAAGGATGAGAAATGTGTTTGAAGGAGGCTATGACCAACAATCATCCAGGAGTAAACTTCTCAATTCAATAAAATTAAGCAAGGGAGTGATGAAATTAAGGATGTGGTCTCTCCTATTTTATTTCCGGGTAGTTTGAAGTAGCTGCTCCTAAGATGAAAGAGATAGGCTGAGATGCAAACAACTAAGGAAATTAGCTAAATAATTTGTCTTTTTATTCATCAGTGATTTATTGAGAGGATCATCTCTCAATCCAGCAGAGTGGCTCATTGCCTAATATGGTGGTTAATTTATGTGTAAACTTGACAAGGCTGCATTGCTCAGATGTTTGGTCACATATTATTCTGAATATTTCTATGCAAGTAATTTTTGTCTTGATGTGGGGATGAGATTAACACTTCAATCTGTGGATATTGAGTAAAGAAGATTATGCTCTGCAATGTGGATAGATCTCATCTAAGCAGTTGAAGGTCTTTAAAGACTGATCTCTCCCAAGGAAGAAGGATCCTATCCTCAGACTTCCTTTGAAGTAAAATTGATATTTTCCCTGAGTTTTCATCTTTCTGCCCTACCCCATCAGATTTTGAACTCAGCAAACCTCCGCAATCATGTGAGTTAATTCGTGAGAAATACATACCTCCCCTGGCCCATGTACGCATATGTACGCATGTGTGAGTATGCACACGTGTACATACTATGTATTTATATCCACACACAAGTACACTCTGCTCTTTCTATATCTCTGGAGAGCCACATCTGAATACTTTGGACTTTCTCTCCGATCTAGTGATTGGATAGGAGTTTGAGTGACTGCTCTTAGGAAGAGAGGCCTAGGTGTGAGAGGAAGAATGAGAAGATTCTGTGATGGTTTGAATGATGAACTGCCACAGAGACTGACTAAACGAGCCTACATCTCTTCCTGGCTACCCAGGGAGGCTACATCTCAGAGCCTTATTCCGGGTAGGTTGGAGCTACAGGACTGAATTCTAAGCCAGGTGAATAGCAATGATACACACCTCTTCCTGCCTGGTCATGAAACTCCCCAGGTGGTCTCCTTTTCTCTGGTGGGAAATCTGGCAGCAAAGCTAAGCAACTCAGCTGGGAGCATGATCAGAACAAAGAAACCGGATGGAAGAGTCTACTGAAAGGACAATAGCCAAGATAAGTGGCTTGAATTTGAACTGATGTTAATAAAACACATAGCTTTTCATGTGAAGGAACTGAGGTTTTGTTTGTTTGTCAGTGCCAACAAATCCTGACCTAATACAACATCCTAAAATTGAAAATGATCATTGAAGTATGCTGCTGCAAATGGAAATCTAAAATACAAATGGCTGAGTGGCAGTATGGTTATAAAATGGAAATCTGGAACATGGGACATAATCACCATTCTTGAATTACTTTGGTACCATGCTCTATATATTTAATGAGGTTTACCAAGCAGTTCATTTCCAGATGAGCAAGAATGGCTAAGAGTCTTGCCTTGCACAGCAAATTTTTCCAGGTGTTATCCAGAAGAATGCCGCGGCAAGGAAGTTGTATAAATGGTTACTTAGTTTTGGTTGTGATTTCCACAAGGTGTCCATCAAGTCAAATGTTCACGCTTGACAGAAAAGCACTGGAATGTTGATGTATGTGGCGTCTCTAACTTTGGACAACTTCTGACCTATTCTATTATAACATCCCATATGCTTTCTGTCTAGATTACTACTCTGAATGATTTAGATTTTAATCTGTCCTGTATTTTTTCTCTATTCCAAATAAGAAAGCCAACCATACGATGGCAGAGAGTGTGTTCCCATTGTTGAGGTTGTTCATACCTAACGCAGAGTAGGTGTGGAAAATGTATTTGTTAGGGTAATGAGTGCATGGATGAAAATGATAGTTTCTGGACTGTCAAAAGGAAATTTAAGAGTTGTTTAAAAATATGTATTTATGTGTTTGAGAGACAAAGAGAAAGCTGCCATCCACTGGGTCCCTCTGCAGGTGTCCACAGTAGGCCAGGAGTCAGGAATTTAAGCCAGGTGTCTCCCGTGGCTGACAGGCATCCAATTACTAGGACCATCATTGCTGACTCCCAGGGTCTGCATTGGCAGGAAGCTGCAGGAAGGAGACAGATCTGGGTACAAAACCAGGTGCTGTGATATGAGATGCAAATTTCTTCACCACTAAGTCAAATGCACATCTCCAAAAGAGACTTAAATGTTAGATGAACGTTGGTATAACCTGGTCTATATAAAATCTGAGATTCAGCTGAGATCCTAGATATATTGTTTATGTATACATTTTCTAGTTACGACCAAGAGACACATTCATCATATTGTTGAAAGCTTTTTGTTGCCAATGCTCAAATTGTTTTGCTGTTTAAGAATGGAAAGACTCAAGGGAACTAAAAGCTTAATCTTCTAAATGCTCCTGATGCCTCTTGGTGTCTGAGGCACACAATCTTGCCTAAAGCAATGGTTGTCCCAGTGCAGAGTCTCATTCACGTCTGCCCAGGAGTTTTAGGGTTGCAAAGGCAAAGGGTTGGCTGCAGAACCATGCGTTTCAGGGTTGCAAAGACAAAGGGTTGGCTGCAGGACCATGCATTTTAGGGTTGCAAAGACAAAGGGTTGGCTGCAGGACCATGCTTTCTAAGGTCGTATCTGGGAGCTCACAACAGCGCCTCTGCAAGGTCCCACACAGGGCTTGTCTTTCAAACTGCCCACGGGGGAAATATCTTAGTTCTCTTTGCCCTCACTGCAAACTCTTTATTCTCTTGAACTGCATTTCCTTCAGCAAAATGTCCTCTTACTGTATTCTCTGTGGTGCATGAAGGCCCCTCATCAACACAGGGTTATAGACAGATGAGACACAAAGGGGCAACAGGGGAGAGAAAGAAAAAAAAGAGGACCAGTTGTCTTCCCTTTAAGATTAAGGTCTGATTCTCATTAAAGTCCTCTTTTTTATTTCTTTTCGTCTCTGGAAACACAGATCAGCAGTTCTTCTCACGCATGATCTAATTCATGCCACTGCCTCCAAGAAGAATAAAATCTAAACCATACAAGAGAAATAATAGCCTAGCCGATTATTAAAGTGGTCCAATGGAAGGCAGTCCACAATTTTCCATCTCCAAATTTATATAAAGAAATTATTAATGTTGGTTTAAATTGTATTCTTTTCTTCCTTCCTCTCTCACTCTCTCTTTTGTTGCCTTCCCTCCCTTCCTTCTTTCTTCCTTTCTCCTTCTCTCTCTCTCTCTCTTTCTGTGTGTGTGTGTATGTGTGTGTGTGTGTGTGTGTGTCACATATTCTCTCTCTCACCCCATCCCCTTTCACTTATGCTAGTCAGCTCAGGCTGCCAAAACAAAATACCACACCACAGACTGAGTGGCTTTAAAAGAGTAGAAATGTATTTCTTCACATTTCAGGAGTGTAGAAGTCCGAGATGCTGTTGGGATTGCGTGCTGGTGACATCCCTGTGGCTTGTGGATGGCCTCACATGGCCTCTTTGTGTGTGATAGAGAAAGCTCCCTGGCAGCTTCTTCCAGGGACACAAGCCACGTGGGATTAGGGATCCACCCTTCTGACTCCATTCAACCTTAGTATACCTTAGTTACTCTAGATTCTTATATTGTCACACTGGAATTCATGGCTTAAACAAATGAATTTTGGGAGGCACAAGTCAGTCCTTGACATCCCTTTAGTCAGATGTAGCAGCTGAGTGACTTCAGGCAAGTTATTTAATTCCCCTGGTTTTAGTTTCCTATTCTGTGTAAACTAGAACAATAAGCCTAAACTTTGAGAGGACTTGGTGAGAATTAAAAAGAACAAATTGGAGCACCAAAAATATGAATGGCTAACAACTTTTTGATAGCATTTGCTTGGAAATGATTATGACATCCGTTAGCCTTGCCTTTTCCGTCACTATAAACAATACTTCTTTCCTATTTCTTCAAATAAAATGCTTGGCTAATATTTTCATGTGTTATCTCATTGATTTGATAAATATCAGTTGTTAACTGACTGTGTGCTAGGCACTATTCCTATGAACAATCTACACAGTACTGCATGAAACCATCTGTCCGAGCAGTTTACAATCTAGCTGGGGGAATTGACATTGAACTAGCAAGCACCCCAATCACATTTGATTACAAGTATACTTACTGGAGCAATTTTTTAAAATGTCAGTTTACTGTGGCTTGAAGGATGTGATTATTTGAGGGTGGAGGGAAACAAGGGAAAGCTCATTTTGAATGATCCTTATTTTTGTTTCCTAGAATTCCATAAATTCTTTATAATACAACCAGTTCTTAGAAAATAAAACAGTACCTATGACTGAAGTACTTCACGCATAAGCTAAAATAAATAAAATTAAAATGTTAAAGTATCATGTTATAAATCTAAACTAAAGCAGTAGGGTCTTCATTGGCCAGTAAATGATTTACTCACAGACAGACCAAACTTTCAAGTGATTGCTATTCCATGGTTTAAATCAAAGAACACTCAGCAGAAAAGAGATACTTATTGGAAGAATCTTGTCATGTCAGAAAAAGGCTACAATGATTTAATAGTACAAATAATACAATGATCCACCGTAGAAATATTTACAATGTACATACCTAATTTTAATTTTGATAATGAGGTGTACACCTCAGAAATGTCACTTGCAACATTTATTCACTGAGGATATATTATAAAGTTTATATTGGGGCCAGCATTATGGTTCAGTGGGATAAATATGTCAAATAAATAAATAACATAAATCCTTAGAAATTTATACAAATACTTTTTTTACAGAAAATATGATATCATACAATAGACAAACTAATGTACTAATTACCTAAGCCAAAGAGAGTATAGAGATGATAGAATGTTTGAAAAAAATTAAAAATAAAGGAGAAAAATCACTTTGAAAAATATAATTGTAATGGCCATTCAATAAACATCCATTTTCAACTGTTTTGATCACATATCTGGTAAACACGCTTATTAAAGAAAAGCATTAATAATGGAAATACATAATTATTATATAAATGGGACAGGCATTTGGCAAAGAAATTAGGCGGTCATTTGGTATACCCACATTCCACATTGGAGTGCGTGGGTTCAAGTCCCAACTCCTGGGAGGCAATGGTTGGGTTTCTGAATCCACAATGGGAGATCAAGAATGAGTTTGAAGTTCCAAGTCCCAAGTTCCCTGCCTCAGCCTGGCCTAGCCCTGCCTACTTTGGGCCTTTGGGAAGTGAACCAATAGATGGCATCCCTGTGTATCTGCTGCCCCTGCCGCCATGTTGGAACCCAGGACATGGCCGACACAGAGGCTCACTAGGCTAATCCTCCACCTGCAGTGCCGGCACCCCGGGTTCTAGTCCCTTTTGGGGCACCGGATTCTGTCCCGGTTGCTCCTCTTCCAGTCCAGCTCTCTGCTGTGGCCCAGGAGTGCAGTGGAGGATGACCCAAGTGCTTGGGCACCTGCACTCGCATGGGAGACCAGGAGGAAGCACCTGGCTCCTGGCTTCAGATCAACGCAGCGCCAGCCGTAGCGGTCATTTGTGGAGTGAACCAACGGAAAGAAGACCTTTCTCTCTGTCTCTCTCTCTCTTACTGTCCACTCTGCCTTTCAATAAAAAAAAAAAAAAAAAAAAAACGGACAGAGTTCATAGCTCCCAGCTCTTTGGTCTTGTCCAGACCTGGCTATTGTGGCTATATGGGGAGTGAACCAGCAGATGGAAGCTCTGTCTATCTCTCCCCCTCTCTCTGTCACTCTGCCTTTCAAAAAATAAAACTTAAAAAATTAATATGATTTCTCTCATGGTTGAGTTGAAGATACTGAATCCTAGGGTTGTGGGTAACCTCATGCCCCAGAGCTCAGGCCTTCACATGCCAGCAGGGTTCTTCCTCCCTCTGTTCCCAAGTATCTTCTTTCCTACCCAAGAGCTAGACGCATACTATGATGCTGAGCAGTGAGGTAATTAATACTCCGCCCAGCATCCCTAACTTACAATCCAACAATATGTGATTCAATATTTATTATCGAATTTTCCAGGGTCTATGCTACTCAATCATATACTTACATTCTTTCTGCAGCAATAATGTAGAGCACCATTTATGTTAACAGAATCATGCACATGTAAAAATACAAGTACATTTTAAACAGTTGCTGAAAGTCTGATGTAAGTTAAAGAACTAGTCTTTTAGAGAAAATAAGAAAATGCGGTTAATACTACCTTCTTTGAAAATAAGTTTTCAAAATCATTAAAGTCACTAGAACTAAAACACTCATGCATATTCTAGGTAATCCACACAGTTGAAGAAATGCACAATTGTATTTGTTTATAAAATTAAATCATGAAATATTTATATTGGTGCATTCACCATTTTCTTTTTTTTCTTCAATATTTATTTATTTATTTGAAAGGCAGAGTTACAGAGGGGCAGAGGCAGAGAGAGAGAGAGAGAGAGGTCCTCCATCTGCTGGCCCACTCCCCAGATGGACGCAATGGCCAGAGTGGAATCTGCGCCGATACAAAGCCAGGAGCCAGGAGCTTCTTCCGGGTCTCCCACACGGGTGCAGGGGCCCAAGGACTTGGGCCATCTTGTACTGCTTTCCCAGGCCATAGCAGAGAGCTGGATCGGAAGTGGAGCAGCCGGATCTCCAACTGGCGCCCATATGGGATGCCGGCGCTTCAGGCCGGGGCGTTAACCCACTGCGCCACAGCACCGGCCCCTATATTAAATCTTAAAGCAATTGTTTACTACAATGAATACTTCTGGGTAAGTGTATTTAATTTAAACATTGTCCATATCCTTTATAAATTTATCAGTATCTGAATAGGTTTGGCGCACAGATGTATACATTCACTGCTACATGTTTATTTAATGGTTAACAGAGTTACCTTATTAATTAAACATTAACATTTATTTAACATTAAACATGCACCATTCTTCTAAATAGCTAGAATATTTATCCAAGTAAGAAATAGAAATTTGCTAATGTAATGAATTAAATTTATTTATTGTAAAACAGTTAATTAAAACTCTAAATCTAGTATATCCATTTCTCTGATAGGTTTTAAACATCATAAGTAGGAGAAAACATACAAACATGATTAAAATTTACAAACTTATTATTGTTATGTATGCAGGGATTTAAAAATGTTTTTGGATCCAAAACCTTATATTTTAATCTTGTTTTCTATGAACTTTTGATATACTTTCGCAGATTTAAAGTTCTTTGCATTACTTAGATTCTTTTTATTAACTTGTCCTTTGTATAATATCCTGGAGTTACCTTCCTAAGAATACAGTGATCCCATGAGAGTGCAAAGAAAAGTAAGAGCATGTCTGACTCGCTGAGATCGCGGGATCTGGAGTCGACCCCTTCATCCCTGGTAGGGGCAGGAGCTTACCTGAAGTGAGTCACTGAGGCCTGAGCCGCCAGTTCTTCAGCAGCATCTTGTTTTCTGATTAAGTCTGTAGTGCTACCTCATCAGGTTTCTAAGTCTATGCCTTTCACATAACATTTCATTGTATGGAGTTTGAGGCTTCCACAGTGTAGCTTAACCAGCACCAAATAACTCATTATCCTGCTCTTGTGTCCTATGGTCTAACCAGTTGGCAGGATAGCAAACTTACCCATGCCTTATCACTACCAAATCCTCATTTAACTGTATTAGCTGTAGGGTTTTTGTAGATACTATTTATTCAATTGTTGAGACTAGCTTCTAGTCTTGGATTGTTGAGAGTTCTTGTTATAAACGAATACTGAAATGTATCAAATATTTTACACTTTTATTGAGGTGACTATATAGTTTCTCTTTTATCTGGTTAATATGATAGTACATTGCTCATATTTTAACGCTACATCAATCTTGCATTGTTGGGGTAACACCAGATCTGTGCTGGAGTCAGTGTATACCATCCCCTGAGAACTGATTGTTAAATTTTCAGGAATTCTGCTAGCTAGTTTCTAAATATAGACATCATTAAATATAAAGTTATGCAAAATAATAACTCAAGAGATTATATTAAAAACAAAGAAAGTAAATATTCAAAATTCATCATTTTCTTATTATTTTATTACATTTTACTTTAATCAATGCTGTAAATCTATTTCATCTGTCTGATGGAAATGCAACACAATGGTATATTACTGTGGATTTCTTCCCTATTCTCATTCATTCACTTCATATTGATAACTTATTAGAATATTTGAACTTTGAAAATAAGGAAATACTACAAAGAAAGCTTTGATGCATTGTTTTGTTGTCTACATTTAATTAAGCAAGTGAGAAAAATCTAGTAATGCAGTTTAAACTTAAAAGCATGTGAATCTATAACCATTCCACTGTGAATAGTCCAAAAATGATAAAATAATACTTTATCCATTTTAGTGGTTTTTTTTTTGTTGTTCTAGTACCATTGGTTGAACTCTGTAATTAACACACAATTATTCTTAGGTGTTTAAATTTTAACTGAAAAGTGATCCCTGTTAGGAATTTGGAAAACATTATGCTGAGTGAAATAAGCCAATCCCAAAGGGACAAACACCACATGTTCTCCCTGATAGGTGACAACTAACTCAGCACCAAAAAGAAAACCTGTTAAAGTGAAATGAACACTATGAGAAACGGTGACTTGATCAGCCCTCACCCTGACTGTTGATGAGCAGCTTAATATGTTATCCCTCTTAGTATCTTTTTTGTTTGTTCTACTTAATACTTTTGGTTGAATACTGTAATCAATACACAATTCTTCTTAAGTGCTGAAACTTAACTGAAAAGTGATCGCTGTTAAATATAAGAGTGGGAATAAGAGAGGGAAGAGATGTGCAATTCGGGACATGCTCAAGCTGACTTACCTCAAACGGTAGAGTTAGAAACATACCAGGGGATTCCAACTCAATCCCATCAAGGTGGCATGTACCAATGCCATCTCACTAGTCCCAGTGATCAATTTCTGTTCATAATTGATCATAATGATAGGACTAAGAACCAAAGGGATCACATAAACAAGAATAGTGTCTGCAAATACTAGCTGATAGAATCAAAAAGGGAGAGAACGATCCAACATGGGAAGTGAGATACACAGCAGACCCATAGAATGGCAGATGTCCTAACAGCACTCTGGCCTCAGAATCAGCCCTTAAGGCATTTGGATCTGGCTGAAGAGCCCATGAGAGTAGTTTAGGCATGGAAAGCCAAGACACTCTGGGAAAAAAGAAAAAAAAAAAACCTAAATGAAACATCTCTGTGAGTGAGATCCCAGCGGAAAGAACATGTCATCAAAGAAGGAGGTACCTTTCTCTGAAGGGAGGAGAGAACTTCCACTTTGACCATGGCCTTGTCTAAATACTATCAGAGTCGGTGAACTCAGGGGGCTTCCATAGCCTTGGCAGCTCATGACAAGAGCCTAGGGTGATTACTGATGCCATAAACAAGAGTGTCAATTTGTTAAGTCAACAACAGGAGTCACTGGGCACTTACTACTCATGTAAGATCTCTGTCCTTAATGTGTTGTCCAATGTGAATTAATGGTATAACTAATACTGAAAGAGTATTTTTCACTTTGTTTCTGTGTGGGAACAAACTGTTGAAATATTTACTTAATGTATGCTAAACTGATCTTCTGTATATAAAGAGAATCAAAAATGAATCTTGATATGAATGGAAGGGGAGAGGGAGTGGGAAAGGGGAGGATTGCGGGTGGGAGGGACGTTATGGGGGGAAGCCATTGTAATCCATAAGCTGTACTTTGGAAATTTAAATTCATTAAATAAAAGTTAAAAAAAATTCCATTATTTGTAACCTGTTAGCTGAAAGATGTTATTGGTTTTATTGATGAGTAAGTAAAGTCCTATTTTGCATCTTCATTGTTTCTCTTCATATTATTCTCATAAACCACAAAATCAACCAACATTCAGGTCGAACCTTCATTAATTCTTCATAGTCTGTCTACAAATAGGAACTCATTACAAAATTAGTGAGTCTCAATTAATTTTAAATAAAATCTATCTATATTTTATTGTGATTTATAGATCATGTTGTAAGTAGCCTTCACATCAGCAAGTCTGCAATGAACTTGTACATACATGTGTTCATATATATATACCTTTTCAATTTGGAGGTTCAGTAGTTAAATATTTGCCAGCACATGAATGAATAAATCTCACTTCATCATGATGTAGCACTACTCTTTTGTGTATAACTGGATTTGATTTATTAATTTTTATTTAGGTTTTTTATCTCTGTCCATGAGAGATATTGGTATGCACTTTTTCTCTTCTTGTAATATTTTTCCACGACCTTGATATCAGGCTCATATGGTTGTATAAAATGAACTGGAAATATTCCCCATTTTTCTTTCCTCTTAAAAAATGTAAGTGAAATCATTATTGATTCTTCTGCAAATATACACTAGAATTAGCCTGTCAAATCACTTGTGTATTTCCATTGGAGGAAAGTCTTAAATCATGAATTTAATTTCTATATTAGACACATGCCTACTGAGTTTTTTGTTTCTTCTTGAGTAGGTTTGGTAAATTTTTAGCAAAACATCGCCAAATTTATGTACTTTGGTAAGTAACAGCATCATATCCTTACATCATCTTTTCAATAAGCTCATAATATCTTCGTATTATTTTTATTAATTAAGACTTGGAGTGATGTTACATATTCATTCATTTTACTAATGAAATTTAGGAAATTTTTTCTTTTATTTTCTTAGTAATTTTTGCTTGAGATTTAGTAATTATTTTCAAAAATCGAGTGTTTAACATTATTGATTTACTTATTTATGTCTTATTTTACATATGTCTTACATATATCTTATGTCTATTTTATTCTAAGTATTTTCTATCTATATTCTTTTGGTTTATTGTTCTTCAATTTCCAATTTATTGATAAAAAAGCATAATTCATAGCTTGCATGTATGTGTTAGCAATTATTTATTTATATTAAGAAAACCGATTTCATGTATTTCATATGTGCAGTTTTAAGAATATAATATTTCCCACACTCCCTCCTCCATTCTTATTTTTCTTTTACTTTTTGAGATGACTTACTTTCAATTTACTTTGTAGTCACAAGATTAATCTTCCACTAAATAAAAAATGCAATAAGTAGTTAATATGAAGACTACTGTTCTTCAGGGATATAGACAAGGGCTATAAGCAATAATCAACTCTCAAGATGTCAATTTCACTTATGTACAATTTTTTCACACTGTAAATATTTGTTACCACAAATCACAGAAAATATATGATATTTGTCTTTTGGAGACTGGCTTAATTCACTAAGCATAATGGTCTCCAGTTACCTCCATTTTGTTGTGAAAGACAGGATTTCATTCTTTTTAATGGCTGAGTAGTATTCCATCATGTATATGTTACATATTTTCTTATCCAGTCATCAGCTGATGGACATCTGGTTTGACTCCGTATCTTATCTCTTGCAAATTGAATTGCAGTAAATATGGGCCTGCTAATCTGCACTTTAACTTTACTTTTTTCTGATAGAAGCACCTAAAAGCATGCATTCTCCTATGATCATTTTTGACTATTCACATAAAATCCAACATACTATATTTTTGTAATCAGCACTTTAAAACTGTTTTCTAATCTTCGGTGTGTGATTATCTTTGATTGATAGATTATTTATAAGTATATTGCTTAATTCAAATGCAGTAATTATATTATTTCATTCCCCCCAAAAGCTATTAGTCAATAGATCTATTCCTTACTTAGTAATGGCATCTTATTACTAAAGAAGGAATATTCTACTTTCTGTATTTTTTTTACTCTTAGATATTGTTCATCTCTAATTTTTAGAAACTTCGTCAGATTTTTAAATATATACTCTTAAATTCAGAAACTTCAAATAGCAAGTTGATAAGTAAGGATTATTGGACAGTAACTAATGCATCACATGTATGAATGCGGTATATTATCTTTTTAGAGGAAGAACACACCTTCTAAAGTAACCCAGAGGGCATACCCTTCAAAGTTGTATCTCATTTAATCCTCACATCAATCTATGAATTACATTCATTGTTTTCCTCTAATTTATTAATCAACAAGAAAACTGAGGATTAGGGAGAAAGATCAGACATTCACCCAAATGATAGCTAATAAGAGATAGAAGAGGGATTTAAACTGGAGTCCTTTGATCAGTAGCTCACTGCTCCATATCCATTAACCATGTCGAGGTGAAAGGTTCTTTAAGATAACGTGTGTACAACAGTCTGACTCAGAATCCCCATGGCTGCTTTTGTGGTTCTCACAGGAGTCCTGACTAGTTTTTACAAAACATGATCATCGCAATGATGACCATTGGTTGGTTTGAAAACATAGAGGTTTCGCCTGCAGGAACATAAGAGGAGACACTCTAAAAGTAGGGAATATGAGACAGTTTTTCACTTCGTGTGACTAATCTGTTCATTTTCAGATGCTCTAATCTCTAGCCACTCAGTGACATAGTCATTTTACTTAAATTAGTATGTTTCAACCCTGTCATACTGAAAATTCCTTTTAAAAAGTATTTTAAAAGTATTTATATGAGAAGAAAAGAGATGAGGGGGCCCGGGCAGGTGGGGAGAGAAAGAGAGAGAGAGAGAGAGAGAGAGAGAGAGAGATACAGCACTCCCTTTCTCTGACTTATTCCTCAAAACGCCTGGGCCAAAGATGGGAGCTGGGAATTCAACCCAGCCATGTGGGTGGAAGAAACCCAGTTACTTCAACCTCCCAGGGGGTGTATCAGCAGGAAGCTGGAGGCAAAACCGAGAGCCAGTGCGTGATCCTGGCATCTTTTTTTTTTGTTGTTGTTTAAAACATGATTTTATTTTACTTGGAAGGCAGTTAGAGGGGCAGGGAAAGAGAAAGAGAGTGAAGGAGTGAGGTGGAATCTTTATCTGCTGGGTGATTCTCCAAATAGCCACAATGGTTGAGGCTGGGCCATGCTGAAGCCAGGGGCCAGGAACTCCATCCCGTTCTCCCAAAAGAGTGTCAGGCCCAGTCACTTGGGCCATCTTCTGCTGCTTTCCCAGGCACATACAGAGAACTGCTTCACAGCTGGAACATCTGGGACTAGAATTGTTACTCACGTGGGATTCTAATATTGCAGGTGACAGTTTAACCTACTATACCACAACACTGTCTCCAGATCCAGGCATCTTATTTGGCATCTTAACTGTTGAGGAAAAAGTCCTCCTCTTCCTTTTTACAAAAATAAATAATAATTTATAACACATTTTCTATTCTATACATTTATAATACATTTTTAAAAGATTTTATTTACTTATTTATTTCAGAGGTAGAGATATAGACAGTGAGAGGGAGAGACAGGAAAAAGTTCTTCCTTTTACTGGTTCACTCCCCAAATGGCCGCAACAGTTGGAGCTGCGCCAATTTGAAGCCAGGGGGCAGGTGCTTCTTCCAGTCTCCCAGTAGGTGCAGGGGCCCAAGCACTTAAGCCATCTTCTACTGCTTTCCCAGGCCACAGCAGAGAGCTAGATTGGAAGAGGGGCAGCAGGGACTAGAACCGGTGCCCATATGAGATGCCGGCACCACAGGTGGAGGATTAACCTATTGTGCCATGGCGCTGGCCTATAATACATTTATAATACATTTTCTATTCTGAAAAATTTTCTATGCTAAAAAACCCTCCTCTTCCTTTTAACAAAAAAATTATAGTACATTTTCTATTCTGAAATAAACGTCTTAAATCAAATAATCTACCTTCACAAACAATTTCAAAGTAATCTGTAATGTGAAAAAGAAATGGGCCATATTATGAATTTCAATGCAATTATTAGTACACTAAAGAGCATAATAGAATATCCAAATACCATGGGACAGAAGTACAGACCAAAGAAGTACTGACAACCTAAGCACACAGGGGCATTAATCTTATTGGTATGATTTCATGAAATGATAACCTGCTCATAGTAAAATTCCAAACAAAACAAAATACATTCATCTCTCTCTCTTTTTTAACTTTTATTTAACAAATACAAATTTCCAGGTACAGCTTACGGATTACAGTGGCCCCCCCCCATAACTTCCCTCCCACCTGCAACCCTCCCCTCTCACACTCCCTCACCCACTCCACTCACACCAAGATTCATTTTCAATCATCTTCATACACAGAAGATCAACTTAGTACACACTAAGTAAAGATTTCAACAGTTTGCACCCACACAGAAACACAAAGTGTAAAGTACTGTTTGAGTACTAGTTATAGCATTAATTCACATTGCACAACACACCAAGGACAGAGACCCCACATGAGGAGTAAGTGCACAGTGACTCCCAACAAATTGATCTCTTGTTTATGGCATCAGCAATCACCCTAGGCTCCTGTCATGAGCCGCCAAGGCCACGGAAGCCTCCTGAGTTCGCCAACTCCAATCTTATTTAGACAAGGTCATAGTCAAAGTGGAAGTTCTCTCCTCCCCCCAGAGAAAGGCACCTCCCTCCCTGATGGCCCGCTCCTTCCTCTGGGATCTCACTTGTAGAGATCCTTTATCTAGGTCTCTTTTTCTTTTTCTTTTTCTTTTTCTTTTTTCTTTCTTTTTTTTTTTTTTGCCAGAGTGTCTTGGCTTTCCATGCCTAAAATACTCTCAAGGGCTCTTCAGTCAGTTCCGAATGTCTCAAGGGCTGATCCTGAGGCCAGAGTGCTGTTTAGGACATCTGCCATTCTATGAGTCTGCTGTGTATCCCACTTCCCATGTTGGATCGCTCTCTCCTTTTTAATTCTATCAGCCAGCATCAGCAGACACTAGTCTTGTTTATGTGATCCCTCTGACTCTTAATCCCATCATTATGATCAATTGTGAACTGAAATGATAACCTGCTCATAGTAAAATTCCAAACAAAACAAAATATGTTTATCTCCCAATTTACATGGTAGTTGCCCTTCTGGGTAACACAAAGTAAGTTAAGATCAAAAAACTATTTGAGATTTTTAAAAAAGTTTTATTTATTTATTTGAAAGTCAGAGTTACAAACAGAGAAGGAGAGGCAGAGAGACAAAGAGAGAGAGAGAGAGAGAGAGGGAGAGTAGGCTGCAATGGCCAGAGCTGTGCTGATCCAAAGCCGGGAGCCAGGAGCTTCTTCCAGGTCTCCCACATGGGTGCAGGGGCACAAGGGCTTGGGCCATCTTCTACTGCTTTCCCAGGCCATAGCAGAAAGCTGGATCAGAAGTGGAGTACCCGGGTCTCCAACTGGCGCCCATATGGGATGCTGGCACTGCAGGCAGTGGCTTTCCCCAATACGCCACAGCACTAGCCCCTGAGATTATTTTTAAACTAAGTTTAGATATTAGGCTCAGAAAACTGAAACATGTTTTTCATATACATGAACATGGAGCTGTTCACAAGTCATGAGGAATGGGGAAATCTTGTTGGGTTGGGCAGCGCTATACACAAGATATCCAGCAACCCCAGTTAACAACTTGTGTTGGATATGCATTATCTTCATGATAAAATCTATGGGCAAGGCTGGCGCCATGGCTCACTAGGCTAATCCTCCGCCTTGTGGCGCCGGCACACCAGGTTCTAGACCCGGTCGGGGCGCCGGATTCTGTCCTGGTTGCCCTCTTCCAGGCCAGCTCTCTGCTGTGGCCAGGGAGTGCAATGGAGGATGGCCCGAGTACTTGAGCCCTGCACCCCATGGGAGACCAGGATAAGTACCTGGCTCCTGCCATTGGGTCAGCACTGTGCACCGGCTGCAGCGCGCTGGCCACGGCGGCCATTGGAGGGTGAACCAATGGCAAAAGGAAGACATTTCTCTCTGCCTCTCTCTCTCACTGTCCACTCTGCCTGTCAAAAAGAAAGAAAGGAAGGAAGGAAGGAAGGAAGGAAGGAAGGAAGGAAGGAAGGAAGGAAGGAAGGAAGGAAGGAAGGAAGGAAGGAAGAAATCTATGGGCCCAGCTAAGAATCGAGAGGAAAGAATGAAGATACTGGCTTTCAAGGCATAAAACTAACATTCTTTAATAAAGGTGCCTCTATGGCTACTCATATTCTTCTCATTCCTGGAACATTCTCATTCCGTGCCCAAGAAGCAACGCTCACATTGATCCAATTGCTACATCCAGCTCCAATTCTGGGGTATCTGGTCCTATTGTGCTTCTTGTGGTTTGATGATTTATAAACTAACATGTAAGGTATCTGTCTTCAATATATCCAGTATAAAACAGTGGAGAAAGAACAAAATAATCTTAACAAAGACACTCCTTAAATTCAATAAAGCAGTAAATGAAAAACATACAGTAGTCTCTGACCCAGAAAAATTATCAAATTTTACTGAAATTTGGAGGAAAAACAAAGATTCTAAATTCTAAGGAGGAGGGAGCTCCTTTGTTAACCCATGGGAAGTCCTGGATTCTTTCTCTCGAAAAGCTGCCTGGCAGATGGGTTCTGAGTGACCCCCATAATCCCTGTCTCCCAGTGGTCATACCCTTGCTATGATCTCATCTTCAATGTGGACAGGACCTGCAATTTGCTCCTAACCCAAAGAACAGGCATAGCAAATGTGACGGGGTGTCACTGCTATAACTGTAGCACATTCCATCCGTCTCCATGGCACTAGCAGACATGTTCTCTGTCTTCCCATTGCAAGCTGTCATGAAGAAAGAGGCTGTGCCGGAGGCGCTCACGTGTCAGGGAGTCACAAGAAGCCTCAACGACCTGAAGGTCGACAACAACAATAGGCTGAAACTGTCAGCCCTGCAGCCAACGAAAAAATAATTCTGTCAATAATCTGAGGGAGATAAGAAGCAGATGCTGCCCAGGCCACGTTTGCAGAGGAGAATGCTGCATAGACGTCAACTATGGCCTTGGGAGGACACACTGAGCCCTACCTGGCTTCCTGCCCCACAGGAACTGCGTGCTAATGAATGTATGGGAGCTTCAGTCACCAAACTGGTAGCACTTTGTTATACAGCACTGAAAACCTGCATACTCTCCTTTGTCTGATTGCCCCTAGGGCACCTTGCTGTACCTGTAAGAAGATTCTGGTTTGATTCCCTCTGACGTATGCTCGGGGTATATGTGGGTGTCTGGATGCTGGTCTACCTTCTGCAGCTATAGGTGGAACTCAACCATTCTGCAGTAGTTTCCAGGTTTGCTTTTGGATTTGGTTTGGTTTTATGAAAAGTTGTTTTTGTTTCTGGTTTGTGGAGGTGGCTTGACACTATGTTCCTCTGTAAAATTCAAGACATTTCCTTGTGATTTCCTCAAAGCCAGCTCCATGCTTGAAAAATCACAGCCAAGGAACTTTCTGCAAATCAGTTGAATGCATGAACACTCTGATCAATGGACTTGTCCTTTTATCTTCAGAGTTGCTCAATGCATTGGCTTCTAATTTGAGAGTTTCTAAAGCAATGGTTTTGAGTAGGAAGACAACATGGTTAATTTCATCTCGGAGAAGATTTCTTTCTGCTGACTTTTATTTCTTCAGTTTTATAACCATTGTTTATTGCTGCTTCAGTGTGGAGGACAGAAACAGAGTTTTCAACCTCACAAGAATTTCAATTACAGGACACTTGGGCAATTTAGACGTCAGGCCAGAGTCAGATAGAGTCCCAGCAGAATCTCATTTCCTGCTGTTTAAGAAGCACTTTAAAGTGACATGTCATGAGCTGCCAAGGCTATGGAAGCCTCTTGGGTTCACAAACTCCAACCTCTATCATGGTTCTCCAAAATAAGCTTGAAGTACGATTATATAAATACATAATATGTAATTATATATTATAATTGTATAAATAAGCTTATGATATTTTACAAATTTAATAAACATTTTGAAGAATTGCCTCATGCAATTATGGGGCCTGGCAAGTAAAAATAAAAAAAACCTGTGACCTGAGGTCATCAGGGTGGGGTCCTAATCCAATGTGACTGTGCCCTTATGAGACAAGAAGGGTGAGGGTGCGATGTGACTCACAGAGGAAAGGCCAGGTGAGGACACAGCAAAGTGGTGCTGAGGGGCCTCCATAGAAACCAGACCTACGGACATGTCCATCTTAGACTTCTGGCCTCCAGAACTGTGAGCATACTTCTGTTGCTTGAACCAATTCGTTTGTGACATTTTGTTCTGGCAACTCTAGAACACTAAAACACCCACTAAAATTTTAAAAGCATTGGAATAAGGTATAACCGGCAGGTAGGGTAAACTTCTTGAGAAATGGGCTCCCTGCTTTGAGACCTGGATTATATATTTTATAATTATTCTTATTTTAAAAAAAAATTATATTTATTTTCAATTGATTTGAAGAGAAGAGAGACAAAGACAGAGACAGAGACATGTCCCATCCACTGGCTCACTCTTTAAATGGCAGCAATAGCCAGAACTGGGCCAGGACAAAGCCAGGAGCCATGGTCCCAATCCAGACCCTCAACATGGATGGCAGAGAGCCAACCATCTGAGCCAGGTACACACCAGCAGAAAGTTTAACTGGAGAGCAGACTGGGGACTTGAACTAGGTACTCCAACATGGGGTGTAGGCATCCCAAGCAGCCGCCCAACTACTGCCACAAATACTCCCCCCTTGTAAATAATCTTTATCTTAGAGAAGTTCTTTTTTTTTTTAACTTTTATTTAATAAATATAAATTTCCAAAGTACAGCTTTTGGATTATAGCAGCTTTTTCTCCCCATAACCTCCCTCCCACCCGCAACCATCCCATCTCCGCTCCCTCTCCCATCCCATTCACATCTGCTCACTAGGCTAATTCTCCGCCTTGCGGCGCCGGCACACCAGGTTCTAGTCCCGGTCGGGGCTCTGGATTCTGTCCCAGTTGCCCCTCTTCCAGGTCAGCTCTCTGCTGTGGCCAGGGAGTGCAGTGGAGGATGGCCCAAGTCCTTGGGCCCTGCACCCCATGGGAGACCAGGATAGGTACCTGGCTCCTGCCATCGGATCAGCGCAGCGCGCCGACCGCGACAGCCATTGGAGGGTGAACCAATGGCAAAGGAAGACCTTTCCCTCTGTCTCTCTCTCTCACTGTCCACTCTGCCTGTCAAAATAAATAAATAAATTAAAAAAAATAAAATAAAAATAAAAAGAGAAGTTCTTTGACACTTATCGATGTACAAGGGATCTATGGCCTAAATATGTGCTTTCCAGAGACTTCAATTTATATTAAATATAAATTTAAGTATAAGTTAAATAATTGATGTCAACAATTGATTAAAAATAATTGATGTCAATAAACTGGCAATGAATCCCAATTCTTCATAATTCTCAAAGCCTTGACATTATTAAAAGTAAGCTGGACTACCATTTAGATGGATGTACTGGGGTAGGCATTTAGCCTAATGGTTAAGATGACAGTTAAGATGCCCACAGCCCATGTTAAAGTACAAGGCTTCCATATCAGGTTCTGACTCCTGGCCTCCTGCTATTGCAGACACTGGAAGAGAGCAATGATTACTCAAGTACTTGGATTCCTGTCACCCATGTAGGAGACCTGGACTGACTGAGTTCCTAGCTCCCTTCTTCAGCCAGGCATTTAGGGTGAACCACCAATACCAGTTAGTTTCTCTCTCTCTCTCTCTCTCTCTCTCTCTCTCTCTCTCTCCATCTCAAATATATCCAAATAAATTAAAACTTAAATGAAAAATAAATAGGTTACTGTGACAAAAGGCTGACAGTTGAGTAGTAAATGCGTTCTCCACTTGCCTGGGCAAAAATAACTTGTTACCTTGCATGTGATATACCCTGCAGAGTAGGTGGCCTGGCCTAAGACTTCTTGTCATCCACACACAGTTTTCAAAGAGAGCAAATATGCTTTGTAAAAGCCCCAATCTAGCAAAGTTAGTCTACTTTAATTCATATGTTTATTCTGGGTTGTGTTTAGCCAAGAATTTTTGTGCACAGAAAGGAAATAATGAAGAGGATATTTAGCTGCAAGACAGGAATGAGATTTCTGTTGTCACTTCCTTTTAAGTATTTTAAAAACAGGGATGAATGGAGATGGACTATGGGCAATGAAATACTGTTTAAAATTCTCAGTGTCTGACTAACATGAGGCATTTATCATAAAAATAACAGTGATCCAAAGAAACAATTCCTTCACTGAGTGTGGCTAACACTACCCTTAATTTTTCATCCAGCATATGCTGTGAGTAATTTGCTAATAAATGATGTTGTAATGGTCACAAGCCTTTTCATTTTGCTGAATTTTAAAAGAACTTCCTTGCATGAAAGTATAGCATGTCACTAGAATTTTATTGTTAACATTTGTAGCAGTTTTGGAAATAAATCCTTACAGATGAAACATCTATCCTGACTTTCTCTTATGGTTAACTTCATTTTCAATTCTAAACAAACACTGAACATGTTCATTTTGTCCTTTGGGTCCAGAAAAGAATAGAATTTGGATTATAATATTCTAGTTTTCAGAGTTGTGTCTGGGTAAAATAAGAGTATTCATTGGACGAGAAGGACTATTCATCAACAGAAAAAGAGGATATAAGCAGTATGGTTTGTAATTTTTAGACGAAGTGAAATTAAGAGTTTAAATTCTGGTCCCAAGTAGTTACTACCAATTATATAACATTAGAAAAGTCATTTCTTCTCTTTAAATATTCTTCCTCATCTACACATAAAACCTTTAGGTTGTGGTGAGAATGTACCATGAAACTTACTTTCAGTGTTTTCCATATAGGCAAAAAGCATCAATAAAATGTTTGGCAGAAGAACGAACTATAGTCTCTTAAGGAGTAGTGGAGACAGGGCTCCACTATGGAGCAATAATTCTTTTTTTTCTACTATAAATATAATTATTTTGCTAATTTATTTTCTTCTTTTGAGAATCTTTTTAAAGATTTATTTTTATTTATTTGAAAGGGAGAGTTACACACACAGACACACACACACACATAGGAAGAGAGAGGGAGCGAGAGGGGGAGAGAGAGAGAGAAAAATCTTCTATCTGCTGAGTTGTTCCCCAAATGGCTGGATGTTAAACCTTTATCAGTTGCATAGTTTGCAAATATTTTCTCCCATTCTTTAGGTTGCATCTTCACTTTGCTGAGTTTCTTTTGCAGTGCAGAAGCTTCTCAGGTTGAAGTAATACCATTTGTCAATTTTGGTTTTGATTTCTTATGCTTCTGTAGTCTTTTTCCAAGAAGTCCTTACCTATGCCAATGTCTTGCATAGTTTTCCCAATGTTCTCTAGTAATTTGATGGTATCAGGTCATAGATTTAGGTCTTTGATCCATTTTGAGTGGATTTTTGTGTAAGGTGTAAGGTAGGGGTCATGCTTCATATTCCTGCACATGGAGATCCAGTTTCCACAGCTTCATTTGTTGAAGAGACTGTAATTGCTCCAGGGATTGATTTTAGTTCTTTTGTCAAAAATAAGTTGGTTGTAGATGGGTGGATTGATTTCTGGAGTGTCTATTCTGTTCCATTGGTCTACATGTCTGTTTTTGTGCCACAGCCAGGCTGTTTTGATTATAACTGCCCTGTGGTATGTTGAAATCTGGTATTGTGATGCCTCTGGCTTTGTTTTTGTTGTATAAGATTGCTTTAGCTATTCAGTGTGTCTTGCACTTCCATATGAATTTTAGCATCATTTTTTCTAGATCTAAGAAAAATGTTGTTGAAATTTTGATTGGGATCTCAATGAATCTGTAGATTGTTTTCAATAGTATTGAAATTTTTATGATATTGATTCTCCCAATTCACAAACATAAAGATTTTCCATTTTTATATCTTCTTACAATTCTTTCTTTAATATTTTGTAATTCTTATTGTAGTGATCTCTGAGATACTTGGTTAAATTTATCCCAAGGTATATAATTTTTGTAGCTTATAAATGGGATTGATTTTAGAAGTTCTTTTTTAGTCATGGCATTTTCTGTGTATACAAAGGCTATTGATTTTTCTATGTTGATTTTATATCCTGCTGCTTTACCAAACTCTTACAAGTTTCATCTGTCTCTCAGTGGAGTCTTTTGGATCACCTATATATAAATCATGTCATCTGCAAATAGGGATAGTTTGACTTCCTCCTTTCCAGTTTGTATTCCTTTGATTTCTTTTTCTTGCCTAATGGCTCTGGCTAAAACTTCCAGGACTATATTAAGTAGCAATGGTGAGACTGAGCATCTTTGTCTGGTTCTGGATCTTAACAGAAATGCTTCCAACTTTTCCCATTCAACAGGATGCTGGCATGGTTTTTTTATAAATTCCCTTGTGTTCAGAAATGTTCCTTCTATACCCAAGTTGCTTAAGTTTTTCTTCATGAAATGATGTTGTAGTTTATCAAATGTTTTCTCTGCATCTATTGAGAGACCCATATGGTTTTTGTTCTTCAGTTTGTCAATGTGATGAATCGCATTTATTGATTTCGTATGTTCAACCATCCCTGCATACCAGGGATAAATCCCACTTCATCCAGAAGAATGATCCTTCGAATGTGTTGTTGGAGTTTGTTAGCTAATATTTTGTTGAGGAATTTTGCATCTATATCTATCAAGGATATTGGTCTATAGTTCTCTTTCTCTGTTGTATCTTTTCCTGGTTTAAGAATTAAAGTGATGCAGGCTTTATAGAAGGAGTTTGAGAGGATTCTCTCTCAATTGTTTTGAATAGCTTGAGAAGAATTTGAATTAGCTCTTTTTAAATATATGGTAGGATTCAGTAGTGAAGCCATCTGGTCCTGGGCTTTTCTTTGTTGGGAGGGTCTTTATTACTGATTCAACTTCCATCTTGGTTATTGGTCTGTTTAGGTTTTCTATGTCTTATTGACTCAATTTTGATAGATTGTATATCTCCAGGAATCTATCCATTTCTCTTAGGCTTCCCAGTTTGTTGGCATACAGGTCTTTGTAGTAATTCCTGATGATTCTTTGTTTTCCTGTAGTATCTATTATTACACTTCCCTTTTCACCTCTGATTTTATTGATTTGGGTCTTCTGCCTCTTTTTTTGGTTAAGTGGTCTAATGGTGTATCAATTTTGTTTATTTTTTCAAAAACAAGCTCTTCATTTCACTGATTTTTTAAATTTCAATTTTGTTTAATTTTTCTCTAATTTTGATTGTTTCTTTCCTCCTACTGATTTTGTTTTTGTTTTTCTAGATCTATGAGATGCATTTATAGCTCAATTATTTGGTACCTTTCCAATTATTTCATGCAGGCACCAATTGCTATAAATTTCCCTCTTAACACTGCTTTTGCTGTATCCCATAAGTTTTGATATTATGTGGTGTTGTTTCATTCATTTCCTTAAATTTTTTATTCCTCTTTTGATTTCTTCTATGACTCACTATTCATTCAGGAGCATGTTTTTCAGTCTTCATGTGTTTGCACATAATCTGGAAATTCTTGAGTTGTTGATTTCTAGCTTTATTGCATTGTGGTATGAGAAGATGCATGGTATGGCTTTGATTTTTTTGAATTTGCTGAGATTTGCTTTATGGCCTAGAATAGGGTCTATTCTAGACAAAGTTCCCTGCACTGATGAAAAGAATGTATATTCTACAACTCTGGGGTAAAAAAAAATATCAGTTAGGTCCATTTGGTCCATAGTGTTGATTATCTGTGTTGTTTACTTCTTGATTTGTTGTCTGGTTGTTCCGTCCAAAAAATTTATGAAAGTGGGTTGTTGAAGTCCCCTGTTACTATTGCATTACAGTGTATATCTCCATTTAGATCCATTAATATTTCTTTTAATTAGCCAGGCACCCTGCAATTGGGTGCACATATGTTTATTACAGTCAGATCTTCTTATTGATTTGGTCCCTTAATCTTTTTTTCAGATTTATTTATTTATTTGAAAGTCAGAGTTACAAAGAGGCAGTGGCAGAGAGAGAGAGAGAGATCTTCCATCTGCTGGTTCCCTCTCCAAATGGCCGCAATGACCAGAGTTGGGCCAATTCAAAGCTAGGAGTCAGGAGATTCTTCTGTGTCTCCCATGGGGGTGCAGGGGCCCAAGAATTTGATCCACCTTCCACTGCTTTCCAAGACCATAGCAGACATGGATCAGAAGTGGAGCAGCTGGATCTCAAACCAGTGCCCATACGGGATGCTGGCTATGCCATAATGCCCCCAATCCCTTAATCTTTGCATAGTGCCCTTTGTATACTCTGTCAAAAGTTTTTATGTTAAAGTCTATTTTATCTGATATTAGGATGGCTATACCTTCCCTTTTTGCATTGCATTAGCATATAATATCTTTTCCATCCTTTAACTTTCAGTCTGTGTGTATCTTTGTTGGTGAGATATGTTTCTTTTATGCAACTAATAGATGAGTCTTGTTTTTTAATCCATTCAGTCAATCTTTATTTTTTTAATTTTTTTAATTTTTAAATTTTTTTTTGACAGGCAGAGTGGACAGTGAGAGAGACAGAGAGAAAGTGATCTTTATTTTTTAACTGGAGAATTGAGGCCATTTACATTCAAGTTGACTATTGATAAAGAACAACTGGTCTCTGCCATTTTTCCATAAAGATTCCTATTGATTCCTTTGGATCTCTTTTGTACTTTTACTGAAAAATTTTCCACCTTCACATTCTTTCATAATGACGGCTAGCTCTCTGTGTTTCTGTGTGCAGCACATCCTTAAGCATCTTTTGTAAGGCTAGATGAGTGTTGACAAATTCTTTCAATTTCTGTTTGTAATGGAAGGTCTATTTCACCTTCATTCATAAATGAGAATTTTGCATGGTACAGTATTCTGTGTTGATAGCTTTTTTCTTTTAAGATGTGGACTATATCTCACCATTGTCTTCTAGCCTGTAGGGTTTCTGATGAGAAGTTATCTGTGAGTATAATTAGAGATCCTCCAAAAGCAATCTGGCATTTTTTCTTGTGTATATTTTGGAAACTTTTCTTAATGCTTGGGTGTGGAAAGTTTGATTACAATGTGTCATGGTGAAGATCTTTTTTGGTAATGTATATTAGGAGTTCTATGTGCTTCCTGTACTTAGATGTCCCTTCCTTTCTCCAAATTTGGGAATTTTTCTGTACTTATTTCACTAAATAGGCCTTCTAGCCCATTCTTTCTTTCCATACCTTCAGGAACTCCTAAGACACATAAAGTTTGGTCGTTTGATAACATCCCATAAATCTCCAACACTGTTTGTTGGTTTTCTAATTTCTTCTTTTTGTTCTTTTTCTTTGTCTGACTAAAAAGTTTTCAGAGATTTGCCTTCTAGCTCATATTTTCTTCCTTTTTTTAAAAAGATTTATTTTATTTTTTTGAAAGATAGAGTTATAGAGAGAGGTTGAGACAGAGAGAGAGGTCTTCCATCCACTGGTTCACTCCCCAGATGGCCACAACGGCTGGAGCTGTGTCGGTCCAAAGCCAGGAGCCAGGAGCCAGGAGCCAGGAGCTTCTTCCGGGTCTCCCACATGGGTGCAGGGGCCCAAGGACTTGGGCCATCTTGTACTGCTTTCCCAGGCCATAGCAGAGAGTTGGATCAGAAGAGAGGCAGCCAGGACTAGATATGGGATGCTGGCACTTCAAGCCAGGGCATTCACCCACTGCACCACAGTGCTGGCCCCTCAGATATTCTTTCTTCTGCCTCACTAAGTCATTTGTTAATGCTAACCACTGCTTTTTTATTTTATTTATTGAATTCTTTATTTCTAATATTTCATTTATATTTCTCTTTAAAATTCAATTTCATGAGAAAATTTTTCATTCATGTAATGTATGGCTTTCTTTAGTTTATGGATTTGTTTCTAATTGCTTCTTAATAATCTTATTATTAATCTTTTGAATTCCATTTCCAGCACTTTCTCAATATGTTCATCTTCACATTCTAATAGGGGAATCATGATGTTTTCCTTATTCTTCTTGAATTTTTGAATTTATTTTTAGTCATTTGTGGAGTTACTTGTTGGTTTTTTTACCTCTGTTGGCTTTAATTTTTTAACTAGGCCTCTTAGCTTTGGTGGAATATTTGTACTTTCAGCGAATACCAAGAGCAGTGTGCTTGATGTGGCCAGAGAGTTCTGGCCAGTGCTCCAGGATAACACACAAGTTGGGCATGAAAGATCCCCTCTTGTTAACACAAGGAGAATGATCACCACTGTTGGTGTGACCACACCTTCACCTCCTGTCCTCCAAGCAATGGGTGGATGTATCCCCCAGTGGGTTCAACACTCATCCGTGCCACCATATGAACGGCAACAAATGATCTGCACCGTCTTCACTCTGAGCACAGTTCACATTGCAATGGCCCACGCTAGGCAACCAAGGAGCTCCAAGCTTGTGGAGCCACACCAGTGATTTTCCACAGACCCAGCTGCACTCTGCCCTCTTGTGCAGCTACCAAGTCCCTCCAGTTTCAGCACACAAGGCTCCCACAGTCACGGGGTGCAGATGTTCTGCCCTACCTTGCCAATGTGTCCAGTCCACAGAAAGGCAGACATTCCCTGAGCCAGCTCCGCCTAGGCGGTTTGAGACTCAGAGCCTGTAGCATGTTGGGAGGCTGGAGGTGCCTCACAGTCCTGCGTGGGTGCTCAGCCTCCTGTCAGTCCTCCAGGCTCAAAGTCTGTGGGGACTGCCCATTTTCCCCTGCAGTGGAATATCTGGATCACACACATACACGAGAGCTGCAGGCTAAATGTCGCCTTCTCCCTGCACGGCTGCCAGTACTGCAGAGAAGGTGACATGCTGTCTCAGCCAGCTGCTGTGTGTATGTGCGAAGGCTTCCACAGCTGTCACCCAAGCCCAATATGTCACCTGCCCTTTCTTAGCCCGGCAGTGGGCACCATTGTGAGGAGGATGGGGTGAGATACACTTGACCCTTTTTCTTGCACTGAGTCTGTGGGTAACTGCTAGCTACTAGGGCTCCACACTGGACTCACACCATGCTCTCCCTTCGGGACTGTCACCACGGGTTGTTGCAGTCTGGTCTCACCTCTGTCTCCAAGCTTCCCACCTGTTCCGGCTCTTGGCTGCTGCAGTCATGTGTTGTGTCCTTGTTTGTGCTGCATGTCCACACCTTCCACACAGGTCCACAGTCTTCCTTTTCCCTTTGTAGAATTTCCAGTATGGTTTTCTCTCTAGTTCTTCCCTGAGAATGCACTTCCCGCACTTTTTAAAAAGAAACTATTTATCCCTAGCCTACTACAGTATATCATTCCCTATTCTGTCATCTTGGAATATCCCAATCTTAATTTTTTTCCAACACAGGTTCCTTAGATATTAAAAAGTTAGTTTCAAAAAAGAGAAAAGAATAGTTGCAACAAACAAGCTAGAAGAGACAATATTGTGGCACAGTGAGCTAAGCTGCCACCTGCAACACGGGCATCCTATACCAGAGTCCCTGCTCCCCACTTCCAATCTACGTTTCCTGCTAATGTACCTGGGAAGGCAGTGGAGTATGGCCCAAATACTTGTATTCCTGCTACTCGTGTAGGATAACTAGATGGAACAACAAAAAAAAAGGAACAAAAAAGTTGTCTAATGCTGATGAGGAATAAAAGCTATGGAATTTTATAAGAGACTAATATTTCATAGAGATATACAATGTCAAGGGTCTTAGAATTTGAATAAACCTATTCATGTGGTGGTAGTGACTTTAATATACATTTGCACTTATTTTAAAGATTTTATTTATTTATTTATTTGAGAGGTAGTTACAGACAGCGAGAAGAAGAGACAGAGAGAAAGGTCTTCCTTCGGTTTTTCACTCCCCAAACGACTGCAATGGCCAGAGCTGTGACGATCCCAAGCCAGGAGCCAGGAGCTTCTTCTCAGTCTCCCATGTAGGTGCAGGGGCCCAAGGACTTGGACCATCTTGTACTGCTTTCCCAGGTCATAGCAGAGAGCTGCATTGGAAGAGGAGCAGCTGCGACTAGAACCGGCGTCCATATGGGATGCTGGCACCACAGGCAGAGGATTAACCTTCTGCGCCAAGGCACTGGCCCCTTACATTTGTATTTTTATTATTTAAACTGGTTTAAAGTAAACGAAAGTGTAGTTCTGTGTATAATCTGAATAAGCTTGCTTAGTAATAGATATGCATAAGATTTAGAACATTCCAAGTTAAATAAACTGCTTATTGCGCTCCTATTGTATAATTCCAAATGTTAGTTTGCTGTTGATTAAAGAAAAACCTCAATTAATTCTAAAATGCTAAAAATGTATATATGATACATTTTCAAGTAATATAAGATAAACCAAGGGGTTATAGTGATGTACAAAATATTAACAGCAAACAGCCACATCTATAGACTTCAAAATAATCTCTAAATAAAAATTGTGGCCATTATACATATAGTGTATATATAATATAGAATATATAGAATATAGAATATTATATAGAATATAGAATATTATATAGAATATATAATATGTATATATAATGGGCACAATTTTATTATATATATTATATATAGTATATAGTGGGCACAATTTTTATTATATATACTTAATATGTATTATATATAACATATACATACTATATATATACTAACAATATATAAACAGAGGAATGAGAATGCTACATATGAATACTATGTATTTCCCCAAATTCATGTGTAGAGAAAAAAATTGTAACCATAAACATATTGGCTCTTAAGCCTTTGAACCATCAAATCCTCCAATCATAAGCCTATTTCCAAATTGCTCTGACAACCACCTTCTCCTGACAGTCCTTGTCTGTATAAGTAATTCCTTAGCTTCATTTAGATTCTCACTCAACAGCCATTCTTGCAAGGAACTCCTACCATACCTTTGCAGCTAAAGCAGTTCCTGATTTTACATATTTTCATACTACTGCTCGGAATATATTGCATCTATTTTGATTACTGATTCATAAAGCAAGAGTAAGTTGCTATCAAGAAGGAGCAGGCAAAAAGCAATTGACGCAAATAAATGTTACAACTGCCAAGACATAAAAGTAAAGAAAAGGGCTAGAAAAAACAACACCGAAGGAAGTCCAGTGAAGAGCAAAATGACAAGGCAAGGAAGCAGGCATACAGAACTCCACACAGGAGATCTGGCACTTGAGCATCAGGACTTCCTGCAAGAGGGGAGAGGGAAACCAGAGACGGAAGGAGGGGCCTAATCAAAAAGCAATAAAACCAAATTTCCCAAACGAAGAGAGTAACTAATCTTACATGAAGGCAGCTAGATGTTTGCCTCTGAGGAAGGAAGCCTGAGTGAGCAAGGAGAATTGTATTTCAGTTTTTATTGTTATCCTTCTGTTCATTTTTTAATCATACACAGGATTAACACTTTAAGAATGCTGGTTGAGACACCCATGACCGATATCAGAGCACCTTGGCTCTGGCTCCGGACTCCAGCTTCCTGCTAGTGCCTACCCTGAGAGGCAGCAGTGCTGACCCATTTAGGTGGGTTCCTGCCGTCCATGTGGGAGACCCGGATTGACCCTGTAACTCCCAGCTTTTGTCCCTGGGCCAAACCATTGCAAGTATTTAGGAGTGGGCCAGTGGATGGTAACTCTCTCTCTCTCTTCATTTTATTTTATTTTTAAGAGATTTATATATTTATTTGAAAGGCAGAGTTACAGAGAGACAGAGGCAGAGGCAGAGACAGAGAGAGAAAAATCTTCCATCCACCTGTTCACTCCCCAGATGGCTGCAATGGCTGGAGCTGTGCCCATCCGAAGCCAGGAGCCAGGAGCTTCCTCTGGGCCTCCCACGCAGGTTCAGGGGCCCAAGAACTTGGACATCTTCTGCCTTTCCAGGCCATAGCAGAGAGCTGGATCAGAAGTGGAGTAGCTGGGACTTGAACCAGCAGCCCATATGGGATGCCGGCACTGCAGGCGGCAGATTTTACTTACTACACCACAGTGCCAGCACCTCTCTTTATTTTCAAAGAAAAGGAGATGAAAGATTATATACTCTTTCCTTTTTTTTCCCTCCTTTTGACGTTTTTGGACATTTTCCAAGATGGTGCTTGGAAACTCCTCCCCCTTTCCTCTTGCTCCAATCCACCTACCGCCCTGAGTTTAGAGCGTTTGTTTCCAGAGCTGCTGAGGCCGGCAGGGCCTGGAGGCAGGCTTGGCATGAAGGTGAGGCGAATGAGACACTCCCCTTGGATACAAAAGTTGAGTCATGTCAAAAAGAAAAACCTTGGTAACCAAGATCAATAATGTTTCCAAGTAAGATTTTTAAAAATCTCATGAAAAATTTATGTTGAATAAAATACACAAAAGTTTTGAATGAAAGCATGATCAGTATTACCAGGCCTTCTTTTTGCCTAAGATTTCATTGTGGTTCAGCAAATCTCGGCAAACGGGCATGGACACATTTTAGACTCTGTGATGTCTTCATAAAGGGACCACATTCATTGTGTTCCTTCTTTTGGTCCCAAAGAAGGCCTCCAGTGAGGATCAGAACAGAGTGCATCCTGGGAAAAGATGCTGTGAGGACCATGACCCCATGAGCAAAGGAGGGGCACTGCTCCCCATGAGAGTTTCTTAATCGGTTTTGTCCTCATTTCTGTCTCCTCACATTCTTTCCATGGGAGTCTGGGCAGGTGGACGGAGGCAACGACACTACTATTGTTCATAACAGGGAAGAGACAGGAAGTTAGGTTCCTTCGCAAGGGACCTCCAGCCGGAAACCACTCCTGACCATTTCCATTCCAACAAGGAGACTGCTCCTGGACCACCACCAACCAGATCCTGCCAGTTATGGTTTCAGGACTAGCCTGATGAATGAGCAAAAAGCAACAATAATGAGGCTAAAGGGACAAAGTTCCCAGTGAGAAGAGCAAACAGAAGACCCATAGGAGGTGTTTCTCAGTGAAAGTCAATTGTTACAGCCAAGAGAGCAAACGTGGTCTGTGAAGTAATAGCAAAAGCGTAGAAGAAGGGGCAGCATGTGTACATGGACACAGACACATGACAACCTTTCTAAACCTCGGAAGCAAAGTATGATTTTGGAGTTCAAAAAAAAAAAGCAATGGATTGACAAGGAAACCATCACAATGATATGGAGCAAGAAATATTAATATTGTGGGGAGCAACTGGGAGCAACTCGGACTAGACTAAGTTACTGGAATTAAGACTTATTCTATGCATCTGCTCTCCCACAATATGGCACTGAGAAGGGAGAAACAGCTTCTACACAGCTGCCTCCAGTTCAACCAATAAACTGTAGGACTTACTCCTGATCGGAGGAGAGCAGCGTACTCGGCGTGTGGGTAGCAGAGTTGGGATTGGTGGAAGAGGACTATAAAGGAGGAGAGAGACAACATGCATCAGGGAACATCTAAGAGGAACACCTGAGCAGCCCCCGAGAGAGCCGCCCAGCGGTGTGCCGCTCCCCCGCGGAAGTGGGGAAAGTGGCAGGGGGGCCCGCCCCTCCACGGAGGTGGAAGGGTCGGTAGCCAACCCGGGAAGAACCAGCAGCAAACCCGGGGAGGGCAGAGCAGACAAAAGAACAGCGCAGGGTCCTGTGTCGTTCCTCCACGAAGAGGGGGAGCGACAAATATTAGAAAAATATGCCAAAATTGTAGGAGAGATTTCGGAGCATATATACTCATCTGGATAACTGATAGAAAGAGCAGGCACAGAAGCCAAGACTGTTCACGCAAATCAAACAAGTAGGTCCCCTCTAAAGAAATCAGAAGAAAGTCTGAAGAATCAGAACACATAGCAACAAGACCAATCACATTCTACAAGGCAGGAGCAAATCCACTGGCAGGCAAGGGTCTGACTTAGTTGTCCTGAATAGTCTCCAAGTAGTTCAAGTTCACATGTGACTGCCCAAGAGTATGCCTGTCACCTTATCCACACAAGCCTAGAACATTCCCGAGTGGAGTCCCGTCTGGAAACCTGCTGCTGCCCTCCTCACCTGGCCCAAGCGTGCCTCATCAATCTAGAGGCATGCGATGCACTGCACGACTTCTCCTGGACAATACACAGTGCCCTGTCTTCAAACTGCCTGCTGTGCATCCTTGGCTGTCTCCACGGCCTAACACAGCTTGATCCAATTACCTTCTTGGATGCTGTGCAGTTAGTTACTCAAGGGTTTCCAACAGACCCGATCTATAGGACCTATCCTGAAAAGAGACCCAAAGTGGGAAAATAGGAGGCCCCGGGAGAAGAAAAGCAACAGATGTTGGAGAGGAAATCATGGAAAAATTGCATTTTAAAATATCTTTGAACAGAGGAAAAACTTGACTTTTCCATTGTGAGGGGCTCTCTGAGTTCCAGGAAGGGCTCATCAGAAAAGCATATGCTGTTATGAATATCCTGATGAAATTCCTGAATTCCAAGGAGAAATCTTCTCAGCAAAAAAGTCATTAGTAAATGTAAAAAAATATCCAAACTATTCAACTTGCAAAAGTATTGAGGGAGGTAGAACTAGATGTATTTGGTAGATCAATACCCCAGTGCACCTGACCGCTCTCCTCCTCCTCCCTTTACCCTATTTATATCCTTTGATTTACATGGCCACCTAGGAGCCTATCTGAACCATGTTTACAAGGCTCAAATAGTGTTTTTGGAATTAAAATTCCCATGTGGTTGCTGCATACTCCACAGCTCTTGATCTCCATTTTATTGTATTCTTAAATATGCCTGCTCTACAATAAGGCATTTCTTCCCTTTATATCCAAACAACTCTCCAGAATTTCCCCTAAATATACTTTACTTGAGACTTAAAGTCTTTGAAAAAATAAGAATTTAACAAAATGTATGAGGTAATTAAAACAGGAAGAAGAATAATATGAATATATATCTCAAACGATAAATACAGAGAAAATGTGGATCCTCTCCTTATAAAAACATGGCACACACGGTTAAAATATTAGTCAAGCATTAGGAATGCAAAACAATTCTAACCTTCCTCTGGGTACAATGTGACAGTTGCAGGACTTGCAGGCCCTGTTTTTTCCCTTTTCCCCAGTTCCTACTTTGAGAGAATTTACAAAAGAAATTCTTTGTACGTGATGTTTCCTCCACGGACCTTAATGGTGTTGGCATCACAGAGACCAAAATGCACCATAAAACATTCCTTTGTATTTTACATAGTTCCATGGGAAGGAACTTATGCAAATTATAGGCACAGACAAAACATATCCTGGTGACATCATGAGTTCACTGTAAACTTTCCAATAATGAAAGAAAAAAAAATGTTTTTTCCATTCTTCCCTTCCCCCCTTGGTGGCAACAGGCACACCCAGCTGTTGTTTGTACAGCAAGGAGGAGGTTGAAGCACCGCCTTATTCTTGCTGGTCTTGTCCTTCAACAGATTTCCAGAGCGCTAAAATCAATGCCTCATGTTATGACCAAGGCGGGAGCTCTTTGTTCTATAACTTCCTTCTGATTAAGACTTTCAAGAAGTTATTAAGAATAATAAACAAAGAATTCAGAGCAAATGTTATTAAGGAATACACATGTCTTTGCTTGCCATTCTGACAAAATACTGAACAGTTGCAAGCTGTTATAAAAATGAATGTATAATGAAAATCATAAGCCAAATAAATTAAAACCAGTAAGAATTTCACCATTGTAACCTATATCAAATACAAAACAAGATTTTAAACTGATTTTCATGAGGAAATTGAAAATGTCTTACTTCCTAGCTTCATCACTGTGGTTTTAAGCAGAAGTTATTTTGACTAATGCAGGTTAAAAATAGTGAATGCAATTCTTGTATTTCTTCCAAAAAGAAAATAACCCCGTTGGTGCCATTGCTATTATGGTATCTTGAAACAAAAATCTTCACCACTTCTGTCCAAAATCCTAAGAAAGTTAGTGGGAATGCAGAACAGTATATTCTGAATATATGACCAGGTATTTGGAACTGTAACCTACAGGGCAAAAAAAGTTTCTAGATTCCCAAAACCAGGGCCAAAAAAGTGTCTAGCATAGCATCTGGTAACACAGTTTCATGAGACATGTTGTCATGAATAGATCATTCACCCTCATTTGATATATACGATTCTTAAAGAAATAGGTAAAATGCAGGCAATGTTATTTCATAGTAATCTTTTTGCACCAAGATCTGGAAGGAATTGCTTTTTTTCAAAATATCTTAGACATCTATGATGTGGTAATTAGTTGGACTATAATTAAGCTCCCTAATATGCCCACTTTTAAAATAATAATCACAATGATAACTAATAGCAACCTGTTTATAATGAGTTAGAAATGGACTGCTAGAAATACTAAGAAAATACTTAAAAGCGAGGCATAACCTCTGGCGCTTCTGTGGGCTTAGCTCAATTTTCTTAAGTTTTGCTTGGTTTCTTTCTTTTGTAAAATTAGGGAGTTAGACTGGAATCAGTGGTTTTCCAATTCTTCGGAACAACCACCGTTCAATGTGTCCTGACAGAAATGCTAAAGAGGGAGCTGCCCTCCGCGTGCCCCTGTTGGTCCTGTTTCTTGGAAGGCAGCTACTGAGGATGCTTCGGGACAGTTAGATAGCTAGCATAGTAGACAGTGAAAAGAGACTGAACACATTATAATGTTAGAAGGAAGAAAAGCAGTAAGGAAGGAATAGGGAAATAGTTAGGAAGCCAAGAAACGTGCCTACATAATGCCTATCTGCGAGTTGTTTTTTAAGTTGATTCTACAATATTTGGAAATGATGGTTGAAAATACTTGATTGTCACTTTTTCAAGTTACTTCCCCATGAAATAGAACTGCAGAGCCTTTTATTTCCTCAACGCCATATTTTCCTCATATCCACTGCAAGGAGGCAGTTTTGGTAACACTATTTGGCGCAAACCAACATTGTTTTGTCTCTTCCTTTCTAGCAAGACCGATTATTTTTTCATTATGGCCATGTGCACCATTAAAATTCATTACCTCTTCTGACACTGCAGCAGGTTAATATCAACAGAAGACAGAATTCTGGCCAATGAGATGAAAGCAACAGATTAGTAGATGGTGGTTTCAGGAAAGTTGTTGCTCTCTTGATTTATTAAAAGAAAGATTGATTTGTCACTAATTTGCTGAATGAATCATTGACATACATCTCTGACCTACATTCTTCTTGTGCATTTCTGCACAGACTATGAGCATGATGCTAGAGACGGGAGAAAAAATTCACTTCAGTACAATGTGCATACATAAGGAGTGCTCAGTGATGGGAACTTGAAAGAGCAGTTAGAGTTTGGGGTTCATATCCTAACTTAAGAGGAGAAAGGGAGAGGAAAGGAAATGCTTTTGGGGTTTCTTTAGGAAAGACAAATGAGTTTTTTATCTTTTACTGATTCAAGTTTATTTCCTGGCGCTACAATTCTTTTTATATTCACTGTCACAGTAGTACATAAAACATCACTTGTAGACTAAAAGAAACTCAAAACTTATCTCTAACAGCTTGGAAAACTGGGCAAGAAATTAGAAGATTTAGGGAAATAGATCCAGGTGCTCTCTTCCTCTTACCCCAAATGAAACATGAGTCTTTGGAAGGAAACTGAAGATACAGAAAGTTAATGGCTGATTCTGAGGAGCAAGCACTGGATTTGCAGACAATGATTTTAGAAACTAGGGCAATAAGTACCTATAAGAATTAATGAGCAACTCATAAGACCTGGTAAGATCATGTTTGGCTGAGAACTCTACAGTTTACCTGAACTCAAAGCTTTACAATTAAATACAAAGAGAAAGGAGTGAATTTACAGATATGAAACAAAGCGGTGAGACAGAGTAGAGAAAGTATAATAATTCCCAAAAGAAAATATCAATTATACAAGAAGCAACCATTCTATTTGTGTTGCTATATCAATGTAACACATACTGATAAAAATGTATGTTAGGGCAAAGTATTACATACAGCTTGGTGAAATGAAACTTAGGTCGTCTTTCTCCAGGATGCTTGGAGTAGGCTCTCTGAAAGACTATAGACTTTTCAAAAGAAACAGACAATTCAAAGAGGATGGAAGAAATACTGCATATCTAGAAAATGCATAATTGTGCAAAAACACACGTAGTAGGAAACATTTGGGTGATGATTTTAAAAAGTGAAATATGGATTAGAGTACATCCTGTCCAATCAGACTGCCTGCTAGGGATTATACAGAGTTTTCGCAGGGAAAAGATAATTGAGGAATTTCAGTGTACTAAAACAGCTGCCAAAATTCCCAGTCTACCAGAAGGAAAGCGTCAGACGTGCTGAAAACTGCTATTGATGCAGTCAGTGTAACAAGGACCAGAAAGAAAAAAAAAAGGCATCCAATACCAAATCAACAACAGCAACAAATATCTAGTGGATTTATTTCATTTTTATCTATTAACATATTTATGAGCGTTGCCAAACAAAGGTAATCATGTGATAAATAGATACATAGATAATCCATTTATGTAATTTCCTGCAAAAAAGAAGCAATAAATGAAGTATACACACAACAATGACTATATATAAAAATATTTTTATTAAAATTTATTTTTGTTAAAAAGGAATTTATTTAATTATTTAATATAATGTTATTTATGCAGACAAAATAAAACAATATACTTACATCAATTAAAATTCTTGCACACAAAGCAGTAAATTTTATAACAATGCAAAGTAGAAGCAAAATTTTATATTCCATGTAATTAAATGTTTGCATGTAGTGAGGAACTGGGATATACAAAAAGGAATGAATTATTAATTAAAGTGAGAAAAGTCATGATGATAAGACATCAGAAACAGGATGATTAACAACTTTTTATAGCCAAGGACCAAGAGTACCCTGTGACTGATTTTTTTTTTTTTTTTTGACAGGCAGAGTGGACAGTGAGAGAGAGAGACAGAGAGAAAGGTCTTCCTTTGCCGCTGGTTCACCCTCCAATGGCCGCCACGCTGATCCAATGGCAGGAGCCAGGTGCTTCTCCTGGTCTCCCATGGGGTGCAGGGCCCAAGCACTTGGGCCATCCTCCACTGCACTCCCTGGCCACAGTAGAGAGCTGGCCTGGAAGAGGGGCAACCAGGACAGAATCTGGTGTCCCGACTGGGACTAGAACCCGGTGTGCCAGCGCCGCCCTTTGACTGATTTTTAATAAATGTGGTTTAATACATTGTGTAAATCACCATTTTCATCATTGTTTTCAAGGGGTCAAAACACTTAATTCAATGGATGTGACAAATGATTGTCTTTCTCTGGTGTTATGCCACTTTAAACACTTTTCTGTAAACATCTGTTTCTCCCCTATTTAGGATGATTTCTTTTGGATATGTTACCTATAATAAACACATTTGTTTCAAGCATATGCTGTCATTACCAGTCTTTACATACATTCCCCAAAACCATTTGAGCTTTTAATGTTAAATGCAAGAGATAAGAATTCCAGTTTCTGAATTTCCTAAGGACTCGGTCCTATTGCCTCTATCTATCTATCTGTACCTATCTATCTGTTTGTAGATTTTTCTATTATCTATCCATATTTCTGCTCAACGGATGGATAAAAATGTTGTCCCTGTATTTATCTGCTCATTTCTTTTTTTAATCAAGGCCTATGGAAGACCTATTCTTTTCAGAAATCATTCTTGGTATTGCCTAAATTACATTTATTTTAGTTATAAGATTATATAAGATCCTCATTTACCTTTTGCTAACTTTATATCTTCCTTTGAATCTGACAGCATTTATACTTTTCTGTTGACAATCATGTTACTGTGAGTCTGGATTTAGTCTGACTAACGAAACAAAATAATGGTCTTCACGGGGGAAAATTCACTACGTGATCAGTGCAAAACAGAAAGATTGTGACAATAGGTTTTCAAAAAAAAAATGTCAAAGGTGTTGAGGAAATCCAGCATGATTTTAAGACATCTTACCAATAGCTATCTTTACAAGGATTACTGCATGCTTTAACTCATGGTGGAAGCATTTGTTGTTTTGTCATCCTCCCTCATTGTCCTGTCCCCTGTTTGAGACACCTTGTCTTTGGCCATAGAGTGTGCGTGAAAATAATGCTGATCTGAAAAAGGAAGTTTTGAAGACAAAAATGGGAGAATTCACTTTTCATCTAAACAGCATTTTAGGAATGTAAGGGATGAATAGTAGGAAGTTATGTTCATTTTGTTTCCCTTAAATTTGCCTGAATACCTTACGGATTCTGAAAGCCTTGCCAACTTCCTCACTAGAATTTTCCTAGTAGATAAAGCAGATAGACTATGGTGAAAGGGTAGGCATTTTCCTGGACTGTATTTTTAAAAATTTCTAAAAACACTGTTTTCATTTTGAACAGAAAAAAATGAGGCTTGTAAACATTTTTATTTTTCCTTAATTTGGCCTCCTGCAAAAAACAAACTTTTACTATGGATCAAAAGGGTAAATAAAATAAAAAGAGCAAGAAGTAGCACCATGAATTACTGGAAGTGATAGGTAAGTTTGAATAGGCACCTAGCAATGGAAATGTGAAAGAGTCAAGGATTGAACACTAACTTAATCTGATTAAAGCAGCATAAGTCTAAGTAATACTGGTCCTGCTTGGTTATTTTGTGTTATGATTTTATTGTGGAATTTGATGTGCTCATATTTTATCATGAATTTTTATAAAGGAAATCAGCCCACAATTTCCTTCCTTCTAATGTCTCTCAAATTACAGTTATGCTTTCTTCATAGGAAGTCAGGAAGTGTGTTTCTTCCATTTTCTGAAGCAAAATTGCAGTAGACTGTGATTAGGTCTTTCTAAGATTTCAGTGAATTCACTACACACAACAGCTGGGCCTAGAATTCTCCTTTTGCGGATCTTTCTGACAGAAAATCAACTTTCCTGAATAAATATAAGGTGTATCTTTTTTTATTTCACACGGTATCAGAATTGATAAATTGTGTTTCAAGGAATTTGTACATTAGTTCTCTACTGATAAATTCACACATATAAAATTGCTCAAAACATCTCTTTAAAATCCTTCTTAGTTTTGTAGAATCTAAAATAATAACTCCTCTTCATAGGGTATACAAATTTGATTAGCTTTTCCAAAAGCCACCTCTTGGGTTTGAAAAATAAATTCAATTGTGTCTGTTTTCTCTTTCTTTTTTTTTTCTCTTTTCTTTTTTCTGTTTTTATCATTATTACTTCCATTTTTGGTTTAATTTCCTCATCTTTTTCTAATTTTTAAAAATAATCTTTAGATAATCTTCAGGTAATCACAACTGATTATTAAGGCAGAAACTTAGATAATTAACTTTATATTTTTCCACTTCTGATATAGCAATAAAAGCATAAATTTCTAAGTATTGCATTCTGATATAGCAATAAAAGCATAAATTTCTAAGTATTACATTAGATGTCACAAAATTTTATATTTTATATTTACCATAGCATTTAGTTCAAAATCTTTTCTAATTTCTTAGCAACTTCTTCACTGATACATGGATTAATCAGTGATTGATTTATTAATTTTCAAATTGTGCAACTTTTCTATTATCCTATTGGTTTGCTACTTAAGTTCTTATGGTCACTGAATATAATTACTAGTATGACCTAGATCTTTGAAATTTGCTGAAAATTTTTTTATGGCACAGGTTGACCTATCCCAGTAGATAGCTCATGTGCCCTTCACAAAAATGGATTCTCTACTTGTACTAAATGATTTAAAAGTGTATGTGAGATAAAGATGGCTAATAGTATTATTCATATTTCTTTTACTGTAATCATTTTGGTTAATTTTACTACTGCCAAGAGAGATATGTTACAATCTTCAAATGCAATTATGAATTTTCCTACATTTTTTTTCCATCTGTCAATTGTTGTTTTGTGTATTTCAAAGCTCCATTTAAATAATACACATTTAAATAAAGCCTTAAATGCATTCACCGTTATGACTGATATTCTATTGACAATCAACTTTATTATTGTATTAGTCAGCTCAATATTGCTTTTGGAGACTGTCTACATAGTTGAAGTTTATATAGACTGACACAATTTACCTTGTAGAAAATTTAGTCCATTTACATTTATTGCGATATTGATATGGTTGGATTTAAGTCGTCATTTTTTAAATGTGTTGCTCCTGTTGTTGTTTTGTTTCCCTCTCCCTGCCTTCTTTTGGTTTAGTAAACTATTTCACTATTTCATTACAATTTCTCTATTTACTTTTCAGCTTACCTCCTTGAATGACTTTTTTTCAAAAAGGATTTTTCAAAAATTTTTTTCAAAATAGGATTTATAATATCCACCTTCAAGCACTTTAAAATGTACAGATCACTTCATTTAAGATATATAAGGATCGCATGACAATATAATTTAATTTACGATCCTTATTCTCTATACTTTCGTGACTTATAAAATGGCATATATCAGAGAACACTGCAATAAAGCTAATATCTCAATAAAAAGAATCATATCAACTTTTTGGTTTCCAGTACATACAAAAGTTGTGATTATTCTATAATTATAGTCTATTAAACATGCAAGACCATGATGGCCCAAAATACTATACATATTTTAACTTTAAAATACTTCATAATTTAGAAAACATGCCAATGATCCTCTGAGATTTGGAGAAATGGAACCACCAGGATTGCTTGATGCAGGGTTGCCACCTTCAGTTTTGAAGTAATGCAGTATCTGTGAAGCACAATATAGCAAAGCACAACAAAATGACATATTCCTGTGTGTATTTAAACATACAGAGACACATGAATGCACCATAAAATTTTTATATATGCAGTAAATGCTGGTACTTTACATTTTAAGTTTTCCTTTTCATTGTTATAAATTTTTTAAACAGTTGTTCTCAACCTGAGGTAATTTTGCTTCCCAGAAGACATTTCACAATATCTAGACATTTACAATTGCTGCATTTGAAAGAGGAGATACTGTTGACAACTAAGAGATAAGGTCTAGGTCAGTTCCCCAAAATAAATCTTTGTTCACTGCAAAATGTCTAGAATGCCAGGGCAATGAGGTTTAAACATATAGACCCCACTCCAGTTACTTAAAGTTTCACGTACTCAAGGATATTTATTTACCCACAAACACATATATTCAAATGCAAAGAAACTTATATGTGGTACATTAAATGTCAAGCTTATATGTGGTACACACTAGTTGATGATTAGTCATTGAGCTTGATTGATCTTGTATTCCACACGAGGACTTTAAAGGCCAGTTGGAAAGAATCCATAATTCCAAACATAGGAGTCTCTCCTACCAGCTGTTTTCTGGTCTCCTTTTTTTCCTAATATACAAACACCATCTAAGTAATTTCTAGGTTTTCTTTGCTTAGGATGAGTAGAAGTGGAAGATTTTTTTCAATGGTATCACAATCATGCTTGAATAGATTTAAAACTCCTAATAACTCAAACCCTGTCACACATTTCTGAAAGTACATTATGTGTGGTTTCCTTTTCCAAAAGATCTCTTGAAGCTTTCCTAAACATACTGTGTAAATGAAAAGTCAACTTAGCCAAAAGATGTAGGATTTCCAGTGGACTTGGGTGTCAATCTCTGGATCCATCATTTCCTAAATTTGTGGTCCTATTCTCCCAACCCTCCTCCAAATCTCACTTTATTATTATCTATTAATCAATAAAATAATAGGACCTATCTCATAGGTGGTTGAGAAACACCTTATATTTACTCCAGCACAAATAGTCTAGTGTGTGCAAGAATTTGTTGGAAATTGACTTTTGACTCTGTGACTTGACCCTTGTGAGTGAAGAAAATTTCCCCCAATAACTTAGAGCTTATGCTGAGCTATCTACTATAGGAGAAGGTGACTGCATTCATGACCCTGGTGACACAGATCCACACTGCTGGGACAAGGTCCAGATGCACTTTGTCACAGATTACTCATGTCAATTAAGCCTACAGTAAGCACTGGAAATGAGGAAGGATGACTGCAAAGATCTTTCATCATCTTCCCAGGGAAATGCAATGAGTTCATTCTTGGAAGAGATGGGATGAGCTATAACCTTCCTCCAGTCAGCTAAGCCTATTCACATATCACAGAGGCCCGCAGCTCACAGAGTTTTCTGCTTTTCCCAAGGAAGATCTGGCTTACAGGGCATTCTGAAATTCACACCAGAATCAAGATGGTGGGTTCAAGCAACAGACCCTCTCTTTTTATAGGATAGCCTCAAAATTGTCAGCAAGACTAACATCACTTTCACACCAACCTCAAAGTTCGACTAGAGGGGCCTTCCCTCTTCCTAGGAGGGCCTTCCCTCTTCCTCGGAGAACAATCAAAACAAAATACACTTGCACTCCCACACACAGGCACTCAAACAAATGGCATGTCTTCCTCCTCGCACACTGACTGTCACAGCTGCCGTCCCAACAGGGTATTCAATCATGCAAATGTCTTCTGTTTGAAGGCTGTTTCCACCTCCAGTCAGGCAGGTTGTTTTCAGCACATCTGACAAAATAGGCCAGATCTGCCCAGCAACCTTTGAGAGGAAGTGCAGCGCAAGACATCCAGCTGTGCTGAATTAAAAGGTCTTCATTCATCACCTTCCATCAGTCAGAAAGCAAAAGGAGGCTGACGTTATTTGTCAGAAATTTAAGGGTGTTATTATTCACCTGTAATTAAAAAGAATGGTTTGATTTGGCTTGCAGCCTGGAGGAGTATGAATGCTTTTATTTTCCAGGTTACGAATTATTCCAAGTACTGAATAAGTTCTGAGAATGAAGCAACAGGATGCAGGGAGGAACTGCACAGAGTAGAATTTTCCTCAACCTGTATTCACTTGCTTTCTGTGATTGTTTACTTGTTTGTTTTTATTTTAATCCAGTGCTTCTTTCTCTTCACTCTTCTGCTTTGGAAAAGTCCTCCTGGAGAATAAGAATCAAATGGAAGTTTGAGTCTACCAACGTGACGAAGCCCTTGGAAAAGGTTTTAGATATTCCAAGAAGAAAAGCAGAGGAAATTTATTACAACTGCACAAGATGCTTTTCCAAGATGTGGCACATATTCAGAGAACAGAGGGATATGTGTTTCTGTTGTGCAAAGTAAAAAAAAAAAATTATACAGGGCAAGAACACTAGATGTAGATAGCCTTTAAATATTTTTTATGCCTTTGGAGTTCTGGAGGAGAAATATAAGGATTTACTGAGCAATTTTTAAAGTAAATTCTGCATCATCCATGCTTTTTATTACAGGAAGAGTGTAAGGCAACTTGAAGACACATTCAAACACACTGATGATATTAATTGGGTGAATAAAGCAGAACAGAAGAAAAAGTAAAGTAGGAGAAGAAGCAGCTAAGATTGTAGCATAGGAGTACAAAATAAATCTGTTGAAAGCACCTCTGTATTTACTAGGAGTCAGCCACATGTGTAGACCTGAGTTTTCCAACAGCCAATGAGCAAAGGGAGTTAGATTAGTTCTGTGATCTGTTCTGCCCACAGAACTAAACAAGAAAAAGCACACATATTAGTAATTCTTACGTAAAGTACCATGGCCTCACAGGACTGGACTTTGGGGTGGCAGGAAAATGTTCCCCAAATTATATACTACCAACAATTAACAGTTTGTATGTTTTCAAAGTATTCATGTATTTTTATTCTGACACCAATAAAGATTAAAGCAAAATATTCCTCCTAGGTTGCCAAAATTGTTGTAATGGGCTCATAGAAAGTATGTGTTCCCAGGCAAGTGTTTGGCAATGTCTGAGTCTACCAGGCTGCTACAAGGAAATAGCAGAGACTGGGTAACTCAAGAAAAACAATATTTCTTACAGTTTTAGCGACTAGGAAATCCAAGAGTCGATGTGCCAGCAGCGTCAGTTTCTGGTGAGGACCCAATTCCTGCCTCACGGATGGATAGGTCAACTTGGCACTGCATCCTCACATGGTACAAGGCACAAGTCAACTTCCTCAGACACTAATTTCACAAAAGGGCACCAATATCATTCATAAACTTTCCTCCCTGGTGACCCAATCATGTCCCGAAGACTCCATTTCCTCATAGAATCACATTGGGAGTTAGGATTTGCCATGTAAAATGAGGGAACACAAACATTTAAACTATAACAGCCAATGTGAGCACCACAAGAGAATAGAATCGGGCAACGGGCCGGAAGCCCGGTGATTTAAGGTTTTACTCTATCCTGCTCCACTGGGCAATACACAGCAATGCAGGAAGGGATGGGATGGCACCGCTGAAACTGAGGCTGCTTGGATGCCCTACATAATAGTTGGTATGTTAAAAACACTTTACACTTGCCAGTAAGTAAATCCAGATGGTATCCCAACGAATTGAGCCAATATTATTATCCTGACTTGCTGGTGTGGAAAGTCAGGCTCTGATTGATTTGCCCAAGGCCCTTTAATTCCTAAGGAGCCACCATACAGCTTTTACCACTTCCTGTACATCCAGTGGGCCAAGAAGAGTCCTGGAAGAGAACACAGACTTTCATATTTCCTGTTCTTGGCTCAGCCCAGCAGGTCACAGAAGCTTCTAAACAAAGAAGAAAATGTCTATTCTCACAACTTGGCTGGTCCCTTTTTTCAGTGATTTCTTACAAAGTATCACATGGCCAATTTTTTTCAGACCTACTGCTTATGTTCTATTAGGTCACTTTTATTAGTCTCCGGCTTATTTTCCCAAATAGCTATAAAGAACAACTTTTCCCAAACCACTCTTTACAAAGAGAGCTATGTAAGAATCTGGAGACCAGAAAAGAAAATACATAATTTCAGGTTTGGATGGATGCTTTCTGATTCCTGCTCAAAACCAAAAGTATTGTTAGATTTTTCTATTTCCAGAATAGTCATTGTACTTTTATTCTCTGCAGCAAGTTTTATAAACTTTCCAGATGAGGAAAATTATCTCATTTTGACTATTTGTTTTTTTAAAAAAATGGATTCCCCAGCCCCACTCAGACTTGCTGAATCAGGTCTTTCAAGATTATCAAGGCCTGTGGATGGGAAAGTATGTCAGGAGAGACTTTGGTATCTCATCAGGCCTCAGTCTTGCTGCTGGCATTTACCATGCGACCGGGAGCCAGCAGCTTAACCTCTTTGTACCTCTGTTTCTCCAGATATGAAATGAAGACCCAGCTCCTTGAAGAAGCCTGAATTTGGAGATAGATTGGCAAAGAAGAACTCAGACAGGGAAATGAAGGAGGAACCCAGAACACTGTGGATCAACCTGTTTCTAAAGAGCTTGGTAATACTGAGAAATATCTCCTGAGTTCCCAAGATCCCACTTTCCTGGCATCGTTTCCCAAACATAGGCCTTGATGATCTTGAAATATTCTAATTAAATTTACGCAAGCTCTAAAACTGGTGAAAATTAGAGGAACAAATTTTCAGAATGCAATTTTGACTACCTTTGGATTTTAGAGGGAAATGCTGTCTATCCTAATCACATCGAAATTACAATTTAGAAAGAAGAAATTATAAATAATTCATTCTTTCATGATACAGTATTCATGCTTTCAAATCTTTCCAAGTTTAGATCCAAACATATACCTAACAACAGTGAGAACTGATGAAATGTTTAAGTGGCGCAGTTTTGAACAGCTCACCAAATTACAGAACAGACATCTATTTGTTTCTTCTGAAAAGAACTTTGTACTCAACTTCACTGCAAAATTATCTGAAGTTAAACACTTCACAGAAATGACATGCTCAGGAAGACAGGGGCAGCATCTTGATCCTGACCATCAGTGGAAACGCTGGGAAAATATAGCAGAATGAATGCTAGACAGAGCTCAAGACTGCATCAATAATGGATGCACTTCTCAACTGCTTCACTTCAACTGGTGCTGACAAGCCAGATGGCATAGGCCATTAGTGCTTTTGACTTTGGCGTCTCTGCTAAAGTAACTCTGGACTGGAATAGCACCACTATTGTTAGAGCCCCTCAAAGCACAATACACGAATAGGCCCTCCTCATAGCTGGGGAACAATGCCTTAAAATTCTTTTGTTATTCTGCAATGCCTTCAAATTCATTAAGTCTTATCCTCTTTCATCCTGTGGGATTTTGGCCACTTAATTAAGTTATTGTTTGCAGCCATGGGACAAATTCAGTCACATCACAAAAGAAGCCAATTCAGTTCCAAATGTTAATACACATTTCCCCCTAAACTATAAATCAAGACTCAAGTCATATCTTGAAAGAACAGTATAACTGTGGCCTCTCTTTAAATAATGGGCCCCAAATAGCGCTATTAAAAGAAAAACAAAGATCTATTAGCTGTTAATTTTATTATGCAATGTGTTCCCAAACTCTGATGATTTTGTTTAAAGTATAAAAGCAGTCAATGCTTTTACATAATTATTGACAATTATAAAAGCTTTTAGATGGAAGACTGTGAAACACAGAAGACAAATCTTGAGATCAGGGCATTCTTGCTCCCATGTCCATGAAGTGTCTCTAATCTGAAGTTGTGCTCCTTCCAATGTCCTACAAAACCCCTGCTGTTCCTTGCTGCTAGAGAGCTCTCAAATGGAACAAATCCTTGCGTTACCTACCTTAGGATCAAGGCTCTTGTTCCTCCTATTAGGTCATTAATAATGTCTACCGTCCTTATTTGTGAGAAGTCATACTTCATGTCATGAGAAACCTCATGCCGTCTGAAGCCAGGTGGGACTGTACCTCATGAAGGGACACACGGGTCACTACAACACCACAGGTCACTCCCAAATGCCAGTTATGTTTTCCTGTTGCTTCTCATGGCTCCAAAGGCAGAGAAAGCACCAGCAAACTGCTCCTTCCCAGAGGAGTCTTGAAGGCATGCCCCAAGTTCATGACAAGCACAACCAACAGCGGTTCTGCCCCTTACTGGTCTGGCCATGCGTGGAGACTGTTTATGTAATACATGCCTGTTCATGCATAGCCACACAGATAGCACCTGAAACCAAGCTTACATCATGAAAAAGATCTGCACGGTCCTTGCGCATTTTCTGAGACTGTTCCAGGCCTCCCAGCCTGCATTTTGTGAGCTAAAGCTCATTGCCACCTGTGTCTGTAGTGTTTTTTGCCTTTACAAAGGTCTGCTCCTTTGCTAAAGAGTTGTCCCCTCCTTGGAAATGGATACTGGCCTGTAAAAAAAGCCTCACTTGGCATAAGCTGCAGTGATCTTCCAAGGTGGAAATCCCTCAGGGTTTATACCTATATCCTACAGCTGCTAGAAAACACAGCCTCACTCCACAATACAGATGGTGGCACACTGTCCAAGTTAAATGTACACAGAATCTCCTATTAAAATCCAAGGCTCAACACCATGACCATGTACAAAGTCTGAGCATCTGTCCTTTTGTCTAAATTTATATATCCTCTCTTCAGTTTCACAAGGCTCCTAATAAATGAACCAAAATATCCCAAGATGGGTGGGAAGGGGCCTGCTGAGTAGCACACGTCTCACTCCCCTAGGTTCTACACCAATGTGACATAATGGAAGTTAAGCTATTATTTTATGAATATTAAGCTGGAAAAGGAACTTCATGACTAAAGGCATTTTGAATTTGCAGGGTAAGCACGATTACCTATGTCATTGCCTTTCTCTAGATCTCATCCAAAAAGAGAAACAAGAGGCCAAATCCCCATTCACAAGAATCTAATAAATTAGCCCAGGACAACTGAGAGGCAGTGTACCACTAACAGGTGCTTGGTAATCAGGTAATCCCTGTCACTTCCTTGGGCAAAGGGACTAGGGGTACTTCACTAATGGATGTCTTACCAAATGAATAAAACTGTTAAGCATCAGAATTAGGCATCTCTGCACAAATATTTAAGACCTATAAAATACTGTTTTGCTGCTGATAATGAAAGAATTAGTTTTGTAATGAGTTTCATTTTTCTGTTTCCTAGAGCTTTGGAGAAACTTAAAGCTAAGTATACTTACTCAACTATAAGTTTTTTGCTATGCCTATTTGCGCTTAAATAAAAATGACAGACAATATAAAACAAATTCATAGTCATTCCTTCTATATAAATGGAAGCCTCCCACATTTCAATGATTGCTAAGACTTGCTCCATTTTGAGTCCTTTCATTCTAGTGTAATTTGCCTTGACAGTGATAGGATGACCCTTCCTTCCAGGGGAGAGGGGTCCTATGACTACAAACACAGCCCACTGGTTTTTACAAAAACACTGTGGACAAATCCTAAAATGTAAATAGCAGCATATATTCCAGCAGATTCAGAAGTCGTGTTGTCATTAGGGTCACAGACAAAGGGAAAGTGGGAGCAAATGCTGAGTCGGAAGCTCAATCAGTTGCATAGGTATTTTCCTCAGCAAAGTTTCTTGGGGGATGATAGGAAACACACAAGTAAATCAAAGATCCAAAACTCTTCTGCCACAGGTCAGATCTGTTGCTCATAATGATTCTTTTCTGAGAATGATTCAAGGGTATTGGACTAAAAGCAGTAATGTTTCAAAATAGCATCAAAAGAAAATTGACTTTAAATAAGTATTTTTTATTGCAGTGGTCTGATTTGGTCAAATGTCAATGTGGGTACAGTCTTTCCAAAATTCTTCACAGTTTGGTCCACTGACACCACCGTTTTCCTAACTTCCTGACCAATGACATTTTGTGCAATTGGTACGCATGGCCAACAGCTGGTGCCTTTAACCCAGCAGATGTTTTTGAGTCTGGACTGTAATCATCGTACAGGCAGGGCCCAGGATTTTGTTTTGCTTCTCACTCCTCTCCCACATGCAGAAACTTCCTTCAGAAGACAAAGGGAATGTGCATGGAAACACAGCACAGGGTGTGGATGGGTTTAATAAGGGCTCTCTCTGGTGTAATGCTTCCCCAGCACACTGGGATTACACAATGTCCACTCGAGTCATTGGAACTGCTTCCTATAAGACCAAAGCTCACAGCCAACAGAATAACACAGTCATAGAACACTGAACTTAGATGAGACCAGCACAGAGTACAGTGTGTGTGTGTGTGTATGTGTGTATGTGTGTGTGAAACCTGAGTGATATTCAGGTGTTTTTAAAGGAAAAGTTACTTAAGCTCACTTCTCTGCTGTGTTGGTTTAAATTACTTTTATTGTAGTGTTTCTTAAGTATGTCTGATCATAAAATAATGTAAAAGTTGCTCATGACTCTCCATGAGTCTAGAATTCCTAATGGCGTCAGAGGCTCTGGGGTCCAACTGAGTGTGGTCCCATTACCAGCAATCACTGTCTACGTCCCTCCTAAAGGTTACTAAGCCTCTGAGTGCATCTTCTAGGAGACTAAAACCCATCTTGTAATATGTGGGAAGAAAGTAATACAGTAGTTAGTATTCTGTAATAATAGCTATTATTGTCATTATCACTTATTTCCAAAACCACTTACTGACCAAAATCCAAAATTTATTTAATGTGATGTGGGGTGTGATTATTTTTTTAAAAAAGTATATGTGGAGAAGGTAGGCTCACAGAGCACTTTAAAGCAATGGCACTATGAACTTCAAGAATCTGTCCTTAAATCAGAAAAACCAGACCTCATATAAAGTTGAAATTTTTCAGTTAGCAATTTTAATAAAGTGTCACTCTAAAGGCATCACACTCCCAGATAAGCATTGTGACATTTCTGATATCTTCATTTAATACGTATCTGGCTCAACCATTTCTGGGAGAAAGAGGAAAATTATACAATGCATATTTAGTATTCACAGCCAAAGAGGCCTGAAGCTGGTATTAACAAGATTCATTTAATATTTACCAGTGCTGAAAACAAAAACAAAAAATAGACAAATGAGTTTTCATCAAACTAAAAATGTTTCTTCTCAGCAAAGAAAATCATCAGTATAGTGAAGAGAGAAACTACAGAAAGCAAGACGTGTCTGTAAACCATATATGCAGGATGGGTTAAAACCAGAATACATGATATACTCAAACAATTCAACAACAACAACAACAACAAAAATCCTAGCGAAATATAAGCAGTAGACCTAACCAGGAATTTTTCAAAGGAAGATAAACAAATAGGCAACAGGTACATTAAAATACTTAACATCATTCATCAGCAGGAAAATGCAAATCAAAACCACAATAAGATGCCACCTCATTCTGGTTAGATTGGCTATTATCAAAAAGGAAACAGAGAGCAAGTGCTGATGAGAATGTGAAGGAAAAGGAAACCCTTGCACAATGTGGGTGGGAATGTAAATTAGTACAGCTATTATGGAAATAATAATGGTGGTTCATCAAAAAGTTAAAAAGAACTACCATATTCTTCAGCAATCCCAATACTGAGTATGCATCCAAAAGAAATGAAATCAGTCTGTCAAAGAAACTTCTGCACTCCCATGTTTATTGCTGACCTATTCCCAATAGCCAAACAATGGGAAACTAAGTGTCCATCCGCCAACAGATGCATAAAGAAAATGTGATACATATAATACACAATGGAATACTACCCAGCCATGATGAAATCTTAGAATTTGGGATAACATGGATGGAACTGGAGATCATTATGTTGAGTGAAATAAACCAGAGATAAGAAAAGTATTAAGTAAAATAAAACAAGTACTGCATGACCTCACTCAAGTGTGGAATCTAAGGAAGTCTATGTAAATAAAGTTGAGAGTAGAGCGATGCTTGCCAGAGGGTAAGAGACTAGAGGGAGAAAGGAATAAGGAAAGGTTGACTTAGAAAAAGAAAACAAAATAATTACTCACCTGTGCTAATGATGTAACCGCCATGAGTCACTTGCCTGAATGGCTTGGAATATACTTATATTTCCCACCTTTATATTCTATCTAAACTGCTTTAAAATATTAATTTCTAATGAAGAATGTCTTTCCGCTTTTAACTTATTACTAAAATTGTCTTACAGACCTTGGATGAATAATAATATGCTCATATTCATTTTTAAATGATAAAACAGACTTTAGAAGTTCCTAGAAAGAATACTCAGACTCCCAAAACATCCACTAATCCCTTTGAAAAACACTCTTTCAATGTGAACTCCCTAATTTTATAAACAAACATTATTCTCACAGCTCAGTACCTCTCAGTGAAGCAAAAACCATGCCGAAAAAGTTGGTTATAAAGTTGTTGACATAGCATTTTTTATTTAATCTTTTCACTACCACTTTTATATTATCTCTACAATTAATTAAGGTATGTTCCCCTGCATGCATAATTCTCTTCAAATGTCATGATCTTGTAAATATTCCAAAATAAGTTAATTCAATTCTATTAATTGAAACGGCTTATCTTTCAATGGGCTCTCTTCATACACTTAACTTTATATAGCCATATAAATCCAGTTCCTGCCATACTTATACATATTATGCTCAATGTGTATTTGCATTTATAACCAAAATAAAATATGTGACCAGCACAGTAAACTTTAATATTTACTTTGCAATTTGAGTTTAATATTAATGCTGTACAACTCACCACACTAACATTGTATTTTACGATGTGGGCTTACATGTCCTTTGTCTGCCTAGTTGGATGGTGATGACCACAGTTATTGTTTTCTAATTTTATGATCCATGAATTCTACTCCAAAGTACTCTTCTCAATTTTAATGGTGGTGGTTGGAAAGAAGGTGATGGCAGATCAATTCAAGAGAGTTAAGGTCTGGAATCAAACTACAATGATTGTATAAAGAAAATGTGGTATATCTCCCTGATGGAATATTACTCAGTGATAAAAAGAATGTGATCCTGACCTTGGCGACAAAATCAACACAACTGGAGATCATTATGACAAATGAAATGTCAGACCCAGAAAGACAAATATCACGTTTTCTCTTATTTGTGGAAATGAATACAGAGAGTATAAAAATATTATGGATGTCATATCATTTGGTATTTTGTTATAAATACCGCTTCACCAAATCATACCAAACAAATGACCATAAACTCATTGCCATGTTAAAAGAAATGGAGAGGGGGAATAGTGAGAACTCTTGGGGTGCTAGTAATGCTTTTTTCTTAATTTGCGTGTTATGAGTGTGATCAGAGGGGAAAATCTCATTTATCTATACACTTATTTGCATTTCCTGGTATGTATACTGAATTTGAATAAACATTTTTTTAAAGAAAACAGACAGAAATCAGAAATGGAAAGGGAAGGGAGAAATTGTTAATAACTGGTCTTTTGCAGAAGCTGAGACTTTGTGTTGCAACAAATAAATCTTATGATTTGGACATTATTTTGTTTAATATGAAGAATGTCTAATAAGTAAGCTTCATACTGTATTGTTTCCTTTTTTAATTATTAAAAAAAATTTTTTGGGAGACAAAGATATCACCTATCCACTGGCTGACTCCCCAGATGTCAGCAATGGCAAGGACTGGACCCGGCCAGAGCCAAGAGCTAGGAACTCAGTCCAAAAATCCCAATGCATAGCATGAACACAATCATTTGAGCCATCACTGGGAAGCCAGACTCAGGAAGCAGAGGTGGGCAATGAACCCATGTACTCTAGTATGGGAAACGAGTATATTCACTGGCATCCTAACCACTAGGCCAAATGCCTGGTCCAGAATATTTTTTACAAGGAATAGTTGACAAAACAATATTTTCACTGAGAAAAATCATCAAATATCATCAGGTTGTTGAAAGAACAGTCTAAAGAAAGAAAATAAAATATTTTGAAAAATTATTTCACAAATTGAATTCACAAAGAGTAGAAATTCCACAGCCAGTCTCTACTTTTCATTCATAAGTTTAGGCTTTTAAAATTGAGAAGGTTCAAATTAATGACAAAACAATTCTCTCCTTGGAAGACCAAGATCAAATTCCAAGCTCCTTTGGCCTGGACCAGCCATGGCCATTGTGGCCATTTGGTAAATAATCCAGCTGATGGAAGATCTCTCTCTCTCTCTCTCTCTCTCTCTCTCCCCCTCTCCCCCACCGCCACTTTGCCTTTCAAATGAATACAAATTTTTTTTTTTTAAAAAAAGAGAAAATGAACTAGCTAATTAGCTAGTTTAAAAGTATATTTTGCTTTCATTTTTGACAATATTCATTAAGATAGTCTCCATAATTCTTACTGATATTTTGTTAAAAAGAATAGGGGCTGCCACCATGGCTCACTTGGCTAATCCTCCACCTGTGGTGCCAGCATCCCATATGGGTGTTGGGTTCTAGACCCAGTTGTCCAGCTCTGTGCTATGGCCTGGGAGGGCAGTGGAGGATGGCCCAGGTGCTTGGGCCCTGCACCCGCATGGGAGAGGAGGTCAGCTATTTGGGGAGTGTTCAGCCTGCAGTCTTGCCTGTATGGTCTGAAGGTAGCTCTCGTCTAATGTCCTTCAGGGGAACTGGCACAACTCAGTCAGCTACAGCAGCTCATTGCGTGGTTCCTCATCCCTCAGCACACCAGCCTGGTTTTTCCCATGGCGGTATGTGACAGAAGACCCAGTGCACAAATGCCTTTAAAGTCTCAATTTGCTGCTGTCCTACTGGCTAACTGTGGTCAAAAGGCCAGTCATATTCAATAAAGTGAGGAAAGTCTCCACCTATTTCTTGTTGGGAGGACCTGCAAATATTGGCACCGTTTTGCCATCTACTCCCATAACAATATTTCTTGGCCCATATCCATTCAATTTAGTGCCTATATAGCATTCACATTCTTCCATTTCTCTCCAGTGAGATTCTCTAGGACAACCCACCATCATCTCCCATGGGACTACTGTAGCAACCTTCTAACAGAATTCTATTTGATGATGTTTACTGCCTTACAAGGAGGCATTCAGCCTGGTGTAATCCCATTTGTCAATTTTGCTTTTGATTGCCAGTGCTTCTGGGGTCTTTTCCAAGAAGTCTTTGCCTATGCCAATGTCTTTCAGAGTTTCCCCCATGTTCTCTAATAATTTGATGGTATCAGGTCTTAGATTTAAGTCTTTGATCCACTTTGGGTGGATTTTTGTGTAGGTAGGGATCTAGTTTCATACTTCTGAATGTGGAGATACAGTTTCCCCAGCACCACTTGTCAAAGATAAGTTGGTTGTGGATGCATGGATTGATTCCTAGAGTTTCTATTCTGTTCCATTGGTCTACAAGTCTGTTTTTGTACCAGTACCAGGCTGTTTTGATTATAACTGCCCTGTAGTATGTGTTGAAATCAGGTATTGTGATATATCTAGTTTCTTGTTGTATAAGATTGTTTTAGCTATTCGGGGTCTCTTACTTTTCTAAATGAATGTTAGCATCATTTTTTCTGATCTTCTAAGAATGTATTTTGTACTTTGATTGGAATTACATTGAATCTGTATATTGCTTTAGGTAGTATGGATATTTTGATGATGTTGATTCTTCCAATCCATGAACATGGAAGATTTTTCCATTTTTAGTGTCTTCCTCTATGTATTTCTTTAATATTTTGCAATTTTCATCAAGCTGAGAAGCTTCTGTGTGACAATGAAAAACTCGGCATAGTGAAGAAGCAACTGGCAGAGTGAGAGAAAATATTCATAAACTATGCAACAGATAAAGGGTTAACATTCAGAATCAATAAAGAGTTCAAGAAATGCAACAACAACCAAACAAACGATCCAGTTAGGAAATGGGCAGAGACTGGAACAGGCATTTTTCAAGGAAGGAAATTCAAATGGCTAACAGACACTTGAAAAAATGCTCATGTTCACTAGCCAACAAGGAAGTGCAAATCAAATGAGGTTTTACCTCACGCAAGTCAGAATGGCTCTCATACAGAAATCAACTAAGCCACTCTCGGTGGGAATATAAACTGGTACAGCCATTGTGGAAGAAAGCACGAAGTACCTCAGAAATCTAAATGTAGACCTACCAAATGACCCAGCCATCCCACTCCTGGAAAATTACCCAAACCAAAATAAATCAGCATATGAAAGAGTTATCTGTACCCCTGTGTTTATTGCAGCACAATTCACAATAACTAAGATTTGAAATCAGCCCGGACGTCTATCCACTGTTCACTAGATAGATTATAGTATATATATATATACACTATGGATACTGCTCAGCTGAAAAAAATTAAGTCCTCTTTTGCAACAAGATGGAAGCAACTGGAAACCATTACACTTAGTGAAATAAGCCAGTACCAAACAGACACTATCATAAGTGTTCTCTACTCCAAGGTAACTAATAGAGTAGCTAAACATAATGTATTAGAGTGAAATGGACATCTTGAGATTCGATGATTGTTTATATCCCTGGTCTCTTCTGTTGAAGAATAGTGGTTTTTTTTTTTTTCTTCATGCTATTTGCTGAACTGTTTTACTTAATGTTGGGTTAACTTTATGATAATTAAGTAAACTGAAAATAGATCTTCATAAAAATTGAGAGTAGGAACGGGTGAGGGAAGAGGAAGAAGGGTTGAAACATTGGCAGTGAGGAGAGGAAGGTAGGAAGTATTTCTTTGTTCCTAAATCTGTATATATGAAGTACATGAAACTTGTATAATTTAAGTAATTTTTTTATAAAAAGGCACTCAGGCAATCTTTTCAAAACATAAATATTTAAACCTTCCCATGGCTCTCTATATTCTAAATACAAAAACCCAAATCTTTATTAAGACCTATGAGACCCTCCATAATCTAATTTGCGCACTTCAAATATATGTTATGCCTCCCGCCGTAAGGTTGAGTCAACAACATGTCCAATCACACAGAGTGCGAGTGATCTGTGTAGTGATGAGCAATTACAGCAGTTGTAATTTTCTATTTATATTTATGAATGGGTCCTTATTGAAGACTGATATTACATTTGTTTTTCTTGACACTAAATATCTGGTGCTGGTCAAAATGGTTTAGCACCAATTCAAGTCTTTAAGAACCCAAGGTTCATTTTTGGGTACCTAAATAAAGTCTAAAATTTTAGTCTTATGTGAACAATACCATCAGAATCAAGCTTTAGTAATACTTGAAACCATTATATGTTAGTTGTACAGTTTATGTTTCTAGGGTTTATACCAAAAATGGGGACATTCGGATTCCAAGACTAATTCAGTCATCACCTATCTGGTAAGCAGCCTTGGTCCGGTTACCTCATAGGTAAAGTGAGAAAGTCTCTGGACATGCTATCTGAAGTTCATTCGGATTTTTTATCATTATGTGATACTATGATTCTAAGACTTGAAATAGTAGAGCATGTTAGCCTAAGGATAGACTCTTGCTAGAAGTGAACACATTATCCACTTGTTTATCTTAATTTACTTTATATTTATAATATGCCTTCAATTTAAGTAGCCAGAGGATATAATTACATAGAAAAATCAGGTTGCTCAAAATGTTAAAATGTACAGACTTTTAAAAAACACAGACAAAATAAAGCATAGAACGTAGATTAAACAGATATTATGTGAACAATAGGATACAATTAAATTAAATAGTAATCTCCTCGTCACAGCTAAGTGCCCTAAATTTATGAACTATTCGGATGCCTCACATTGAGAAACATGCTGAATTTCCACAAATTTTAACATATGGAACCTGCTTATGAAGCATCTGGAAATTCCCAAAATCAAAACATGCACTTCAGTAGGACAATTTCAAAAGAGTATGACCCAGAGGCTATGTCCCCCAAGCTGAGTGTAGCAGGAAATAGTCAGGCCCCCATATGTCAGGACAGAATTTCTGCAGCACGTCTCAATAGGACATTTGAAAAGAGAAAAGCAAATAGGCAACACAGCAGTAGGTATTTTTTAATATATTTCAGATTTTACACAAACAAAAACAACATCTGGTATTCTGAAGTAATTCTATAGTGAATTCAATAAAAGATTTTAAATGTCTTGATACACAAAGTAATGGGTTGCATTCTCATGATTTTGTGATCTTGCTAAGGTAGTTCTAGTTTATTGAGGAGTGTATATGGCTTAGGGTATAAGAAAAACTGAAACCAAGGTCAGTTATAGATGCAAGCATAATTTCTCAATCTGCAAATGCAATGGAAACAGGTGGTAAAAGGTTCAACTCTGGAGGTTGACTGTCTACATTTTAACCCCAAATTTCATTCTGAAAATATATTGAATACTTTTGGATTTGATAATTAGGTGTCATATTTTATAGAGTACCACTAAAAGGTAGAAAATTTTAAATCCCAATTTGAGGATAAGGAAAAAAAAAACACAAAGAAGTAATGCAAAGACAAATGGAAGTGGTCAGAAGTAAGAATAAACAATATAGAATAAATACAATTAATACAAAAAGAAGATAGAAGTTATACTAAAATCTATCAATAATTACAATAAATATAAATGAGTCATATGTTATTAAAAGGCAAAGTTAAACTCAAATTAAAAAAAAAACAAAATAAATTCTTATTGTTAATTGGGTCATATAAAAAGAAGTATACAGAAAATTAAAGATTTTAAAATAGGAAATAGAGTTGCCTTATACATTTCAACTCTGCCACCTTAAAAATAAAGGCTTAGTTTTATCAACATCATGAAAGAGAGATGTTAAAATAAAAAACATTACAGGCTCACTACATAACAAGATTCAATCAACCACAGATCACCAAGAAGCTATAAAATTTTAACTTTTAATGTATCTAATAAATTAGCAAGTATTGACAAACCCAGGATAAAAGTATAAATGAATGAATTTTTGGAAATTTTACCAAATTTTCTTTATAAGAATATAATAGAAGAGGAAAAGCAATATGGATACAAAAGACTTGAATAGCATAATTAACAACTTTGACTGAGTAGACTGAGCAGACTTTCATAGGCTACTCCATGCAACAATCACAGAATGCACATTCTTTTAAATGCAGACATTTATTTGAAAATGGACCATATCGTGGGTTAAAAAGTGTTTCACAAATGTCAAAGAATTTATATCACACAGGCCATATTCTGCAACTAAAAATAAGAAATCGATTTTTTAAATTACAAGCATCAGTGTGTTGAAAAATCGAAGTCTGTACTTCGTTTTTAGTGAAGTTTTAAATTTGCATCAAAATTAGAAAATATATTGTACTGAACCACAAGCTGACCCCAGGGGCACTCCTGAAGTAGGACTTACAGGAAAACTGATTCCTAGGCATGTGCATAAAGAAAGGACAGCAGAACGAAAGCTAAGGAACTAATTTCAAGAAAAGCAGAGAGCACAAAAACCAAACCACTGTCAGCCAGACAACGCTCACTGCCATGGTATTGATGCACATCTATAAATGATGATATCAGAAATATATTTATCCCAAAAACAGAAAATGTCAACAAAATTGTTTCATTTCTAATGTGACGTATCAAAATGGAGGCACATAGAAAGAGAAATCCAAGCTAGTTGATTTTAAAATTTGTGAGATACACTAGAAGTTTTCCACAAAGAAAAAGCCAGGTCTAGCTGGCTTCAACAGCAAGCACCACAAAACATACAAGGATTAACTAATACTAATACTACAGAATTACATAGAAAGAATAGAACAGTAGCAACACTCTCAAAATTATTTTAGATTACCATAACCTTGGAAACTAAACTGAGTAAAGACAAAACTGCTGTCCATCTTATTCAGAAATGTAGATGCAAGAATACTAAGAAAATATTTCAGAAAAATGTAATGGGAAACCACATGAAAGAATCACGCATTCCCCAGGAAGCCTCCACCCAGCGAGACATCCCAGACGGGGGAAGGGAGAAGACTCGGAAGGGCCAGCCCCAGCTCAGTGAGAACTCAAGTCTAGATGCACACTGGGTTCTCAGCTCTTTTTGAGAGATGCCTGCCTGCTGTGCCAGGTATACTCTCATCATCATTTCTTTTCACTAAACTTTGCTTCAATATTCACTTGCAAAAGAAGAGAAAAGGAAAATTCATTGTTGGCAATTTGAGTTCACCACAGTAATGGTATGACATTGTCATGTTAGGAAATCAATTAGTGCTATTCACAGTATCAACGTATTTAAGTGAAAGTATTATATTATCACCTCATGAATGCAGAAAATAGATTTTACAATATGTAACATGCACTCAAGAAACTTCCTTAATGTAATAAATGGTCCTTACCAGAAACCTATGGGGTTTATACATTGGCAAGAAAAAAAGTGGAAATACTTACTTAGTTATGCAAGAAGTAAATGTATATGTTCCTGTCATTCAAAACTGTGTGGGTGTATTTCATAAAAACTTTTAAAAATATCAGCCCTGGACCAGATGAAAGCTTTTGCAAGGCCTGTAACAGGTAACAAGCTCTCACAAGTGAATAAGTAAAGACAATCATTAAACACAGACTAAAATATGAACAAGCAAGCCACAAAACAGGCAAATTGAGTGGATAAAAACACCCAAAGATGCTTAAACACAACAGCGACAAAAACAGTCAAATTAACGTTAACAGTAATGTAGCATTTTAGCTTTGGCAAATAGGAAAAAACGGTTCTCTTTCTTAAAGACAAAAAACAATCGTGAACTATATATAGCAAATAAGGCCAAAGCTTAACATCTTTTGAGTCTCAGAGGTGTATCTGGATACCTATATATTTTGTCTTCTTTCCTGCATTGACAATAAGTCTTAGTCAAATATTAAACACTGTTTTCAATATAACCTCACAACAAAATTTATATTTGGAAAGAGAATCTTGACTCTATGTTCACTAACTCTGTGGACTTCTGCAAATTTTATACCCTTTCTAAGGCTCTATATTTTTATTTCTTGAGTGTTCCATTTCTAGCTTACACACTGTTCGTAAAGATTAAAATACTAACAGTGGCAGGCCCACAGAAACATGTCTGTCCAAAAAGAGGCCTTCCACAAATGTCTGTCTTCCTTTTTCTTAGGAAATTCTTGAAAGCAGATTCCTTCGCGTGTTGTGCCAACTTTGAGCATCTCCCCACTTCACTCCTGAGCGGAGCGATAACGCTCCCCGCCGTCTGCTCTGAGCAGCAGCGTGAAGCCGAAGCCGCTGTGTGGGCTGCCTGTGGGTGTCCACTTCCCTTAGAGAGGGGGACCCCCACCCCACCCACCCCTCCACAGTGGTCAAAAGGGCCCTCCCTGCGGCCCGCCCTTCCCCATTACCTTTCTCCCTCTTTTCTGCTCACTCGGTGCGAGCCCCCTGGTTTTGTTATGACATACCAGGCAAGCTTCCGCTCCACGTCACTGCCCTGCGATGTGTTCTGCTAGGACACGTCTCAAAGTGCCCACAGAGCCCACGCTTTCCCCTCCTTGGCGTCTTTGCGCCAACGCAGACTTTTCAAGTACACTGACCCAAATCAGTCTGCTGAAACTGCAGCACTGTGCTCGCAGCCTTCACAACCCTGATTCCCCTCACCTTCTCTCCTTTGTTCTTTCCTTAGCACCTCACACCCTTTAAAGACCGATTTGCCTATTTATTATGCTTACTGTTGATAGCCAGTCTCTCCATGACACTATATGCATTTTACCAAGTCTGAGATCTTTCCTTTTCCGTTGATGCACTCCATGCACCTGGAACAGTTCCTGCCACATGGTAGCCACTCAGTGAATATTTGGTGAATGAGTTAGTGTATGTGAAAAGCAGATCCTTTGAGGGGAGAAAAAAAAAATGACTTTAGAGTTTCAAGCTATTTGAACTCTTCTTATATGAATATTTACCTGTTTTCCAAATTTTTTTTTATTTTGTTTGAAAGGCACCGAGACAAAGAGGCAGAAAGAGAAAGATCTTCTAGCCACTGAGTCATTCACCAAATTCTTGCAACTGCCAAGTCTGGGCCACGTCAAGCCAGGAGCCAGGAACCCCAGCTGGATCTCCCACATGAGTCTCATGGGCTCAAGTACTTGAGCCGTCAATTGCTGCCTCCCAGGGTGGGCATCAGCAAGGAGCTAGATTTGAAGCAGTGCAGCAAGGACTTGAACAACACACACACTCATATGGGAGGCGAGCATCTGAAGCAGTGACTTAACTGCTGTGCCAAACAGCCAAGCCCAAACAACCTGACTTAACTTCATGAATTATAGAATTGCAGATCATTTTGGAAATAGATGTGAAAAAAATATTCACAGAATGTTTCTTTAAATAACATCAACATGTCTGATTATTTAATTTCACCCCAATTACAAAAACCAAACTTGGGGCAGAAGATGAACTTTTCTTAAGGAAGTGCGATTGTTGCCAGTGTGTAAGCCTGCCAGCAACTCATGCAATCAAGAACAGAGAAGCATCGATCAGGTGTGAATTATAAATGATTTTTTCAATAACACATCGGGGCCGGCGCCGCAGCTCAATAGGCTAATCCTCTGCCTGTGGCACTGGCACCCCAGATTCTAGTCCCAGTCGGGCACCGGATTCTGTCCCGGTTGCTCCTCTTCCAGGCCAGCTCTCTGCTGTGGCCCGGGAAGGCAGTGGAGGATGGCCCAAGTCCTTGGACCCTGTACCCGCATGGGAGACCAGGAGAAGCACCTGGCTCCTGGCTTCAGATCAACGTGGTGCTTGGGCCACAGCGGCCATTGGGGGTGAACCAACGGCAAAGGAAGACCTTTCTCTCTGTCTGTCTCTCTCACTGTCTACTCTGCCTGTCAAAACACACACACACACACACACACACACACACATTGGGTGATTAATCCTCAAAATACCATCAGAAGTTTCCTAGTATGACTGTCCTTGATTTGTAGTTAATGAGCAATTTCCCCATCAGATATTTCCAGAAGATTCTATAGATAATCACCACAGTAAGTTTATTGGATTTGCATCCTATAATCACCCAGTGGGAAAAATCTACGCATAAATGTTTGCCCAGGTCTTGCACTTTTTTGTTGTTTGCTCAAACTAAAAAAGTAGTTCTTTTGCATGTCAAGTTACATTTTAAAACATAGGTATAAAAATAAATGTAAGTAGGGCAATCTACTCTCATCTTAAACAAGGGCTTAAATCCCATGCTGAGTCTGAAGTGGGGGCAAAGCTGTGAGCAATTACTTGGTCACACCACTTGCAGTGTGGCAGGGAGCGCCCCAGCCATTTCCAACACACATGTGGTCACTTGGGCATACTCTCCTGGGTCCTGTCCTCTCCAGGATCCAGCAGAAAGCCCAAACATCTTGATCTTATTCATTTACACTGCTTCTCACAGCTGTGACAATTAGAGATGCTCTCATGGTTGAATCAGAACATTTTCTAGGCAACAAAGCAAACAACACGGCAGCAATGTGTCTAGAAAACCTGCTGGGTTTTAGTGTGTGCTTTTCTAGGCTGGAACCTTTGAGGAAGGCACGGACAATACTGAATCAAGGAAACCCATCACACAGTAAGAATTTTAGAAAGAATTGACAGAGAAGTTAACTTCTTTAGGAGGCTCTAATTCAGCTAGGGATTTTCATTCTACATGGATCTCTGTCAAAAGACTTAACCAGGGCTTTCATTAACTTAGGGATTAACTATTCCATTAAATGTTACAGGGAGGCAGAAAGGAAGTAAAAGATGTTTTCTCTACCTTCAGGGTATTTGTGATCCAGCTTGGGTAATGCAACTTGAGAGTTTTTTAAAAGCCAGTACGTGGGGGCAGCATTGTGGCATAGCAAGTAAAGCTGCCACCTGCAGTGCCGGCATCACATATGGGCACTGGTTCGAGTCCCAGCTGCTCCACTTATGATCCAGCTCTCTGCTGTGGCCTGGGAAAGCAGAGGAGGATGGGCAAAGTCCTTGGGCCCCTGCACCGGCGTGGGATACTCAGAAGAAGCTCCTGACTCCCGGCTTTGGATCAGTGCAGCTCTGCCTGTTGTGTTGTGGCCAACTGGGGAGTGAACCAGTGGATGGAAGACCTCTCTCTCTCTCTCTCTCTCTGTAACTCCAACTTTCAAATAAATCTTTTAAAAAATACAGCATGTGATTAGCAGTTTCTAAAGTCATAAATGTTCAAAAGAACCAGATACCAAAATGGACCAGAGCACTTGGTGGAGAAGCTCCATGGAAAAGGCAGAAGAGGAGAGAAGATATTCCGCGTTAGTGCAAGGAAAAAAGGGCATGGGTGGGACAGGCAGGCTGGGACCTGACTGATGGAAAAGGTTTCAGCAACAGGAAAGTGAATCATGTGATCTTAGCCTTACCTTTTTTTAAAATTTTTTATTTAGTAAATATAAATTTTCAAAGTACAGTTAATGGAATACAATGGCTTCCCCCCAAAAATTTCCCTCCCACTCACACCCCTCCCATCTCCTGCTCCCTCTCCCATTCCATTCACATCAAGATTCATTTTCAGTTATCTTTATATACAGAAGATTGATTTAGTATATATTAAGTAAAGATTTCATCAGTTTGCACCCACGCAGAAACACAAAGTGTAAAATAGTGTTTCAGTACTAGTTATAACATTACTTCACATTGGACAACACACTAAGGACAGATCCCACATGAGAAGTGAGTACACAGTGACTCCTGTTGTTGACTTAACAATTTGATACTTTTGTTTATGGCATCAGTAATCTCCCTAGGCTCTAGTCATGAGTTGCCAAGGCTATGGAAGCCTTTTGAGTTCGCCGACTTCAATCTTATTCCGACAGGGTCATCGTCAAAGTGGACGTTCTCTCCTCCCTTCAGAGAAAGGTACCTCCTTCTTTGATGGCCCCCTTCTTTCCACTGGGATCTCACTCGCAGAGATCTTCCATTTAGGTCTTCCTTTTTTTTTTTTTTTCCAGGGTGTCTTGGCTTTCCATGCCTAAAATACTCTCATGTGCTCTTCAGCCATATCCGAATGCCTTAAGGGCTGATTCTGAGGCCAGAGTGCTATTTAGGACATCTGCCATTCTATGAGTCTGCTGTGTATACTGCTTCCCATGCTGGATTGTTCTCTCCCTTTTTGATTCTATCAGCTAGTATTAGCAGACACTAGTCTTGTTTGTGTGATCCCTTTGACTCTTAGACCTATCAGTGTGATCAATTGTGAACTGAAATTGATCACTTGGACTAGTGAGATGGCATTGGTACATGCCACCTTGATGGGATTGTATTGAGATACCCTGGATCTTAGCCTTACATTAACATGAAGGAACTGTAGCATCCTACTAGCAATTGCCTTGTTTATAGTGCATCTGCACAAAGACATGGGCATAGCTGGCCCATCTCAATGGTAAAATGACCTAATCTTGCTGATCTCCAGCCAAATGTCTTCAATGCCTTCTTACCCAACAATCTCATGATTGGCACCCCCTAGTTCCAGATCCTCATCAAACTCGTTGAGATGTCTCAGAGCACCACAGTAAGAAATATTAGTGCTCTGTATTATTTGACAGCCTAGTTTAGCACATGTACTATTTTTATTATAAAATAGAAAGCAAGGAAATAGAAAGTGTGGGGCTCCATGGGATGCGCAGCCATGGAGCCCCCACGTCAAGGTTGGTCTGATAGCTGTTGCTGTGTCTTTATCACAAGGCGAATGTTGCTAGTTTCAGTTAGGGCAATGCTTTCCCACGGTCGGGACGTTTCAGAGGAGTTGAGAATGTTGTAAACAACAAGATGGCACCGAGGACCGCGCGGTGAGCCTGCCTGTTGCGTGACACCTCATCTGATTGGCCCGAGGATGCGTGCACACTGCGTGAACAGACAGCGGATTGGAGTGTTCCATGCATGGACTTGAGCCTGCTTGCAATTGGCCAGATTTTGTATATAAGCTATGTGCTGAGGAAGGAGGGGGCTTTCCTGTCCACTCTCCTCCTTTCATTCTTTCTCTGTCCCTGTTATTTTCCCATTAAAAGTCTGCTGAAGACCGATAAGCTGCGAACAGTGTCGTTCCTTTGCCGGCAAGAGAACGACAGAAAGCAGTTAAGATAGTCATGTCACTTATTGGAGTGCCTGATTTCAAATCCTGTTTTCACTTCCAACTCCAACTTTATTCTAATGTGCAATCTGGAAGCAACAGGTGATGCCTCCAGTACTTGGACACCTATCACCCATGTGGATAACTCAGATTGAGATCCCAGCTCCTGGCTTCAGCCAGGCCCAGTCCACACTGTTGTGGGAATTTGGGGAGCGAACCAGCTGGAAGATCTCTCTCCCTGTTTCTGGTTCCCTCTCATGCCTTTCAAAATAGTACAAATAAATAATTTTTGAGTGGAAAACAAAAGTGCACTATATCAGTGATTTCAATATGACCATGTTATAAAGAGGCCAAGTGAGAGGCATCCTACTGTGATGGTGAGGGCAACCCAGACTCTGGAGCCAGACTCTTCTGGTTCAGATCACAGTGACACAGCTTTCTGGAGGTCTGACATGGATCGACCTGTGAGATCAGTGTGTGCACAGGGTGGTTGCAAGGAGTACATTAGATAATGCTTCCCAAGTGCTTGGAGCCAGGCTCTTTATAAGTAGTGACACTATAATTCTAATGATGGCAGTTTCATTACTGGTGAGTTAGAATGTCATATGATTTAGATAAAACTTGAATCTTCTTCCACAGAACCATTCATATCTTTTAAAAATTATGACATTAACTTTCTTTCTCAAAAATAACTAAAGTTGTTCCTCATCATATGCGGTTACATCCCAATAAACCCATCATAAGTTGAAAATGTCATAAGGTGAAAATACATTGAATACACTAACCTACTGGACATCATAGTTTAGCAACACTATACGCTGTAAAGTATTGGTTGCCTTCTCTCATGATTGCCATCCAGGAGCTGCAGCTCACTGCCTCTGCTAGGCATCTTGAGAGTTTTGTACCATCTTGCTAGCCCAGGAAACAACCAAATTCAAAGCACATCATTTCTACTGAAAGTGTAGAAATACACATCCCGCAATCTAAGGAAGTAGAGCGAGTCCCAGCTACCACTTGTACCTGATATGAGTGAGAAATAAATTTCTATTATGTTAAACCACAAAGGATCTGGAGTTTATTTGTTTCAGCAGCTAGCATTACATTGCTAATAAAAGGGTAGAATGTAGAGAGTAGCTTTACCCAGTATAACAATGAGGGCCAACCCACAGGCATAACTCAATGTTCTTCACAGACTTAAAAAAAACAATAGACCTGCAGACAGATATCTCATTAGAAAGAATAATGAGAAAATATCAGACTACCTTGACATGTTACCAAGAAGTCTGGTCTCATTGTCTTCCAAAAAGATCCAAAGTCGCAAATATTCTGGGAAGCTACCTCATGAATTGAGGCATTTTCCAGGCAAAGGAGGTTCAGATAAGCTTTGAATAAACATCCAATTGTCTGGGTGCTTATTTAAAAATGACATAAATCTTTAGCCCTTTAGCAATATATTAGCAATGACTATCATTACAGTGGTTCTGGGGTGGAATCATCCATAACTAGAGGGGTGTAGAGCAGTAGTTATAAATTTCTTAGCAGAGGGAGAAATTGTTGGGTCTTCTGCAGGCCATTTTCTCTTTGTAATTCTTCCTAAACCATTACCTTATGTCAACCCTTGTGACAACTGAAACCCCATTCTGCATGACTTTTAAAATAGATATAGAAAGGACATGTCAGAAACAGTCACTGTGGTTGAGAAAGAATGAATATTTGATTTTAGTCAGAGCAAATGTTTATGTAAGGGGAAAATGTCTATAAGAATTTAATAGATTTAATGCCATTATAAAGAATGATTATACAAGACTGATGTCTGTAAAATCTAGTAAAAACATGCACTCCACCTTCCTTAGTAGACCCTGTCTCCAAATAAATGCTTAGTAAGTAGTCGAATCACTCGAAAGGAAGGATTTTACTGTCCTCCTGCTAAATCAGCTTTATGAGCCATTTGTTCAGCTCGCCCTGTGTCTTGTCAGGTGTGTCTTATGTTTACCGTACTTGTCAGCATTTGTTCTCACTTTTCACTCAGTTGACTTTTTAATGCATTGACAGCTTCCTTCATCAAATTTAATAGCCTTTTTCAGACAAAGCAATAACTGACTAATCAGGTCTTATTTGCAATAATCCTAAGGACCTGATTTCTTAGTGGTCTCCCCAACATTTCACAGCACATCCCAGGCCTATAAATGATGGTGATGCAGGAATCATCAGGTACGTGTGATGCCCATGGAAAGAGGCTTTCTCACGGGGGTGACTTGCACTGAAAAATTCCACGTCAGGACTTCCCTTTCTTTTTATTTCCTTTTATTTTTTAACTGATGCAAAGTGCTTGGGGTTTTTCGTTGTTGTTGTTGTTAGTTAATACCTGGAATTTTTTTCCCTGAAGACTACCCTAAGATTTAATTACATTATAAAGTTAAAGATTGGCAGCATTCTTACAAATATTTTATCACTGTGTTCATTGAGAAACATTTCAAACTTAAAACTCTGTGACAATTTAGAGTACAAGAAAAACTCTAAATATCTAACAATGAACAAAGAATCAAACTCCCACTACAGCATTGACTTTTTTAAAATCTCTTTTAATCTTTAAACAGTCTCCCAAGAGTGCCCTGAAGAAATCGCATCCCTCCCTCCCTTCCACTCCCTTCACTCTCCATTCGTAGACCATTCAGTTTCTAGGATGAATGATCAAGGCACTGTATGTATGTCTGCAATGATAAAAATGGGCTAAGCCACTTTCCGATCTTTATCCATAGTGAGGTCCATGTAAATTCTGATGGCATTAGAAAGCCACATGGGGGTAAGGTAACAGCCCAGGCCCTGCCTAACTGCCCCCAAGGCTATCGTGATTCAATGCTCAGCACAGACACAACAAAGTCAAAGCAAATCACTACTATTGCAACTCTCCAGGGAGCTCCAGAACATCAATGAAAGTTGTTGGTTAAGGCAGTCATTCAAAAGATTAAAATACACCGAGTTAAAATCATGAAATACAATTCTTCTTTAAACAATTGGGAGGGTGGAGTTTCTCTTTTTTTTTTTTTTTTTTTTTTGAACTTGCTATAATAATGATGTGAGCCTGACAAAACCAGGGCCACTGTGCAGGGCCTAAAGATGGTTATCATTGATGAATGCATTTATGTCACAATAAAAAGGAGAGATCCCTGGTCATTTCATGTATATGAGCCAATAAATGTCATTTGGTACTTAAGCCACTTTCTATGATGTGCAATTGCAGTTGTAACTGATAAACTTCTGCATGTATCACATTATACTGAAAAATCTATTTAACTCTTATCTCCCCAACTGGACTATAAATTTGTTGAGGATAAGTAAGAACTATGTAATTTACCAAATTTATATGCCCAGCTAAGTGTATGGCTCATTCAATGAAGTAGTCACTACATCAAGATATAGCGTTAAAGTGAATTTTAAAATAAATGTCTTTAATTAAAAATTATGACTGGATTGGGGCTGGCCCTGTGGTGTAGTGGGTAAGGCCACTGCCTGAAATGCTGGCACCCCATATGGGTGCAGGTTTGAGTCCCGGCTGCTCCACTTCCAATCCAGCTCTCTGCTATGGCCTGGGAAAGCAGTAGAAAACGGCTTACGTCCTTGGGCCCCTACATCCATGAGGGAGACCCAGAAGAAGCTCCTGGCTCCTGGCTTCAGATCATCGCAGCTCCAGCCATTGTAGCCATTTGGGAAGTGAACCAGTGGATGGAAGATCTCTCTCTCTCTCTCTCTCTCTCTCTGCCTCTCTGTAACTTTGCCTTTCAAATAAATAAATACATCTTTAAACAAATAACTAAAAGTAAATAAAATCTATGACTGGAACAGAATTAAGATTTAGCCTGTTGTATTCCAAATACTTCTGAAAAGCTTTATAAGCAACACCTTGAGAACCTGGGTGCCTTAGAATATAAAACATTCAGAAAAAAGAGGTTAAAAAATATTGGAAGATTAAAGAGTGAATGAGATAAGAGGATGTGTCAAAGAAACACAAAAGGCAATTCAAGTTAAAATGAGTAATGAAGACTGAACTCAAATCATAAAGTTGGGTCAATGAAATAAAAGAAAAAATTGAAAACCCTCTAACATACAGAGGAAAAAGATGAAATTTTTGCATTTTAAGAGTTAAGAAAGGGGCCGGCGCCATGGCTCACTTTGTTAATCCTCCGTCTGCAGCACCGGCATTCCATATGGGCCCCGGGTTCTAGTCCCGGTTGCTCCTCTTCCAGTCCAGCTCTCTGCTGTGGCCCGGGAAGACAGTGGAGGATGGCCCAAGTGCTTGGGCCCTACACCTGCACGGGAGACCAAGAGGAAGCTCCTGGCTCCTGGCTTCAGATCTGCGCAGCGCTGGCTGTAGTGGCCATTTGGGGAGTGAACCAGCAGAAGGAAGACCTTTCTCTCTGTCTCTCTCTCACCGTCTATAACTCTACCTTTCAAATAAAAAAATTTAAAAAAAACAGTTAGGAAAGTATACTGAAACATGTAGAAGAAAATAAAATTACAGGCTATTAACAAAGGATCAGTAATTGGTGGCATCATGGTTTTCATCTGTTCCATGGAGTACTAGAGACAACAGACTAATGTTTTAGAGTTTTTGAGAAAATGACTTATCTAAACTTCTTATTGGTAATTAATTATATTTAATAACTAAAAATGAGTTAGAGACAAAAAATATATTAGTGCATAGAAAATATATTAGCTACCAACCCTTTTTGAAAAGATCAGTTGAATGTGCATTAATGCCGATCAGCAGTACAATCAAAATAAAGAATTTCTTCCACAGAATTTACGGTTTAAAGACTATTAGGAAGTAGAAATACCAGTAAAGCCTTAAACATCCCCCCAAATTAGCACAAACCTAATTACAAAATAAAATGTCAGTGTCAGCTTTATTCTTGAAGTGGAAAATATATAATGCAAGAATATTCCTTTAATTTAAAAGAAGCTTTGTCAAAGTTAATCAAATTACAAGTATATTGAGAAGATCTCAGGAGAGTAAGTAAGAAGTAAAATTATATTAAAAACTTTAAACAAAGGAATGTGGAAAAATGGGATGATAGGAGAGAGAAAATTAGTAATAAAACAATTCAAGATAATAGCAAAGGATTGAAAGACATGAATTGACAAGATGGAAGTCTATTTAGTGTCCAACACAGTGTGAAATGTAGAAATCCAGCAAAGGACATCATTAAAATATCACAAAAATGCAAAGAGAAGATCTTAATAGCCTCTAGAGCAAAACGGGTAATTATCATAAATGAGAATTGCTTCCACTTAACGTGGTCATAAAGAATCAATAAAATAAGAGAGCAGGAACTCAGCTTGGCAGTGGAGCAAACCACCTCGTACAGGGGAAGGCGTGGCTGCGGCTCCCGGCTGCAGGCTGCAGCATCTTGCCAATGCAGACCCTGGGGGGCGGTGAGGATGGCTCAACAAATTGGCTTTCTGCCTCCCACATGGAGACCTGGATTGTGTTCCTGGCTCCTGCCTCAGGCCCCAGCCCAGTCCTAGCCACTGGGGCCATTTGGGAATTAAACCTGCGGATGGAAGTTCCATGTGTCTCTGGCTCTCTGCCTCTGAAATACGAGAGCATGCTTTAAAAAAAAAATAATAATGCTTTCAAAATACTGAAGAAAATTAGACTGTGGGACCTCAGATTCTTATATCCATATCAAAAATTAGAACAAAGAAATTTCAGGCACGTTATGTTTGAAATATTATCTCTCATCTCTGCCTCTCTCCAAAGAGCACCTGCAAAATACTTCTCCAAAAAAGAGGAGGTTAGCAATACAATAGGAATCCATGAATGATTGAAAACATGGGCCCAAACAAGAAGAGAGCAGAAGGAAGGGAATCCTTTGGATGACTGTACAGGAGCCCACAAGGCCAGGTTCCAGGGCCAAGTCATCCCCCTTGTCGTCTGTGTCATTGTGCTGGCACGATGAGAGTCAAAGGGAACATCCTTGTTGTTAATGAGATTAGCATGAGTAATGGTCTGTGACTGAGACGAAACAGTGGAAGAATAAAGAAGAACATTACTAACACAAATGGTTGTAGTGATGCTTGCTGGCTCTCTTTTGATCAGAAACTTGGAAAAACTGTATGGTCCCCATAGACAACAACAGAGAAGAAATTGCAAATATTCCAATAGAAATAAATTCTCTTCTATAGCATATGCTCTCAAATCTAAGATCCATGAATTTTAATTTGCAATTTATATAAGAAGGAAGGATAGACAAACAAGATTGGTGGTCTTGTTGATGACTCATATGTACAGCTGAAGTCACCAAATGCCACATCCTCAATAGTAAATAAAAAATAGACTTCCTGTGGAGACAGAGAGCAGGAAAACCAGTGTGCATCAAACTTGATGCTACTTGGACAGAAAAAATGCTACTTGCCCAAGAATTTGAACCAATATCTATTACTCAAGGAGGCTTGTGGAGTGAATTCACATTGTTAATGAGGTTCAAGAAACAGCACATTTATACCTTAAGTGACTTAATCTAGAGTGAGCTTAAGCAGATTGCTCTGCTTAGAATAGCGACATGTTGGTAACACCTAAGACGACTGGCAAATCCTTGTTGGAAGAACTCAATATTATGAACCCTTAACTATTAAATGGATCATATTTTCACAGTCGCAAAAAAGGGGGAAAATATGTCACCTAGCATGTATGACATAAGCTACGTAAATCCATACAACATCCCGGAGGGTAGACGTGGAAAGTTGGGGAATGGCTCCATCTGGGGAGAGGAATTAGTTTATTTAGGGGAAGGAAGTTCCCTTTTTGTTGTCTAGTGCGCTTTTCAAAGTTAACACAGACTCAGGACTTTGAAACAACATACCTGGGCAGGCATTGTGGCACAGCAGGTTAAGCCTCTGCCTGTGATGCCCGCATCCCATATGGACACCTGTTAGAGCCCAGGGCTCTCCATTTCCAATCCAACTCACTGCTACATAAATTTTTGAAATTTTGAAATAAGTAATTTCAAAATGTACCCAGGAAATGGTCTATCCAAATTAATGCAGGAAAATCTCCCCGACTCAAGCTCCTTACCCTAATCACACTGCAGACCATGTGCACAGTGCCTTTTCTACAAAAGCTAACATATTCATTAGTTCTGGGAATTAGAATATGGACATTTTTGAACAATAGTGGGTTTGGGGAATGGGAAATTATTCTGCAAATCCTATTGTTTCCTCTGAGTGTCGAGTATTATCTAATCAAGACATGAAAAATAAAATGTATTCTCTTTAAAGGAATTGTAAAGGCTCTCTGATCCTGCAGCTCCAGCTCTAGATCTATAGATGTGTTAGGAACACAAAAAAATGGAGTAAATGGAGTATATACAAGGCTATTCACTGAAAATTTTAATATTGAAATATTGATAAGAGAATGTGCATACCTAAAGGAACCATGAAAGGATTTATGCCCGCAAACTAAATGGAATCTTGGGTAGTCATTTTAAAAGAATAAGGAAATAGAGCAAGAATTGTGACACTGGGTTTAAGCTGCCACTTTGGACACACATTTCATATTGGATTGCCTCGTACAAGTACTGGCTCCTCTGCTTCCTATGCAGTTTCCTGATATAGTGCACCCTGGGAGGCAGAAGGTGAGGTTCAAGTAGTTGTGTCCCTGCCATCTTCGTGGAAGACACAGCTGGCCCTGTGCCAGCTATGGAAATTTGGGGAATGAACTAGTGTATAGACGATCTCCCTCTCTCTCAGTCTCTCTCTCTCTCTCTCTCTCTCTCTCTCTCTGTGTGTGTGTGTGTGTGTCTGTGTGCTTGTGTGTGTCACTGCCTTTCAAATAAATAAATAAAACTTTAAAAATAGAATGAAGAAGCCTGTTATGTGCCAATATAGAATAATCAGTAGATTAATTGTAAGGGAACTCCAAGATGGATGAACAATGAGAAGACACATTGATTCTAGCAGTGGGAAGATACTAGAGAAACAAAGGAAGGACTACATTCCCAGGGGACGGTGAGAGACACTTGCCATGGAGAATGGACAGAAGAGAGACTCCATAGAGTAGTGAGGAGAGTGGACAGACATTAGCTAGCAGCACAAAACCTGCAGTTCCCATGGCTGGTGGCTTGTGGAGAAACACCATCTTCCCTGGGCAAGGTGAGAGGAGCTTCCCATTTCCCATGCCACTGAGGTTTTGACTGAGGGAGAACTCCACGGTCCTCACTGAATTTGAGTCTGGCCTGGGGGGCCACTAGAGGGCAGGGATCTAGTGGAGGGCAGGCATCCACTTGGCTCCATGAAGGGAGGTTGCACTGCTTCCCTCTCCTCAACCCACCAAAAAACCACACACAGTTTGCTAGGCGGAGCTCCTACTGATAATGTGTCCTGACTTAAGGAACAGCAGGCAGCTGGCTCCAGGGGTGGAGAGCAGGCCCCCTGCAGCTGTGTCTGTGTGAGTCCTGCACCATTGGAGTCCAATGACCATGGGAAATCTGCATAGGCCATGGAATTGAGAATGGCATGGGGTATGGCTGGGTTCTTGGGCATTTGCTCCTCCAACTCCAGGCACTTGGAGCTCCCTGAAAGCTGAGGATGAACCTCAAGGAGGGCTTGACTGTCAAAGTATGAGGTGCATCAGTGCTCTATGCAATCCATGTCCTTAGTGGATGGAATACACAGACACTATGAGCTCACTCTAGGCTGTGAATCAATTGGTTCACACTGGTATAGAGAAGTGCTGAGATTGTGATCACACCAGCTGGCATCAACATTACACCCCCACCCCCTGCTGAGTATAGTCCAAGATCTACCATGCCCAATCTGGGTGTCACTCTAGACTTTTGTCCTACCCACAAAGGGCTTCCTGTTCCCAACCAGCACACACCTATTGATCTCTGGTGTAAGTTGCAGGAATTTTTCCAAGACACGGAGGTACATTTCCTTCAGAGGAGATAGCAACAAGTGATTCCTTAGATGTATAAAAAAGGATGCATTGGAAAAGAAATTCAAAATAATCATTGTAAAATTATGCAAAAACACAAAGAAGCAGTTACATGCAAAAAGAAAATCTGTACATGACATAGATGGGAAATTCTGCAAAGAGATTGAGATGTTGAAGAAAATCAAATCAAAATATTAGAAATTACTAATTCAATTTGTCAAATAAAAAATACAGCAGAAAGCCTCAACGTAAGACTTGGTGAGGCAAAAGAAAGAATATCCATGCTAAAGGACAAGAGTTTTAAAATACCCCGCACACACCCCTCTCTGCACAAAAAGAAGTTAGAAAAAATTGAAAACTGTGTTCAAGATCTATGGGATACCATCAAATGACCAAATACATGTGTCAAAGGAGTTCCTGAAGGTACAGAAAAAACCAATGGTTTAGAAAACTTATTCAGTGGAAAATAGAGAATTTCTCTGACTTGTAAAAAGATATGGACATCCAAATACAGGAAGCACGTACAATACCAGCTGGCATGATCAGAAAAGATTTTTACCATGACACAATGTAGTCAAACTTACCAAGATAAAACATAAACAAAGCATCCTAAAATGGGCAAGAAAGAATTGCCAGATTACCTTTAAAAAATTTCCAATTAGACTGACAGTAGATTTCCCAACAGAAACCCTACAGGCCAGGACAAAATGGAACAGTCCAAAATCTAAAAGAAAAAATATATCAGTCAACCCAGAATACTCTACACAGTGAAGCTCTCATTTATAAATGAAGGTGAAATGAAGGCCTTCCAAGAAAAGCAAAAACTGAAAGAATTTGTCACCACCTGGTCAGCTTTACAAATGATACTTAAAGATGTACCACACAGAGAAAGAGAGAGAGATAATATGCATTATGAAAGAATATGAAGCCAGAAAACCTCCTACTAAAAGAACAAAGGAGATTTAAAACAAGCAATAGGAATATTTATGGAAAACAGCAGGATCAAGTCATTACTTAGCCATAATTACCTTGAACATAAGTGTTCAAATACTGAAATTAAAAGATAGACACTGGCTCAATGTGCTAAAAAAAAAAAAAAAAAAAAAAAACCTAAACCCATCTGTATGCTGCTTATAAGATATATACTTCAGCAATAAAGATACTTACAGACTGAATGTGAAATGAAGGAAAAAATATTCCATGCAAATGGAAATTTAAAAAAGAGCAGGAGATGCAATTCTCACATCAGACAAAGTAGACTTTAAGACAAAACAGTTAAAAGAGACAAATAAGGTCATTATGTAATGATTGAGGGATCAATTCAACAGGAATATATGACTATGGTAAATGTGTATGCACCCAGCTATTTTAAACAAATGCTAATGGATCTAAAGGGAAACATAGGCTCCAGAACAATAATAATGAGGGATTTCAATACCACTCTTTCAATAATGGACAGATTAACCAGAAAAAAACTCAACAAAGCAATAATGGAGTTAACCCATGCTATTGACCAAGTGGATCTAATTGATATCCACAGACCAATTCATCCTATGGCCACATAATACACATTCTTTTCATTAATACTGGGAACATTCTCTAGAATACATATATTAGGCCACAAAACAAGTGTCAACAAATTCAAAAAAATTTAAAGCATATGATGTATTTTTCTTACCACAATGGAAAAAGGCTGAAAATTAACCACATAGGAAACTAGAAAATATATAAACCAATGGACACTGAATAATATGTTCATGAGAGAACAGTAGGTCAAAAAAAAAAAAAAAACCAAAAGGGAGATAAAAAAAATTCCTTAAAACAAATGAAAATGACGACAAAACAGATCAAAATGTCTGAGATACAGCAAAAGCTATGTTAAACAGATTTAGTTAAAAAGGCAGCTAAAATTGGAAAATTTTCAATAAATGATCTAACATTGCATCTTAAGGACCATGAAAAAGTAGAACAAACCAATACTAAAATTAGAAGAAGGAAAGCAATAATAAAAAAATTAGAGAAATAACAAGCAAAATTGAAATAAAAGTTACAGAAAAGATCAGAGAAATGCAGAGCTAGTTTCTTGATACACTTTTGGCACAACTCAACAAACTAAGGAGTAGAGATCAAAGACCAAAATTAATAAAATTGGACATGAAAAAAGATGTTACAAATGATACTATAGAAATTTTAAAAATCATTAGCAATTATTACAAATAGCTATATGCCAACAAGATGGAAAATCCGGATGACATGAATAGATTTCTTGACACATAAAATTTACAAAAACTGAGGCATGTAGAAATAGATAGCTTGAATAGACCAATAACCAAACTGAGACGGACTCAATAATAAAGACCCTTCCAACATAAATAAAACCCAGGACCAATGGTTTCACTGCTGAATTGTACCAAACTTTAAAAGAACTAATCTAAATTATTCTGAAACTACTCCAAACAATTTGAAAAGGAGGGATTCTACCCAAAATATTTCTCTCAGTTCAGTATTATCTTAATTCCAAAATAAGAAAAAGATAACAGCAAAGAGAGAACTATTATACCCAATTAACATAGATATAAAAATCCTCAATAAAATACCATCTAGTCAAATATGACAATAAATCAGAGAGATCATCCATCTGAACCAAGTAGGTTTCACCTCAGAGATTCAGGGATGGTTCAACATATGCAAGTCAATAAATATGTCACACTAATTAATTGAAGAATAAAAACCATATGATTATCTCAATAGGTGCAGAGAAAGTATTTGATAAACTACAACATGTTTTCATGATAAATACCTTAAAAATGTGAATAGATGAAACACACTCGAACATAATTAAGGCAACATATGACAAACCCACAGCCAGCGTCATATTGATACTAAGATTTGGAACCACACCAGGATGCCCACTGTCATCATTACTATTCAATAAAATTCTGGAAATTTTAGCCAGGGTTGCTAGGCAAGATAAAGAAATTAAAGGGATACAAGTTGGAAAGGATGAATTCAAATTACTCCTGGTTGCAGGTGACATGATCCTTTATTTAGAGGAACCAAAAGATTGCACTAGGAGACTATTCAAACTCACAAGAGAATTCTGCAGAGTTGCATATATAAAATCAACACACAAAAATCAATACTATTCATATACACTAATGATGCTCTGGCTGAGAAATAATTTGTAAGATCAGTTCTATTCACAATAGCAAAAAAAAATAATAAATACCTTGGATTAAATTCAATTGAAGATGTGAAAAATCTCTACAATGAAAGTTATAAAACTTTAAGAAAAGAAATAGAAGACACTAAAAAATGAAAAAATCTTCCATTTTTGTGGATTGCCCATACTACCCAAAGCAACTTACAGATTCAATAAGATCCCAATCAAAATACCAAGGATTTTCTTCTCAGATATAGAAAAAAAAACTCCAAAAATTCATATGAAAACACAAGAGACCCTGAATAAGCAAAGTAATCTTAAATAATAAAAACAAAACTGGAGACATTTCAATACCAGATTTCAAGACTTAGAACAGTTATAATCAAAACATCATGGTACTGGCACAAAAATTGGCGTGTGGACCAACTGAACAGAATAGAAACTCCAGAAATTAATCCATGCATCTCCAACCAAGTAATCTTTGACAAACAAGTTAATATCACAACCTAGTAAATTACAGTCTCTTCAACAAATGTGTTGGGAAAATTCCTACCTTACACCCCATATAAAAATCAACTCACAGTGGATCAAGGATTTAAACCAAAGACCTAAAACCACTACTTGAGGAAAACATACAATAATCACTAATCACTGCAAGACTTTGTAATAGGCAAAGATTTCTTTGATAAGACCCTGGGAGCACAGGCAATAAAAGTAAAAATAGACAAACAGGAAAGCTAAGAAGCTTCTGTACAGCAAAGGAAACACTCAACAAAGTGAAGAGGCAACCAACCGAATGGGAGAACATATTTGCAAACTATGCATCTGATAAATGAATAACATCCAGAATATATGAGGAACTCAAGAAACTCAACAACAATACAAACAATCAGTTAAAAAATTGGCAAATGAAGTGAACAGGCAGGTTTTTCCCAAATTATATAATACAAAAGGGCAACAGACAAAAGAAAAAATGTTCAAGATCACTAACCATCAGGGAAATGTAAATAAAAGCAACAATGTGAAGTTACTTTATCCCATTTAGAATGGTTGTCATCCAAAAATGAAGAAAAAAAAAAAACAAAGGATTTGTAGAAAAAGTTACCCTAATACATTGTTGCTAGGAATGTAAAGATAAAACCATTATGGGAGACAGTATGGAGATTACACAGAAAAGTAAAAATAGATCTACAATATGACCCAGCTATCCCTTACCAAGGAATATACACAAAGGAAATGAAAGCAGCATATGAAAGAGTTACCTGTACCCCCATGTTTGTAACAGCTAAATGCACAATTGCTAAGATATGGAATAAACCTAGGTATCCATCAGCTGATGAATGGATAAAAAAATGATATATTTACATTATGGAATCCTACTCAGCCATAAAAAAGAATGAAATCCTGACTATTGCCACAGAATGGATGCAACTGGAGACCATTATGTTTAGCAAAGTAGCCACACTCAAAAAGATAAATAACACGTGTGTTTCTCTGACTTGTGGTAACTAATATATAAAGTATAAAAAATTAATGTACATGAATAAAATTGACATCTTAGGATTTGATTATTTTTTACAGCCCATGTCTATAGTCATAATGAACACTTGTCTTTCTACTTCTTAATTGTTGACCCCTTCATTTGGTGGAGCATCAAGCCTTTGACTATAAAGTAAATTAAAATATATTATTGCAAAAATTGAAAAAGAAAAAAGGAAAGAAGGAGTAGTGAGGGAAGGAGGGAAATATATATCATTATATTCTTAGAATTTTGTCTATGAACTACATAAAATCTCTTCTCTCCATATTAATAAAAATTGACATTTAATTGTAAAGACACAAAGACAAGACACAAAAACTGTATGTATGTATATGTAGATTGCAAAATAATATATATCTTTATTCATTGGATTACTTAGTCATAAATTATCTCTAAAGGATACCCAGGAAATCAATAACAATGGCTACTTCTCGAAAAGAAATAACAGACCCAAGAGATAATGAGAACAAAGATTCTTTGCTATATGCCTATTTGTGCCTTTTAAAGCTAGAGGACAAGGAAAAGGTTATTAGCAAGCAATGGATCTGGTTGTCCACTGAATACCTTCTACATTGATTATTAAGTGTTAAAGTTGACAAAGTATTCGGTTATGTAATATTATAGTTGGTGAAGGAAATTCTATCCTTCAAGTTTTTTGTTTGAGTATGGACAATAAAACCATTCTTTAAATTGTGAGTGAATATGTGTTATCAAATTTTGTCAATTTAATATCATCTACCTTTGTATTTAAATTATTTGCTCTTTGATGGTTTAGATGCTCCAAACAGGCCTGAGCAACGGTATCCCTGCCAATGTTTCCTTGTTTTCAACAGTGCGTGTTTTGTGGATAAAGACATATGTAATTCACAAATGCATAAGTACATGTTTGTTTTGTTATTCAATATGTTGTTTCTTGCCATTATATCTTTGAGGATTACACACTTTTACAAAAGGAACTAACTTGTAATCTTTTTAAAATTTAAAGAAACTTTTTGTTTATTTGAGAGATGAAATAGAGACCAGAGAGAAAGAGAGAACTCCCATTCATTGGTTCACTCCCCAAATGCTTGCCATGGCTGGGACTGTTGGGCCAAACCAAAGCCAGGGGTCAGGAACTCAATCCAGGTCTCAAGTGTGTGGCAAAAACCCAATTACTTGAACCACAATTGCTGCCTCTCAGGGTCTATATTAGCAAGAAGCTGGGATATGGAATGGAGTTAGGAATTGAATGCAGATACGATAATATAAGACACAGGTGTCTTAATTGACGGCTTAACTGCTAGGCCAAATTTTTTTTTTTAGATTTTTAAATATTATTAGAAAGGCAGATTTCAGAGATAGACTGAGAGATAGAGAGATCTTCCATCTGCTGGTTCACTCCTGAAATGGTTGCAACAGACTGTGCTGAGCCAGGACAAAGCCAGGAACTAGGAGCTTCTTCCAGGCCTCCCACCTAGACAGAGGGACACAAGCACTTGGGCCATCTTCCACTGCTTTCCCAGGCACATTAGTGGAGAGGTGGATAAGAAATGGAACAGCCAGGACTCGAACTGGTGCCTATATAGCATGCCAGCACCACAGGCGGCGGCTTTTACTCATTGTGCAATGTCAGCCATGCTAGGCTGAATTCTGACCCCTGTTTTTTTTAGCCTGGTTTATTGAACTTGACCTTGAATTCTACTTGCTTTGACTTAACATTGTCTCTTGGTTTCTTTAATTTTTATCTCATAAAAATATTAGTATACTTTTATTGGTAACTATTTGAATATATTTTAAGATGGTTATTTTAAATAAGTGACAGTTGGATTTTGTTTCAGACACTAATTTGAGCATTTTGTCTTTAAAAACTTGAATTAATATTTAAAAAGTGATTAACGTGGAGCAGGATTGTGATCCACGAATTAAGCCGTTACCTGGAACACAAACATCCCACATCAGAGTGCCAGTTCAAGTCCTGGTTCCTCCACTTCCTAAACAACTTCCTGAAAATTTGCCTGAGAAGACAGCTGTAGATAATAGCCCGAGTACTCTGGACGTTGCCACACACAGGGAGACCTGGATGGAGTTCTTGGCTCATGGCTTTAGCCTGGCTCAACCCCAGCTTTGCAGGCATTTGGGGAGTGAATCAGTGAATTTGATGGACAATCTCTCTCTCTCCCTCTTTTTTCTATCTATCACTTTGTGTTTCAAATATATAAATGTTATAGAAGAGTGATGTTTCAAATAGCATGAAATCTAAAACACATCAATTTCAAATATATACCATAAAAAACTGAGGAATAGTATACATTACACAACTTCAAGGTCACTCATAAGTGTTAGTACTATAAATAATAAATAGGAGTATGCCAACAATCCTAGACCATGGAAAATGTTACACCACAGATAGCAAACACATGCGTAGTGAAGAAAATCACCTCAAATAAATGAACCTAAAATGGAATGTGCACTGCTCTTCTCTGGACATGACAGAATAAAGGATAAAACTAAAATTGAAACACAATAAAAGTGAGAACACTTTTAGGAAACTTCAGGGGACAAGGTTTGACCAACCTTAGAGACATAGCCATAGTTTAAAAATGATTGATGATTAAATGAACAAGAATGAACATGAGAAAATCAGTATTCACTTTAAGAAAACAAAAAAGAAATAAATATTTCTTGTATAATCCAAAAAATTAAAAAGTAATGTAGATTCAGACTAAAATGTGATAGAGAATAAACCACTATACACTACATAAGATACATGAATTTCTGTTAGATTTGCAAATAGAGTTATAGAGAAGCCAAATAAATCCACTTCACACAATAATTAATTTAAAATTAGATCAATTAAATTAAATAATTTATTAAAATTAATATAAAATTATATATTTAATAAAATCTATTGTTTAAAATGTATTTAAATGCAATTGGTTCTGGAAATGGTCAAGAGAAATATGCAAAAACAAAAAAAATACACTACTTTAGTATTTGTTACATTTGCTACTGATAAATAGCAAAAACGCAACTTCTACGATGCATTTTTTAATCACTTATTTATTTGAAAGGCAGAGTGACAGAAAGACCTCCCAGGATCTGCATTAGCAGGAAGTTAGAGTCAGAAGTTGGAGGTGGGTATCAAACCCAAGCACTTTGATATGGGAAAAAGGCATCTTAACCAATATCCTAACTATTCAGCCAAACGCCAGCCCAACATTTCAGTATTGAAAATCAATTAGAATAATCTTTATTCTGTGCCTATTATTACTATCTGCAACTTTTCCATCAATTTTGTCAGGTTTGGCCATATTAAATAAAAATTACAGGAAAACATTGTTAGCACACCTACATAGGCTCAAACAAACCACTTCCAACCAAACTGCCATCATTCATGCTAAATGCCATGCAAGCAAAATGAAACTCTAAGAAAGCAGATACATTCCAAACAGACCAGCTTTTCCTAAAAACAAGAGATTCCCTTCTACATGAACCGGGTAGTAATAATAAGGAAGTCCCCTCTGTTTTTAAATCATACACAAAAGTATTTTTGAAGGAACCTGATGCTAATCAGGGTTTGTTTGTTCTCTAGTGTTCTGTTTCTTTGTTCTCATCTGTATTAGTCTGCTTTCCACTGCCTTAGTTCAAATACCTGAGAGGAGCTTCCTGAGAAAGGACAGGTTTATTCCAGCTTATGGTTTGGAATTACAGTAGGATCAGGCGGCCCCATAGCCTAGCACCTGCACAGGCTGCTCATAGCCATTGCAGAGGAACAATCACGTGGTGAGCCAGGAAGCAGAGACAACAGTGGGCAGAACTTTGAAATCAAAAGAACCAACCTCTCCTGAGAAACACTCTCTGAGGGCACACACTCAATGAACTAAAGACAGGGCTGGAGCGGTGGCATAGGATGTTAAGCTGCTGCTTGCAGCACTGGCATCCATATGGGTGCCGGTTCAAGTCCCAGCTTGAGACAGAACTAGAGATTCTAATTTAATTCTGTTTAAGTCCAAATCCTGTATAAATTTTTTTTCTAAAAAAAGGAAAAAAAAAGTTTTCAGAGAAGCACAATAGAAGTCACACAGTTAAAAGAAATATAGATGGCAGAAATACAAATAAACCCAAAATATTTTTAAATAAACTCAAATATTTTTAAAATAAACTGGGAAAATTGATGAACTCCAAGATCTACCCAAGAAAGAAAATTCAAACAAAATTGAGCATCAGAAATATTCCTATATGCATATATTTGTATCACCAAGTTAGAATGAATAGAGCATGTGATTTTTCTTTTTTTTTTTTTTTTTTTTTTTTGACAGGCAGAGTGGACAGTGAGAGAGAGAGACAGAGAGAAAGATCTTCCTTTGCCGTTGGTTCACCCTCCAATGGCCGCCGCGGCTGGTGCACTGCAGCCGGCACACCGCGCTGATCCGAAGCCAGGAGCCAGGTGTTTCTCCTGGTCTCCCATGGGGTGCAGGGCCCAAGGACTTGGGCCATCCTCCACTGCACTCCCTGGCCACAGCAGAGAGCTGGCCTGGAAGAGGGGCAACTGGGACAGAATCCGGTGCCCCGACCAGGACTAGAACCCCGTGTGCCAGCGCCACAAGGCAGAGGATTAGCCTAGTGAGCCGTGGCGCCAGTTCGAGCATGTGATCTTTATATCTTGCGTATTTCAATGTGTAGAATACTTGGTAGTCACTGTGTGGATAAAATCTGAGCAAATATCCTTTCTGATATTGGGGAAAAGCATCCAATCACATGCACAATATAAGAGACAATTCAGGCCAGTGCCATGGCTCACTAGGCTAATCCTCTGCCTGTGGTGCCGGCACTCCAGGTTCTAGTCCTGGTCGGGGCACCGGATTCTGTCCCAGTTGCCCCTCTTCCAGGCCAGCTCTCTGCTGTGGCCCGGGAGTGCAGTGGAGGATGGCCCAGGTCCTGGGGCCCTGCACCCACATGGGAGACCAGGAGAAGCACCTGGCTCCTGGCTTCGGATCAGCGGGGTGCACCGGCTGCAGTGCGCCGGCCACAGTGGCCATTGGAGGGTGAACCAACGGAGAAAGGAAGACCTTTCTCTCTGTCTCTCTCTCACTGTCCACTCTGCTTGTCAAAAAAAAAAAAAAAAAAAAGAGAGAGAGAGAGAGAGAATTCAAGCTACGGTTAAACCAAAAAGTTCTTGTTGCAATAGTCAATAATGCCGAAGTTAGAAAATACAGCAGCCTCCTTTGGTGTGACCAAGAAAAGCATCACAGTCCACAACCAGAAGTGGCCTTGGGACTCAAAGTAAAAAGGAAACGGGGAAGAAAAAAATACCAATAATTATAACTCAGCTGTAGGGCAAAGAGTTAAAGGAAATATGTGAAAATCTCTTCTCATCCCTCCCTTAATCAGCCTCCAGTGATATTTTCAGCAAAGATCCTTTGGAATTTTCCTCATGCTTCTCTTTCCACCCTCAACAATATGAGAAATACAGATTTATCAGCACAAAGGGGAAATACTTGGGACTCCCACTCACTCTTCCAACTCACCAAATGTAAGCACACACAGTGAAGTAGAAAAAAGACAGGGAAGACGGGGGTTGGTGATGAGGGATGTGCAGCCAGGCCTTGGCTAAGACACTGCTTAGGACACTCACATCCCATATCTGAATGCCTAGGTTGAAATCCTAGCTCCACCTAGAATTCCAACTTCCTGCTAATGATGTTCCGGGGAGGCAGCAGGTGATGGCTCAAGTACTTGCTTTCATTTTTTAATATGTGGTATTGTTCCACACAGCTTCCCTTTTTTATCTATTTACTTTTTTTCTTCATTTTATACTTGATTTGGATACTTAGTCTCAATTTCCCTCCTTTATCTCTCAGCTGTCATCAGTGTTTATCTGGTATTTAAAAAGCAGAGACAGATGTCAGGGCTACTCTGTGTTACATACTGGTTATTTCCATAGGGAAATAATTATTGAATACCTTTGTAATATATTTCACATCTGTTTGTAAATGTAAAAATATAGTAATTCTTATTGCCAAATGTTCTTCCTTTTACAAATGATGTGTTTTATTCTGTTTCCCTTTTCCTGAGTTTTAATGGTCAATGGAGAATTATACCCCAACCTGCATTTCCCAGTCTAATGATAAACTCCCTATCTTTTTTTCAACTGTGCAGGAAATGTGACATTGGCTCCACAAATCAACAAAGCGTCAAAATATCTCTACCTAAAGAGTATCCAAAGTGAGTGCTTCATAATAGATGGAGAGGAAAAATCCATGGCTGGCTGGGTGGACGGATGAAATGATGGATAGATAGATGGATCTGGTATACCTTCACAAATTCCTTTTGATCATTCTCACAGGTGAGATTATTCATAGTTGTTATGAGCATAGTGTCTCAATTTGTATTCCAAATTCTTGGTCCTATAGAGATAAGAATTCAAAGCAGAGATATAAATACAGTGCACAAGTGACAGCAGCATTTACTTAAAAAAGAGAGAGAGAGATTATGGGCCACCCTACAAGGAGAGATACTCATATTTCATAGGTCAGGGTTGATGTGAGGAAAGAGAGTGTGAGGAGGCCAGAGACAGACCCATAAACGTGGCCCAAAAAGCATAAGGATGCTTTCACATGTTATCAGTCTCTTTTGAAAGAAATGGAGTGGTGCCTTCATTGAGTACACACATTTAGCATGTGAGAGGCTGTTTGAAGGTTTCAAGGCTCCCCCGCATGGAGTGTAACTTCCACATGGCCATCATGATGTCTCCTCCTGCCTGGGTCCAGGTGAGACACAGATGCATTACGCAAAAGTGGGCATACTAGATTGACAAGTTAGAGGGTAGAGTTAACAATGAAGTGATACACAGAAATTATGAGAAAATATTCCATCTCAACTATTCCTACCTGATCTTTCTGCCTACTTCCCCCATATCAATAGTAAGCTGACAATTTCTAATATTTGGTACCAATTCATAAAATATTATATTACAATTGCTTCTTCTCTAAGTGCACAAAACATATAGATGCATGAATATATTGTGATAAATGACATTGAAATGTGATATGCACACAACATTTTTTCACAGCAGTAAAGTATTAAACACAAGTAAAATTATTTGGATGAGACTGAGTAACTTTGCTTTTATAAACAAAGCCTGTCCCAGTTGGAATTAGTGTTCCTTCCTCTCCGCTAAAGACAAGAATCTCTTTTTCAAGGATGGCTTTGAAAACTATTTCCTCAACAGCTTGGTACAGGTGTTAACAGGAAAAGAACATTGCTTGGAGCAATTCTTTGCTGAACAAGGGAGGGTGTAACAGGACTCTTGGTAAAATATGGTCTTGATCCAGCGGCAGGAAGGGCCTGCTGAATCATCAAAACCACAGCGGGGAAAACTGGATGTTGCTCATTAACTTGTTGAAAGGTGGCTTCATTAGGCAGGCCAATCTATAATGCTAAAGCATGCACAGTTATCTTGTTGTGAAGCACAGAACTTTTTTTCTAGAGTATTCTTGGTACTAAGCTTTAGCTAAAGTCAGCAAGTGATGTTATGAATTTTCATCCACTTAGGCTAACAACTGAAAGCAATTGAAGTTTCAGAAAAGCCATATGCAATTGTGAAATGGCACAGCAGGGAATTACACATCTAAAATGATGTTAATTAATTTTAGTGTGGTTTTCTCAAGAAGCTGGGATGGGGATGAGTCTAAGTATATTTGTTTCAAAATAGATGTTTATATTTTTGGAGTTTAATGAAAAACAATGGAAATCTGCATAGCATCTCAAATAAATGCAGGTGTGACACAATAATTAGTGAGCTTTGTGAAATTGGCAATGTCTGATCATTTTCACCCATGAAAATGGCAATTTCTATACTAACCAAATATATCCGATAGATTTCTAAAACTTTAGAAAATCAACCTACTAACTTCTTCAAAAATACATCCAGCTATTTTCATTTTTTGTTGAAATTATATATCCTCTCCCCTATACTCAACATCCATGAGAGCACTCCATAGTGCTACATCTGTCCTCGTATGATAAAATACAATAGAAGTTAAAGTCGTTTCACTAACTTTGAGAGAAAGAATCAGGGATAAAAACAGAGAAGGGAGAAAGAAGGGGAATGAGAAAGTCAGAGGAAAACAGGGTCTGAAAAACAGTTGCATGCAAAAGACAGATGAATTTTCATAACAGTAATAAAGGAAGAGCTCATGAATGTCGGTGATGCTAAGATTTAAAAGAAACCCAAAGGGAGGTCAAACCTGTTGCAAGAATTTGGGGAACATTCCGTATTCAACCTGGATGCTGTGTGCAGTGATTCTGTTCAAGCTACTCTGATTACTCCTAAAGGAGTTTGGAGTATATTATTTAAGGCTATATTTTCTTCAAGTTTCATGTGTTTAAAATATAAGAGTCCATGAAATAATCTCGGTCAGCCCACGAAACAGGCTCAGATGCTCATTGCCCAGTTGTGTTTAGGTGGAAGAGCACCTGGATGCAGTGGGCCATTTTGTAGAATACCATGAAATATGGAATTATTAAACCAAATAATTATTAAACTTAAATAGGCTAAATGTGTGTCTGTGCCAAGTAAAATATTGCATTTCAGTTTGATGTAAGGACACGAAAAAAAGGAAAATAAGTTCATTACTTACATTCCCTCTTCAAAAATTGCCGTTATTTAAATTTCATTAAAAAAAAAACTTGACATGGTTTATCAAACACCAAAGTTTCATAATATCTGAGTTCCGAACAACTATCCCAAAAGAACTCCTTCAAAGGGTTATACAAAAATATAAAATAATAATTTGTTTTAAAAGAAATTGATTTCCTGTCTTTAAAGTTCCTGTCTAGATTTTATTTAGAGTTTGTCAATTTTGTTTCAGTTGGGAAGATTCCCCTCCAAAACTATTCCCTTTGTAATAGTGTTCTGAGTTCTAAGCAAACAATTGTCATAGAGGTATTTTGATAGCTAACTGTAAGACCAAAAAATTTAAAAGGCATCTTTATGATGTATGTCTTCACTTTATGAACTTCAAATTGGATAGTAGAGTTTATTCTAACTTAGTTTCCATATCATTCTCCACTGTCGCTTTTCCTAATTTATAACCCTGCTCTGGAAATCAGGCAGCTCAGTGGGCTATTTTTAATGTGAAGAAAACTAAACAAAAGCCCTTACAGTACTGCTCAAATATCTAAAATATTAAACAAAAGTCTATTGACACAGAAAAATAACCAAACAACTGCTAATGATTTTCCTATAATTTCCGTATTTTTAATCCTATTTTTCCTAAAGAGCTAGCCAAATTCCAGGGGATGTTTGGTTTCCTCACTTGGGACATGAGCCCCGGTCCTGGGGTGCAGCTGCAGCTCATTTGCAGCAACAGCGTCCCTAAAGCTAAAGAGGGCCTGGGAGGGGGCACCCCCCACCCCCTTCACCGACTTTTCTCGAACCGGATTAATCTGCACATAACAAGGAAACCCTGCGGAGGTGGTGATGATCGAACGGAATAGGAGTTTGAAATGAAAGTGAAATGGTGTCCAGCTGGACGAGTATGCGAGACAAGTATCGAGAACACTTCATTAAAATGATGTCCTTGCTTCTGTCCAAGTGTGGCTTACTACTAAGAGAGCAGCCTGCCCCTGGAGTCTAGTCAAATACATACCAAAAGGAAAATCATACTCCTGTTGAGGGCCAAAAGCAATCAAAGTGCGCCATCCTGAAAAGAGCCTAGAGCACCTTGACTTGGCAGATACCATACAGAGTACCTCGTGGTTCCAATGAAGGATTCTCGGAGGACTAAGGCTCGAGCCTTGACGCTAACTCCCTTTCTGTCCTTTCGAGTGTCTTGCGTGCCGTGCTTAAAGATTTTCTTTTCTGCTATTCTGCTTTGGAACTGGAATGCTTCTTCGTGGAGACAGGGCTTGGATTTGAATGTGCCATACCAGGGGGGGAAAAATCCCTTTATTGTTACCAGGGTATAGAACTATGCTGTCTACATTATTTTGACTATATAGCTCGTAGGTTAATTCACTATTTTCAACATAGACTGAGCCATCATGGAGAAGAAATAGGGCAAAATAAATAAATAAATAAATCAAAATTGTGGGCCTTGTTGCCCTACTGGGCACCCACTCCCAGCCACAGCAGATCGGCAGCTGTCGAGTCTCAGGCTCCAGCAGCACAAATCTGTGCTTTTGTTAATGACCTATGTTTGCAAGTCTGTGGATGGTAGTCCTGTTAATGACAAACATTTGGTGCCCTCAGAGAAATTCTGCATTAATAAAACCTACAAAGCACAATGCTGTCCCTTTGAAGTTGCTGCTAAACATGTAATGTTAGCTTGCGAAGCATTAGATGAGGAAATGAGCTCGATAAGGCCTCTTGCAGTAATAGCTCTAAATGGATTATTTCCTTCCCAAAAGAAACTTGCCAGGCAGCCCTGTGGGCTTACTTCCGAAGACTTTGCTCTGCCCAGGAATCTTATCACAAGGAAATGAACAGCAAAAACCCAGACAAACGCGATAAGGCACACTCGCGAGATACTGATGCAGTCATGAGAGGCAGCTTTTCTTCAAGACCCTAAGGTGTCCTGAGTGCTGCCCCAAGGTGAGTAGTCACGTAAGCTATCTTCAGCAAGAGGGCACGAAGAACAATGTCTTTCAAGGTTATCATAGTCCATGGTCAAGCACAATTAGTATCACACGAAAGAAGGTGAATTCCGAGCTGTGTATGTTGCAACAGGAGAGACGTTTTATTTGGAAGTCATGTGAAAATATGTAAAGAACAATCTTTCGGCCGGCACCGCGGCTCACTAGGCTAATCCTCCGCCTGCGGCGCTGGCACCCCAGGTTCTAGTCACAGTCAGGGCACCGGATTCTGTCTGGGTCGCTCCTCTTCCAGTCCAGCTCTCTGCTGTGGCCCGGGAGTGCAGTGGAGGATGGCCCAAGTGCTTGGGCCCTGCACCCGCATGGGAGACCAGGAGAAGCACCTGGCCTGGATCGGCACAGCGTGCCAGCTGTGGCGGCTATTTGTGGGGTGAACCAACGGAAGAAAGACCTTTCTCTCAGTCTCTCCCTCTCACTGTCCACTCTGCCTGTCACCAAAAAAAAAAAAAAAAAAAAAAAAACCCACAATCTTTCAAAACACTTCCACAGAACACATCCTTGAATTGTATAAGACTTTAATAAGACTTTATTTGGAGATCATTCATCTGCATAATCTGAAATCACATTTTCTATTGATAATTTTTAAAACTCTTTTTCTGATCTTTGATTATGGATCAACAACAAAAGATCAATCTTACTTTAAAATAAAAAAAAATAGCCCATTCAAGAAATAGCATTTTCTACATTCCTTGGACTTTTTCAATCAGTTTTATCCACAAGAAGAAAAGAAAGACTTTGGAACTGGGAGGATTTGTGGTTTGGGTTTCTGTGAAGACAAAACCACTTCTTACCCAGAATCACTCTGTGGTGAGGTCAGCTCTGTTTGAATGCATTGTTCCTACAGTGGATCTCAGATGAATGTATAAATATCTGTTTAGAATGTCCAGTTTCCTTCTAAATTTGTAGTTCTTCCCACATTTATTCTGGCCCAAAATGGAATCCAATTTGCTATTACAAACTTTAAAAAGAATTGTTACTCTAATAAAAGAACAGGATTGAGGCACTGGAATCATTACCACTCTCTTCTCTTTTCAGAAAATACATTGGTAACAATCTAGAAATATTTGTGTTATGAAACACGGGCTTAAATAAACTCAACCTAAATCTCAAACACCACAATTTATTAGAATGATGACTCTGACGGCTTTCCCCTTGCCACTGAGCCTTTGGAAAAGAGAAGTCAAAGTCTCATTTTTCTTTTACTGTATAATTTCATAACCCCTTTTATAGACCTTGAAACATACAGGTGGCCAAGGTGGTAGTCACTGAACATTCTCTATTCTGTTAGTGTGTGCTCCAGTAACTGCACATTGAGAAGATCATCTCACCCTAAAGCTTCCTATTGCTTCCTGCTCCCCAGGTGACTCCCAATTCCAGACCATCCAGTTAAAGAAACTCACACTATGACTCATAAGCAACAGCACAGGTAGATGCGAGTGCAATATTCTCCAGCTCAAAAAGCATGCAGAGAATTTGGGACAAGAAAGTTATTTGTTGTGGGAGACCTCCCTGTACATGTCCAGTAAATGCTAGCAGCACCACCACCACTCCTAATCGGCCATGGCAATCAGAAATGTCTGTAGACACCACTGAATGGGAAGCAGGTGCAGAAGCACTGTATCAGGAACAGCAATGATCCACCTGCTCGCCCTCAAAGCACAACTTGCGTTTGCCAGCTGATCTTGAATCTGATCTTCAAGACAAAAGCCAAGTCCCCTTTCCAGCGTATTAGAAAACTTCCTCAAACCATTAATAATTCTGAGGAGGGTTGATGGAAGTTGCTTATTTTCCAACCTGTTAAGCAGGCAAAGATGTAAGTATGCATGCTATAATTCACATTTAATTCAGGTAATTGTAGGCTAAGAGTTGCCTAATAGGCTTTCTTGACAGATACAATTACTTCAATTCCTTCTAACATCTCAAACATAATCAAGGCACCATTATCAGCCTCATTTTATAGATGTGATAAATGAAGTGGCTTGCCCAGTGTTACCTAGCTAGTAACTGAGAGAGCAGGAATCAAAATACAGAAATTCTAACATTTAATTCAACCCTTTTTATATTATTCTACCAACCAACACAGATGACTTTTATCCTGATAAGATTAATTTAGTCACTAAATTGTAAGTAAATCCCTGTGTGCCATGCACTCAGGATATAGCGGTGAATAAAACAGACCAATCTCCTTCCTCATGAAGCCTGTATTCTTATATATAAGAAAAATAAATAAAGAAAATGCATAGCATATTAGATTGTGATAATACTTCAGGAAAAAATGAATCATCAAGAGGAATAGTGTGAGAGGGCAGAATTTTAGGCAGTTAGGGGAGGCAGAGGGGCCGATGCTGGCTGCTCCACTTCTGATACAGCTCCCTGCTAACTATCTGGGATAACAGTAGAGGGAGAGCAGAGCTCAGGCCCCTGCACCCACCCATGTGGGAGACCCAGAAGAAGCTCCAGGCCCCTGGCTTTGACCTGGCTCGGCTCTGGGTGTTGCCACCACTTAGGAAGTGAACTATCGGATAGAAGATCTTGATATCTCCCCCCACTCCCCTTCTCCCTCTCCATCTCCCTCTCCCTCTCCCTGTTTGTAACTCTGACTTTTAAATAAATAAATAAATATTTCTTTAAAAAGTCATAGGGTAACCAGGAAGTTTGTCATGGGGAAAGTAATGTGTGTATATCTATGAAAAGACTATTCCAAAGACGATAACCGTTGCAAAGGTTAAGAACTTTCCTACAGGAAAAAAAAAAAAAAAAAACTTCAATTAATGATCATTGAATACTTTAATAGAAGTCAGGGACAAACAGAAACAAACATTTAGAAAAAAAAATTCCCCAAAGAGCTTTCAAGCTCCAGGGCATCCAGACAATTAACTAGATAATAGGTGCATATACCTTTGCATGCATGCAATAATCTTTCAAAAAATTCTTAAAAATGAAACTAGAAGATGAATTGGTTTCAGTGCAAAAATGTTTGAAATCTATGCATAACTTTTTCACAGTATGCATTTTCTTTTTTAAAAAAACTTATTTATTTAGAAGGCAGAGTTATGTGAAGAGTAGGAGAGAGAGAGAAAACTTCTGACCATGACTCACTCCCCAAATAGTCAGAATCACCACAGCTGGGGCAAGCTGGAGCCAGGAGCCAGGAGCCCCCCCTGGATCTCCCACTTGGGTAGCAAGGGCTCAAGCACTTGGGCCACCTTTTATCACTTTCCCGGGAGCGTTAGCATGGAACTGGATGGGGACTGGGGCAGTAGGGACTCAAACTGTTGCTCATATGGGATGGCAGCATGTCCCTGGCAGCTTAACCTGCTGCACCACCACGTTGGCCCCCACAAGGAGAGTTTTCCATGAACTTTTTGAAAATTTCTCATATAGCACATGAAAGTTAAAAGTTGTTTTAACAGACAAGGGAAACACCGTTAAGAGGAACATATGTGTGGTGAGGGACTGCCAGAAGATCGTGTTTGGATTTGTGGATTTTGCAATAAAAACTGTGTTTTCAAGGGAAACAAGCAGATTGTACTATATATGTGAAGGGTCTTCAAAAATTCATGAAAAAACTGATATTATAAAAAACTGTGCATAGCCAGCACCGCAGCTCGATAGGCTAATTTTCTGCCTGCGGCGCCGGCACACCGGGTTCTAGTCCCGGTCGGGGCGCCGGATCCTGTCCCGGTTGCTCCTCTTCCAGGCCAGCTCTCTGCTGTGGCCTGGGAGTGCAGTGGAGGATGGCCCAAGTCCTTGGGCCCTGCACCGCATGGGAGACCAGGAGAAGCACCTGGCTTCAGATCAGCGCGGTGCGCATCGCACCAGCCTTGGGGCCATTGTGGGGGGTGAACTAACGGAAAAGGAAGACCTTTCTCTCTGTCTCTCTCTCTCACTCTGCCTGTCAAAAAAAAAAAAAACTGCATAAATTTCAAACATTTTTGAACCAAAACAAGCTTATCTTTGAATTTCATTTTTTCTATGAACTTGTGTAGTCCCTTTATGCCAATGGTATTTTGAGAAAGTTCCAGATGGAAGACATAAGATTAGGTTAGAGCTGGGCTTTTGGCACAGCAGTTAGGATGCCGTTTGCATTGCCCTCTTCCCATGTTAGAGTGCCTAGGTTTGTGTCTTAGCTGTACTGACGATTCCAGCTTCCTGTTAATGTGCTCTCTGGGAGGCAGTAGGTCAGACCCCAAGTAGTAGGGTTTCTGCCACCACATGGGAAGCCTTGATGATGTTGCTGTACCTCAGCACTGGTCTGGCCCATCACTGTATGTTGCGGGTATTTGGGGAGTGAATCAGTAGATGGAAAAATCTTTCCTGGGTGTGTGTGTGTGTGTGTGCCTTTCAAATAAATAATAAATTTAAAATTAGAATTCATATTGTACAAGAGGTCTTTTTTAAAAAATTATTTATTATTCATTTGAGAGGTAGAGTTACAGAAAGAAAGAGGGAGAGACAGAGAGAAAGGTCCTCCATCTGCTGGCTCACTCCCCAAATGGCCACAACTGCAGGAGCTGGGCCAGTCTGAAGCCAGGAGTCAGGAGCTTCCTCCGGTCTCTCACATGGCTGCAGGGGCCCAAGGACCTGGGCCATCTTCTACCGCTTTCCCAGGTCATAGCAGAAAGATGGATTGGAAGTGGACAGCTGAGACAGCACCCATATGGTATGCAGGCACTGCAGGCGGAGGTTTAGCCCACCACACCACAGCACTGGCCCCTTATAAATGAGCTTAAATGCCATGAAAATGAGTGAAACTTCCAAGAGATCAAGTGTGGCAGAAAAGAGAATATATAAAAAACCTTCCTCAGAAGCACCCCAACATTAAAAGGCTCAAAAGATGGAGACAAATGGAAGAAGTCCAGGGATGATAGGCCAGTGTGACAGGAAAGAGCAAGAGCAGGCAGCATCCTAGAAACCAACAGATGCAGACATATAAAATGAGCACAGAGAATGAAGGTGAATTTCAGTCAAATGTAGATCACTAATGACTATAATGAAAGCAGTTATGATGAAATGATAGGGCTAACAGCTTAAATAGAATAATTTCAAGAGAAAATCACAAGGGAGAAATTGGAGACAGTGAAAATAGACAACCTTAAGTCCTTGTGATATTTAAAAACATAGCTGGAAGAGATGGGATCATGATACGTTTTGTAAAAAACAAAAATGAGAGAAATGAGAAAAGGAACATATGCTGATTGGAAAACATCGAGTAGAAAGAGAAAAATTATGATGTGGAATACAATGGAGCTTCTGAAATTCCTGAGCTTTAGTAGGTGAGTGTGGAACTGGGGATGCTGACCTTGTCGGAGTACAGTTCATTCATAGTGACAGGGAGAAGACCAGTGTTTGGGAGAACATGCAGCTAGACAGGTGGGGCTGTGGGCAGAGCCATAGGCGTTCCCTTCTGATTGCTTGGATTTTCTGTGTTAGAAAAGGAGGTGGAAGCCATGATCAGAGAAAGAAGAAAACATGAAATGGTCAAATAAAAAGTGAAACATAGTGGGGAATACAAGGAGACTCTGAAAGCTGAAAAAAGTACTCACAAATTGAGACACGTCATCATGGTTCTGAGGTTTTCTCCAGCCACTCTCCACCATACAGGAACACATTAAAATGGAATTGAATTTCAACTAGGATGACAGCCTTATCAAGGGAATCCTAGGAAGGGAAGAAACTTGAGACCTTAGGCAAGAGTGATTGTAATGATGAGCCACAGGATTTTTCCTAGGACAGGATGAGTTTGATGAGGGTTAAGAGATAATGAGAAAGTAGTGGAGTAACTAAGTTATTATTCCCCAGTGGAGTCTAAGGATTATTCTTGGAGCCACAATTTGAAAGGTTGTGAACTGAAAAGATGGGAAAAGATGGACAGTTAATGGGATGCATGCTGTTGAAATAATAGAGATGTTTATATTATTAGGAATGGCAAGATCTAGAATTTGTCTCTGGAAAAGAGTGCCTAAGGTAGAATAGAGGAAAACAACATTTGAAATCTGGATCTAACAGGCAAATGGAAGGGTTATGGATGTGGACTTTGAAGTTGTAGGAAGGATGCTAAGAGTGGAGAGCAACAGTGACTCAGTGTCAAGACATAAGTGAAGGCAGCAGACAATTGTGTGAGAGAATCTGGTAAATGAAAGACAAACTTGGGAAGGGCCATGAGAGGTCAATAATATGGATAATAATCTGTGAGAGAGAGGATAAGAAGAACATGTACCTCACTCCAGGCACCATCAACCAGAGGTACAAAGGGTGTGGAGAGAAATATCATTGCTTGAGAGGCGACAAAAGCAGTGATCATTGTCCAGTTCAATGCAAAAGGTTCCTGAGCGCCTATCCAAACCCCTTCTTCTCCCTTATGTAAGTGTCACTAAATCTCATAAGTTTGTACTACTAAGAAATGGCTTTTATGGTTGCGTTATTGAGGGGAGCAGGGAGATTTTGCTGAGTTTACCCTGGATCATTTACCTAGAGAAATGCAATTAATTTCCTTACAGGAAACTATGAGAAACTAAGATTCTGGTGGTCTGCAGAAATCCAGGAGGCATGTTTTGGACTTCCACAAAAGCAAATCTATATCCTGAAAGCCAAGTTGGAGAAACTAATTAGCAGAATAACAACTGATCAAGTGTTATCCAGTTGTTTCACCACCATGGTCCAGTTGATGCCTTGGCCTCCACTATGCAAATATGTGAATGTAGACACATTTCTTCTGATGGGAAAGGAGTGACCAAGGATGTTCACAAGATGGAGAAAGGCAACTTCACCTCGAGGAAAATTCACCAGACCACATATAGGTGCTGATGCCTGAAGAACAACCCACATTTCAAAAGTCTCAGAGATCTGGTGATTGATCATTTGGTGAATGGGCTCTTGGTGAATTAAACTCTAACTGAATTCCCTAAACCACATTGGTTTTCACTTACAAATCTGCGTAGGTGTGTGCAGGTCATGAGGAATATGTGCATACCTAATCAGCTTCCATATTATCAGGAACTTCAACACGTGGCCTCTAGGAACTGCTCATTTTCATTGGGTGAGATGTGTGAAGGCCCACACTAATTCTCACACAATATAGACACATACACACACTTTCACATGCATGCACACACATGTACGTGCATACACACACATGCATGTGCATACACACACACACATACTTTACCCACGCTAATCCCCTGTGGCTTCAGCCACTGCTATTGCTGGCTTAATAGATGCTGTCAATTTTTCAGTCTTTGAATCTATCTTCACAAAAAGCTATCCTTTTGGTATTTGATCATTATTTCCAAAGAGGCTTGTTAGAACTTCAAGTTTAGTTTTTTTCTACACACATCACTGCAGCCAAGTTCGATGCCACCTGTAGACAGAGTCATAACCAGGACAAAATCCAACACCTTCATTGTGGCAGACAGAAAGGCCATTGCAATATCTGTGTGTCTTCTTTAGCTCCCAAATTATCCACTGTAGGAAAAAAAAGTACCTAGGATGGCTGTTAGGAAAAATTGAGGGTTAGAATGGCATCCATGTGCAACTGCTGTGCTTTTTCCTAGTGTTAAAATGACAAGTACACAAACTGACTACATCAAGTGCGCTTACTCCATCTCCTTTCTAGCATTATAAATTTGCATTCAGAACCTAGGTTTACACTGGGAAAATGATTGGAATGTTTGGTTTATAGGAACTTGTTAGCCTTTCAAATTGTTATAAGAGGCCATTAATGAAGCCCTGCTCATGCAAAATCCTCTATCTAACAGTCTAGGTATCACGGTCAAAGTCAACTACTCTCCCCATGACCATTGTAATTTCTTTTTCTTTTTCTTTTTTTTTTTTTTTTTTGACAGGCAGGAGTGGACAGTGAGAGAGAGAGACAGAGAGAAAGGTCTTCCTTTTGCCGTTGGTTCACCCTCCAATGGCCACCGCGGCCAGCGCGCTGCAACCAGCGCACCGCGCCGATCCGATGGCAGGAGCCAGGTACTTATCCTGGTCTCCCATGGGGTGCAGGTCCCAAGCACTTGGGCCATCCTCCACTGCACTCCCTGGCCACAGCAGAGAGCTGGCCTGGAAGAGGGGCAACCGGGACAGAATCCGGTGCCCCGACTGGGACTAGAACCTGGTGTGCTGGAGCCGCTAGGCGGAGGATTAGCCTAGTGAGCCGTGGCGCCGGCCCGACCATTGTAATTTCTTACTGATAACCTACTTGATTCTCAGGAAATGAGATGTGAGCGTCTATCTTTTTAAGATTTATTGATGTAGAAGGTAGAGTTACACAGACACACACACAAAGGGAGAGCAAGAGAGAAACAAAGAGAGAGATCTTCCAGCCACTGGTTCACTCCCCAAATGGCTGCAATGGCCAGGGTTGGGCCAGACTGAAGCCAGGAGAGTCAGGAGCCAGGAGCTTCCTCCAGGTCTCACAGGTGGGTGCAGGGGCCCAAGCCCTTGGACCATCTTCCACTGCTTTCCCAGGTGCATTAGCAGGGAGCTGGATCAGAAGCAGAGCTGCCAGGACTCTGACCAGCTCCCATATAGGAAGCCAGCACCACAAGTGACATCTTTATCTGCTATGCCACAGCACCGGCCCATGAATGTCTACAGTCGTACCACCCCGGAGGAAGTTGTCTTCAAGTTAAGTATGAGAATCTATGACTACAAATTTCCAATACTTTATCTCACCCTTGAACCTTTCCCAAGCCTTGCTTTGTAGCAGTTTTATGAAACTACTTCTGTCTCAAGTGCTGTACTTCTTCCTCCACATCTAATTTCTAAAAACACACCCCTCCACAAACCCAGCATCTGAAGAGGGTGAATCAGCTAACATTACTGGCCAGGAATATAGTTTCCTCCATGGAATAAACAGCAGTCACCCCCCAGGCTCCAGGAACTTTGGCCAGGTGGAGATGAGGCCTGAAACAACACAGTCATGAGTGGCTGCCTCCTTCCGAGAGATTTCCTTAATTACTGTCTGCCCAATAGGCAAAGCATAGATAGCCTTGTTAGGCAAGCAGGGCTGTGGTTAATGTGAGCTGAATGTAAACTTGCTAGCTTATGGCTGTTGATATTTCCAAAGATGGGGGAGAAAATGGGAGAGGGAGAAGGAAAGAGAGAGGGACAGAGGGAGAGAGAATGAAGAAGGGAAAGAGACATTTGTAGTTTGTTTCATTTTTTGAAAAATTATCCTTTAATAATCCAATAAATTAGTATCTGTATATAATTATTCTGTTTAATGTCAGAAAGATATTCGATTTCTGTACGGAAAAAAAGTAGGGGGAGACAGATCTGACTCTATTATAATGGACTTCAACTCAACTAGACCCACTCTTTCCTTCTTAAATAAGTATTGTAAAATTGTGCATTTACTACTTGAAAATTAAATTTGTAGGGTGACATAAATTGCCTATGTACATATTTAACATAATAGGCCAACTTATTATAAAGAATACAAGTGGGTCATTTATATAAAACAAAACATAGCTAGAGGGAAAGTTCGGCTTTTTCCAAGGCAAAGTTGATGGGGACAGGTCAAGAGCTGACAGAGAGAAGTTGAGGTTTGACAGTTCCAACGCACCTGCTGTGAGACAGCTGCAGCCAGCCCTTGAGGCAGCCATGGCTGACCTACCAAGTGACAGCCCCAGCTGAGCCACGTGGCCGCATGATCTATGGACCAGCCCTGGCCAGCCAACACAGCAGCCACAGTTGGCCCCCACATGACAGCGCACTCCAGCCTGCATGACAACCCAGTCTGCACCACCCAAACCCCCTTTCTGAGCACTGCCTCAACTATGTACTACCAAGCTTCCCCCTTCTCTGTAGCAAGGACCATTAAGTTCTGGCTGCAATGTTGCAAACTTAGAGCCATTACCAACTGGAAATATTCAATACGCTGCAGGTTGTGTCCATAGGATGGTCTCGTGGTCTTTATGATGCCACGTTATAATAAAATGACTATGGTTGGCACTCTCACTCCCAACATTCACCTGATAGCCTAAATCTTGTTAGGGACTGTTGGTTCATTCTCTCTCTCTCTCTCTCTCTCTCTCTCTCTCTCTCTCTCCCTCTTTCTCTCTCCCCCCCCAACCCCCACTCCCTTACTTGCTTGTTTGCACTTATTTTTTGAGTGTGTTTGTTGAGTGAACTTTTCCTTTTGCTTTAAAAAAACCTTGCTTTCCAGTACACCTTTGTACAGCCCCCGTGAATTCTTTCCTATGTGGATGGAAGAGCCTGCGATAAGCTGAGCCAGAGTCAGCCCCACTGTCCACAACATAGTGGACAGATGTTGCCCTTCAGGCTGGAATCCTGGGGACTAGAGCATTGTAACTGTAGGCTGCTATGAGTGGTGTTGATGCAGATCACATCTTTCTTGAAAAAGGTGAACAACTCTGAGTTCTGAATTTAACAAAATGCGATCTTTCCTTGATTTATGCAATAATTTTGACGGCAGACGCACCCAGAGGTGAGCTCCAATTAATCATGCTCTTGTGTCAATCTCTTCTCCCTTTGGCACCGGCATTCTGGCCTAGTGATGCCAGCATCCCATATGGGCACCTGTTAGAGAACTGGCTGCTCTGCTTCTAATCAGCTCCCTGCTAATGCACCTGGGAAAGTAGCAGAGGATGACCCAGTGCAGGGGCTCCTGCACCCACGTGGGAGACCAGAAAGAACCTCCTGGCTCCTGGCTCCTGATTTGGGCTTGGCACAGCCCTTAGCCATTGCAGCCATTTGGGGAGTGAACCAGTGGATGGAAGATCTCTCTCTCTATTTTTCCCCTCTCTCTGTAACTCTGCCTTTCAAATAAATAAATCTTAAAAAAAAAGAATCCTTCCCCTTGAGTGCAGGTGGACACTGTGATTTGCTCCTAACCAATAGATCATGACAAAGTGTATAAAATATCATGCAGGGATCATGCCACACCAGATAGTTAAGATGAAAGGATATTATAGCTGTAATTAAGGTCTCTAATTACTTGGTTGTGAGTTCATCTGAAGGAAAGAATCCATTTAAATGAGAGTTTCAAGATCAGAGAGACTTGAAGCATGTGATATTCTTGCTTTTGCCGACCTGAGAAAAGCAAACTGATATCAGTTCTACAGTTGCAAGGATATGAATTCTGTTACAAACCATGTGAGCTCAGAAGAGCACCTCATCCTTATGTGAGACCACACCCCTGGTTGATATTTTAACTGTGGCTTAAAGGAACACGGGGCAAATTACTCAGCTAAACCCATTCAAACTATGGGCTCTGACCCATAGAAACTATGAAACAACAAATATAAGTTTAGTAAGATGCTAATTATATACGGATTTGTTATGCATGAGTAGAAAGTAGTTACATAATTCAAATACTATCTGATTACACACAAAAATTATTGGATACATATGCGTATGTAAAATGCAAGTTATGATTCACATTGTCACCATGTTCGCACTTCCAGTAGTATCCAGGGGGACAAGTGAGTTTCAGTTGAATTTGTGAGAATGTTTAGACAGATGATCCATGTCACTGCCCAGCATTCCTCAGCCCAAACTCCTCGCCGCCTGTAGAATCCCACCACTCACTTTATTAAGAAAATAGTGGAATTTTAATAAAATTCTTCTAAAACATTCCAAATTCCCACTTTGGTGATTCTGATTCCCTAGATAAGACCTAGTGGTGTTTGAGACGCTGATGCTCTCTTAATCACTGGGGCCAAAGTTGTGATTCTAAAACATAAGCAGAGTTCCTAAATTTGGTGGGGAGGGAGGGAGAGGTGTGAAGAGGTGGAACTAATGACACTTTAAGAAACTGATAAGGGCCAGTGCTGTGGCGTAGCAGAAAAAGCTTCCGCCTGCAGCATCCCACAGGGGCATCGGTTCAACTCCCGGCTGCTCCGCTTCTGATCCAACTCTCCATTGTGGCCTGGGAAAGCAGTAGAAGATGGCCCTAGTCCTTGGGCCCTGCACCCATGTGGGAGACCACAAAGTAGCTCTTCGATCCTGGCTTTGGATCAGCACAGCTACAGCTATTGCGGCCATCTAGGGAGTGAACCAGCAGATGGAAGACCGACTTCTCGCTCTCTCTCACTCTCCCTCTCTGTCTGCCTCACCTTCTCTCTGTGTAATTCTGACTTTCAAGTAAATAAATAAATCTTTTTTTAAAAGAAACTCATAAAACATAAGGTCTCTTTCCCTAGGGGTGGGAAAAGGAGCAGAAAAAATAATAGCAAGGATTTACATGTAACTGCGGGATATGAAGAACATTAGGATTCTCTTTGGCGATATAAGGGGCTAGAATGTGAAGACGATACAGCAACAGTAAATAGATGGGGCAGTTTCTCTCACAGCAGAAGATCCAAGAGTCTGGGTTCTTGAGCTGAGTCATTCGAGGCAGAGTCCAGACAAGTCACAATCAGCTGGCTGGTCACCATCTGCTTTCCGGCAAGGATCCGAGAAACTGAGGAAGCTCGTGGAGATTCCTAATGATAATGAACCAGTAATTACAATCATCTCTGTTTCATCAAAACTTTAATTCAGAACAGTTACAGAGAAACCATATGTTTCTTATCATTCCTTTCTTTTGTCATCAGCAACAAGCATGGGGAAGTAGCCACTCAGAAAATTAAGAAAAGCAGAGATGTTTTAAAGAAACAGATATGAGGTGCAAAGTAGAAACGTTGCTGCATAAACCTGAGCACAAAGGGAGAGGCATGAAGGTATATGGGAGACCTTGAGGGAGCTGCCTGCACCTGGGTTCAACCTGGCCCAGCCCCTGCTGTCCCAGGCATTTAGAAAGCCAACCAGGCTGGCGCCGTGGCTCACTAGGCTAATCCTCCACCTGCAGCACCAGCACCCTGGGTTCTAGTCCCGGTCGGGGCGCCAGATTCTGTCCCGGTTGCCCCTCTTCCAGGCCAGCTCTCTGCTGTGGCCAGGGAGTGCAGTGGAGGATGGCCCAAGTGCTTGGGCCCTGCACCCCATGGGAGACCAGCAGAAGCACCTGGCTCCTGGCATCAGATCGGCGCAGCGTGCCGGGCGCAGCAGCTGTTGTGGGGTGAACCAACGTAAGGAAGACCTTTCTCTCTGTCTCTCTCACTGTCTAACTCTGCCTATCAAAAAAAAAAAAAAAAAAAAGCTGAAGATCTCGCTCTGCCTTTCTATCTGTGTCTTTGACTTTCAAATAAATAAATCATGTAAAAAAACACATTTTGTTGGGCTTTCTGTTTTCCATGTTTATTTTGTTGAATGTATGTCCCTAATTCTTTGTTGTTTTAAATGGTGGGATTTGACTCTAATGATACATGTTTGAGCTCATTATAAGTCAAGGAAATTATAAACCAAAAAAAAAAAAATCAATTTTCCTGCCATATATAGTGCAATTTCCCAGGAAAATTTGTCTCTTGATTACTTTGCTAGTGATTTTTTTTTTCACCAGAATTTATTTTGTTTGGATAGATGTTATGCTCTGGTTCTCATGGACACTTTATGAATTCTGGGCTTAGGACCCTAAGAAATCGACTCTTGCTTTAAAATACTAACATTATTTTTGTTTTTTGCCTAGAACTTTTGCAATTACTTTTAACTATTTTCATGTTTGATATAAGGGATGAGTCCTATTTACTTAATTTTTAAAATATTTACATCATAAAAAATTACATTTTATATGTGGTTCAGCTGCTTTCTTGATTGTGTCTTATTGCTGCCAATCTATTCATAGACTAAATAAATTTTAATTGCTGATGCTTTATTTTATATATTTTAGAAGCAATAAGAATAGTACCTCATTACTAATTTCCTTTTTCAGAATTCTCCTGGATGTTCTTGTATGTCAATTCCTCTATTATTTTGCATTAAATATCAGTAGAAAAATCACACATGTACCATACTAATAATTGATATAATATTAATTTATAGATAAATGTAAATAGGCAGATAAATTTACAACACTCATTCTTCTACACAAAAATATAGAGTATCTTTGTGTTGATTTCAGTGCTTTTTTATGGCCCACAAGAAAGATTTTACCTTCTCATCACCTAGTAATTACAAATCTTTTATGGTTTATGCTTCCAAATATTTTATGTTCAAAGTCGAAATGGAAATAGAAAAGTTCCAGAACTGGTGTTATCCCATAGTGGACTAAGTCACTGCCTGCGATGCTGGCATCTGAAGCCATGCCCCAGCTACTCTGTTTCCAATTCATCTGTCTGTTAAAGTGCTGGGAGAGGGGGGGTGGGGCACTGTAGCAAAGCTGGTAAAGCCGCTTCCTAAAGCACCGGCAACCCATATGGGCGCTGGTTCTAGTCCCGGCTGCTCTACTTCCAATCCAGTTCTCTGTTGTGGCCTGGGAATCCTTGGGCCCCTGCACCTGCATGGGAGACCTGGAGGAAGCTCCTGGCTTTTGGCATCAGATCAACGCAGCTCTGGAGGCCATTTGGGGAGTGAACCATCGGATGGAAGACCTCTCTCTCTCTCTGCCTACCCTCTCTCTGTGTAACTCTTTCAAGTAAATAAATAAATCTTTTTAAAAAAGGCACCTGGGAAAGCAGTTATAGATGGCCCAGGTACTTGCATCCCCGCCACCCAAGGGAGACAGTGATGGAGTTCCTGGCACCTGGCTTCAGCTGGCCCAGCCCAGCTGTTGCAGGGTTTGGGCAGAATGAACCAACAGGTGGAAGCCCTCGCTCGCTCTCTCTCTCTCCCCCACCCCCACTCCCAGCCCTACCCCCTGGGTAGACACTGCAGCTCCGGCGTCCTATATGGGTACTGGTTCCAGTCTCAGTGACTCTACTTCCACCCACGTAGGAGACCAAGATGAAGCTCCTGGCTCCTGGCTTTGGCCTGGCCCAACCCTGGCCTTTAGGGAGTGAACCATTGGGTGGAAGATATATCCATCTCTCTCTCTCTCTCTCTGTAACTCTACCTTTCAAATAAATAAAAAATATCTTTTTTAAGGCCCATGAGAGTCTTGCAGGCATGGAAAGCCAAGACACTGTGGCAAAAACGACCTGAAAGAAAGATCTAGGTGAATGAGATCCTAGCAGAAAGAAGGGGCCGTCAAAGAGGAAGGAGGCACCTTTCTCTGAAGGGAGGAAGGAACCTCCACTGAGGTATGGCCTTGACTACATAAGATCAGAGTTGGTGAACTCAAGAGGCTTCCATAGCCTCGACAGCTCATGGCAAGAGCCTCTGGTGATTACTGACGTCATAAATAAGAGTGTCAGTTGTTAAATCAACAATGGGAGTCACATTGCACCTGCTCTCCATGCAGGATCTCTGTCCTTAATGTGTTTTACTATGAGAATTAACGGTAAAACTACTAGTCGAACAATACTATATATCTTGTGCGGTTGTGTGAGTGCAGTCTGTTGAAATCTTTGCTTAATATATACTAAGTTGATCTTTTGTATATAAAGATAATTGAAAATGAATCTTGATAAAGAATGGGATGGGAGAGGGAGTAGGAGATGGGATGGCTGTGGGTGGGAGGGAGGTTATGGGGGAAAAAGCCACAACAATGCAAAAGTTGCACTTTGTAAATTTACATTTATTAAATAAAAAAAGAATAAAAAATCTTTAAAAAAAAAAGATTTCTCTCTCTCTCTTTCTCTCTCTCTCTGTCACTATGCCTTTAAGTAAGTGAATAAATCTTTTTTTAAAAAAAGGAAAAAAGAAAATGTCCCAAATTACATTTTCTGTTAGGCTGTTGTTTCCATATAGTAAACCTTTTTCCTAATTAACAATTTTAAAAACAGCTGACATTCTGAATTCTTCCCAGCATCTAATTTTCTCATTCACTTTTTTAGATTTCCTTGGTTAACAACCCAATCTCATAATCTGGAAATAATAATAGCTTTTTTAATACACTCATACACATATGTATTCTATGCCTATGTGGAATCTTCAAAAAAATTTCTTGGAAAATGCTTACTGTGAAAAGCTACATATGCATTTCAACTTTTTTGCATGCAAATAAATTCATCACACTTAATTTTTCATGAACTTGTTGAACTTTTAAAATATATCATAAATATATTTTTTCTTTTGCTTTTTCTGAGTTTATTGTCTGATAACCTCAAACAAGTTAAAGAACTATATCTTTAGTGAATGAGAATTATGCAAAATGTTAGCTTTCCTTAGGGGCAGAATTATTTTAGATCATGTCCACTTGTTACTATATTATGTTTTAAAAATCAGAGTATTAAATTTAACAAAAAAGATGTTTTACATGTACTGCAATGTCTTCTTTTCTCTTGTTTTTATGAATATGATATACCTTAAATTAAACACAGAAATAGTTGCGCTTTACTAATACTATGTAAAATTTAAATGAGTCTATTGTAATCACTTGTTTCACAAGTGTTGTGTTCTGAAACAAGGCTATCCAGGGTCATGCCAGTTACAAGTTGTATCCAGCAGAGGCAGTTTCAGCATCACACACATTTAGAGGGAAAGTTCAATTGGTCCAGAGCCATTCAAGTTCCCTTTAGCTGTTCTTTGTGTTGCAAATCCTGGGCTACATATTTCCATGTTTCAACACTATATTCAAAATAAACAACGACAGTGCAATGATTGTGAAAATAAAAAAAAAAAAAACAGAATTTTAATTACTTCAAAATCATTCTATGTATAGGCTTGATGTTTTTGTGTTTAAAACAGGGGCAGGTGTTCTACCCAGTTGTTAAAATGCCCATAGGAGTGCCAGCATCCCATTGCAGAGCCCTAGGTTACTGGGTTTGATGCCTGTCGCTGGCTCCTGACTCTGATTTCCTACTAATGGGCATGCGCTCTGAGACACTCAGATGGTTGAGTCCCACCACCCAGCGGGAGACTTTAGCCTCCGCTCAGTTTCAGCCAATGTGAGCATTTGGGGAGTGAACTAGAAGATAGGCGCCTTCTCTCTTTCCTCTCTCTCTCTGACTCTTAAATAAATATATTTTTTTTAATTAGAAATGCAGAATTGAGTGTGAACTGCAAAGTGTAATGCTTGTTAGCATAAATGAACTATTTTAAGGTTTTATAATCTTTTCAAATTTTATTATTGGATATTTGGGTAGTATATAGTATAACTTCGATACATATCTATAATGTATAATGACCAAATCAAAATAGTTAATATTTGTATATCTTTAAAGATTTAAATTTTTTGATTAAACAATAATTACAGTAATTGGCATATACAATAATACAGTAATTAGGCATATCTCTAGGACACACATACATATATGTAAAATGTTTGCTCATCAAGCCAGAGAAATTAACAATTTCATCTCCTTATTGTTACTGCTATGCTTAGAGCCTTCATCTTCTTCTCTTCTAATTATTCATAAGAATTTTAGCATTTAAAAAATTTTAATTTACTCATCAGTTGATATATGCTTGCTTTTTAAGTAACTTTATTGAGAGATAATTTCCTCTGTCAAAAAAAAAAAAAACATTTTTTTTTAAAGATTTATTTATTTATTTGAAAGAGCTACAAAGAGTCAGAGAGAGAGGTCTTCCATCCGCTGGTTCACTCCCCAAATGGCCGCAATGGCTGGAGCTGCGCCGATCCAAAGCCAGCAGCCAGGAGCTTTTTCCGGGTCTCCCACGTGGGTGCAGGGAACCAAGGAGTTGGGCCATCTTCTACTGCTTTCCCAGGCCATAGCAGAGAGCTGGATTGGAAGAGGAGCAGCTGGATCTCAAACCAGCGCCCATATGGGATGCCAGCACTGCAGGCCGCGGCTTTACGCGCTATGCCACAGTGCCAGCCCTCAAATCACCCACCACAATCTAGTGTTAAAACATCTCCACCCTTCCTAAAAGATTCCTTATGCCTGAATATAATCAGTCCTCGTCCCAGCCATTCATTGATCTGCATTCCAGCTCTGCAGAGTTGCTTTCCCCGGCCTTCGCACAAGTGCAGTTATACACTATGCAACATTCTGAATCGGATTCCTTTCATTTCACTTTTGAGGTTCACTTAGTTTTTTTGCAGTTTCACTTAGTTTCTGGGTTTGACCCATGTAGTAGTATGTGTCAGTAAGTCATTCCTTCTCAGCAAATAGCTTCCTACACATGGATCTAGCACATCTTGCTAACCTGCACTCACCAACTGATAGGCATTGGATTATTTCACTTATGTGGCTATCATAAATAATACTGCTATAGCATATATGTGCAAGTCTGTGAGTAGACAAATGTTTTTTCCTGCATGAATACCTGGGACCTGGGAGTGGAACTGCTGAGTCAGATGATAAATTTATTTTTTTTTTAATTTTCTTTAAGTTATATAAGTTGCATGTGTTTCAAATGTACAGATTTAAGAACATAGAGATTCTTCCCACCTACCTTCCCTCCCGCCCATGCTCCAACCCTTTCTCCTCTCTCTCCTATTCCTTACTCTTAATTTTTCCAAAGATCTATTTTCAGTTTACTTAATACCCTTAAGGTTAACTCTACGTTAAGCAAACAGTTTAAGAATCGATATAAAGAAAAAACACTGTTTCTCAACGAAACAGAAAAGGGCTGTAAGCAATCATCAAATCTTTTAAGAAAATATGCTCTTTTCAAACTATGAGCAAATCATAAAAATAAAATATTACAATGGGAATATTATTTAGTTACCAAAATTTTAGCTTTTATCTAAGGTATTTTGTTATTCTTATTTTTTTTAATTTATGTATTTCTACTTCATTTGGAAGGCAAATAGACAGAGACACAGAGAAAGACAGAAAGAGGTCTTCCATTTGCGAGTTCATTCCACAAATGCCCACAAGAGCCAGAGGTAGACCAGGTTGTAACCAAGAGCCTTGAACTCCATCCAGAGCTCATACCCAAGTAGCAGGGACTCAAGACTTGAGCCATTACCTGCTGTCTCCCAGGGTGTACAGTAGCAAGAAGCTGGCCTAGTAGGAGAAACAGAGGAACCAGGACTTAGCCAGGCACTACAACATGGGATGCAGGCATCCCAGTGCTGACTTAGGGCTACTCTAATGCTGGTCCCTGCTTTTCTTTTAATTCTTTTGTTTCCAAGTAATTGTTTTACATGAGTAATATCAGATTGTAACCGAGAGTTCAAAGTACTATATAGCTATGAAAAGTATTGAATTAACTGTGCACTTATCCTTCTTATAGTGCCATAATTATTTTATTGTTATTGTTCATTTCTTTCATTTCTTTCTGTTCCTTTTTCCTTTTTTGTTCTTGCTCTACCTTTGTTTCAGTTAGCTTATTTTTAACTTGTTTTATATTTTAAGCTGACATGATTATACATACAAAGTTTATAAATCTATCCACTATTATCATTTATTTCATTTTATGAAATTTACCAAAAGTAATTTTATTGAATTGAGAAGGAATGTTTAAAAAAGTATTTACTTTGGGTGTCAAATGATGTATTATATATTCCCAGGAACCAAATCCCAAAGTTATCATTTGACTATCACAAACTATTTGTCTTAATGTTCCTGTCCTCTGTACAGACTTTGAGCACTGCCAGTTTCTTTTAACAAAAACAAAACAGAATCATAACAACATGAAGGCAAAACAGTATATTAGAAGAGAACAAAAAAAAAAGATTGAGGGAAAGGAAAAAAATGTATGTGAGGTCAAAGGACAGCTGAAGGCATTTTTAATAACTCGGTAGGAGTCACAGCCCAGCCACTGGGAATGCACTCAGCAGACAGATTCCAGCTGCCAGCTCCCTCGTGGTCTTCCTCAGCTGTGGAAACCTGCCTTGGCCAAGGTCATGGCCATTTGGGTGCAGCAGCAATGGAGAGTGGAGCAAGGCCGGACTCGCAGTCCGACAGAGGACAAAGGCTTAAACATTTGTCTGACAATGGGACACTGGCGGGATAGCAGCAGTCACTCAATTGTCCCTCACAGTCTTGGGGGCATTACGGTTGTGCTTCGTCCCTTACCCAACCCCATGTCAGAGTGACTGATCCGGAGACACTGGCACCTGAACTAAATGAGCTGCAGGGGTGTGAGCAGGTGAGAAGAGTATTACGTAGCTCAGCAGGACCCCACCTGGATGCAGCAGTCAGCAGAAAAGAGATAAACTCAAGGCTGATCACGATGAAAGACCTAGTGTACACCCGACTGTGCTAATCAGAATAAATGATACTTGCTACAGTGGCCAGTCTAGCTCCTTAATCTGTCTAGATCCTTAATCTGACCTTTATAGCAAGCAGAGTTACTTTGTTGCACTGAAAAAATCTTGTTGAATCTCTTTCAATAATTTTTAAGCTTAATTCTTACTACAGTGCACCAAATGCAGTCCATAACTGTTCAACTTTATGCCTTTTATTTCATCTCTGATGGAAAATTAGGAATTGTGCAAGGATAGTTTTGAGAAGCCAGACCTGGAAGTGCCAGTATTGCTTCGATTCTCATTTGATTACCAAGAAATCAATCACATAGCCACAGACAGAGGAAGCTGAGAAATATAAGCTAGCCAGCTAGCCAAGAAGGAACCACAGTGGGATTTGGGCACAGCAGGTCAATGTTATCCAAAGTGATAGAGCAAATACAATGAATGGCAGCAGAAGTGACAGCTTCCCCTAAGCAGCATGGATCTTCTCTAGCAGAACAGATTGCAGAATCTTTGATACTGCCAGTTAGAGTTGCGGTATCTGATTTTGAAGGGCTGACTGCGCGCACACACACAGAGTCTCTTCCGGGGGAGCCTGAACAGCAGGCACAAGAAGACATGGTCGCCCTGGATGTGACTGCTAGCAGAACACCCTTCCCAACAAGCAAGAGAAAGTACACAGCGCCAAAGTCTTAAGCAGGGTCCTGGCTCGCTCTGTGAACACTTCAGGTTGTGGGGCCCCTGGGAAAAATTGCAAGCTCCTCCCCTGTGGTCTGAAAGAAGCAGCCCCATCTATGTCCACAGAGAAATATGGTAGGGAAAAGATGATTAATCTTTTCTGTGAGAATTTCAAGGCAATACAGAACAGGATTTTTCAAATAATATCTATTAAAATGTGTCTAAGGAGGGAGAACAGAAATGACTCCTTTTGAGAGTGATTTCTTGGAGAACGTAGAACTAATGACTGTATTGGCCTGTTGTTGCTGACCAGCAGACTGTCACAACAGCACTAGTATTTTCTTACTGCTTGTGCTTCTGCGAACGTGCTAGGCTCTGACTGACCAAGGCTGGCTCCATGGGAAGCTATCTGGTCACTGAACGTGTACTGTTTTGCTGAGATGGCTGTTGACCAGGGACAAGATGGGAGGAAGGCACGCCGTATATAAGGAGGAAGCTATAGCAAGTGAGCAGTGTGAGGAGGGCTGAAGAATTGAGCACAATATTGCAATCTACCACCATGCCTTTCAGCAAAGCTCAAGCAAGTCAGCTCCGAAACAGAAAGGTGGAAGAGAGGCATCCGTCGCCTTGTTGCTCTTTCGCCAGGAGACATCCAGATGTTGATGTTTTACTCTCCCTGTGTAACTCCTTTAAATCTTTGGATTCCATTCAAAATTCTCTTCTGGTGAGTGTCTTTTCAGTATGGAATCCGAGCCATGAAAAAGGCAGGGCTGGTGAAGCTGAATTAGAAAAGGGAAGAAAACCTCCAGAATGATAAACATCATGGAGTTGATTTCAAATTCATCACAACATTATGGACAAAGGCATGAACTGAGTTAGACGTCAGGTGTGCCACTTTAAGCACTCTCTCAATATGCAGAAGAAAGAACACAGAAGGCAGATGACAAGGGACAAGGCCTTAAGTAAGAGGACAGTATACAGAGGTACAAGCGTGACACATGATTCAGAAAAAAAGAAAGGGAACACGCTGAAACAAAGTGGCAAAGAGAAGAGAGCGGCTGGCGCCGTGGCTCACTAGGCTAATCCTCCGCCTAGCGGCGCCGGCACACCAGGTTCTAGTCCCGGTCGGGGCGCCGGATTCTGTCCCGGTTGCCCCTCTTCCAGGCCAGCTCTCTGCTGTGGCCAGGGAGTGCAGTGGAGGATGGCCCAAGTCCTTGGGCCCTGCACCCCATGGGAGACCAGGAGAAGTACCTGGCTCCTGCCATCGTATCAGCGCGGTGCGCTGGCCATAGCGCGCCAGCCGCGGCAGCCATTGGAGGATGAACCAACGGCAAAGGAAGACCTTTCTCTCTGTCTCTCTCTCTCACTGTCCATTCTGCTGTCAAAAAAAAAAAAAAAAAAAAGAGAGAGAGAGAGAGCCAGGGCTGGCATTTGGTGCAGCCGTTAGGATGCTGCTTGGGACACTGCGTCCCATTTTGGAGTGCATAGCTTCAGTCCTGCCTCTATATATATGTATAGCATGGAGGCAGCAGGTGGTAGCTGAAGCCCTTGTGTCCCTGCCTCCCACATGGGAAATCCAAATGGAGTTCCAGATTCTGGCATCAGACTGGCCCAACCCTTGCTGCTGCAAGCATTTGAAGAGTGAACTAGCAAATGGAAGATTCTCTCTCTCTCTCTCTCTCTCTCTCTCTCTCTCTGTCTCTCTCATCTTTAAAAGACAACAGTTGAAAGAAAAGCAAACACCAACACCCCTTTAACCTCCTGCTCGGCAGTTTTCCCGTGGCTGACCCCTGTCCTGGTTCCCAGATTAGATTCACACTTTCCTTCCGCAGGTGGGGACATGGTAGTGTCCTGGGGAAGGGAATGGATAATTAACTCCTTGTTCTTCCCCTCACCCCTCTCACAATGTCTCTGAGTGAACAAATATTTTATAATCAAAATCACTCCGGAAGATTTTTCTTGGATTTATATTGGTCACTCCATCAGCAGAGACAATTTTCTATCAAACAATAAAAATAAATATGTATTCTGGTAAATGTAGTTTGAAAAATGAAACAAAATAAGAAAAGGAAATTAAAAGTTAATAAATATGAAAGAAACTTGATTTTTTAAAACAATGAGGCAGTAGAATTAATAAGCAACTTCCATAGATATTTTGTTAAGAAATTAAACCAATAACAACAAATTTAAGGCAATAAGAAAGTATTAATCCCTAAAATAACAGCGATATAACTATGGCTGTAGAGCTTTTTTTTAAAAAAAAAAATAAGATATTTAGCTGGATATATATAATGAACACATACATGGAAAAATTGCTTTCTCTTCATTATTCTACTAACAACTGCCTGTTAAAAATTACAAGGGCAAAAATTTCCACAGTAACGAGAACTCTGAAAAACTGAAGTTAAATATGGAAACCTAAAATCTGTTGTAAACCGAATGTACTGATTTCCAAACAATTCTACTCTTAAGGACACACTTAATAGAAATCTGTACATCAACAGACATCGAGATACATATGCGTAGCAACATCATTTGTAACAGCCCGGAACTAACATCCTGAACTCAACCTCCTGTGCAATGGCAAACACACTGCAGTTTATATACAAAAGGAAATTCTGAACAAGAACAAAAAAGAACAAACTGTAACTAAATCTCACAACATATCAGAAACACACTGTTGGGCAAAAGAAGCTAGACACAGGAAAGCACATGCGTTATGACACTAGCTACAGCTACAGTGAATGTCAGACTTCTGGTGACCACAGAAGGATTAACAACTGGAAACAGAACCAGGAGGAGCCTCCGGGGCCACTGGCAATTCTGTGTGTTTATCATATGAATATTTTTCTTTTACTCTTTTTTTGGTAAGTTTTATGTACTTTTTCTACATTTGTTACACTTCAATGAAAAAAGCTTGCTCAAAAAAAATTCCAAAGTGTTTGGTTTCAAAATATCCTGGCACTTACTAGATGCAGTGCCCTGGGAAAGTTATATAACCCTGCCAAATGCCAGTTTCTTCATCTTTCTATCAGAGACAATAACTTTTCCCCCTTCATACAGTTGTTGTAAGGGGTTGGATGAGATCATTCTTGTAAAACCACCGCTCGACACAGGGTCTATATAATTGAGAACTACTGGTAATTTCTTTAAAGGACTAAAAGAAAGAAATGGTAATGTTGTTTAAAATTTTATTTAAGTTACAAAAATTTCGTGTATTTCATTTATACAGATTCAGGAACATGGTGACAATTTCCCCCTACCCTCCCTCCCACTCACGCTTCAACCCTTCCTCCCCCTCCCTCTCCCATTCCCACTCTTAAATTTTACAAAGATCTATGTCCAGTTTACTTAATGATCATATAGTTAGCCCTACACTAAGTTAAAGAGTTTAACAAATACTATGAAAATAAAAACAGCACAGTAAATAATAAAAGAAAAAGAAATGAATTGGCACACAGCTGCAAAGAAAAACAAGCTTATGTCTTGGCTCTTCATTTTTATTTTTGCAAACAAGAGGGAAATAAAGCTTATGTTCACCTATCACCATTATTTATCCATCTCAAGAAGTCTTTACAGAATGAGCTTAAAATTATAAAATTGTATTAATCAGCCTTATAATATTCTACTGAATTATTTATCACTTACACAGTTCCCCCTACACACATGACTACTATCAATAAGTAATGAAGCGACAACACAAAACTTATGATTTGACTTTCTAAATCACACATCTAAATCTCAAATTTTCTCACTATCTCTCAGTCATTGAGAATTCTACATGTCATTTTTTGATTTATATCAAAAAATGGAATGCGAATATTTTGTATCCTATGTAAATTATTTTTAATAGGCTAAATGGCACTTTTTTATTCCTTTGTGGTGACTTTTATTTGTTCAATAGCAATATTGCTATCAGCTTTCTTTGGGAAATATTTGGTATATTTTTCCAGTTCTTTTGATTCTTAATTATTGAATTTTATTGTGAATTTTATATACAAATAAGCCCATATAATATGTCCCTAAAAGAATCATGAAATTGTCAATTGCACATATTTTTTTCTTTTTTTTAATTTAGTAAATATAAATTTCCAAAGTACAGTTTATGGAATACAATGGCTTCCCCCCCCCATAATTTCCCTCCCACTCGCACCCCTCCCATCTCCCGCTCCCTCTCCCATTCCATTCACATCAAGATTCATTTTCAATTCTCTTTATATACAGAAGATTGATTTAGTATATATTAAGTAAAGATTTCATCAGTTTGCACCCACACAGAAACACAAAGTGTAAAATACTGTTTCAGTACTAGTTATAGCATTACTTCACATTGGACAACACATTAAGGACAGATCCCACATGAGAAGTAAGTACACAGTGACTCCTGTTGTTGACTTAACAATTTGACACTCTTGTTTATGGCGTCAGTAATCTCCCTAGGCTCTAGACATGAGTTGCCAAGGCTATGGAAGCCTGTTGAGTTCGCCGACTTCAATCTTATTCCTACAGGGTCACAGTCAAAGTGGAAGTTCTCTCCTCCCTTCAGAGAAAGGTACCTCCTTCTTTGATGGCCCCCTTCTTTCCACTGGGATCTCACTTGCAGAGATCTTTCATTTAGTTCTTTTTTTTTTTCCAGAGTGTCTTGGCTTTCCAACCCTAAAATACTCTCATGGGCTCTTCAGCCAGATCCAAATGCCATAAGGGCTGATTCTGAGACCAGAATGCTATTTAGGACATCTGCCATTCTATGAGTCTGCTGTGTATCCCACTTCCCATGATGGAGCGTTCTCTCCCTTTTAATTCTCTCAGTTAGTATTAGCAGACACTAGTCTTGTTTATGTGATCCCTTTGACTCTTAGACCTATCAGTGGGATAAATTGTGAACTGAAATTGATCACTTTGACTAGTGAGATGGCATTGGTACAGGCCACCTTGATGGGATTGTATTGGAATCCCCAGGCATGATTATAACTCCACCATTTGGGGCAAGTCCAATTGAGCATGTCGCAAATTGTACATCTCCTCCCTCTCTTATTCCCACTGTTATATTTAACAGGGATCACTTTTCAGTTAAAATAAAACACCTAAGAATAATTGTGTGTTAATTACAGAGTTCAACCAATAGTACTAGAACAAAACAAAGGAAAAAATACTAAAATGGATAAACTATTACATTGTACATCAACCATCAGGACAAGAGCTGATCAAGTCACTGTTTCTCATAGTGTCCATTACACTTCAACAAGTTTCCCCTTTGGTGCTCAGTTAATTGTCGCCGATCAGGGAGAACATATGATATTTGTCCCTTTGGGACTGGCTTAATTCACTCAGCATGATGTTTTCCAGATTCCTCCACCTTGTTGCAAATGCCCGGCTTTCATTTTTTTGACTGCTGTATAGTATTCTATAGGGTACATGTCCCATAATTTCTTTATCCAGTCTACTGTTGATGGGCATTTGGGTTGGTTCCAGGTCTTAGCTATTGTGAATTGAGCTGCAATAAACATTAATGTGCAGACTGCTTTTTTGTTTGCCAATTTAATTTCCTTTGGGTAAATTCCAAGGAGTGGTGTGGCTGGGTTGTATGATAGGGTTATATTCAGGTTTCTGAGGAATCTCCAGACTGACTTCCATAGTGGCTTAACCAGTTTGCATTCCCACCAACAGTGGGTTAGTGTCCCTTCTTCCCCACATCCTCGCCAGCATCTGTTGTAGGTAGATTTCTGAATGTGAGCCATTCTCACCAGGGTGAGGTGAAACCTCATTGTGGTTTTGATTTGCATTTCCCTGATTGCTAGTGATCTTGAACATTTTTTCATGTGCCTGTTGGCCATTTGGATTTCCTCTTTTGTAAAATGTCTATTGAGGTCCTTGGCCCATCTCTTAAGTGGATTGTTTGTTTTGATGTTGTGGAGTTTCTTGATTTCTTTGTAGATTCTGGTTATCCACCCTTTATCTGTTGTGCACTTGTACATTTAAGAAAGAATTCTAGCAACACCTTGGAGATCCCCATATTCTGCTCTGTGATTTCATTTTCTTTTCCCTCAGGGGCCAACACCATACTGAACTCTGGGGGAACCCTTTCCGTGTTTCTCTTTACAGCTTTAGAACTCACATAAGGACCTCCATTTAATGTAGTATTTTTGGATTTTATGTAAAAAGGTTCAGAAATTCTATTCTCAAAGAAAGTTCGCTTTTTCCTCTCATGATAATGCTATAGATATTTAACGACTATATTTTGAAAATGCATACTCACTGAACATTCCAGAATTTATTTATCCATTCTACTAAAATTGCTTATGTAGATTATTTTTCAGTACATTGTTACCATGCAACTGTGAAAAAATTAGAGCATACATTCTAGTACCTAAGTGTCAGTGACTACGAATACTAAGTGGCATTTGACAGAAAAGTTTCTGGGTAGCCTCATTTCCAAAAGCAAATTAATCTGCTCATTTGGCTTAAAATAATTCCATGCTATGGTTCTGAAGGTCAGAAATCAAACTCGACTTAAATAAATAACACTTAAAGTGTTAGCAGGACGTCAGCAGTAGTCTCAGTTAGCATTCCTTTCTGAAGGCTGAAATGGAGAATCCGTTCTCTTGCCTACTCTCATCTCTACAGAATGCTTACATTCCCTGTCTCACGCCCCCTTCCTTTTACAAAGCCAGTAATAGCCCATTGAGTCTCCCATCACACCCTTCTTTCACTGATACGCTTGTCTTCTTCTTCCACGGGTAAGAGCCTTTATGATAACTACACTGGGCCCCCTGGAATTACCTCCCTATTTTAAGTTCCATCTGCTACATTAAAACCCCTTATCCTGTAATATAACCTATCTGAAAGTCTGAGATTATAATATGCACACATTTTAGAAGTCATTATTCTCTCTACTTTAGAAAATAATTACGGATGTGGCTATGAGATGCAGTGCAAACTCCAACAAAAAATCATAGAAAACTTAAAGTTTTCAAGAGAATAGAATTGATGACAGCATTGATTGCTTTAAACTAAAGAGCACTAAGAAAGTTCAAAATGAAGAGAGGTGTTCGGGACCCCAACTTCTCCAAAGCCAGGAACCAAGTGTAAAAGTTACTCCGCAGACAAACAAATTATAAAGGGAAGTAGAGCAAGATAGTGGCTGAGTGAGAGGTTCCAGCAATCGGCCCCCAAAAGACAACAATTTGAACAGTGATTTAAGCATTAAGTCACCTTCACAATAGCCAAGGAAGCCAGATGAGATGTGACAGTGTCTGGCTTTAATCTAATAAGGGCAAAACATGCATTGAGGAAGGCAGGAAGCAAAGAATTTGCCATGTTACCGCTCCTACGGCTCCAAGGACCACAGCAAGGAGAGTCCCCTTCCTCTGAGGGAGGGAAAGGGAATTAAGTCCAGACCGAAGACTTGAGTCCCAGTGCCAGGCCAACCACAGTGAATCCTGTAGGCAGAGGGAGCCACAGCCTCTTCCTCTATGCCAGTATCTGAGCCTTTGGCTAAGGTATCATTTGCCACTCCCCACCCCTCCTTCAGCCTCTGGCAGAAGGCAGGAGAAGACTCTGGATAATGGGCAGTAGGGAGGGAACGGTAGTTCAGGATTTTTCCTTGACAGTCAGTGCCAGTCCCTCTATGGGAGCAAGCACCACATAAAAGCCGCATTCTCCTATCCCGGGCCACAAATCACAGATCTATCCCTGCATCAGATGTAGATCTACATCCTGTTAGGGTGGACAAGTGTTTGAACCTTCATCACCTCCAGTCCTTTGTAGACTTTGGAGGGATCCACGAGGCAGCTCAGGGCCCAAAGCATCAAGACTCATATGCTTAGTGTCAGCCTAAGCTATCAAGGGACTGGCTTTCCCTCCCTTCCACCCAACCGTGGATAGGCAGCAAGGAGAAATATTCTAGCTACTGGGGAGTAGGCACCAAAGTAAACAAAGGACTATATCTTGGATCTGGAAAAACCATCACTGGGCAAATGAGGGTAATTGTTATTGGGTAAATGCCTATGGATGGAGCCCCAAGTGGAGAGCCATGGCCCCGGTTCAGTGAATACCCAGCCATCTTCACCTATATTGGTTGCAGTGACATCTAACCACAGGGCCACCTCAGCAGAGTGCAGCTGTAGCCAAGAGGGTCTTGGCTCTACCCCATGCTGTGCAGGCCTTGGGGGTCTGTGGTCTCCAGAAATAATCCGGCATTGTAGCATAGGTGGTCACAGACCAACTTACTGCCTTCTTCCTCCTATCCCAGGCAACATAGCATAGAGAGAGTAATCATTTGTTTGAAGGAAGAAAAGATAAGTGGACACCAAGATATTGCATAGAAATCCGTGGCTGTTATTATTCTGGGGACTCATACATCTCTCCCAGACTTTGTGCTGGCACTACTAGGACCCCAACCTTTCCCCTGGAAACTCAGGCACCCAAGCAACCCCAAGAGAACTCCAGGCCACCCTTCCCACCACTCCAGTCACAGCAGAATGAAGTATGGTCCCCACATGCCCAGACTCTCCCTCACAAGCTAGTATTGTGAGGAATGAATCTCTGATGAGTCTGAGCAAAACAAATCAATTGTGGATGAAGATATTGAGAGATGATTCTACAGCATCCATCTGGAAATAAAGCCAAATGGGCCTACTGAATCAACACCTGAGGACACATCTTTAGGAAAACCCTTGAACCATAAAATACACTCGTTAAAAGTGATGGAAGGGCAGATATTGGGCCTACCAGTTAAAATGCCAGTTAAGATGCCCCCATCCCACACTGCAGTATCAGAGTTTCAGTCCCAGATCTGCTCCCAGTTCCAGCTTCCAGTAATGCAGATCCTGAGAGGCAGCAGGTGATGGCTCAAGTAGTTGGGCTCCTGCCACACTTAGGGAGATAAGGCTTGAATTATCAGTACCTGGCTTCAGCCTGGTCTAGTCCAGGCTGTTGCAGGTGCATGAGAGTGAAACGCTGGGTGAGAGGACACACTCTCTCTCTCTCTCTCTCTCTCTTCTCTTCTCTTACTCTTGCTCTCTCCTTCTCAAATAATTTTTCAAAAGTGATAGAAACAACTAATTTGCCAGATGTGCAACTATCAACCTAGGTACACAGGAAAGGCAAGGCAATATGATATTCCCAAAGGAATACAATAACACTTTAATAATGGACTCCAAAAAAGGAGATGATGAGTACCTAAAAAAATAATTCAAAAGAATGCTCATAATGATGTTCAAAGAGATATAAGAAGACACAGAGAGGTGAATGAAAGTAAGAACAAAGTGCATAATTTGAATGAGAAATTCAGCAAACAGATGGAGAACTTTAGTAAGAACCAAACAGTTATCTTGGAAATTAAGAACTCTACATATCAGACTTTTTTAAAGATTTATTTTATGTATTTGAAAGACAGAGTTGCAGAGAGAGGTAGAGACAGAGAGAGAGGTCTTCCATCTGCTGGTTCACTCCCCAGATGGTCACAATGACCGGAGCTGCACCGATCTGAAGCCAGGAGCCAGGAGCTTTTTCTGGGTCTCCCACACGGGTGCAGGGGCCAAGAGCTTGGGCAATCTTCTACTGCTTTCCCAGGCCATAGCAGAGAGCTGGATTGGAAGAGGAACAGCCGGAACTATAACTGACACCCATATGGGATGTTGGCACTTCAGGCCAGGGCTTTAACCTGCTGTGCCACAGTGCTGGCCCCCAACATATCAGATTTTTAAAAATACAGTTGAAAGCCTTAGTAAAAAATCAAGCATAATAAAAGAATATCTGTATTTGAAGTCAAATGTTGAAATAACCTAGTCAGTTCAAAAAGAAACAGAATGAAAGCAGCCTCTAAGGCCTACAATACATCATTAAATTAACAAATATTTAAATTGTATGGGTTTCTGAATGTGAAGAATATAGACTTAGGAGCCTATTAAATGCCACAATAGCTTAAAATTTCCACAGTGTGTAGAAAGACATGAACATCCAAGTACAACAGGCATGTATGGCTAAAAATAGACACAACCACCAAAGATCCTCACCATGACAAATTGTAGTCAAAAGTTTAACACAAAGAGACCCTTCTAAAATCAGCAAGAGAAAAGCACTGATCACTTTTTAAAGAACCCAGTTAGATTAACAGCAGATTTTTCAACGAAGCCTTATAGGCCAAGAGGGAATAGAATGATAAATTCCAAGTTCTAAAAATTAAATAAATAAATAACTGCCAACAAAGAATATTTCACCCAGAAAAGTTGGTTTTCATAAATGAAAGTGAAATAAAGACTTTTAAGACAAGAAAACAAGGAGGGAATTCATCACCCCCAGATCTACCTTTTTTTTTTTTTTTTTTTTTTTTTTTTTAGAGTGGACAGTGAGAGAGACAGAGAGGAAGGTCTTCCTTTTCCGGTGGTTCAGAAGCCAGGAGCCAGGTGCTTCTCCTGGTCTCCCATGCGGGTACCGGGCCCAAGGTCTTGGGCCATCCTCCACTGCACTCCCAGGCCACAGCAGAGAGCTGGCCTGGAAGAGGGGCAACCGGGACAGAATCCGGCACCCGGACTGGGACTAGAACCCCGTGTACCAGCACCACAGGTGGAGAATTAGCCTATTGAGCCGCAGCAGCAGCCAAACCCCAGCTCTCTCTAAAAAGCCTCTTAAAGGTGTCCTAGATACTAAAGCCAAAAAAAAAAAAAAAAAAAAACCTTAACAAATGTCATGAAAACATGAACATGAAAGCATAAAACCCACTTAAAAAACATATTCAAAATAAACAGAAGAGTTTTTTTTTTTTTTTTTAATGTCAGGACTAAGTCCTTGCTCATCAATAATAATCTTGGAAGTAAATTGACTAAATTACACAATTAAAAGATACAAATAGGTTGAATGGGTTAACAAACAAGACCCAATGATTTGCTGATTACAATGAAGCTTACTTGAAGACACACACAGACTGAAAATGAAAGGACCATGAAAGCTATTCCAGGCTATCTGAAAACAAAAGCTAGCAGGAGTACCTATACTCTTATCAGCCAAATTTAACTTAAGACAAAAACTGTGAAAAGAGGTAAAGAAGGTTGCTATGTATAATTTTAAAGAGAAGATTATAAATGCATATGCACATAACACCAGTGTATATAGTTTTATAAAACAAACATTATTAGGTTTAAAGGGAAAGATAAGTTCCAATGCAATGATTGTGGGGGAGCATCCTGCATTCACCAGTGGACAGATAATCCAGGAAAAACTCAACAATGAAACATCAGAGTTAAACTACGTTTTAGACCAACTGGACCTAACGAACATTTACAGAGCATTCCATCAAACAGCTACAGAGTACAAACTCTTTTCTTCACAGGAACATTCTTTAGGGTAAACCACACATTCTGCCAAAACACAAGTCTCAGCAAACTAAATAAAACCAAAATAATATAATCAATTTTTTCTGTCTAAAATGGAATAAACTAGAAATGAACAACAAAAGAAACACTGGAAATTAAATGAATACATGGAGACGGAACAACATGCTCCTGAATGAACAATAATAGGTCATTGAAGAAATCAAAAGGAGAACTTACAAATTCCTTGAAACTAATGACAATAGAATGGCAATATATGTGATTCAGCAAAAGCCCTACAAATAGGAATGTTTATAGCAATAAATCTTTTCATCAAAAAAGGAAAGATATCAAATAAATGACTAAACAATGCATATCAACAAAACACAAATAAATCGAACCCAAGTTAGTAAAAAGGAACAAAAAACTAAAGATCAAAGCAGGGAGTGGCCATGGTGGCGGAGCAGGTTAGGCCCTCCTTTAGCGTGCCTGCGTCTCCTGTTGGAGTGCTTAGTTCATTTCCTAGCTCCTGTGCTTTTCCCACCCAGCTTCTCACTAACGAGCCGGAGAAGCAGTGGATGATGTCCCAAGTTCTTGGCTTCCTGCCATGCACATGGAAGACCCCAGTGGAATTCCTAGCGCTGTACTTCAGCCTGTCCTAATCCTGGCTATTGCGAGCACTTGGGAAGTGAATCTACTGATGGAAGGTATCTCTCTCTATTAATCCCTCTCTCTTGGTTACTCCGCCTTTAGAATTCCTTTAAAAGAAAAACATGGCTGAATTGTTAAAAAACTGCAAAATTATAGGTAATATCTACATAGTCCTCACTATGTTCTGGGTATTGTTCTAGAAATATATGTGTCTGATTATCACAGCAACAGTAAAACAAAGTTCTGTTATTATTCCCATTTTATAGATGAAAAAATAGAGTTCTAGAGAAGTTGGGTCACGTGCACAGCCAGGGGTGGGGCTGCAATTCGAACCTAAGCGATCTAGGTGTGGACTCCGTCCAGGCTTTCAACTAGCATGCCACGCTTATGTTCTGCTTGCTTCTCTGTTTGCTTTCTCTATGCTACGAAGTGCTCTGCCATATGGGAGATGTTTAGAAATATTTCTTTGCACTTTTTTTTTCCATGTGTTTGGGTAGGCATCAGCATGTTCGTGTTATCTTCCTATTACACTACTGCAGTTTGTAAAATGCTGCTTGCTGTCACCTTTGATTTTTGATCTTTAAATGAGGTGTTTCCCATTAGTCACCCTCTCTCCATAAAGTATTAATTGATTGTAAGTATTGAATGACAAGGACATCCTTAATGTGGAGAAAAAAAAAAACAGAAGGATGCGGAAATAGACCTTGAATATTGTCCTCTCACTGATAAAGCTTTATTGTGAGTTAGAAGCTTCAGGAGACCTTCCCCGGCTGCTGTCAGGAATCAGATTTTTAGAACTCTCCATTTGGATGTCATAAATCATCCGGGGTCAGTTCCAGTCATCCTGATTCCTGTGCAGAGTACGAGAATGCCATCCACTCGCCAGACTACTCTACTTTTACTGACTCAACGAAGGGTTACCTGGCAATGGATATGAATTTCCAACTATAAAAAAAATAATGACAAAATCCTTGCTAATGAGCAGCTCAGGTGCTGTGAGGACTGAACGCGCTCACGCACAGGGAGCCCCTGATCCAGAGCAGCTCTCGGCACGGTAGGCACCCAGTACTCGGTCGCCGTCACCATGGTCAGTGTCCCTTTCGGGGAAGGGGCTGATCTATGAGTATGCTGGTGCCCAAGACAGTTTTTTTTTAAAGCAATGAAGTAGATATATTGGTATGCTGACGTTCTAAAAAACACATCCTAAAAGTAATTTTAAAAAAATAATTGTTTCTAGGCTTATGCTCCTCATAGGTCAACAAAAGCTTGTCGAAGTCTGGGATTTGCCATCACAGACCTTTCAGTAACTGTGGAGACAGACGTAATCAACTCATACGAACAATAAACTGTCTCCAGTATATAACTGAATTCTCTGTTGTGTGGCCTATGTATTGTGTGATATGCAAAAGAGAAAACACTCAACTGGAATTGAAGTATGCAGAAACATCTTAGCCCTGGGAGTGCTGGACCTTACAACGGACTTTTTGGTCCAGGAGGAAAAACTACAAGCATAAAAAATCTACATAGGCATGGACGTTTGGCATACACCTGAGATGCCGCTTGGAGGTTTGTACCCCATACCCGAGTGCCTGGGTTCAAGTCCTAGCTCCAATCCTGCTTGTAGTTTCCTGCTAATGTACACCCTGGGAGGCAGTACATCATGGCTGAAGTACTTGGCTCCCTGATCCCCACATGAGAGATTCTGATTGAGTTCCAGGCCTCTGGCTACTGCCTAGCCACCCTGGGCTTTTGCAGGCATTTGGAGAATGAACCAGTATGTGGAAGCTCTAAATCTGTCAGTCTCTTTGACTTCCAAATAAATAAAATCAGTTGCAATAATAATAATCACAATAAAAAATCTACAGGGAAACAAACAGGGTGTTTTGCAGAATACCTATCATGCCAACTAGTGAATTATCATCAAGGCTTATATTTTTCTCATTGCTTGTAACAGGCCCTAGGCAAAGTTTTTTATCCCATGAATGAGAACATAATTTTCAAACAAATCCCAGATCATTGTTTCTGTCAAAATCAATGTGACTTTCTAAGTAAATGCGGAAACTAATGGTTTTATAATGATATTTTTACAGACTTTACTTATTTAAGTAATCTCATGGCTATTAAATTACTGCATTGGATCTGGCAGATGAAAGTATCTGCGTTTGGCTTTACCAACTTGTTTATATCAAAAAACTGCCTCTTCAAAAAGGAATAATGACCTTGGGGTGCAGTGATCATGTCATCCCATTGTACATAGATCTGCGTTTCTCGCTTACAAATTGAAAGGGCAGCCTGGTGGACCTAAATGCAGAAAAAAAATCATAATTCATTCATAATTCATTCTGAAGTATCTAGGATGGCATTAATTTGGGGGAAAATATACAGAAAAATAACACGTGGAAGCATTTTCAAATGAGAGGAGGCATCATACTAAAGGGTGGTTAGGCGGGGATGGGTGGGTGTACAGCTCTCTCTTTTCCTTCTCTCCCGCCTCTCTCCTCTTTTTTTCCTCTTGCTTCTCTTTCTGTGACACACCTATTAGCTTTCTTCCCAGAGGTGAACCCCCACAAAAGATCTCAGCTAGATCTGAGAATTCCTCAGGCGGCTCTTTATGTGTACTCGGAATCAGACTCCCAGCCTGCTCTGCTCCCACCATCTTGTCTGACCATTCTTCTTGGAAGCAGATCATTCCTCCTGGGAGTCTGCCATTTTTCTCTTAAGAAGCTGTCATCCATCATTAATCACCAGAGTGACTGCAGCTTTGGTTCTGGAGAAAAAAAAAAAAAAAACGTGGCTTCTACTTGGGACAGTCCCTTCTTCTGTACTCTCCCATATATTGAAACCAAGTGTCATTTTTAGTAGGAATTATGGAAGGTTAAAGAATATTAGAAAGAAGCTACTTTAATAGGGTAAGTCAAAGAGACTGCCCTAGCCCAGAGTTTTGTGCATTATCAACCTGTCCTCGTCTGAAAGGGGCTGCATAGCTCCTATGCCTAGGACTGTTTCAGCCATCTACAGGCCTAAGGCTCTAAGCTCTCCTGCAGTCCATGGCCTAAATACTCATTTTTCTGTCATAATATCTATGTCTTTCCAAAAATGTTGACTACAGAATTCCCATTCCATTACATTGATGGGTCTTCTTATAGGCTTTGTGGGTATCTCATCCCACCCAGGGAAACATTCTTTGCTTCTCTAATTTCCATATGCAAATTCAGAAAAAATCCAAACTTAGAATGCTTTTATAATCAAATTATTCCAGAAGCTTGGCTGAGTTTCTCTTTCATCTCTTCCAAAACAACCAAGGTTGATTACAACAATCTTAACATCTTGAACCATGCTGGGTTACATGACACATGTGTAAACACATACATATACATATTTTTATTGACAAACATTGCATATGTTTATCATGTACATGTTTTTAAATAAGCATATGTTGTGCAAAGCTAAATTGAGTTGACTAACATATATGTTAATTCACATTTTTGTGTGATGAGAACACTTAAAATCCACTCTTCTAGCAATTTTAAGAATATCACACTGCTATTGTGATTCAAGAAGATACTTTGCTATTAACTACAGTTACCACACTGTACAATGTATCTCTTGATTGTATTCCTCCCATATAACAGAGATTGTGTATACTTTGACCAACACCTGCCAACCTCCTCCCGCCCTATGACTCTTTCCTTCTGTGAGTTAATGTCCTTGGATTCCATAAATAAGTGAGTCCATGTGGTATTTATCTTGCTGTGCTTGGTTTATTTTACTTAAGATAATTTCCTCTAGATTCATCTATGTTGTCACAAATGACAGGATCGCTGTTTGTTTTTTTTTAAATGTTGAATGTTTTCTTTCTCCAGTCATCCATGGATGGACACTTAAGTTGATCCCATGTTTTAACAATTATGATACTATATAATGCTGCAATGAACATGGGAGTACAGATATCTTTTTTGACATGTGAATTTCATTTTCTCCATGTTTTTCTAGTATTTCTGTTGATTGTCTATTCACTCTTTTGATGATTTCTTTTGCTGTGCAGAAGCTTCTTAGTTTAACAAAATCTATTTTTCTATTTTTTCCTATGTTACTTGTACATTTGGAGTGTTATGCAAAAAAATTACTACCTATGCTAAAATATTGAAGTGTGTATCCTATATTCTAGAAGTTTCAGATTTTCAGAGATTGCATTTAGTTCTTTTAACTGCTTTGAATTTTTGGATAGTGTGAGAAGTAGGGATCTGGTTTCACTCTTCTGTGTATGGATACCCACCTTTCCCAACACGATTTATTGAAGACCTTGTCCTTTCTGTGTTGTATGTCTTTGGAAGCTTTGTCAAAGACCAATTGGCAGTAGCTATGTAGGTTAATTTCTGGAATATCTGTTCTGTTGGTCTTTGTCTGTATTTGTGTCAGTACTTCACCTTTTTGGTTACAATAGCTGTATAATATCTTAGAGCCATGGGGCCAGCATAGTGGCACAGCCGGTTAAGGTGCACCATGAGAGACTGGCATCCCACATGTGTGCTGGTTCAAGTTCTGACAGCTGTGCTTCTGATCCAACTCCCTGTAATGTGCCTGGAAAAGCAACAGAAGATGGCCTAGGTGCTTGGGCCCTTGCACCCATGTGGAAGCCCCAGACAAACTTCCAGGACCCTGGCTTCTTCCTGGCCCATATGGATTCTGGGATTACAGGTGATGGCCTAACCTACTGTACCACAACGTTAGCTTCCTTAGTCTTTATAAATTGCATCTTTGCCTGATTTTGGAATAATACTTTTTCTCTCTATTTTCCAGATAGTTTGAGAAGAATTGATATTATTTCTTCCTTAAAACTTTATAGAATTTAGTATTAAAACCATATGGTCCTGGGCTTTTCATTGTTGGGAAACTTTTGGTTACTGATTCAATCTTATTGCATGTTCGTTGTCTGTTCAGGTTTTCTAAGTCTTCATGGTTCAGTTTTAGAACATTTTATGATCCAGAAATTTACCCATTTACTCTATGTTTTCCCATTTGTTGGCATACAGTTGATCCCTAATGATTCTTTGTATTTCTGTGGTATCAGTAGTAACATCTCTTTTTCATCTTTCATATTATCTATATTTGAATCTTCTCACTTTTTTTCTGTTAATTTAGCTAAAGTTTCTAACAATGATATCTTTTCCAAAACCAAGTGTTTTTTTTGTTTCAAACATCTTTTAAATTGCTTTTTAAGGTTTTATTTAATATATTTATGCCTTGATCTTTTATTTTATTCTTTTAAAAGATTTATTTGACAGGCATAGATACAGAAAGATAAAAGGAGATGGAGAGAGAGAGAGAGAGAGAGAGAGAGACCTTCCATTTGCTGATTCACTCTCCAAATGGCCACAACAGCTAGAGATGGGCCAGGCTGAAGCCAGGAGCCAGGAGATTCTTCTGGGTCTTCCACTTGGGTGCAGGTGCCCAAACACTTGGCCATCTTCCACTGCTTTGGCAGGTGCATTAGCAGGGAGCTGGATGGGAAATGGAGCAGTTGGGAATTGAACTGGAGCTCATATGGGATGATGGTTTTGCAGGCAGCAGTTTTACCTGCTACACCACAACACCAGCCCCTCTTCTTTTATTTTATTTTTTATATTTTTAAAGTTATTTATTTGAAAGATAGAGTTACAGAAAGTGGTAGAGACGGAGAAGAGAAATCTTCCATCAGCTGGTTCATTCCCCAAATTGTTGCAAAGGCCAGAGCTGAGCTGACCCAAAGCTAAGAAGCAGGAGCTTCCTCTGGGTCTCCCAAGTGGGTGCAGGGAACAAGGACTTGGTCCATCCCTGTTACCTTCTCAGGTGCATTAGCAGGGAATTGGACGGAAAGTGGAGTAGCCGGGACTTGAACTGGCACCCATATGGGATGCTGGCACTGCAGGCCAGGGCTTTAACACACTGCATCACAGCACCAGCCCTTCTTTTATCTTTTGAATTCATTTATTTATTTAACAAATCTTCAAATGGTAAAAGAGCAGTCACATGGAATATGTACAATGAACAGAGATTTGGTGCACTTAAATCATACATGGAGGGAAGTTCTGTGATACAGTGGTTAGGATGCCCCCTTGGAATGCTCACATTCCATAGAGGAGTGTCTGTGTTGGAGTCCTGGCTTCTCCATTCCTAGTCCAGCTTTCTGCTAGTGTTCAGCCTGTGATGCAGCAAATGATGTTTTAAATACTTGGCTCTCTGACAGCCTGTGGAAGACCAAGATAGAATTCTAGGCTGCTGGCTTTGGCCTGGTCCAGCCCTAGCTATTGTGGGCATTTGGAAAGTAAACTTGCAGATGGAAGTTTCTCTCTCTCTCTCTTTCTCTCTCTTTCTCGCTGTCACTCTATGTTTCAAATAAATACAAGTAAAGAGGTAAGTAAAAATTTCTTAGAATTTCAAGTCATATATGATACTATCTTTGCCTGGTAGACACAGACAGGTTTGTCCTTTTACTGCTATCTTATGAAGAGGATCAGTTAGCTGATCCCATGTACCAATAGGTGATGCTAGAAGAGGACATAGAAATCCTATGCTGGAAATCTAGGAACAGGTCAGAAAAGCCAAATCATAAAAATTGCTGGATTACACAGAGAAAGCACTTTGGAGAACACTTCATTTATGTAAATAATAGGATGTACTCACATGTTCAATTTTACAGTTAAGAAAATCAAGTGCTGTCAACATATACCCTTTGAAAAATCACAAGGAAATTTTGGGAACTTAGCAAAAAACCATTTTCCTAAGTTATTTCCAGATTCTAGTTACATGAAATCAAATCAAACTTTTAAATGAAATTAAAATATTTTAAGCATTTAAAATATGAAAATATTATGTTAGTCCATCTGGGCTATTACAACAAACCACCAGAAACTGGATTCTTTGTGAACCAAACACTTACAACTCACATTTCTAGACGAGAGGAAGTTGAGGATCGAGGCGCCAGAAGATTCCGTGTTTGGTGGGGGCTCGCTGCCTCATAGACGGTGCCTTCTCTCTGTTCTACCGCAGCACAGGAGCACAGACTTCCTTGGTTCTGTTTTATGAGGGCATTGCTTAAATCGTTATTTTTTTATTTAGTGGAATTTACTAATCCCTTAGATTCTCATGGCCGCAACAAATGCATGATATTTATTACAATAGAATTCTCATCAATTCTCATATTAAAGCCATATTAATACCAAGAACAGATTCAATGTAGTTCCTGGTTATAATTCTAAGAATATAATGATACATCTTATCCTCCCTCCCTCTCTACCTCCCATCCTCCTTCCGCCTGCCTTCCTTCCATCCTTCCTTCCTTTTATCATTGAGATAACATATTTTTAATTTACATTATAAAGGCTTAATATTCCACTAAATAAAGTGTCCAACAAATAAAAAGCAAGAAGACCATAGTTCATCAGGAATGTAGGCAAGGACTGTAAACAGTAATCAGGTGAAAAGATGGCCATTTCACTCATACACAGTAAAATTTAACAGAATCACAGACTAATCACCTCCTAAACGCTCTACCTCTCAATACTATTGCATGGGAGATTAGACACCTTGATACAAACATTCAGATGACATTGAATAGTTCAATGTAAAAGGTGCATATAGCAACGTATTGATGGAGAATTTATTTAACCATGTGGCAGTGATTAAAAATAAATGTATATCAAGCTCACGTTATGAAAGTCCCAGGAACTCCAGAATCTTTAAGCATCATGTTTAGTAGGAGTTTGGGCCAAATTATTTCCCACAGAAACACAGTTCTCAATTTATAACAGAAATAAAGTAAAGAAAATAGTTTAACATAGGCACACTCACTTTGCTTACATGTCTCTTTTCAGTGACCCCTCTGATGTAAAACATGGGTTTAACCCAGATCCAGAAGCAAGCAGGTCTCTGTGTTGTCACGCAGCAGTCTCCCAATGTGAACTCATGAGGCTGGTGCCAACCCATAATGTACACAAGTAAAAAGTCAGGACCGTGGACTGAGCTGGCATAAGGATGACTACGTTCGGTTATTGAAACACACAAATATTAACTGAACTGAACATATTCCGATTATTCTGCAGTTATAATTATTAATCTTTCAAAGTTATCTGGTTGAGGCCTGTGAAAGTCTCCAAAACTTATTTGATTACAAAATTATGGGAACAATAGAAAGGCAAATACAATAGAAAGGATACAGAAGACTGTGTTCAAGTCCTAGCACTATTTCTTACTATTTGCTCAACTGTAGATTAACAGCTTAATAGTTCTGATCCTTAACTTTATCACCCAAATATAGTTTGTTAGTGACTACCTCAGAGTTTTTTGAAGGATTACATAAACTTGTATTTCTAAGGCCCCTAACATGAGGTTGTCATGGTAGCCACTTCATCAGCCAAGGCTACTGTCATTGTAGTGTGGAACTGGGTGGAAGTAATCGTAGCAAAGACAGTAGTATAAACAGTCATGCTATTTTTACTATTGTTGTGGAGAAAAGACAAAACGTTTTTGTTGCTAGTCACATGTATTTTTCCAGAAACAAAAAACTGCACATAACATGCTTTCTCAATAATGGCCTTCTCTTTGTCAGTTAATGCTCTGGCCAATCACTGTTGCACACATGAATGCATCATGACTTCTGATTAACTCTTTCCAAATAAGTTCAGCTCATATCAGGAGATTAAACTAACTCACATGTGATTAAGCTAAAACATATGCGCTGTTGGTTTCTGCTCTCAGTGCAGTTTTAAACTGTTAAACCCACACCAGCTGCTTTCATAAACCAGCAATTCTAATCATCCTGTATCACTCCTCGAGGCATGTTAGATTATAGAAGGAATGCAATAAACCAACACGAATTTTAGATTTTCAGCAGATTTATTTCAATTTCTAATCAAACTCAATCCCAGCATTTTCCCTGACCACTCTTGGGCAAAGAGATTTAAAGTAAAGGAAACGAAAACTGAGTGCAGAGCATGCAGCAGATGAAGATTTATGCTGACAAGCGCAGTCTCCTTTTGTTTCTAGTTATGTGCAACAAAACTCAAAACTATTGCCCCATCATCTCAATATTTTAAATCATTTTCCAAAACCACCTGCCCTTCTCTTGAACATATAAACATGAAAGCCAATCAAGGAAATATCTTACAACTTGGAGATTCCTGGCAAAGCAAAAAAAAAAAAAAAAAAAAAAAAAATCATGGATTTGATCCTGAAGAAGGGAACAATAGCAGATTCTGTATTATAAGACTTCATCCAAACATAATAAGCATGAGACTCGGATAACACTATGTTGTAAACATTGCCTGCCCGAAGCTTTATATGAGTTAACTTGATTAAAGCACACAGTAGTTGGCTGTACGTAACAAGCCAGCAACTAACATCAGACTGGTCAGAATGGATGGGGGAAAGCTGCAGGCTATCTCCCTAAGATCTGGAACAAGGCAGGGACGTCCGTTTTTCTCAACCCTTATTCTACTCAGTACTGGAAGCTCTAGCTACAGCAATTAGACAAGAGGAAGAAATAAGGGACATCCAAAATGGGAAAGCAGGAAGTCAAATTGTCACTTTTCATAGCTGACATGATGTTATTTACAGAAAATCCCAATCACTCCAACCAAAAAGCTATAGAATTAATAAACAAACTCAGCAAAGTTTCAGAATACAAAGTCAAATAAGCAGTAGTTATACATCCTTAGCAAATCTTCTGAAAAAGAAATAAAGTATCCTATTTCTAATAGCTATAAAAATAATAAAATAGCTGGAAAAATTTAACCAAAGTGATGAAATGCCTTTACCTTGAAGAGGATAAATCACTGATGAGAGAAATGAAAGACATCTTGGGTTCATGAACTGGATTGGAAGAATCACTATTGTTAAAATTTGCATACCATGCAAAGCAATTGAAAAATTCTATGCAATCACCACCCAAAATCCAAAGCAGTTTTTCACCAGACTAGGAAAAAAACTACTAAATTTTGTATTAAAACCACAAAATGGCCATTGCCACGGCTCACTAGGCTAATCTTCCGCCTGCGGCACTGGTACCCTGGATTCTAGTCCCAACTGGGGTGCCGGTTCTGTCCCAGTTGCTCCTCTTCCAGTCCAGCTCTCTGCTGTGGCCCGGGAAGGCAGTGGAGGATGGCTCAAGTGCTTGGGCCCTGCACCCACACGGGAGACCAGGAGGAAGCACCTGGCTCGTGGCTTCGGATCGGCGCAGCACGCCAGCCTTAGCAGCCGTTTCGGGGGTGAACCAATGGAAGAAAGACTTCTCTCTGTCTCTCTCTTTCTCACTGTCTAACTCTGCCTGTCAAAAAATAAAAAAATAAAATAACCAAAGAGCCAAAGAAATCTCGACGAAAAAGAATAAAGCAGCAAGGGGGCATTATACCATCAGACTTTAAAATACATTACAAAGTTACAGTAATTATTGTCATGGTATTGTCATAAAAACAGACCCATAGTTCAGTGGAGCAGAACTGGGCCTCTGGGAGAAAGCCCACAAATGTACAGCCAACTGATCCTTGATAGAGGTGCTAAAACATGCATTGGGCAAATGATGGTCTTTTGAATAAATGCTGCTGGGGTAATCAGTTATCGACATGCAGAAGAATGAAACTTAGATGCCTATTTTGTCACATACAAAAATCAACTCAAAATGAAGAAAACACCTAAATGTAAGACTGAAACTTTAAAACTACCAGAAGAAAATATAGGAGAAATACTTCAGAACATTGGAATGGAAAATGATTTTTGGTTCAGACCCCAAAAGCATAGAAAACAAAAACAAAATTAACAAATGGAATTTCTTCAAACTAAAGAGTTTCTGCACAGGAAATCAAGTGATCAACAGAGTGAAGAGACAACTTACAGGTCTGGAGAAAATATTTGCAAGTTGTATATCTGAATATATTCAAAAAGTCAAACAAATTATATAACAAAAATACACAAATAAATTAAAAATTGACCATGGATCTAAACAGACATTTCTCAAAGGAAGACATACCAATTACCAGACCTACACGAAAAGAAAATGCTCAGCATCACTAATTATCAGGGAAATGTAAATCAAAACAAAGATATCACCTCACTCTAGGTAGATGGGTTATTTTCAAAATGACAAACAATAACAAATGGTAAGGATGTGGAGAAATGGAAGCATTTACACACAGTTGGTGGAAGCGATTGATGAGTGCTAGATATAGATAGTTATATTTAGATAGCATAAGGTAATATAAGAAGTTCTGGGGCTTAATTGTCCAATAGGGTGATGATAGATAATGTACTGTACATTTCCCTATTTTAAAAAATAGATGAGATTTGAGGTTCTTCCACTATAAAGAAATGTTAAGTGCTTGAAAGGATTCATATATTTATCCTGATTGGATAGTGCGCAATGTATGCATGTGATGAAACATCACATAGTACTCCTTAAGTATGCATAATTTTTATGTCTGTTAAAATTTTTGAATAAAAATAAAGCACACAGTAAATCAAAGGGACGTGATAATATTGCACCTGATTCTTCAGATGAGAAAACTGAAGCAGAGGAAGTTAAGCATTTTGTGACACTAACTGGCAAAGCCAAGATTGAAATGCAGCAATTTGCCTCTTTGCCAACTCTTAATGCTTTTTTATAAGGATTGGGAAATGATAAAAAGCAAGAATGTCATTCTTACAAAAATATCCAAAATTATTATCTAATAAAATATCCAAAATTATTATGCATTATATTCTTGGATATCAATAAGGTGGCTAAAATCACAAGCTGTCAGTGCCATTCACAGATGTTATCTACAACAATGCTCCCTAATAAATCTGAACTCTTCTTCCCAACTTCTTTTTTCATTCCTTCTCGTCCTTTCACCCTCCTTTTCCTCACATTTTTAAAGGAATCTTCAACTGTCTGCCTCTGATTTCCTCTATATTCCAACTCTTAATAATGTACTTTTTGGTTTTCAATTGCTATTGATGTATCTGTTGCTATTTTCCTTCAGAAATTTTATTATTTGACTCAACTCAATTTATTTCTTAGTCAATTTTTTCTATAGTTTGTTTCAATTACTTCCTTATCAATAACTTTGTGTGTTTAGCCACCTTAGGTCTACTTGAGAATCTTCTTTTAAGATTTTATTTATTTATTTGAGAGGTACAGTTAGAGAGAGAGAGAGAGAGAGAGAGAGAGAGAGAACGGTCTTCCATCTGCTGGTTCACTCCCCAAACAGCTGTAATCACTAGAACTGGGTCAATCCGAAGCTAGAAGCCAGATATTTCTTCCAGATCTCCCACATGGGTGCAGGGGCCCAAGGGCTTGAACCATTGTCCACTGCTCTCCCAGGTGCATTAGCAGAAAGCTGGATCAGAAGAGGAGCAGCGAGAACACAAACTAGCACCCATATGGGATACAGGCACCACAGGTGGAGGCTTAGCCTACTATGCCACAGTGCTGGCCCAGGGAATCTTTTAAGTACTTATTTATTTATTTATAGAGACAGAGGGAGAGAGACAGAGAGAGTTCGTTCATTTTCCAAATGCCTACAAAGGGCCAAGCCTGGGCCAGACCCCAGCTGCAAGCTGGAAGCTCAATCCAAGTCTTGCATGTGGGTGGCAGGGACAAAGTCAGCTGAGCCATCATCACCAGCTATTCCCCAGGGTGTACATTAGCAAGAAGCTGGAATCAGGAGCAGTCAAGGATCAAACCTGAGCACTACCAAATGGGACGTGGGCATCTTAACCACTAGGTCAAATGTCCACCCAGAGCTTCAGATGTATTTTGAAAAGTATAGGAAAGAAGAAGAAATAATGTCTATATTTGAATTGTGAACTACCATTTCAGTCTGCATATTTGTAAATTTCTAGTTTATACATGCACTTATCTCAGGTTAAAAAATATTGTGGTTAAATATATACAATATTCAAGGCAAAAATTGATCAAGAGAAATTTTCAATCCAAAAGAAGGAACAAGGTCTCCAACGCATAGATCATGTGAGGCCAAAGCTTCCTATGTGAGGAAATGCCAGATCTTTCCTTATAATATAAAGTGACAGTGTGCAAAAAAAATTTAGTGATTTTCATCTGTTAAGTTCATTATCTTACATAATGGCCTTTCCAGGTAAATCAGCAGAGGGACCTAAAATTGCATAAATTTGTTGACCAGGTTGTAAATGTGCCAGAATAGCTGTTTTTCAGGTATCTGAATTGACCCCAAAGCTGAATGCTCACTTGTGTTAGCACAAAATAAAATACTCAGCTGGATCTCTGTCTGGTCAGGTGCCAAACTAATTATCCATTACCTGATATCATCCAGGAGTTCTCTTTACATACTTCTGATGCAAGCAGATAAAGTACTTAATCCTTTCTCGAAATACACTAATCTACAATCTGTCTAGATAAAAATAAAACTGAGTAATGACCATAATATTAAAGCAAATCACCGAGTAAGTTTATTGACATAAATCTTGAGGCATCACTAGAAACCAAATGGAATGTTGATTCCGTCATTTCTTGCACTTGGAAGCAATCAATGGAAAGAAAGAAGGAAACAAAACAATAAGGTTCATTGATCCATCAACATGATTAGTGATAAAAGAAGAAAACAAGTTTCTATTCTTTCATTATTATGGGGGGGAAAATGGCTCATAATGACAAAATTGGGAATAAGGAAACCAGGAAGAGATTTGAATAGCTTTCATTTTATTAAATTGTCTTTTTTTTTCATCCCATATAAAGTACTGCTATGGTTTAGGCAGTATAAAATCCCAAAACTGAGTGATGATAACTATTAGAACTAGAAATCATTAAATGGATTTCTATTTGTTACAAATATTGCATGTGCAACAGCAAGAAACCCCAAAGAAATCTGAATAAGTCTATTAGTTATTTGATTACCTATAATTGAACAAATTATAGCACTATCTTTTTTTTTCTTTTGATATAAACTTGGAGGTAAAAGTGAGAGCTTAAAATATGAGTTACACTGATAACCTTATGAAAGTAGTGTTCCAGCTAGTATCTATGAGAGGTTTGCAGAACTGAGATTAAACTAAACAAGCCCCAAACACACCCTCTATGAGAGTCCTCCACTGATGTGTCATTTAACTGTAGTTCTTGTAAACCAGAGGAAGCACTTGTAGCACATGTATGATCACATTTTCCTAGGTAACATCCTATTTTATTTTTATTTTTTATAGGTAACATCCTATTTATTTTGAATACAATACACTAGTTGTTTCCAATGTACAAACACTACTGCATTGCTCATGCATTAATTTGTTTTAATCCCTTAAACCTGTATTGATTTAACCCTAAACAACAGGTAACATTACACAATACTGCATAACTCTACTTGTCAGTAGTCCCTCTAATGACTCAGTTAACTAACCACTTAAACAATTAAAATTTTCTGCTTACATTAAAGACATCCAAGGTTGATAAAATGACAAAGGGACACCAATTCAACTGATACTTAACTAGGAGATATCTAGGAATGGAAAATAATAGCAAAATTTGATTTCATTTCTGTTTCATGAATTTGTATCATTTTAAATGCTGTTTATATCTATATAAATTTTCTTTAGGATAACAGTAAGAAAGGGGTGTACACTATCAGAGAAAATGACTAAATCCTAAATTTTAGTGAACCACCTCTAAAATTAAATCAAATTTCCTACTTAAGCTTAAACTTCATTTAATAAATAATTACAGAAATAAAATTAAACATACATGCTGAGGAGTTGATTGTAGGAAATGGTTTATGAAAAACGGAGTTAAAACAAGCTGCTTTTATAAAAATACAAAATCTTGTACTTTGATGATTATGTTTCAGGTTGTGAATTTCAGTTACAAATGAATTCATTCAGCCAAACTTTACTGTGTACTAACTCTCCCTTACACACCGTGGTAAGCCCTGAGTCTACAATGGCTAAGGGGACCTGGAATGGTACATTACATAAGTAAATTCAGGCCCATACTCAATAGAAAAAATGACATCAGAAACATTCAAAGTGCAAGAGAGTAGGAATCAGGAAAGAGGAAATATCTGGTTAGGGAGACAGCATTTCCTGGAGAAGGAAGCATTTAAATTGGAACTTGAAGAGTGGCTGTGATTTGAACAGACAATTAGAGAGAGGAGAGTTTCCCCAGCGTTATAATTAGTAGCTGTGTGCAAAGGCAGGAGGCAGGAAGGCAGAAGGCATGCAGGAAGTGGCATGGGGAATTTTCTAGTTGTGGTATAGCATGCCTCCAGACCCAAACTAGCCTTTGGACCTGCAAATGAGATTATGGGTTGAGTGATGTCTATGTCATAATTAGGAAATTTGGGAAGATCCTTTATTTGTTCTCCGTAAATTATTTCCCCTTAGCTCTTTTTCATCTTCACCAACAGGTTAGCAAGGAGCAATTCCATTCCTGCTCTCCTTGGCAGCAGCCAGAGATCTTAAAACTCGTGAGTTTTTTTCTCATTTTGTAACTCTTGAAATAAAATAAAATAAATACAATCTCACAAATGCAGGGTTTTTTTTCTGGCTAAGAGCTTCTAAAAAACTTACCTCTCTCTAAAAAAATCTCTCCTAAACTTCCCTCCCAGGTTCCAGTTCACTGTCATGAGGCATGAGCTGGATGTGAGTTTCCAAGTATGTCTTCCCCAGCTCATCGAATGCCTTTCTGTACTCTCTGGGGAGACTTTCCCTTTCACTTTCTTTACCACACTTAGGAATTGTGCACTCACTTAGATGAACCTACCATTTATTTACGTGATGACTCTCATGACCCCTGTCTCCCCATCTTTCCTGTCAGCTGGACCAGACCGGAAGCTCGATTCTGAGGCAGCAGTCTGGGTTTCATGGACCACTGCAGACCCAGAACCTTGTATAGTGCCTGAAGGGCAGGTGGGACACAATAGAAGTTGGTAGGCAGAATTATTTTACTATTGAAATTCATATCCTGAAATGCAATCATAAAAGAATGTTTTTCCTTTTTTTGAAGAGTAGTTTGTTATGAATCCTCTTTAACTACCGAAGAATACTTTAGGATTAAGTTTTATAATTAAGGCGAGAAAATATTTCTTGATTATCAGACTGTCAAAGTATGTCTTACTTGTTGACTTGAAAATTGATTCTGAATATTCAGTTTTGCTTTCCCATGCATCTGATATGCATTGGGAGGTCTTTATGAGTCATAATAGGACACTGCCTTCTCCAACCTTGAAAAGCCATTAAAAAATCAATGCGCACAGAAAATCAAAAGACAAATTGTTTAGCTTTAAACGTTGACCTTCCGTTTGATGCTTTGCCCTACAGCCACTGGCTGTGGCTAAAGTGATGGAGACCACCGGAGGAATAAAGCTGAAAGCAGAGTGAACATGGCAAGTCTAAATTTCTGCTTCAGGGCTTCCTGAGTTGTGTGGAGTTACAGGAACTGAAGAACTGAAGAGGGCGATAGTAGAAATCCTGAAGTGTAGGTATGCTGAATTTTCCCAAAACGCCAGCAAAAATATGTAGTATCTGCCTTTCTCATTTATAACATGACCTTTTCTCCAATCAGAAGGTAGGGTCTATGAAGATGGGTGAGCTCAGGGAACACTTGGAACTGACAGAAGTGGCCTGACTTCCAAGGCTAGGTCAGAAAGGGCACTGCGACTTCTCTCATCTTAACTGGCACCCTTGTGCGTGAAGTCCTGAGCCACTGTGCGGCCAGAGATTACCACGCTCTCAAGGAAGGCAGATCACACAGACAGCACAGGTGCAGGCACCCCAGGGGGCAGTCCTGGTTTTCGAGATCTCGCTTCTCCGCGAAGCAGACATTTGAGTGAACGAGTCTTCAGATAATGACAGACTCTCATTTACGAGGAAACCTCAGCATTGAATTTTCCCAAGTGAGGCCTCAGACATCAAGAGGATAGGCCCTGAACCCGCATGGGAGACCAGGAGAAGCACCTGGCTCCTGGCTTCGGATCGGCCGTAGCGGCCACTTGGGGGGTGAACCAACGGCAAAGGAAGACCTTTCTCTCTGTCTCTCTCTCTCACTGTCCACTCTGCCTGTCAAAAATAAATAAATAAATAAATAAAGATAAATAGAAGTGTTTCTACTTCAATTTGAAATACTTAACTTACTCTTTACCCTGGTCATTTTTAATATTTGTTTTGAAAGAGTTACAGAGTGAGAGGGAGAGAGGGAGACAGGGAAGGAAGGAGAAAGAGAGAGAGAGAGTGAGAGAGAGAGAGAGATCTTCCATCCTCTGGTTCACTTTCCAGATGGCCACCATGTCCCCTCCTGGGCCTGGCCAAAGCCAGGAGCAAGGAGCTTCATCCTGGTCTCCCACATGGGAGCAGGGGTCCAAGCACTTAGGCCATCTTCGGATTTTGCAGGGAGCTGGATCGGAAGCAGAGCCGCGGGACTTGAACAAGCGCCCATATGGGATGTTAGCATTGCAGACAGCAGTTTAACACACTATGCCACAGCACTCACCCCAATCCTGGTCATTTTTTAAAAAACATATTTTTTGAAAAGAAGAAACACCTTTCATATAAGATTAAAAATAAAAGCTAAATTCAATCACTCTATATGGCTCTGAGTTCATTTACACCATACTCATGTAGAGTTTTTGGTCATCATTTGGCTTTAAATGCATTATCCCACGTCCAGCTGAGATAAAACATGCTTTTCAAAGGCCCCAATGTCTTTTTAGAAACAAGACAAGGATTAATAGCTACAGGAAAGGCAGGCAAAAAAAAATACTTCTGTTATCCTCATAAAAGGACTCGTATGCTCTCATTTTTGCAATATGTTAACTCCCAACTATGCCACCTGGCTCAAGCTTCCAGCACTCGGGTTCTGAGCTTAGCAATACATACCGTTTTCTTGAAGCTACTGTCTGTTTTGTAAGCCTTCAATCTGCACATTGTAATATAAGCCACAAATGGTTTTTGGAGCAAAAAAATAGGATCCATGTTCACATTTATTCATGCATTCATGAAGCATCCATTATGTGTTCAGCATTGCAGGAGGTATTGTATAACTGAAAAACGCATTTCCGCCTGACATTGGAGAAGTGGTTATATAACAAAACTGGAGGGCAGTTAAGTGGAAATGGAGGTTATTTGGAACTGAATATTATTTTTGAAGGAATGATTTTGAATTGTGCATTCATTCATTCATCAAGCAAAATATTTAATGAAGCCATCCACGGAGGTAAGAGTGCCGCACACAACACTTTGGCTCCTTCTAGGGAGCACGGAGGGCAAGCTGGTCCTGGGGAAATGTCCCGTGTGCTGGAGTCTCCTTCCTGCTCCTTCCCCTGCCGAATCTTAAAAATGTGTCAATTTCTCAGCCGTCTGCCTTTGACCTTCACTTCTGTGCTCTACGAAGACACATTCATTTCTATGCCCTTACAAAAGTTCTATGTTCTGGTTCTCTTGAAATCCAGATAGTCTATATCCTCTTTCTCTTCTAAGACTCTCGACATGGTATTCTGTAGGCATTCAAAATTCACATTGCTCCAAATCTGCATGTTTGGCATTGACCTCGTATACATCTGTAGCCCGCCGACTCTTATCTGACAACACTCTCGCACACAGACACATTCACTGGCTTGCTGCTTGCCAGGTGGTTCCTCTCTTGGTGAAGGCTACATCAAGTTTCACTCTTAATAGTAACAACACAGTCTCAGCTTGGTTTTCTTCCTGGCTTTCATCCTCTACCCAGCCAGTCGTCAAATTCTAATGATGCTACATCATCTTATTGCTCTATATTTTTATTACTCTTGATGTATTTGAAATATATAGAGAGAAACAGCCAGCCAGCCACACAAACATACCCAGTGGGTATTCACAACAGCTAGGTCTGGGCTAGACCAAAGCTGAGATCCAGGAACTCATTCCAAGTCTCCCACATGAGTGGTAGGAACTGAAGTACTTGTGTACTTGTGATTGCTCTGTGTTCTTATTGCTACTGCCTTTAGCTCAATTTATCATCTCTTACTGTGACAACTTTTTGCTAATTTTTGTGTAAATCCTGTCACCTTCATTTCAGTCTATCCTAGAGCAGGGATCAGTCAACTTTCCCTTCTGAGGGGCTGCATTGTTTATGCTCTGGGCATGCTCTGCTCTCTTTCATTCCACACATTAGCTTTTTTCCCTTCTTCTACACCTGCCCAGATGGCACCACTTGTGGCTGTCAGCTCAGTGATCCCCGTGCACCTGCCAGACTAAGCCATAAGCCCCACTCCTGAGAAAACAGGAACTTCAAAAATAAGGTCAGACCCCATTATTAAAGCATAAGATGGGAGACTTTCAGGAAAGGAATGGGAAAATATCACAAGGGATTTTTGAAGTTTGGGGCACCAAGAAAAAAAACCAGTAATGAGGGCAGTACAATACCAACATCCAACATAACTGAAATAGACCTACTGCAGGTCTTTCATTTTATAATTTGAACTCAAAGGTTTCTAAAGCCCATCTTCTCTCCAGTGATAATAATTGCTCTGAATGTTTACTAATAGTAGGTAAGGCACTGTGGTAATTCCTTCACATACATTCATTCAGCTAATTAGCCCACCACATTAATTAATTTAACTTGCTTTCTTAATACTGTAACATGGAATCTAATTGTTCTTGCTTCCTCAAGGCACCACAATCACTACCAGTTTAAAACCTGATGTATTTTGAGTCTATGCTGACTTAATTCGGGATTTATGTTCAATCAGTTAAATGACCCTTGTTCAAACTCCTTGCTACGTAAGACTTGATTTAGGGCAAAATGTGTCATTTCTGAGTCATGGTCACCCTATGCATATGTCCTTCCCCAACTGGAGTGAGTTTGTCTTTATGCAGCATTGGGGCCCAGTGAGATGACCTGTGACACTGGCCCTCCCTCTTCATTCTCAGGGTGACATCTGCGTGCAGAGGGCATGTGTACTACAGCCTGGTAAGCAGGAAAGTGGGATCTCATGGCCCTCACTTCCCACCTGGCTTTATCCTGAGCCACACGTTGCCACAATTCCTGGGCTGGGCTCCGCCTCTGCCCCTCCTGACCCTAGATCAGCACCATACATCAAATGGAAGGGCTGGCCTGTGGCGGGGCAGTTCTTCAGTCTCTGGATTCGCAGGGCCATCTCTGGGGAGTGCATTAGGAGGCCCAATATGGGATTAATGACCAGGCTGTGTGCTTGCTTCACATAACTTTGAAGTATTTCAGCACATGACACATGGTCTCCGTGCACACTTCCTAAACTGTAACCTTAGGCTTGAATGAAAAAAAAAAAACTTGTTATTAATTGTGTGTGTCTTAGCGACTTTCAGGCTTTGTTCTTCAATATCTGTATCCATTGCATCCCAGTCCCAATGCTCCTGGACCTTCTGACTGCTTTGTGTTTGTTGTTGCCATTGTTTTCACTTTATTCTTGGTTTCTGTTTATTTTCCTGTTTTTCCAGTACATACATGTTTATATAATAAAATTATGATTTCTCTACCCCATTTATATTTTTTTTGTATTGGACGAGTCATTCAGTAGTAGCTAACCATCCTACCAGACACGAAAGGGCGCTCATCCTTAGTATTACAACATCTTCATCATTTCAAGTGCATCCAAACACACTCATTTTGAACAGTGTTGCTGCTTAATAAACTCTCTCCCAAAATGCAGTACATTAAAGCGACAGCAATGTGTTGATTCTCAGGATTCTCTAATTTAGCTGGATGTCTGGATTGTGGATCTCAGCAGACTCATAGAAAAGCTGCGAACATTGGGCAAGATGGCCTCATCCACCAGCTGGAGCTTTCTCTTTCTCCCTGGTTCCTGTCTGCAGTGTGACTGCAGCCATTGCATGTGACTGCAGAGTTCTGAGAAAACTCAAGGTAGAAGTCACACAGTGGCCTAGACCCGGATGCCGAAATTTGTACCATGTTTCCTTGGCCACATTTTACTGGCCACAGGAAACCCCCAGGCCATCCTCTTTTCTGGAGGGTGGAGAAACGGGCTCCACCTTTAAAGAGAGGAGCAGCAATGCTGTGTTACAAAGCGGCAGGGACACAGAGAAGCATGAGTCGTTAAAGGCAGACTTGTCAGATTTGGTAAATAAAAACACAGAAAACAAACATCAGGGGGAAAAACAGGTTTTTTTTTAAAGTGTAAGTATGTCCCAAATATTGCTTAGGACATACATAGAGTGACAGAAGACTGTAATTTTCCTAATTATAAATATAATAGGGCATTTATCTTGAAACCTTAATTGATGGACATTACTAGAATGGTTTATTGCAAACACAAAATGTGAACCTGTACATGACAGTCATAGCTTGATTTTGGAAATCTTAATCTATAACTATGGCCAACAAAAAGTGAACCAAGAGGCACTTTAAAAGTGTAGGCGTGAAGGAGTTCCAGGCTCTTTCTGAGCAGTGATAGCTCACACATGGAAAAGTGTCCAGGCCAGGGCTGAGATTTCTATTTTACAGTTTTGTTATCTTTGAAGACCTGGCTCTTCCATTTAGCAGACCAACAAGTTCACAGACAAGATGTGCCCATTCATTCAGCATCACTCCCATTCTCATTTCTCTTCCCAGTGCATTCAGGCTAAAAGAGGCAAGGCCAGAGCTGCTGTGGTGAACAGATATTCCCATAAACTCTCCCTGTTTACTCCCCACGACGTTCTCCTTCCAGTCACATCCTCCAGGCTGCAAGGGAGCTATTTGGCTCCCATTCATGAGAGGAAAACCATAGCGCTTCTGATAGAGAACAGAGCTCGTCAACCCATTCACTGGTAGACTTGTGGAAGCCGGGCAGAGCGGCTTTCCAGGAAGATCGGATAGATTTTATGATATTTCTAAGAGAACTTCATTCTAGTAAGAAGGAGTGCTTCATTTTATCTCTGCTAAATATGTATTTGTTTAATTATGTAGGTCTCTGATTTCTGTAGCTCTTTTAGTCATGGTATTATTGAATCCCTTCAGGGTGTATAATTGTTTACCAGGCTTGAGACGCCCTTGGGAGACCCCTGTTCTTTTGTTTTTAAGATTTACTTTATTTCTTTTTAAGGCAGAGTTGCAGAGAGAGGGAAAGACACAGAAAGAAAAAGAATCTCCCATCTGCTGATTCACTCTCCAAATATCTGTAACAGCCAAGGCTAAGCCAGGCTGGAGCCAGGAGCCAGGAACCTCACTGGAGTCTCCCATATGAATGGCGGGGCCCAAGCGCTTGAGCCAACTTCTGCTGCTTTTCCAGATGAATGAGCATGGAGCTAGATGAGAAGTGGAGAAGCCAGGACTCAAACCAGCATTCATATGGGATGCTGGCATGGTAGGCAACAGCTAAACCCACTGTGCCATCACCACAGTCCCCAAGACCCTTACTACTTTTTTTTTAAAGATTTATTTATTTATTTGAAAGTCAGGAGGCCGGCGCTGTGACGCAGTGGGTTAACACCCTGGCCTGAAGCACCAGCATCCCACATGGACGCCGGTTCAAGTTCCGGCTGCTCCTCTTCCAGTCCAGCTCTCTGCTGTGGCCCAGGAGTGCAGTGGAGGATGGCCCAAGTGCTTGGGCCCCTGCACCCGCATGGGAGACCCAGAAGAAGCTCCTGGCTCCTGGCTTCAGATCAGCGCAGCTCCGGTCATTGCGGCCATCTGGGGAGTGAACCAGCAGATGGAAGAGCTCGCTCTCTGTCTCTACCTCTCTCTGTAACTCTGTCTTTCAAATAAATAAAATAAATATTAAAAAAAAGAAAGTCAAAGTTACGCAGAGAGAAGGCAAGGCAGAGAGAGAGAGAGGTCTTCCATCCTCTGGTTCACTCCTCAATTGGCCACAATGGCCGAAGCTTCGCCAATCCGCAGCTAGGAGCCAGGAGCTTCTTCCAGATCTCCCATGCAGGTGCAAGGGGCCCAAGGTCTTGGGCCATCTCCCACTGCTTTCCCAGGCCATAGCAGAGAGCTGGATCAGAAGTGGAGCAGCCAGGTCTCAAACCAGCGCCCATATGGGATACTGGCACTTCAGGCAGCAGCTTCACCTGCTATGCCACAGAATTGGCCTCAACCCTTATTCTTAAGAAATAATATTTCACAGACAGGGAAAACATTCACAAACCTAGATATAAATATATAAAGACAATAGCATAGAAATCATTTTTCTAAATGCCAAAGGAAAAGAGTGGCTGAAATCCAAACGGCCTTTGGTGAAGTGAGTGGTTCACAAACTGAGACTTAATGGGGGGGATCCCTGGGCAGACTGAGCAGGAAGAGGAGTCCAGTGGAAGGGAGGACGGGTTGTTCTCCAGCTCCAGTCTCTCCTTCCTTCCTTAAAGAATCCTCTGGGTTTAGCTGGATATGTCGTCACGTGGAATAAAAAATACCACTCCCAGACTCCACTGCCGCCAGATGTGCACCTTTGGTTTACGTTTAGCTGACAGAACACAAATGAAAATGTTGTGTACGATTTCCTGGAAACGTCCATAGAGGGAGGAGGGTCTTTCTTCAGCCCTTCCGATGTCTCGATGACTGGAACACTGACAAAATGGCGGCCGCGGCAGCAACAACAGACATCCTGAAACAAGAAGTAGAAATGGTGTACTGAGGCCAGTGGGTACCAGAACTGAAGGCGCTGAGGGCAGTGGGTACCAAAACTGAACGCGTCTGGGTCTCTGACACCACACAGTGCATATGCACCTGAAATGTGCACCCCCGGAGTTCATTCCCACGAGAGAGAAATGGATACCTGTTTTCTTGAAACCCCCCCCCCCCTTTGGAGGTTTCCTACCAGTGGAAATAGCATCTACTCATAATAGACATGTAAGTTCATAACAAAATCAACTGCCTAATAAGAAATCAAAACGGCAGATACCAGAACGTATTTCCAAAGGAGTGATCAGGTAACGCAGTTAGAGGCTTGTTACTCCTCAGGGCCAGGCAGACAGGTTTCCAACTGGAGACCAAGGGGATGGGGAGAATATCTGAGACCAGCTCTGAATGAGGCTGTCATGCTTTGCAGAGATTTATTTTCAAGCAGAGGTCGCAGGGTCGAAAAAGAAAAATAAGGATCGTTTCCATGAAATAGCTCCAGCCAATTCCCACCAAACTGGGCTAAAAATAACTACAAGCCAAAGTTGCAGGGAAATTAAACATAACTCCTGGTCCATTTTCTTAACCCTTAACGACTGCTATCATTGAGTTGTAAAATAAGCCAACAAAATATCAAGCATGTGAGAAGTCACCACCCCTGTTACTATTGCATTTTGGAAAAAAATGATAGGCAGACAAGATAAAAGACATCAAGTTTGTTTTTTAAAAATATGAGATTGCTGTTATTTTTCCTGTGTCTCAAAAGAGATATTTGAATTTTTGGAAAAAAAAAAGCACATCTAGTATGAAACAGTATTTTCTTAAATATCAGTCTGTACAATGATGGTAATTAAATTACTGTACATTTAGTAAATATGATTTCCTGGATATTTAACTCATTCTTTCTCCCCCCAACTGATGAAGATCAGTAGATAATCCCCATTTAACTTTTTTACTCTTTCTTATGTCTTGCGTTTTAAAGTTCCATTTGGGATGGGCATTTAGCGAAGTGGTTAAGCTGCCACTGAGGACATTTGCATTCCATGTCAGAGTTCTGGGGTTCAAGTCCCAGCTCCACTTCCAATACAGATCCTGCTTATGTATATCCTGGGAGGCAGCAGAAAATGGCTCGAGTAGTTGGGTCCATGCCACCCACCTGGAAGACCTAGATGGAGTTCCTGGCTCCCAGCTCCACCTAGCTATGCCCCAGCTGTTTTGGGTATTTGGGAGGTAATCACCAAGTGGAAGATCTCTCTCTCTCACTCTCTCTAGCTCTTTCTCTGTTTTTCAAAGAAATAAATAAAACTCTAAGAAAAAAAATTTTTAAAAAGAAAGATGCATACATTTGCTAGAGTGGTGTTCCCATCAATATATAAATCTTCTTAGCAGGTACAGCATTGGGACATACAGGTAAAGCTGCTGCCTGCATCACCGGCATAGCATACCAGCACTGGTTTGTGTTCTGGTTGCTCCACTTCTATTCCAGCTCCCAGCTAATGCCTGGGAAAAGCAACAGAAGATGGACCAAGTGCTTGGCCTCTGCAACCCATGTGAGAGACCAAGATGAAGATCCTGGCTTCTGGCCTCAGCCCTGGCTGTGGCAGGCATCTGGGGAGTGAACCAGGGAATGAAAGATCTCTCTCTCTCTCTCTCTCTGTAATTCTGACTTTCAAGTAAATAAATAAATGAATCTTTAAAAAAATCTTCTTAGGGTCCTTTATAGTTTGACTTAAATAATATATTCTAACTCAATCACCATCTATAATACAACATCTCTGTGCTTTTTTTTTTTTTTTTCAATCATCCCAACTATTCACTCTGGATTACGGGTTATCAGTAGTCACTTCATCAAGAGATCCACCAGAAGTTTATCTGTCCTTGCTTAACCTGACCTTTCTGTGCTCTCTGACAATGATCAATACTGCCTACTTCCAGAACTTTCCTTCTTTCCTGGTCACTGTATCCTTACTTTCTCTCTGCGTGTTCCTCTTACCTCTGAGCAATTCTTCTAACTCACCTTCGCTGGTCCCCTCTTACAACAGTCTCTAAAGTGGTAACCTTCCCCCGAGCCTTGATCTTGGCATTTTCTTGCATTACACATTTCCAGTGTTCAAGGACCACTCACGTGTTAATGATTCCCAATTATACAACATCACTGTCTCTGGACTCTGTCCAGATAGTCACTGCTGTCCACCTGTAGTATTCTGCATGTTTCACCCTGAAGATCCCCAAAGAAGTAAAACTTGTTCAAAATCAAACTTACTCCTGAAAGCTCTTCCTTCCTCTTCCCCACACTTATCCACACAACTCCTATTTGTCCTACATCTAAACATCTCCACATTCACCTTGAACTCTTAATCCCGGTTCCCGCTGTTCAACAATCCGCTGCACCATTGCAAACATTACAACAGAAACAAACAAAATGGGTGTTCTTCCTGCCTTTCATTTCACCCCATTTCCATTAAACATACCACTGCTTGGGGAGTTCTTCCAAGACTATGAAGAGAGCCACTTTCCTATCCATACCTTACAAGGGCCACTTCTCCTCTGGTTCAGCATACTCATCCTCAGCAGGGTATAGGACGCCGTTCACAAGCTGAGCACCTGCCATTCTGACTCCTCCACCACCTTCCACATATTCACGCATGCATGTTGCACCCTCCTGGGATACCATGTTCACTAAGTACATTAGGGTCTTTGTCTCTTTACTCACGCATATCCCTCTGACTACAAAATTTTTCCCTTCTTTTTCTGGTTGGCAAATTCCCCCTTGAGAATTCAGTCTAGTAGCCTCCCTGCTGTGGCTATGTGGAAGCCCGCTTTTCCATGCAGTATTCCATATGCTCTTTCTTGCATTTCCTTGGGCATTCTGTACATGCTTTCATTACAGCAATTGCCACCATGATCTATAGGCATTTTTTCACAGGATTCCTTTCTGAGGAAAGTCACCATGCCTTAATCACTTCTCTTTAACAACCACCAGGCACAATGCCTCAATGTTTCTGTTATGGATACTAAGCAGAGAAGATGGGTAGGCAGATGAAAGATATATGGTCCTGAGTTTCTAAGAAATAATATTAAAGATCAAAAGATTTATTTTGTAGGCAATATAAAATAAATTTGCTAGCATTACACCATATGGTAGAACCACAAAAATTTACAAAGAAGCAAATTTTCGTTTAATAAAATAATATGCTCTCTGATCCTTGGAGTTATCCAACTGGCAAATAGGAACTCTCAAGAGTTAATGAAATTCCCATTGCCAGATTCTGGCCAAAAAAAGATGGCCTAAGTATTCAATGAGAAGGGTGGGCTGTATTTAATTCTTGTATTGAATGGGGATTTAGATCACTATAAACTCCACTGGCCTGCTGCCATTCTCTGAAAAAAAAAAAAAAAAGGAAAACACAATTGAATGATTCTGAAATAATTTTTCAGTAAATAAGATTATTTGTATCTCTGCTCAATTTTGTATTTAAAAGCTAACTTGAATTAATTATAATGTGTTCAAAATAATAGTTCACTGAAATTTCCTAATTCTCTTATGTTCTGGGAGTGTGCACTGAGAGACTTCATTTATTTGAGCAGAAAACAGTAAATCACACTCTTTTCTCCTTACCTGAATTTGATCTACTAAGGAAGATGGACGTAGATTAGATAAATGATGCTCAAATATCACTTTTGTTACCAATAAATATAGATAAATCAAGGAACTACACTCTCACCAACACTAGCTATCTCTCTATTCATTCATTTATATTTTTGAAAGGCAAAGACAAAGACAGAGACAGACAAAGACTTGCCATCCTCTGAGTCACTCAGATGCCCCTTAACAGCCAGGGCTGAGCTCAGGCACAGCAAGGAGCCAGGGAACTCAGTCCAGTGTTCCCACAACTACTTGAGTCACGGTGTTTTTCATGTATGTATTGGCTATTTGGATGTCTTTTTTTGAGAAAATGCCTATTGTCACTTTGAGAAAATGCCATTTTGCCATCTCTCTCTCTCTTGATTTACTTAGTTACCTGAAAGGCAGAGTAGAAAGAGAGCAGGAGAGACAGAGAGATCTTCCATCTGCTGATTAACTCCCCAAATGGCCACAGTGGCCAGGTCTGGGCCAGGAACTGCATCTGGGTCTCCTACATGGCTGGCAGGGGCCCAGGATCTTGGACTGTATCTTCTGCCGCTTTCCCAGGATCATTAGTAGGGAGCTGCATCAGAAGTGTAGCAACTGAGACTTGAACTGGTGCTCACACAGGATGTCAGCATCGCAGGCAACAGTTTAACAGGCTGCACCACAATGTTGGCTCTGATTTGCCTACTTCTTTTAATAGGGTTATTTGTTTTCTTGCTATTGAGCAATATTCTTGTATACTTTGGATAATAGTCCCTTATATGTTGTATGATATGCAAATATTTTCTGCCAAAATATGGGCTGTCTTTTTATTGTGTTGTTTCCCATGCTGTGCACAAGTTTTTTTTAGTGTGATGCAATCTCATTTGTTGCTTGGTAACTATAGTTAATAATCATTGTGTCTTTCAAAAATAGCAAAAAGAATGGATTTTAAATGTTACCACCAAAAAAAGGATATTTGAGATAATGAATATATCAACTCACCTAACTTGATAGTTCCACAGTGTACACATGCGTCTCAACATAGTATGTCATCAAACATACATTTGTTATTTGCTAATTTAAAATAAAACAAGCAAAAAATGAACAGTTGTGTTACTGACAAAGCTACACTCTTCTGCAAGCCTAGTACATACCTCACGCCCTGAAAATACTCACCCACCCAAAGCTCTATGTTTTGTCTGTTGAGCTGGCCTCGAGATAAAGGCTAGAGCTGAATAAACGCTAGGAGGACTCAGAGGACCTGTAGCCAACTCTGCTTTGCTGCTTCTCCCATTTCCAGCAATTAATGGAGGGAGACTGAGTGAGCGATGGAGAGAAGCTACAAATGCTGCTCTTCTAAAAACTCTTCCTGAGAATTAAAACCATAGGAAGAAGCGTTCTAATATCTTCTTAAAGCAATGCCATCTTTCAGTTTGCCTGCCAGTCTACAGCTGGCTTTATGTATCAGAGGACACAATCTTGCTTCTTTGCTATTTGGAAGATTAACAAGTTAGGTGCTGCACGACAGACTAACATTTTTGTTTAGAATTGCTTATTTTGTGGTTTACTTATGCACCTGTGTGCTTAACGAACACTTATTAGATGCCTATCATTCTTCCGCTCTTCTGTGCAAGTGATCAAAGCCGCCAGCAGTGTCCTTAAAGGCCCAGGTGTGTACATGCAGCGTGTCGGAAAGTGTTTCTGAATGGCAAGCATGGCAGAACACTTGATATCCGTAAAATATTTTCACCTGCAACAAAGTCGATTAACACAAAGAAGCATTTGCAGAGTAGAATGGAGGAGTTTCCAGGACCTGGAGTGAGGCATTTTGAGCTGGTTAAGAACTAAATGATTTAGGGAGCTGTCCATTAACCATTCACAATACCCCCTGCATCCCTCATCTTGGAGTAATTCCAACCATCAGATCCTAGAGGTCTCGCCGCTTTGGAACCTGCATCCAAGCATTTACGTCTATAACACAAGGACCAAAAATATTTTACTTCTGAGTCATTAGAATCTGTACAAAAACGAGGCATTCCCCAGCAGCCGTTGTATTTGGTAGCACGCCATGCAGGAATGTGTTCTGTATCTGAATTCACAGGGGAAATAAAGCAGTGCTCATATTAAGGAAATCCATTTCCTCCAAAAAAGACAAAGTATGACAAAGATTGTTTTTCCACCTTAATGTAAATTTCATCACATCAGCAGTGTGCTGTGCAAACTACCACATGGGAAGGCTCTCACGGGTCCCATCCACGGAATACACAGGCCCAGGAGGGGTGGACATTATCACCTCCACGAAGGCACTTCCTCCACGCAGCTCTGCAAGCCTACTCTGGTGAATCAACTCCTTTCTCTTGAAGTTTTGATTAGTTGCCCTCTTTCGGGACAAGCCAACATCAGGAGAGTTTTTGTTTTCTTTTGCTTTTGTTTGCTTTTCCCTTTCCTGTCTTTTTCTCTTCCCAGATTTCATCCCAGTAATTGAAAAGTCTGACCTGCAAATCTGACAGTTCAACTTATCTAGGGCTATCTCTGAGTACAAGGTCAGCGTTGTTGCAGCCTGCATCCTGTGCAATTATACTCTTTGGCTGGCACTGCTGAACAGGGGCTGAAATCCATCAGGTTCTAGTTAATCTGCCTTGAGTAACCACAGCTGGCTGGCCGGAAGAAAATGATTATGAAATAAAGTTTTTGTGTCTCAATAATAGAGATTGCTGATAGGCAGGGCAAGATCTATCTCAGGTTAACCTTTCTCTACAAGGGAAGGCAGTGTTAAATGTGAGGAACGAGGAACTGTTTCCTGAACGTCTTCTGCATTTCCTAGTTTATCTCCTTTTTTTCACCCTTAACCCAGTTCCTCCCCACCCCCCAGTTCCTGAATTTTCATCACACTTCATGAAATACACCTTTTAACCAGTAGGATGATTTCTAGACAGATCAGCTAGAAGGTTAAGGGACATGAAATGAACTTCCTTACTCTAATTAGTCTTCTAACAGAATGTTGTTTTAAGAATCCATTTATCATATTAATGTTGAGGCTGTGAGTTCCACTACGGAGAGGATAACAATGCATTTACATGGTGAGCTTGGATAGGGAGACAGGTGGCATGTGTTGTGGTACAAGCTGTATACTCAACAGGTAAAACGGACCTACAGAGCTGAGGAAAACTCAGCTCAGCACACTTCCAATCCAACAATGTTGACCTTTTCTACTAACCAGACATGATCAGAAAATGGTTTACCTGGCAACTATGAAAAGGCACAGATACTGGTCTGGAAGTTCAGAGCATAGATTCTGGAGTCAGACCTAGCTCTACTATTCAGCAGCTGTGTGACCTTGGGAAAATTACTTGACCTCCCTGCACCTGTTTTTCAATTGTAAAACGGAGATAGTAATAATAGTATCTGCCTTGTGTGGATCTCCTGAGAATGAAATGAGTTAACATAGCTACAATACTTAGAACAGTGCCTGACATTTAATAAGCGCTGTAAGTGTTTACTGTTGAAGATCTGAAAACAGCTGAAGAAACAAGATGGGCTGGATCCTGATCCTGTTGGATAGTCAGTACAGCTTGCGAGGTCTTTAGCTCTAAATTCTTGTGTTTGATACTTGACTTCAGGCTGTTAACATTTAACCAGAGGCTCATAAATAAAACGAACCATGGTTAAACTCATCCCGTTAATGTGTCTACTCATGAGAAATTAAGAATGCACATAAAAACGGTATGCCATGGATTTTGTCAGTCAGGATAAGAGGAGAGCAAGAGAGGGCAAGAGAGAAGGGTTTTCTAGAAGCTGCTGAGACTGGACACGGGGGTTCCACCATATCATTGTCCGTAGAGCACATGGCCAAGATGATGGAAGAAGACCTTCCTGAGGAGGAACGCATGTAATTTCTGGGTTTCTAGGCTCGCTCCAGCGTTCATGCCCTAGCTATTGCACTGACTCTTCTTTCTTCATAATTACATCCCTAACGTAAATGCATCCAGCAATGATCCTGAATTACATCCTCTTAATTACATACCTTCTGCAAATGCATGCCAACTCCCCCTTGTCAGCATTAAAGTCACTTGGCTGGCGCTAAACAAAACAAATGCACAAGAAAACACTCACAAAAGAAAACTGCCAGTGGGAGCTTTTGAAACAAAAGCCAAGCTCAGGAATAGGTATCTCTAATAATTTATTTTAATTTGGGGTTTTGTTTGAAATTGGGGGGAATTGCTTCTGAGTCATGTAGTCATGTTACCACTCTTCTTTTTCATTTCTGTAACCTTCTCTGAGTTTTTAAAACATAACACCAGCAGAAGGTGCAGGACAGAGTCTAGATGTCCCTTGTATGTTTGTTTATAAGGTTTTCAGACACAGTACATACATTTATGTGTTTTTGCTGATCTTGGAATAACTTCTTTTATTTAAGCCAAAGCTATAAAAGTCAAAACATATAGATTCTCTTTAAATAGAACAGAATTCAACAATCCATTCGTGCATCACTATGATATATATTTTATAATCTAAAATGGAAGTTTTCCATAGTATCCATTCTCACCATAACAAATCTACATAGGTCTCACTAAGGTTAAGAAAACTCATTCAGGTGTCATAATGGAAAGATAATTTAAATGTGCTCTCAAAAGTAACATCTGTCAGTTACAAGCTAAGCATCTTTGAATTTAAGTTTGATTCTTCAAGGGATAAAGTGACAGTATTTTCAATTATTGAGAAGAGACTGTTAGCCAGGCATCATCTTCAGGAATTCATAATGGGTAGAAACTTAAAATCTTCTTTTGTTCCTGCATTTTCGTCTCTCGATGTAAGGAAGAGAATATATATAATTAAATCACTTAAGTAAATATTAAAACACCAAACTATGTTAAACATACTGCTATAAAAATAGGACCTTTATAAGATCCAAACTTTCTGGTTTCATCTGTTTTTTGTATTTTTTTTTAAACAGTGGTCTTTTTTTTTCTCTTTAATAATTTTCAGTGGTGCTTGTGTTTCCATTTCTAGCGTGAGCTTCCTAACATCTGTTTTCCATTTTTCTTTAATTTCCACTCACGACCTTTGGCCTATTTGCTGTGTTTGGAAAAAAACAGGAATTAAAGTTGACATTATCTCTATGCCTTCTCCCAACTGCATAAATTCACATTTTTAGCTGGCCTTATATCTAAATACAGACTTTCTAACCACAAAACTCATCTTTTGTTTGGAGGGAGTTTCATAATGTTCACAGCAGAGATCTGAAGCGCAGTGCTTAGGGTGCTGCGATGCTGCCAGGGACGCAGGTGTGCCGAATATTTGTTCTGGGCCTGGGGTCACTGGGGAAAATGCTCCAGACTAGTCCAGTGCTGCAGAGAATACTCGAGCTGTCACACAATGTGAAGTTCTTTTGAGAAATATACCATTTAGTTTCTCACGTGAAACTCAAAAATGTGATGCTTAAATATAATGAAAATCATCTTACAAATATACGGATTTTTTAATGAGGCAGGGAGCAAGCAGTTAGCCTAGTGATGAAGATGCCTACCTCCCGTTTCAGAGTAATTGGGTTTTGATTCCTGACTCAGGTTCCTGCCTCCATTTTCCTGTCAATGCAGACCCTGGGAAGCGGCAGTGAAGGCTCATGGAACTAAGTTCCTGCCACCCACATGAGAGACCAGGATTCCATTCCCAGCTCCTGGCAATGGTCCTGGCCTTGTCTCGGCCACTGTGGGAATTTGGTGAGTGAACCAGCAGATCAGAGCTCTCTCTCTCTCTCTTTCCATGTCTCTCTTTCTGTCTCTCTGCCTCTCAAATAATTTTTCAAAACCATTAAGCAAATGAGCAAGTACTTAATAATGTTATATAAGAAACAAAAAAATTACTTAGCAAAAGTAATGAAAAGGTGGAAAGGAATTTATTGTTATATTAATGCACACTATACATTAAAAATTGGAAATCTTGAACCACATGGAACTCATAGAAACAACCATTTTAAATAAGAGGCCGCGGCTCACTAGGCTAATCCTCCCCCTTGCGGCGCCGGCACACCAGGTTCTAGTCCCGGTCGGGGTGCCGGATTCTGTCCTGGTTGCCCCTCTTCCAGGCAAGCTCTCTGCTGTGGCCAGGGAGTGCAGTGGAGGATGGCCCAAGACCTTGGGCCCTGCACCCCATGGGAGACCAGGATAAGTACCTGGCTCCTGCCATCGGATCAGCGCAGTGCGCCGGCCGCAGCGCGCCGGCAGTGGCGGCCATTGGAGGGTGAAATAAAGGCAAAGGAAGACCTTTCTCTCTGTCTCTCTCTCTCACTGTCCGCTCTCCCTGTCAAAAAAAAAAAAAAGAGAGAGAGAGAATGAATAGTTGAGAGATTATCCAAAGGAGCCCCATATTTTTAATGACATTGAATGTAATGTATACTTTCATACCTCTTTTCATTTTATTGAGTTGTAATTTGTACCAAAAAAGAACATAGATCTTTTGTATACAACTTAATTAATTTTCCATATGTGCATGCTGTGTCCTATGCCTTTATAAACAAAATATGGCTAAAAGATTATAGTTTTCTTGATACCCCTGACTCGGAAACTGTTGCATGAGAACAAAATAATGCCTCAAGGGCTGATGGTGTGATGAGAACTCTTCACCCCTACAATGAGAACTTGGCTGTGTTCTATCTTGTTTGGGTTCTTTTTAGTTTCCAGTAGATTTATTTCTACAACTTTTATTGTTTTAACTTAGTTATCTTTACATCCCTGGGGTAAAGCATGGCAAATAAGATGTTCAACAAATTTTTATAGTGAAAAGTTCAATATCGGATACCCATGCTTGTGAGCATTGTAGCTATAATGAGGGTGAATATTTTTCAGCATTCTGTCCTAAAGAGATACATATTAGTAATGTTGATGAGCCTTTTGAGAGTGACAATTTTTTACATATCCAAATTGAAGTAAGACTTGCTACGTTGGCTTTCTGTCAGTTCTACTGACTGTAGAACTGCTTATGCCACCAACACAGGCTCTAGATCTACAACAATGTCTGGAAGGTTTCAGCCCGTCAGAACTTAACAGACAGAAAGCCAGTTGATGGAGAATGGCTAACGCTGCATTACGGAATGAAGTCCTGGGTAAAACGATTCCATAAACAGCCTTCTGCAGCCACCCGGAGGGCACATGTGGACTGTCTTATCTCTTTGAAAGGTTCAGAGTCATTTAGATTTCTTAAACTTCTCCACCATAATCAGACCTGGCAAAGAATCGTGCTGTACGATTTTGAAGAGTTTCTTTGATTTTTACAACAAACACGAGTATGCTCAGTTGGGATGAGTTGGAAGGAACACACCACAAGTTCAAGGTAAAGTGAAACATGCAGTTCTAAGACTCTAAGTTGCCATCCTCAGGAGAACCCCAAATCACACTCCACTTGACCCCAGTATGTGCTATCATGTGAATGCTATGGGGACAGCAAAGGAGTTCACAATCCCTGATGTTTAGTGGCCAGTGTCATGAAGGTCATCCTGCAGACGATTCCTACGAAGTCCAGGAATCACAGAAAGAATTCCCTGAGCAGCAGATCACTTAGAGTTAGGTCATTGATTATTATCCAAAACTCAGGACAGAAAGAGAGTTCTGTCATTGCCCAACACAGATGACTACAGGCTGCAAACAAAGTAAGCCCCACACTCACTCCAACCCTGCCTCAACATGCAAGGCCATTTCATCAGAAGCAGAATTAACAAAAGTCACAGCTTTTCCATTCTTCCTGGCATCAGCAACTAGTGTGACAAGTTTCCTCTACAGAGAGAATTACTTCCCATTGTATTCACGCAAAAGCTTATGCATATTTAAGTATACTTTTCTCTCTTTTTTTTTAAGATTTTATTTATTTATTTGAGAGGTAGAGTTACAGACAGTGAGAGGGAGAAACAGAGAGAAAGGTCTTCTTTCCGTTGGTTCACTCCCCAGTGTCTGCAACGGATCTGCGCCAATCCGAAGCCAGGAGCCAGGTGCTTCTTCCTGGTCTCCCATATGGGTACAGGGGCAAGGACTTGGGCCATCTTCTACTGCTTTCCCAGGCCACAGCAGAGAGCTGGATCGGAAGATGAGCAGCCGGGACTCGAACTGATGCCCATATGGGATGCTGGCACCGCAGGCAAAGGATTAACCAATGTGCCACAGTGCCGCCCCGAGTATACTTTTCAATATCAAGCAGCCTATGAACCTTGAAAGAGCACTACACCACAGGACAGAATATAAAATTTTTCAAGAAGACAAAAGTGGACCTCAAACAAAGGGATGGACTGTGTGATTTCTTTTATGTTTGTGATTCTATGGTAACTATTATTATCTACTTGTAACACTAACTTGGTCTCTAAATCTTTTCCTGCAGATGACTTCATTCAATTCTTTGAAGCAACAATTTTTTTATCTATTAATGCCTTCTATTTCTCAGAGAACAATGAGAAAGTAAACAAAAATGTTTTCCATGATGTAGAGAACTTTATAAATATAACAGGAATCCTAACAAAAGGTAACTATTTTTGAGGCCAGCTATTTCTGTTCCCTATCATGCTTGAAAATTAGGAATTATTTTTGGCTGACTTTGTATTTTTTCTTAGGTGTCATAAGAATGATTGTCCATGTAATAAAGGAAGATTAACATCCGAATCATGAAATTGGAAATGTAAATTATTTTATCTGGCTATCCATTCGGACAACGCTTTACTTAAATATGATTAAATCCACTCTCATTTTCTATATGTGTGACCCTCTACCCTTCGTTTCCTAGTTTCATTGTTTCTTTTTGAGTATGTCTGATCCTCCATTGCAAACCTTGTGTGCCCAGTGGTTATTCCCACTTTCTTAAAAAATAAAAATAAAAAAAAAAACTAATCCTGGCACAATGTAGGCATGCATTCAATGTCTGTTTCCTCCTCTTTCTTAAAATAAAGGTTCAAAGACAGTTCTAAAAGATCTAGTGAGCTTTCAGTTCTCTGAACTCCAGAGGCACTATTTTTAACAATTGCCCAAAAGTGAATAGAATTTGCCCTGGACCGATTCCGTGCACATCTCGTATCTGCTCACCCCCGGGCTCTTCTCCTCGTTTTCGCCTCCTGTGCCTCTTTCTCAGAATCAAAAGCCCTGGAGAGACCTTCTCAGCCTCCCCTCATTTTCCAGAGGAGTGGCCCCCTCTGTTCCCGGACAGGTGGAGGTCAACCACGTCTGGTACCCAACCCCTACCAGTGGCACTCATGGGGTTATCAACTCATCAGGGCACTGCATGGCAGGGTAGGAGAGCAGAACCTGAACGTACAAGCAATTAAGAGGAGAAAGAAGGAGAGAGAGGAAGAAAAGACGAGACAGGAAGTATCTGACAAAATAACTTCTCTCAGCTCCGCTTTCCTTCCAAGGATTTCAGCATGCGATGCCCCATGGGCTGCTCCAGGGACCCCAGGTGCATGCAATCTTGTTAAGCCCTGACCAGCGCAGTGGCTCAACAGTTTGCATTTGTTCCCCCTCCTCCTCTGCCAAACATCCATTTTTCCCTCCTCCTTCCTTCCCTCGGAACTGTATTTCTCCAAGAAAACATCAGCCCACAAGCTTCACCTCTTGTTCTGTTTGTTTCAGAGAACTGGGGCCACTTTGGCTTTATTTTATTTTTTGTGGCTTAAATATCTTATATCCTTCACAGCACCTGGCACAGTATGAAATATCTGGTAGACTTTAAATACACAATTTCAATTCTTCTGCAAGATCAGTATACACACACACACACACACACACACATCTGTGTGTATATCTTAATACTTTATGGAGACCTCAGAACTGAAGCTTATCTTTTCTCCTTTGTCTTTATGGGAAGTGTAAGTATTTGCTTTCACTCATTATTTATCAGGCGATAGTCATCAGATATATAACGTTTATATATTATCATTGAAATATTTTCAAAATGGGAGAATTAATATTTGTGGTTCAAAGCAGCAACATCTACTTGTATAACCTCCATTCTTAACTCTTGATTGTTCCAGAGTTTTCCATGCCGCTTTCTCCAGGCTATGAAATGTTGAGCAGAATGAAATGGTTGCAAGTAAGATGCAGATCTATGTAAAGCGTATCGTAGTGGAGCGCTTTTAATGTGGACTCTATCATCAACAGCTGTCTCATGTGCCAAGTTCCTGCGCACTGTGCTACTCCTCATTCCCTGGGTTCGAACTGTGCTGGTTCTCCCCACAGCACTATTGACAAGGTTCCCTTCAGTTCAGTGTCTCTAAGTGCTTGCCTTTACCTATCTCTTTACCTAGATTTTGTTTCAGTTTGGTTTTGTTTTGTCAAAGATGGAAACTGAGATTCAGAGGTTGCTTTCTGTAATGTCCGGCTTTTAGATTTTAATATGATACCTAGTACTAAAGCTCTCATAATCCAAGAAAGTTGTATTTATTCTCCAACATAATAGTGATATAAAGATATTTGCACTGTATTTAGTGATGCATGTTGTTTATTGGGAGTGGGGACTTGTGTCTACCCACTCATTTTCCCACGAATTTAAATTCAACCTAGTCGTTCCTATTTTATGCACTGTCACCTAATGAAAAGTGCTTGAGTGACATTTAAAAAATCATATTTTATTGTGAGTAGAAATAAGTACAGCCACTATGGAAAATATTAAAGAGATTCCTTAAAAAATTAGAAATAGAACACAATACAACCCAGGAATCACACTACTGGGTATACATCCAAAAGAAATGAAATTATTATATATATCAAAAAATACTTGCACTAACATATTTATTGCAGCACTTTTCACAATAGCCAAGACACAGAATCAGCTAAGATGCCATCAACAGATAAAAGGATAAAGAAAATGTGGTATATATGGAATAGAGAAGAGTATTCAGTCACACACAAAAAGAAAGAAGTCTATCATTTGCAGCAAAATGGGTGGACTAATGTTAAATGAAATAAGCCAGACACAGATTCTGCATGTTATTCCTCACATGTGGAAGCTAAGAAACATTCAATATGAGCATAGAATAATAATTACTAGAGGCTTGGAAAGGAAGGAGAGAGTTTGATTAATGGGGACCAAGTTGGAATCAGAAAGTAGGAATAAGTTTCTGGGGTTACACAGCACACAGCAGTGACTATAGTTCACAATTATCTATTATAAATTTTCTGATCAAGTTAAAGGGGAGGAGCCCCAAGACTCCTAGCATAAAGCAACCATGAAGAGAGGGGAATATTAATGAATCAGGTCTTATTATAAATGTAAACTAGAAAATTAGTACTCTGATCAGGTATAATGTATAGATGTATTAAAATGTCAAATTGTCCCCCATTAATATGTACAGTTAATATTAATCAAACTTTTTGATGTTTTGAAAAAATACAGTAATTTTTTGAAGTTTGGGGCTAAAAAATCCAAGATATATTACCACTAACTTTATCATGCTTTTAAATTAGCATTTATAAGTACATTATCTGAAATTCAAGATGAAATGTACTAAATCAAAACTCCTGTATTTGAACATACTCACAATTCACTGTGTTATGGTGGTTTGTACAAAATAAAGTGAAATTTCTTCAAAATTTGAGAGGAAGAGTTACAGACAGAGAGAGGGAGAGATAGGAAGAGAGGTCTTCCATCCGCTGGTTCACTCCCCAAATGGCCACAATGGCTGCAGCTGGCCTGATCCAAAGCCAGGAGCCAGGAGCCAGGAGCTTCTTCCAGGTCTCTCACATGGATGCAGAAAGCCCAGCACTTAGGCCATCTTCCACTACTTTCCCAGGCCATCATCAGGGAGATAGATAGGAAGAAGAGCAGCCGGGACTTGAACCAGTTCCCATATGGGATGCCAGTGCTACATTCACAGACTTAACTTGCTTAACTTAACTTGCAACGCCAGCCCCAAAGTGAATATATCAGATTTTTGGGATCTGCATCGTGATACAATAAGTTAAGCCACTGCTTTCAACGCTGGCATCCCATAGCAAAGTGCCAGTTTGAGTTCCAGCTGCTCTGCTTCCAATCCGGCTTCCTGCTCATGCACCTGGGAAGGCGGAAGATGATGGTCCCAGTGCTTAGACCCCTGCCTGCCACGTAAGAGACCAGGATACAGTTTCTGTTTTCTCTGCTTTTTCCTGGCCTTGGCCGGGCTGTTGCAGCCATTTGGAAAGGGAACCAACTGAAAGATCTCTCTCTCTCTCTCTCTCTCTCTCTCTCATTCCTTCTCCCCTTCTCAATCATTCTGCCTTTCATACTAATAAATAAATCTTTTTTTTTAACTTTTATTTACTAAATATGAATTTCCAAAGTACAGCTTATGGATTACAATGGCTTTTCCCCCCGATAACTTCCCTCCCACCCACAACCCTCCCATCTCCCGCTCCCTCTTCCATTCCATTCACATCAAAATTCATTTTCAATTATCTTTATATACAGAAGATCAATTTAGTTTATATTAAGTAAAGATTTCATCAGTTTGCACCCACACAGAAACATAAAGTGTAAAATACTGTTTGAGTACTAGTTATAGCATTAATTCACATTGTACAGCACATTAAGGACAGAGATCCTAGATGAGGAGTAAGTGCACAATGACTACTGTTGTTGACTTAACAAATTGACACTGTTGTTTATGGCATCAGTAATCTCCCTAGGCTCTTGTCATGAGCTGCCAAGGCTACGGAAGCCTTTTGAGTTCGCCGACTCCGATCTTATTTAGACAAGGTCATAGTCAAAGTGGAAGATCACTCCTCCCTTCAGAGAAAGGTACCTCCTTCTTTGATGGCCCTGTTCTTTCTACTGGGATCTCACTCGCAGAGATCTTTCATTTAGGTTTTTTTTTTTTTTCCAGAGTGTCTTGGCTTTCCATGCCTGAAATACTCTCATGGGCTTCTCAGCCAGATCCGCATGCCTTAAGGGCTGATTCTGAGACCAGAGTGCTGTTTAGGACATCTGCCATTCTATGAGTCTGCTGTGTATCCCACTTCCCATGTTGGATCGTTCTCTCCCTTTTTTATTCTATCAGTTAGTATTAGCAGACACTAGTCTTGTTTATGTGATCCCTTTGACTCTTAGACCTATCAGTGTGATCAATTGTGAACTGAAATTGATCAAGTGAGATGGCATTGGTACACACCACCTTGATGGGATTGAATTGGAATCCCTTCTTATTAAAAATCAGATTTTATGTACTTACCCCATTAAATAAGCTTATTATGACTTTTCTTCCCCTTTTTTAATTGCTACAATGCTATCTCCTTTACAATGTCTTCCTTCTCTGCCACTTAAAATGTGATTTATTTAACAGATGTTGGCAACATCAAAGTGCAATTATTGACCGTAAAACAACTTTAACACCTTCATGGGCTAATTACCAAAATGGCCTTTATTTAATTCTCCAAGGACTGATCTCTGAGAAAATTACAACATGGTGACAACATGAACAGAAAACTTAAAGTTAAGCCCTCATAGTAACAGACCAACAAAGAGGGGGCTGCTTGGCTGCTCCTAAGAAATCTGAACCAAATTAATATTTATACAGTTCAATTACAGCATTTGCCTAAAAACTGCTTTAGTGCTGTGAAATTGAGTGGTTTAACCCAATTTTTCCAGCCCAAAGAAAATAATTTTATTATATTGGCACTTGATCAATTCTTTAAAGAGACTACTGAATAGAGACTGACTCTCAGAAAAAAAGTTGAATTATTAAATAGCTGCTATGTAATTGAGAAGACTCTAGTATACCATTGGCTTTGGTGTTTTGATAGGAAAATTTGTGAAGATAACTAAATATTAATAATGCCTTCTGGTTCTTCAAATATAATTTGAGAAAAAAAAAGAACTTCTAAAGGAAAATATGCAATCAATGAACTAAATTCAGTTTGCACAAAAGTGACTCTTAACCCTTCGGAAATAGGATATACTCTACACAAACTGAGCACTGTCAAAACAGGAAATCTGGCTTCAGGTATACAATGACAATTTTATTCAAGAGAACGGTAATTAGTTTTCTATATTAGGAAAAAGCTTCAATTTTCAGACCATCTTCAACCATCAAGAACAACTTTAAAACAAGGAAAGATGAAGACAAACCCAATTACTTATTAGTAGTATCTGTGAAAACATCCTCAAAGTAACTCTAGTTATTAGTTCAAACTTTTATCAAAGACCTCATTTTTCCCGAACGTAGCAGACAACAGTCTCCTTGATTTATTACTTTCCAAGTACAGTTATCTAATGTTGTTTTTTAAATATTTAAATCTTGAAACAAAAGCCGAATACAATTGTTAAATTCCCTTTGCTTCTCTTCTAAGTATAATAGTACGTGATTCCTAAGTGTGAAAACAGATTTCCTCTCTTTGTGGGTTACTTGGGTAACAAATTTTTACAGATACGGTTTGTCCTTACATACAAATGATCACGCTTACTGATACATTTACATAACTAAAATACTGACTTCGCCTTTAGACTGTAAACAGAATTTGCAAAGTTTGTAGCAACTGGAAAAGACTGAATATCGATGGAGAGTGAGTTTAGCCCACAGGGCTGCAAAAGTCTCAAAACATCCTTCTAGGTCCATTGGAGCAGGCAAGAAAAGCGAGGCTCATCAAGGCAGGAAGAATCCCTGAGCATCTTCAACAGTTCTTTGATTCGCACTTGGGAAGGAGTCCTCTTTATGGGCTTCTTTTTTGAAAACCATTTATTTTACTGAAGTCTGATTGATATAGAAAAAGTTGTTCATATTTAATCCATGAGTTTGGGTGAGCGAAACCATCACTACAATAGGTAACATAAACCTATGTGTCGCCTCCAAGAGTTTACTTCTACCTTCATAGTTATTACTACTTTTGCATGTATGTGTGATAAGAACATTTAACACAAGTACTGCCTTCTTGGCATCTTTTAAGTCTATAAATACATCGTGTTAACTATAGACAACACTCTACACAAGAGCTCTCTGGGACTGATTTTGCGTAACTGAGATCTTGTGCTTTTTGACTGATACTTCCAGCTCCCCACTCCCTTCAATCTCTGGAAGCCACCATTCCACTTTCTGCTTCTATGAGTTTGACTGTCTTAGTCTCATCCTGTAAGTAGTCTCACGTAAGTTAGTCTTCTTGTACTGGCTTCTCTCACTTTACATAATGTGCACCACTTTCAGCAATGTTGTTGCAAGCAGGAGCATTTCCTTCTTAAATCGTGTTCCATTGTCTGTTTGTACCTCATTTCCTTATCAGCTTGTCTGTAGATAAATATTTAGGTTGCTTCTTTGACTTTTTCAAAGAATCTACTTATTTATTGGAGAGGTAGAGTTACAGACAGAGAGATGGAGAGACAGAGAGAAAGTTCCTCCATCCGCTCGCTGGTTCACTCCCCAAATGGCCAAAACGTCCGGAACTGGGCCAATCCAAAGCCAGGAGCTTCTTCCAGGTCTCCCACACAGGTGCAGGGACCCAAGAACTTGGGCCATCTTCTACTGCTTTTCCCATACCACAAGCAGGGAGCAGGTTCAGAAGACAAGCACTTGGGGTACAACTGGCACCCTTATGGGATGCTGGAGCCACAGGCAGAGGCTTAGCTGACTATACCACAGCGCCAACTCCTCTTTGTTTTGACTATAGCAAGTCAAGTCACAGTGAACTTGGGAGTACAGGTATCTCTTTGAGACCCTTATTTTAATTCTTTTTAATATATATCCAGTAGTGGAATCACTGGACCGTACATTCTAATTTTTTAAGAAGTTTCTATACTTTCTCCATAACAGCTGAACTAATTTGCATTCCCACTGTGTAAGGACTCTCTTTGCTACACATCCTGATCAATCTTCATTATTTTTGTATTGTTTATACTAACCACATTTGTGGAATTCTTGGTGTGTTTGCTGTATGTGTCCCCTATGGAAATCATGAGGAAATGGACTGGATAAAATTAATACATGACTTTGTTAGCCTGTTTGAACTGATATAAGAAAATATGGCAGGCTCTCTGTACTGACAGGTACTGTATCTATGGATTCAACCAACCAGAGATGGAAAATATTTGGGAGGGAAAATATAGCATCTTTACTGAACATGTATAGACTTTGTATTCTAGTCAATATCTCCCAAACAATACAGCAAAATAACAATTACATTGCACATAGGATTATGAGCAAACCCTATGCCATTTCACACAACAGACTTGAGCATCAGTAGATTTGGTATGTAAGGAAGGTCCTAGAATTAATTCCCTTTGAAGGTGCAACTGTACAATAAGCGGGAGAAAATGTTTATTTCTCACCATTCTGGAGGCTGGAAAATCTACTATCAGAGCGCTGATAAATTTGATGTTCCGTAAGAGCCCACTTTCTGGTTTGTAGACGGTGCCTTTTCGCTGTGCTCTCCCGTGGTGGGAGGGGTGAACGGTCTCTCCTGGGCTGCTTGTACAAGGACGCTCATTCCATTGGTGAAGATTCCTCCCACATGACCTAATCCTCTCCCCAAGGCCTCATCTCTAACACCACCCTGGGGATGAGGATTTCAAAACAGGAATTCGGGGAAGGAGGGGTTTCATAAAGCGTTCAAACCACAGCAGAAAAATCAGATGGCAAGTCAGCAAAGCATGTTAAAAATAAACAGGGTGGTTTCACTTGGCATTTTGATCTCCAGTTGCAATTGCTTTGTTGCAAATGTCAGGATTTCATTCTCTTTTGGGAGGGGCTAAGTAATATTCCATTGTGTGTAGAGACCACATTTTCTTTAAGCATCAGTTGATGCCCGCCTAGGTTTATCCTGTATCTTTGCTATTGTCAAGTAAATAGCTAAACACATGGGAATGCAGGTCCTCTTTCAGGTGTTCACATCCTTTGTATGTATTTCATTTCCTTTGTATACACTGCCAGTTGTGAGTAGCCGGGTCCCAAAGTAGATCTACTTTTAGTTTTCAGAGGAATCACTGAATTATATTACCTGCATGACAGTATACCTTTCTTTCTCCACTTTATGATCCTTGTCATGAATCCCTCACTTTGTGAGATTACAATTTCTGTTTTCAAGAAAAAAATAGCAAAGTGTGTGTGTGTATGATGATGTCTACCTTTGAAGTAAATTTGGCAAATGATAAAAAATTGTTACATTTTAAAATTTAAAAACAGAATTTAAAAATAAATAACAGAAATTCATGATATGTAACAGAGTTTTTTTTACGATTTATTTTATTTATTTGAAAGGCAGAGTTACACTGAGAAAGGAGAGGCAAAGAGAGAGAGAGAGGTCTTTCATCCGATGGTTCATGCACCCAATTGGCCGCACCGTCAGAGCTGCGCCGATCCGAGGCCAGGAGCCAGGAGCTTCTTCCAGGTCTCCCACGTGGGTGCAGGGGCCCAAGGACTCGGGCCATCTTCTCCTGCTTTCCCAGGCCATAACAGAGAGCTGGATCAGAAGTGGAGCAGCCAGGACTCGAACCGGCACCCATATGGGATGCCTGCACTTCAGGTCAGGGTGTTAACCCACTGTGCCACAGCACCAGCCCCAACAGAGATTTTTAGAAGATGAAGCAAATGAGTTTTACTTTTTATTCAAAAGTGAATAAAAAGACACAACAAATGTTAAAATATTCATACGGCACAGCTCACGGCACCTCAAATCACAGCTGTGTTATCCTGGACACAACCACCAATTGATCCCCCAGATGTCCTGCTCATTTGCAAAAGGCAGACAGACATTACAACTGCACAGCACGCTACAGCTCACTGTGGCCAGGCTGTGGCCAGATCTCTGCAGATGCACGTTGGCCCTGTCACACCTCCTTGTTTCATTTCCTACATGACTTTCTGATTTTGGCTATAAAAATTGCCACAGTGACTTAAAACAACATGAATGTATGATCTGACCATACTGTAGGTTAGAAGTTTGAATTCCACTGAGAAAAAAATCAAGTTGTAACCTGTACTGCTCTTCTTTCTGGAGGTTGCAAGGGAAGAAATCCATTTCCTTGCTTTTTGTGGCTTCTGGGGGTGGCCCACATCCCTTCACACGGGCCCCGTTCCTTCATCTTCAAGTCAACAACATCACATCTCCCTGATGCTCCACCTTTGCTTGCATCTCTATCTGATTGCAGCCAGGGAATATTCTTCAACTCTGAAGGACTAGTGCGATTACAGAGTCAGACCACCTGAATGGCGGAGGATAATCTCCCCTATTTTGAGGCCATCAACATAATCACACCTCCGGAGACCCTCTTGCCATGCAAGGCAACATATTCTCAGGTTCCAGGGATTGGGGTGTGCACATCCCACTCAGGCTACCACACCTTTACTCTGATTCTTGTAACCAGACTGTCAGCAGGGAAGACATTGACAGGTAAATGACATAACCAGGAATTTGCCCTTCATGCCTCTTGCTCCCTTTTCCAAATGTGTTACTCTCCGGTCTCCTTTCCCATGCTCTCACTGTGTGTTTACAGTTGATTGAATAGGCTTTGCAATGCACGCATCCTAATCTGGGCTGTCAGGCTTCCTGTTTCATGATCACTGATAGTCTTGCCTAGTATTATACCTGGGAGCAATGGATGAATCAAGACAATTTCCCCCAAAATAGGATTTTAGTCTTAATTGGCTCCCACGTGGATCCTCATAAGACTCTCAAACTCATAGGTAAGATATGATTCATTGCAAATGAAAGAATAAATAATTAATCTTATGTTTTTCCTAGAATAAAATACCAAATCAATCAGAAAAATTTTTTAAAAAAACTTGAGGGATAAGTAAGGTGAAATGGATATGTTTACTAAAGACACAGGTTTAATTCAGTAGAAACTAGGACTCAACATAAGATAATGCTTGGGTTGTCAGGACCAGTAACTGTAACTTCAGCATTGAGTAGAAATTGAAGTCAAAGATGGAATTAAAATGGGATAGAAAGAAAAGGCAGCCTCTAAGCAGGAAAAATTTTGAACTAGAAAAGTAATTCTAAAATTTTAATGCAGTGTGCCAAAAAAGCATGGTTTAGGCATTTGGGGCCTGATTTCCTAGATGAAGTTCTTCGTGAGATTTTATTTAATTCTTTCACTATTGAGGGAACACTGAGATGCTATAAAGGACTTGAAATATGTAATTTTTGTAGCTGAATCAATAATGCTAAAATGAATGCACAAACAGATGGAAATTGGTTAATATCCAAAGGACAACAATTAATTGCATTTCATTGAACACATTTTTATTTCTATGAACAAGAATCATTTGTGTTATTATCAGTTTTCGGTAAAACAGTTTCAAAGAGAATGAAAGGCTCGAACTCTACAGAATCAGAAACACAGAAGGGAGGGCTGCAAAATAATGCAATTTTCCACTGAAGACAACAAATAATCTTTTAGTTTATTTCAAAGTCTTTTACAATTGTCCCCTATTATCCACTGTCCTTCTGACAAAGCAACGAACTCAAAGAAAGAATATTCTTAAGTTTTTTAATGTCTTGTCTTTAAAGTTGAATCCTGTATCTCTGTCAGGTACCCATCCACTGCTTGTCTACATTAATTCAACAAACATTTACTTTTCCACATGCAATGAAATTGGAAAATATTAATGTAATACTTTGAATATTTTATACATCTCAAGTATTTAATTCAGACTAACCATGCTTTCCTTACCCAACAATCACAGCCAGAAACTGTGTCAAATGGTGCTGACCTACAGTCATAAAATACAACACCAGATGGGTCGCTCAGCACAAAATACTTTACTATTTGTTTAATCTCAGGATGATAAAGGTGTCTTTATCTTACTGGATCTTACTGCAAACCAAACTGCACAAACCAAAACTGAGCAAACTTAAAATTAGCCAGGATAAAATCCTGTCAACCATATTATGAAATAACAATCTCTAGAAGATTTCATATTTAATTACCTTATGTAATGGCACACTTTCAATGCTATAATTTGTTTAAAACACATGCATAGTACCTGAAATGCCATAAATGTTGAAAAGTATTAGCTAGCATTATTAATGCCAATGATGACATACCCATGTCTCAGTATCTATAAACATGACCAAGAAGAAGCATAAGACTACAAAGCACTCATTAATTAATTTTTAGACTCTTTTTGGCAAAAAAGAATAATTACAAATATGGATAATTACAAAAATGGATTCGGAAATTTGATACAGAAGGTGAAGAGTAAATTAAGGCTTTCTTAAATATTTGAAAAACATTCACGTTTCTGGGCTTTACTGTATTTGGTTCTTTATGTCTCCAATAGAAACCCAAAATATATCTTTTACGGTTTTGATCAAAATTACTCTGTGTTCCAATCAGGAATCTGTAAGAGTTTGCTATTATTTATATTTCCTTTACTTTTGTTCAGTTCAAGGCAAAAAAAAAAGGAAAAAAAAAATTCTGCACCTATGTTTTATTTCTAGATCTGTATTAGGAAACCCTTCCAACTACCCTATACTCTTCCCTCCCACTTAGGCAGGAAAGTGTAGATGTGGCCATCACTACCCTGGTTAAAGTAGGCATTCCCTTCAAGCACGAGTTAATACTAACCCTCACAAGGACTTATTTAACCTCAGCAAAATCCTTTCGTTTCTAAAATATTCCTTGTACTGAAATCAATAAATCACGGAAATCCCTAGTGGGAGAGAAACTTCCTGAGGTCTCAAAGGCCAGGCCAGAGTGGAACTAGTAAACACCAGTTTCTCACAGACATGCAATTAGAACATCTGTTTGTGTCTTCTACGCCTATTAAGATGTTTACTCTGTTAATTGTAGGCATAACATGGATATCCATCAGTATTTTTGTTTTTACTCGACTGTAGGAGCTCTGTAACAGGGTTCTAACTCTGGGTGACTACCTTGACAGTCCATTAGCAAGTTGTCTTTTGAAAGAGAATATGAGAAACGGCACTCGGTCGGAAGCAAACGATGAGCGGTGAAAGACAATCGTGAGAAAAATTTGGAAGGTTGTGATATGAACAAATGCAGTTCACTAGTGTGCTGCTTAACTAGTTCTGAAGTTTCCTGATTAGATTGATTATGTCAAAGAGAGCCACCTCTGGGATCCAGAGAGAGATTTTGAGCCTGGAAAACATTTTCAAATGTGAAGTTCACTAGCCTTTCCAGCTGTGCTGTTAATTTTCCAGCTTAGGTTTTTCTACTTGGAAAGAGAATAATCTTCTGTAATTTTCTTCAAACTTATATGCGGAAGACTTCCAAACATTCGAAAAACTATTCAAGGATTTAAAAATCCTTTAGCACCAAAATTAGCTTATGTCTTAGTTCTATTTTCCACAAACATTTTAAGTACTCCTGTGCTAGTGTGAAAAACTTAGAATTATCAGTTGAATTTTAATAAATGATCTACACTGTTACATTACATGATATAAATATAACAACCATAAATCCATAAAATTAAACTGTCTGAAATTTTTGAAGTACCAGTTGTGAAAATCAAAGATTATATTCTAGTGGTATCATAACTCTTCAGGGATATTTAAGACACAATATTTGAATTTCAGCTGCCTACATGTAAAAATACTTATATTTAATATAATCATTGTTTGATATTTACCCAGTAACTGATACTTGTTCCCGTTCACAGAAAAATGATTACATTATAGTAAGCGTGTGTATTTATTAAGCATACTTAATATTTAAGCTACACAAATTTATCAGCATTAAATAAACATTCTAACATCTGAACAATGAGTAAAAATACAATATTAACTCATCTTCACCTCTACTCACTATTTCTGACATTGAGGAATAATGGCAATGGCCATGAATAATTAAAATAAAGTGGAAGTAAAACATTTGGAATATTTATCAACACAATTGCCTGCTGTGGCCAACTCAGTCTCTGAAATGTACAACTGTTTGAGGAGTGGATTTCTATGTTGCCAGTCCTTTAAAAGAGGAAATGAAAAAGAACATAATACTCACCTGAAATTGAACCTCAGGTTGGACTTCACAACCACTCTTTAAGTTGAAATTTCTGAACTTCCTCAAAGGTAAGCACAAGTAACATAAAAATTCATTTGCTAAGTATTCTGCCTAAAATGATTATTTTTCAAACATCTGGAAACACTCTCTTGCCTTCCTCCTAAAACTTTAAGAACTGCAAGTTGCTGAAGCTTGATGAAGAAATTTAATGTCCTGGCTGTTGAACAGATAGTCTCCACATTGAAATTTTATCACTACAGGGCTTTCCGGTTCATAAAACGCCTTGGGATGGTCATGGTTAAAAAGTGCAACTTTAACAAGTTCCATGGAAACTCACTTTAATTATCCCTACCTTAGCTCCGAGAATCAACCTTCTCAACATACAGCTTCCACATAGCTTCATTGTCATCTAATCTATTGTCACCAAGTACAAGTGGCCTTACGACCTTCAGTGCTCTCATAAATCTCTTATCCTTAGTGATATATTGAAATTCTGTTTCTAAGTATAACCAGGACCGTGACTTCACCGAGGGTTGGATCCAAGCTAAGGTGATTTCCACATTCCTGTGCTCCTTATCCCCATCACAGATGGGATGGGAGAAAGCAAAGTTTGCATGTGATGCTTTTGTTCATGTATCCTGACATGCAGCAATCATGACAATGGGAAGCGAATAGTTAACAGTCTGTACTTCAGTATAGTTCCCACACTCTTGGTCTCTATGACATATAACCTCTTCATAAACAAGAAACACCTACTTCAAATAACCATTAAGGAACATTTTTATTAAAACTATGACCAGAAAGAAAACAATTTTTTGCTTAAAAAAAGATTTATTTATTTATTTGAAAGGCAGAGTTACAGAGAGAAAGAGAGAGAGAAAGAGAGAGAGATCTTCCATCATTTCATTTACTCCCCAAATGGCTACAACAGCCTGGAGCCTAGAATTCCATCCAGGTCTCCCATGTGGGTGACAGTGGCCCAAGCACTTGGGCCATGTTCCTCTGCTTTCCCAGGTACATTAGCAGGGAGCCGGATTGGAAGTGAAACACTGGCAGCTCAACCCACTATGCCTCAACACTGCCCCAGAGTTTTTCTGAATAAATATTTCCTTACTAGAATGCTGTTGAAAAAGTTTCAGTGCGATGTTTGTGACATTCTTCACTTGACATGTGAATTAATTGTTTTAAGGAAAACAAACATAGATAGAGTTTATTTTAAAAGTACATCACATTGGGGCCAGCGCTGTGGTGTAGTGGGGTAAGCCTCTGCCTGCAGCACCAGCATCCCATATGGGGACCAGTTCATATCCTGTCAACTCCTCTTCCAATTCCTCTCTCTGCTCTGGGCCTGGGAAAGCAGTAGAAGATAGTCCACGTGCTTGGGCCCCTGCACTCGCATGGGAGACCTGGAAGAATCTCCTGGCTCCTGGCTTCGGATCAGCACAGCTCCAGCTGTTGTTATTTGGGGAGTGAACCAGCAGATAGAAGACCTTTTTGTCTCTCCCTCTCTCTGTCTGTAACTCTACCTCTCCAGTAAATAAATTCTTTAAAAGAAAAAAAGTTACATCCTATAGTTTTAGGTTAAAAATTAACATGCAGGGAGGGCATCCAGCACTGTAGTTAAATTGCCATGTGGGATGCCCACATCCCAGATCAGAATGCCTGGTTCCACTCATAGCTCCTCCTCTTCTGACTCAGCTTCTTCCTGCTGTGCACCCCAGGAGCCAACAGGCGATGGCTCAAGTACTTGGCTCCCTGCTAAACACTTGGAAGACCCAAATTGAGTTCCTGGCTCTTGGCTTCAGCCTGGCCCCAACCCTAGCTGTTGTGGGCATTTGGAGAATGAATCAGCCAATGGAAGATCATACTCTGTCTCTTTGTCTCCCTGTCTGTCTGATTCTCCTTCTTTGCCTTTAAATAAAATAGAAAAAAATTAATTAATTTGCATATAATATTAGTAAATGAGTATGCATAGAAAAAAGTCTGAGTATAAATCATATTTATTGGAGTATATTTCCTTGACACAAACCTACAAGTAAAACCATAGCCCTCAGAGAACACGCCAGACCTTACAGCTGTGTGACTGAATTATGCAATATATAGCTGAGTAAATTCATCATGAAAATTGGCCAGATTTCCTGCAGGCTAATCTAGAATGCCTTAAAAACTAAAATATAAGATAAGACATGTAATAATTCAGGTTGCTATAATCCAAACGTAATGAAACTCAGTTGTTTTGAAAACATTAATTAATGTAACAATCATTAAGTCCACATTGAGCACCAAATTAACAATCTATCAATGGTTCCCAAAATTTGTGAAACTGTCTCTAATATACACAAGGATAAGTTCTATGAAATTTATCAAAGTCAACAAAAAATAAAATAAGGAAAGGAGTAAAGATGGGATTGTTTATTCTTAAATTTTTTTTCTTTTTTTTTAACTTTTATTTAATGAATATAAATTTCCAAAGTACGATTTATGGATTACAATGGCTTCCCCCACATACCGTCCCTCCCACCCACTACCCTCCCCTTTCCCACTCCCTCTCCCCTTCCATTCACATCAAGATTCATTTTCGATTATCTTAATATACAGAAGATCAGCTTAGTATACATTAAGTAAGGATTTCAACAGTTTGCTCTCACACAGAAACATAAAGTGAAAAATAATAGATGATTTTTTTTAAATGATGATGAAATCAGATCAGACCTATTGTCATGTTTAATCCCAGTGAGAGTCAAGTTGGGAGTTGATAATTTTTTTTTTTTTTTACAGAGGATCAGTTTAGTATACATTAAGTAAAGATTTCAACAGTTTGCACCCCCATAGAAACACAAAGTGAAATATATTGTTTGAGTACTCGTTATAGCATTAAATCTCAATACACAGCACATTAAGGACAGAGATCCTACATGAGGAGTAAGTGCACAGTGACTCCTGTTGTTGACTTTACCGATTGACACTCCTGTCTATGGCATCAGTAGTCTCCCTATGCTCCGGTCATGAGTTTCCAAGGCTATGGAAGCCCTCTGAGTTCTCCGATTCTTATCTTGTTTAGACAAGGTCATAGTCAAAGTGGAGGTTCTCTCCTCCCTTCAGAGAAAGGTACCTCCTTCTTTGAAGACCTGTTCTTTCCACTGGGATCTCACTCACAGAGATCTTTTTGCCAGAGTGTCTTGGCTTTCCATGCCTGAAATACTCTCATGGGCTTTTCAGCCAGATCCAAATGCTTTAGGGCTGATTCTGAGGCCAGAGTGCTATTTAGGACATCTGCCATTCTATGAGTCTGCTGAGTATCTCACTTCCCATGTTGGATCACTCTCCCCTTTATTTATTCCATCGGTTAGTGTTAGCAGGTACTAGACTTGTTTATGTGCTCCCTTTGACTCTTAGTCCTTTCATTATGATCAATTGTGAACTGAAATTGATCACTTGGAATAGTGAGATGGCATTGGTACCTGCCACTTTGATGGGATTGAATTGGAATCCCCTGGTATATTTTTAACTCTTGTACTTACGAAATGTTACTAGTCACAGAAGAACAAAATATCAGAATTGGAAGGGGAAAGCATGGATCCAGTCAGAGATAAATAATTAAGAAAAACAATTTAGGGTTTTAAGGTTCTTGTATAAATTTGGTGATAATCCATAAGGAGAAGCTCAAATCAAGAGGCAGACTTCTGGATGGAATTTTCTTTCCCATTTCTCTGTACATGTTGTCTCCCCAGGCAGCTTGCACACAGGTGGTGCTTTGTGCCTTGGAGCACTATGATCATAGCATTGCTGCGGTTCAGGTTTATTGATTTATTTGAAAGGCAGAGTGACAGAGAGAAAGAGAGGGACAGACAGAAACAGAAATATCTTCCATCTGCTAGTGCACCCCCAAATGGCCACAAGGGCTAGTGCTGGGCCAGGCTGAAGCCAGGAGCCTGGATCTCCATTCGAGTCTCCCACACGGGTGGCAGGGACCCAAGCACTTGGGCCATTACCTGCTGTGGTCCCAGGAACATAACCAGGGAGGTAGATAGAAGTGGAGCAATCAGAACTTGAATTGCATTCATATGGGATGCTTGTGTTGAAGGCAGCACTTTAACCCCCTATACCAATTTGTCTTTTCAAACAATAAAATGTCATGTTCATCTTTTCTAGACTCCAAAATTATACTGTAAGCACCTTCAGGACAAAATACTTATCTTATTTTCTCTCTGTTGCTAACACTTAATATACAAGGATACTTCAAAATTTTGCTGGAAAAATGGAATTCAAAGATGGCGCACATTTTCCACAAATGTTTTGAGTTCCCTTGTATTTGCAGAGCAACTACTACATGAGGGGACTTCAAGAAGTCTGTGGAAGATATAATTGAAATAAGTTTGTTTTGGTAACAAAAGGTTTTTGAAATTCATACACATAAGGGATCTTCCAAAAGTACATGGCAATACCTATTATGAGGAAACCATAAATACAGTGAGCATAGTAACTTTCAAGTACATGCAAATCTATCTCACTCTGTTTCTTGTATTCTATATGTATACACCCAGGGAAAGTGTGTGTACAAGAGTTCTTGAAAAACTGCAAAAAATGGAATTAAAAGTATGAGCTTATTTTGGGATTTTTGCATAGGCATTTCATTATATGCATTTCCAGTTACTATTAAAAATATTTTTGCACCAAAATAAACTTATATTTTTAACTTTTTACATGAATTCTTCAAGTATCCTTATATTTGCGTGTCATCTATTTATTACATGTATGTCTTCATATGTAATGACATATGGCTACACACATAATTTTATATGTACATTCATACCCACATATGTACATGATTGTTTTGTTGTTAAACACTCAAGTTTCCATTCTTGACGAGGGTGGTTTGCACTAAAGATATTATTTCACATTATTGATAGATATTTTGGTGTTGTCTATGATCAGCCATACAAGTTCAGAATTTCAATTTCAGACTCCAAACCACAAAAATATTTCAAAGAACTCTTCCACTCTATAGCTCAGCACTTCCACAAATCTCAGTGCAGTATACTGGAACACAGTCCAGGTATTCAGGCACTGGTGGGGAGCAAGCTACACCTGTTTCTATTATTAACACTATAAAGAAAGAGGGCAGTGTAAACAAAAGTGAACATAAAAGAAAGGCAGCTAAGCTCTCATTCAAACTAAAAATGGAGCCTGGTGATGTACCATAGCTGATAAAGCCACCACCAGAATCCCATATAGGAGCCAGTCCCTGTCTCAGGTGCTCCACTTCCAATCCAGCTCCCTGCTCGTACCCTGGGAAAAGCAGTAGAAGATGGCCCAAGTGTCTGGGTGTCTGCCACCCATGTGGGAGACCTGGAAGAAGCTCCCATCTCCTAGATTCTGTCTGTCTCTGCCTTGGCCATTGCAGCCACTTGGGGAGTGAACCAGCGATAGAAGATCTGTATCTGTGTGTGTCTTTGTGTATGTGCATGTGTGTGTGTGTGTGTATCTGAAACTCTTACAGATAATAAAATAAATCTATAAAAATAAAAAGGTGTATGCTCTTACTTTCTGTAATTCTGCTGATGTTGCCCAAGACATTCATATAAACTGATGTGGGACGTCTCCACTGAAAATCTTCCAAAACCAGTTCCTTTATTTTGTAATTTAAGCAGGACTCAGTCACAAATATTTAATAAAAACAACCAATTGCCAAGGCCACGCTGCATTCTTTCTCAGTGGCTTCTTTATCCTGAAGCCCCTTTTCTGCTCGCCCACAGTATTGCCTGTCACAGCTATGAAGCCCACTGCCCCACAAGCAAAGGTCCCCTCCTCAGGGCTTCAGAGCCTGGCACGCAGGCCTGACAGTTCTCTGGGGCTGCTGAGCCTCCAGAACCGCCATGGCCACTTTCCTGGGCTCAGCAGTAGCCACCGCCCCTTGTGTTCTAACAGCATCCTGCAGGTTAACAGAACGTGAGACAAGGTAAGAGGTGAGCCCTTTTAATAAAAGTTACATGGCAGAAAGAGCCCAAGAGATGAGCATTTTTCTCTATGATAATTCATGCTTGACCATAGATTTAATTTGCTTTTCAAACCTCCTGACAGGATGAAGAAAGCAACAGACTAACACAACCAGCTCTGTCACAACCCCCATCCTGATCCAGAATTTTCTCTGACTCCTGAAAAACTGCCTTGGATGATTCAAGTAGGAGTGTTTTACTGGTTAACTCTTATTTCACTTTGTTCGAGAAAAGATATACACAAATAAAATATGACTGAATGTTACCAAATATTTATTACTTACGACACCACTGTGAAAATCACTTGTTGCAATTTTCTGGAAAATTTTAAATTTTAAACAGTTCTGTTCTGTGCTTCCCATTAGACAGTGCTAATGCTTTATAATACATGGGGAAATGTTCCAAGACCCCCAGGGAATGCCTGAAAGTGAGGAAAACATCGTCATGCCTAGACCATGTTTTACGTATATAGATACGTAAATTTCAATTTCAGACTCCAAACCACAAAAATATTTCATATACACACATGTGTACATATATGTACAAATGATAAAATTTAATTGATAAACTGGAAACAGTAAGAGACTAATAATAAAATATTACAGTTACAGTCATATACTGTAACAAAAGTGCCAGCAGCAGTAGTCATGTGCTTTGGAGCTATTATTAAGAAAATAGGGACAGGCATTTTGCCTAGAGAATTTGGCCCAGTTCCAATGTCCATGTCCCACCCCGGGTGCCTGGGTTAGACTCTCCAGCTCTGGCTCCTGATTGCATCTTGCTGCTAATGCAAATCCTGGGATAACTCAAATGGTTGGATTCCTGCTATTCCATGTGGGAGACCAAGATGAAGTTGCTGGCTCTGGGCTTCAACCCCCCCAGAACTGACCATCATAGGATTTTGGTGGAATGAGACAATAGATGAGGTCTCTCTCTCTCCCTCTCCATCTCCCTCTCCCTCTCCCCTCTCTCCCTCAAATAAATAAGCAAAGTTTAAAAAAAAAGAAAAGAGAAAGAACAGAAAATACAGAAGCACTGCATACCAAGATAGTCTACCAAAACAGCTACTAAGTGATTATAGTTGCCAGGTAGCAGATACCTGTTGTATACACAGGACAAAGAATTGATTCATGTTTCTTTGGGATGGAGTAAGATTTATCATGCCACTCAAAACTGCATGAAATTTGTTTTTAGCTTTTTTTTTTTTAATTTGCACTTATTTTCATTTTATTTTAAAGGCCACAACCCAGAATTAACAGAGATCTTCCATTCACTAGTTCATTCCCCAAATGCCCACAACAGCCAGGTCTCAGCTACATTGGAGCCAGGAGCCAGGAACTCCCTCCTGGTCTCCCAGGAGAGCAGCAGAGGCCAAAGCACTTGAGCTGTCATCTGCTTCCTCCCAGGGTGCACGTTAGCTGGAAACTTGATGGAAGTGGACCCTGGCCTCAAATAAGGGATGCAAGTGTCCCAGGTGGCATCTTAGCCACTGTGCCAAATGCCCACCCCTGCTTGCAATGTAAAACTTATGAATTATTTATTTCCTGAATTTGCCGTTTCCTATTTTCAGGCCATGGTTGACCACCAGTAACTGATACTGTGGCAAGCAAAGCCACAGGTAAGCAGGGACTACTCTGTATTCTGGTTTTGGATTTAGAATAAGTGGTCATACAATCTTCTACTTCCTAATGGTGTTAAAAGCTTCTGTGCCGCATTCCCAAAAATAAAGGTAACTTTTAAAATGACTAAGTAGTTTCTATATAGACATCCCCATGCCCTTTCAAGGGAGATTTTAAATAAATTAAGGAAAAGATTCCATATAGTAGTTTTATGATCTATCAGCTGTTCACATGGAGCAATATTTGTGCTATCAAAGGGTGTTTTAATGGAATCTCATCCAAGAAAATTCAGGTGTTGCCGAAAGCAGTAAGGGCAATGAGTTGCCCTTGCAAGCCCATCAGAGTCCCCAGCAGCAAGGCGACAAGAGTGGTTGAGCACTGTGATGAGGCACAGCCAGGAGGTGACGGTGAGGCCTTCCCAGCCATTGTGCAATCATCCAACAGAGAGCAATTGTCTGGTGCAAGGAACCACGTGTTTCCTTTGCCTAGGGTATAACAGGTGCCCTGTTTCTGTGCCACCGATGAGGAGCAGTCACCCGTGCAAACACTGAGAACTGCAGAGAGAATGAGGATTGACATCTAACTGTGGGTGATGTGAAGGTCACCACAAACACCCTCTTACCACGCACACAAGCTCCTCCCAGCCACCTCAGTCCAGAGAGCACGCACCAGTAAAGTCCCTGAACCACAGAGCTGTATGCTGAGTGCTCTGTTTCTGTGTGGTTAGCTATGTAAACATATGTCTGTCTCAGTCAGTATCCTTCTCCTAGACTATTTCATCACAAAGTAAGAACTTCATATAAAGATACTACTTAAAAACACCGACAGTCCCTGTGTAATCATACGACTAGTCCATAGAATCAGATAATGTGCGAAATTGAATACGGAGCCACAGGAAATAATGGGAAAACTCATATCTGGTTGCACACTTCCAACTGCCTTATTTTACAATTTCATTTTATTTTATTTTGCTTGTTTCACTTTTGTGTGTCAACATAAATCAATGGAATTGTTGTCTTCCACTTCCCACACAAAGGCAGGAAGACTAAAAGGAGAGTCTCTGTTCACGGCTGCATGGATTCCTACGTGAAGACCGACTAGAATAAAACAAAAGTATGGAAAAGTCAGTGACCTCAAAGATTCGTATCTCATCAAACCTCTAACCTTACAGCTTCCTTTCCATCCTCAAGTATTTATTTTAACTCTGAGTTTTAGTTTTTGGTCTTCGGTGCCAGAAATATTCTTCCATGTTCTGATAGGGCACTTTCATCCAGTTCCAAAAATGCTAGGGTGCGGTCAGATCTGAATCCCTGCTTACCCTGATGCAAAAGTCTCCAACTGGACAAGAACCTGGGAGGCCTTGACTGCCATCCCTGCAGCTGACAAAAGCCTGTTTATGGTCTTGGTTCATTTTGTTGTTTTGTTGTTTGTTGTTTATGGTCTTGGTTCATTTTGTTGTTTTGTTGTTTGTTTTGTTTTGGTTTGGTTTGGTTTTTGTTTTTGTTTTCCTTTAACTCCATCATCTCCTTCTGAATTTACATGGCAGCAAAAATAATAATTGCTTCTCGATTCTTCCCAGCTCCTCCAAAGCTGAACCCATCAGTTTTTCCACTTGACCCTACCTGTGCTTGACTTTGGCCACTGGGCCACCGTGTCACCATCCCAGGACCCTGAGCGACCCAACAAGAAAAGCAGGAAGCCGAACACTGACCTCACCTGACAGATGGGCTTCTCAAGTGGGAAACTTTACACAAGATTTTTTTTTTTGTTTGTTTTTGTTTTTGTTTTTTTTTTTCAAGGAAATCATCGAAACAGAAAAGGAATTAAAGACCAAAAACGAGTGGGAGACGGAAAGTCAGGGCCATGATGGGCATGTTTTGCACCCCATAAAAAAAGGAATTAAAATGACTCAACCTCACCTCCCTTCCTCAGCACCCCCCTGCTCACCCATCCTTTCCGTCTGGAAGTAAATGTTTCTGAAACACTATAGCTACCAGCAGAGCAGCAACACATAATAACATAGTAGCAACACATAAAACTGTCAGTCTTCAAGGAAAATAGATGGTTGGGTTGAGGGGTAAATGGACTAAATCAATTTGAACACGCATGTTAAGACTGTGAAAGGGCAGGGCTTGCTGCTGGTAGGCTGGAACACATTTGTCTCTGTCTTCTTGTATTTCCACAGCACTGGGCCGAATCCACCCACAGGCTTCTCACTTGGCTCCAGTCTGACTCTGCGGCTGATTAACGACAGCTGGAGGTGTCCAGTAATTTCCTCACCTAATAATAAACTACAACCCGAAATGCAGGCTCCCTCCGGCCCACCGTTAACATACCTACCCTCACGACCAGGAGGCGGCCAATTACACTCACCTCAGTGCCCACGACTTAGAAAATGCAGGCCAGGGCAAGGAGACCCAACTTCTGCCTATAGCACACAGGCAGTTGTTTTTTTATTTTTTAACGTGGTGAGCACATATTAAGCTCATTTCAGAGACAAAAAAAAAAAACAACCACTTAGAAAATGTTTCTAGCAGTTCTACAAAATACAGTTAAAAGTAATTCTTTCTTGTTCCCAAAATGTACAAGAAAAAAATGTCCAAGAATGAATTCAGTCTTAAGACATTTTTGGAAATTCAATTGTGAATTACCAGTACTAAAACACTGGGTTGTAATTGCAAAGCCTGAAGCCGAAGTAATCCGTCTGACTCCCTGCCTCCTGAGGCTTCCATTAAAGCTGCCCATGTCCAGGCACTTCTTCCTCTCGAATTCATCACACAGTGGGAATTGGTCCATGCCACATATGATAAGTGGTTATGGGGAAGAATTCTGCAACATTAATTAAGAGGTTAGCCTCAATATTTGTAACTTACAGTAACAAACACAACTCATTATAAGCCGAGGAATTATATTATATACCACGACGAGATACAGACGTGTATGTGTGTGGGTGTGTGTCTGTGTGTGCACACATGTTGTGTCCACATGAGTAGCTGAGGTGTGGAGCCATGGGGAGACAACACTGACTTGGATTCTGACTTCATTTCTGCTCTTAATTGCATAACCTCATGAAAGAATCTCCCTTCCTATGAATTTCCGTCTTCTTGTTTCCTTTGAGAATAATACTTACCAGGAAGACTCTATGTAAAGTACCTTCCTAACATCTGGCATATTGTGGACAACTGATCATCAGTTTCACGTGTGGGAAATATACTCTAAAAGTAGTATTTTCGCATAACATGAAACTTACCATCTTTTTTTTTTTTTAATTTTTTTTTTTTTTTTTTGATAGGCAGAGTGGACAGTGAGAGAGAGAGACAGAGAGAGAAAGGTCTTCCTTTGCCGTTGGTTCACCCTCCAATGGCCGCCGCTGCAGCCGGCGCACCGCACTGATCCGATGGCAGGAGCCAGGAGCCAGGTGCTTTTCCTGGTCTCCCATGGGGTGCAGGGCCCAAGCACTTGGGCCATCCTCCACTGCACTCCCTGGCCACAGCAGAGAGCTGGCCTGGAAGAGGGGCAACCGGGACAGAATCCGGCGCCCCGACCGGGACTAGAACCCGGTGTGCCGGCGCCGCAAGGTGGAGGATTAGCCTATTGAGCCACGGCGCCGGCTGAAACTTACCATCTTAACCATTGTCAGCACACAGCTCAGTGGGAAGTACACTTACACCGTTGTGCTGCCATCATCACTGTCAATATGCAGAAGTCTTCATCTTACAAAACAGAACCCCTATATGCACTAAACAGTAACTCCTCATTCCCTCATCCTTCCAGCCCTTGGCAGCACCATTCTCCTCTCTGTCACCATGAATTTGACCACTCTAGGTACCTCATACATTAGGATCATACAGTATTTTTCCTTTGGTGTATGGCTTTGTTCACATGGCATAATATTCTCAAGGTCCATACATGTTATAGCACATGTCAGAATTTCCAAAGTTGAGTATTATTCCATGTTATATATACCGTATTTTGTTGACCCACCCACCATCAATAAGCCCTTGGGATGTTTCGACCTTTTGGCTTTTTCTGATGGTGCTGCCATGATCAAAGGGTGTATAACATCCCTTTGAATCTCTGCTTTCATTTCTTTGGGGCATAAACCCAGTATATGTTTATATGATCACAAAATTCCATATTATAGTTAATAATCATACTATTCCTTTGCCTGGAACCAATGAGAAAAGAAACTCACAGTAAAGATGCTTAAAGAATTGTTTGACCTCTTTATTGTTAGAAATAGAGGGGAAAAGTGTTTCTCACTGTCATGGGGCATCAGAATGAGCCACTGGAAGCTACAAAGCAAAAGAGAAAGAGAAAATCATTTGACACTAGCACAGAAATACCTTGAACCCATGATAATGAAAATCCTCTTTATATCATCTTTCTTTTATATTTATAGAAAAGTATACAAGAATTACAGCCTGGTACATCCTTTGTCCCTATTCAGAAACCAAGATATAAAATAGAATGCATTGAATAGTGCTTCCACATGTAAAAGCCCTGATTCCATGGTATTTACACATAGGAAAACTGTCTACAATATACCCCTCTCTCAGCAAGATAAAGAGGCTACATCTCCAAAAATAAGTGTAGTGTCACACGTGTTTTTAAATAATGACATATGTATTTCATCAAATTGCTCTAATATTTTATGTTACAATGAAGAAAGTGTTGTTTTAAAAAGCATCATCAAGGCAATGCTATAGCTAGTACTCAAACAGTACTTTACACTTTATGTTCTGTGCGGGTGCAAACTGTTGAAACCTTTACTTAATATATACTAAATTGATCTTCTGTATATAAAGATAATTGAAAATGAATTTTGATGTGAATGGGATGGGAGAGGAAGCGGGAGATGGGAGGGTTGCGGGTGGGAGGGAAGTTATGGGGAGGAAAAAGCCATTGTAATCCAAAAGCTGTACTTTGGAAGTTTATATTTATTAAATAAAAGTTTAAAAAAAGCACCATCAAATCCTGGCCAAGGATGAGCAAGAGACAGGAAGCAAAGCTGGATGAGTTTAGCGCTATGGTGGCATAGCAGGTGAATCTTCCACCTGAAGTGCCAGCCTCCCTTCTAGCCACTAGTTTGTGTCCTGGCTGCTCCACTTCTGATCCAACTACCTGCTAATGGCCTGGTGAAAGCAGAAGAAGATGGCCCCACTGTTTGGGTCCTTTCTACCTACATGGGAGACCTGGAAGAACCTTCTGGCTCCTGGCTTCAACCTGGCCCAGTGCTGGCCATTGCTGGCATCTGGAGAGTGAAACAGTGGATGGAAGATCTCCCTCTATGTGTCTCTCCCTTCCTCTCTGTAACTCTGAATAATTTTTTTTTAAAAAAAGATGGTTAAGTCTATGCTGAGTGACAAGGAGACTGGCTGGCACAGTGCCACCAAAGACAATATTAGGGAAAAGGAGAAAGCATAAGGAATAATGAAAGCATATATCAGACAGCAATAGCAGCATAGTTAATCAAAAACATAAGAACAAAATTGTAGTTTCATAATGTATGTGTTAAACCTCTGCCAATAGACCCTAAAATGTCACCTCTAATAGGCAAATAATTGCCACTTTTTGTTTGCATGCTACTTTTCTCTTTTAATCATCACTAACATAGCTATAATTTTCTTTTTTCTTTTTTTTTCAACTTTTATTTAATAAATATAAATTTTCAAAGTACAACTCTTGGATTATAGTGATCCCCCACCATAACTTCCCTCCCACCCATAACCATCCCATCTCCCACTCCCTCTCCCGTCCCATTCTTCATCAAGATTCATTTTCAATTATCTTTATATACAGAAGATCAACTTAGTATATATTAAGTAAAGATTGCAACAGTTTACATCCACACAGACACATAAAGTATAGAGTACTGTTTGAGCAATAGTTTTACCGTTAATTCACATAGTACAACACATTGACAGAGGTCCTACATGGGGAGCAGGTGCACAGTGACTCCTGTTGTTGATTTAACAATTGACACTCTTATTTATGACATCAGTAATCAACCGAGGCTCTTGTCATGTGCTGCCAAGGCTATGGAAGCCTCCTGAGTTCACAAACTCCAATCTTATTTAGACAAAGCCATAGTCAAAGTGGAAGTTCTCTCCTCCCTTCAGAGAAAGGTACCTCCTTCTTTGATGGCCTGTTCTTTCCACTGGGATCTCACTCACAGAGATCTTTCATTTAGGTCATTTTTTTCCACAGTGTCTTGGCTTTCTATGCCTGAAAAACTCACATGGGCTTTTTAGCCAGATCCGAATGCCTTAAGGGCTGATTCTGAGGCCAGAGTGCTGTTTGGGGCATTTGCCATTCTGTGAGTCTGCTGTGTATCCTGCTTCCCATGTAGGATCATTCTCTCCTGTGTAATTCTCTCAATTATTATTATTTGCAGGCACTGGCCATATTTATGTAGCTATTATTTTCAAAGATCTAAGAACAGAAGCTCTCCCTCCCCCACCACACACACACACACACACACACACACAGTCCTATCTTTATCAGAAAACCTGGGAAACATGTTTTTTTTCTTTTTTTTTTTGTTTCATTTTGTTTTTTAAGTAGAAATCTTATATGGCTATCCATAAAGCAAGACTAGAAAGCAACCCAATAACAAAGAATGAAGATCCTTAATAGAATCCTACTAAGAATAAATTTAAAAGAAAGGAAAGGGGTTAGGAAAATATAGACGTGAGTGTCCCAGGCTCCCCTGATGAGCATACAATAACACAAGAAGAGTGTATGTACTGCCTAAGTGAGGCCCGTCATTCCTAGGCTTACAGAAAGTACTTTGTCATTTCTTCCACTTGGTCCAAAAGCTGCTATTCATTGAAGCAAAGAAAAAATAATAATACCTACAGAGAAAAGCAGACTTCAGGAAATAAAGGCTTACTAAAGTGATGGGGTTAGTGAAACACAGGCCCACCTCTAAGCTTCATTGATGGTTAAGTGCAGAAACAACAGCTTTGTGAAAACTTAAAAGGAAGTGTGAAGACTGGAGTCGCTCATGGTACTGGAGCTGTTGGCATGAGCTTCCTGGAAGTGGTGCGTCTAGTGCAGACATACCCATGGGCTGCTTTCTAGTGTCTGAGTACTACCTCGTGGTGTCACGATGGCTACAATGACCTCTTTGACTTCCTCACATCACTGTCTCTGACTCTATACAACAAACAGATGCCTCCTCTTATCAAAACCAAAGACATTTCTGCCCTATTTATGTCATCTCAGTTGCACCAACTGCTGCTGAGTTACTTAATGTTAATGTATACCTGAATAGTCGGAAATCTAAGAAGTTTGCTGGGTATGTACCATAAACCCAGGAAATGTGCTAGGTGCTAGGGTAAGCAAAATGACTAAACAAAGCAATGATAAACAATAATAAACAAGAACAGAGCCTTGGGACATTATGCCAAGAGACTCACATCAACCCTAACAGAGGCAGAGGTGCACCTCCCTTCAGAGGATGGGGACTGATGATAAAATCAGTGGAAGCAGGGGAGATCATCTGGCCACTGCCCACAGAGCAGACCTCCAACAAGACAGCAGGAGTGACAGCAGGTAGGGCAAAGGGGATGGTGCAAGGTGGGGATTTAGGATGAGGAGGTGATATTCTGACCGGAAGAAATAACATACCTGGAGCTTTAGGGTGGAGGGAAACACAGCCTTTCCCTAAACTTTGAAAGATCAGTGCAGCTGGAGATCAGAGAGCAGTCAAGGAGCCAACCTAGGAAGAATCTGAGGAAGCAGGACTCAGAAAATCCAAAATTGATTAGAGTAGGTTAAGGACTCTGATCTGTTCCCTAAGCCTCCTGGGAGACGTTGGGAGTGCCACTTAAGAAGCATTAAGAAGTCTGTAAAATGGGCTGGATACTAGTTAATTAAGGCCCAGAAGTAAAGAAACTTGAACTCACATCCGGTCGTCCAGCTTACTGGCACTTTGACCTTGGGAGAACTCAACTTCTCCACTCACTCACTGTAACAATTTACTTACCCTTAATGCAACCGTGAAGCTCATGTAATAGCATATACTTGAGAGGCAGAAAGAGCACAAACTTAGCGCTCCCAGCACTAGGTCACTCCCCAGTTCCCCCACATGGACCCCTAGCTGGGGTCAAAGTAGGAAGCTGGGCGCACAATCCAGGTCTCCAAGGTGGGTGGTGAAAATCAATCATCTGAGCTCTCACTGCTGCCTCCCAGGTTCTACATGATCAGGAAGCTGGAGTCAGGTCCAGAGGTTGGTATCCAACCCAGGCCCTCCGACACCGGACACAGGCATCGTAACCACTAAGCCCAATGTCCACCCCAGCTTGTGCTCTTTAATATTGTAAAATGTAACCTGCCAAGGATTGCTATGAGCCTTATAAAGTCATTGTTGTGGTAGTTGTACTAAAATCTTTTATTAGATGATTTTCGCTCTAATAATTAGCAACCCCAAAGACTCAGAGCTAAGGAAGGCAAGCAGTGTTTCTAGCTCTCATTAAATGAGGACAGTACAACTCCACAACAAGCTATGGGTTGGCAGAGTCCGCTCCGTTTGTCTTCTCATTCCAGGATGCGGGCTGAAGGAGCAGCATCCCTTACTTGTTGGTCTCATGACAGGAGACAGAAGTGAAAAGACCTGCTCAAGAGGTGGCATATCCCTCCACCTCCGTGAGCCACCTGGCCAAGCTTCCAATCAATAGAGCAAGAATGGTCAACTCGGAGATGAAGAAAAAATGAATAATTAAGAACAATAGTTCAGGGACCAGTATCCTAGTGGCATAGCAGGGTAAGCGGCTGCCTGAAATGCCAGCATCACAAATGATTGTCAGTTCCAGACCTGGCTGCTCCACTTTTGATCCAACTCCCTGCTAAAGCACGTGGGAAGACAGCAACAAATGGCCCAAGTGTTTGGGCCCCTGCCAACCATGTCAGACACCTGGCTGGAATGCCCGGATCCTGACTTCAGCCTGGCCCAGTCCCAGCCATTTCAGCCATTTGGGGAGTCAACCAGCAAATGGAAGGTCTTTCTCTCTTTCTCTCCTTCTCCCTGTACCTCTGCCTTTAAAACAAATAAATATTTTTTAAATAAAAGAACAATAGTACAATATACCATAAATATATGTGTCTATATGTATCTAAAACTTCCTTAAACTGAAATAGAATAGACATTTTATATTGGAGCCATTATGATAAGCAGAGAGTGATGTGATAAAAGGTGATCATCTCTAGGATCTTTTGTGAGACTTATACAAACAAAAATTGTAAGAATGAAGGGCCAGCATTGTGGCGCAGCAGGTTAAGCCACCGCCTATGATGCCAGCATCCCATGCCAGAGCACCAGTTCAAGTTTCTGCTGCTTTGCTTGCAATCTACCTTTCTGCTAATTAACCTGGGAAAACAGCGGATGATGGCCCAAGTACTTGGTGCCCTGCCTCCCACATGAGAGACCAACATGGAGTTCCTGACTCCTTCCTGGCTTCAGCCTGGTCCAGCACTGGCTATTGCAGCCAATTGGGAAGTGAACAAGTTGATGGAAGATCTCTCTCTCTCTCTCTCTCTCTCTCTCTGTCTTTAAAGTAAATGATGAATACAATTAAATCTTTAAAAAATGTAGAAGTGAAATATGAGCACATCCCAAAAACTTCATGGAAAATTGAGTTAAAATATTTTTTTGTTGCAAAGAATTTTGAAATCCATGAATACTTTCTTAAAAAAAGATTTATTTATTTGAAAGGCAGGTATTCAGAAAAAGAAAGAGAGAGAGAGAGAGAGAGAGAGAGAGAGAGATCTTCTATCTGCTGGTTTACTCCCCAAATGGCTGCAATCACCAGGGCTAATCCAGGTCAAAGCCAGGAGCCGGGAGCTTCTTCTAGGTCTCCCACTTGGGTGCAGGGGCTCAAGCACTTGGGCTATCTTCCGCTGCTTTCCCAGGTGCACTAGCAGGTAGCTGGATGGGAAGTAGAGCAGCTGGAAATCACACCAGAGCCCATATGGGATGCTGGCACTGCAGGCAGAGGCCTAAACTTCTATGCCACAGCGCCAGTCTGCGCATGCTTTCTTATAATGTACATTTTTCATGGCTTTTTTTTTTTTGAAGACTCCTCTTGTGTTTTAACTGTTTAATGCCTTCAATTTTTGGATATTTATTTATTTATTTTAAAATCCAAGTGGCAGAGAGAGAGAGAGAGAGACACAGACTCAGAGAGATCTTCCATCCATCAGCCCTTCCCCTAAATGTCCTCATTAGTCAGGACTAGGCCCAGCTGAAGCTAGGAACCTGGAGCTCCATCTGAGTAACACATGTGAGTGGCAGGGACCCAGGTACTTGGTATGAATTACTTTCTCCCAGGTGCACATTAACAGGAAATTGCATCAGAAGTAGAGATGGGATTGTATCTCCGGCTCTCTGGCAAAGGATGTAGGTATCCCCAGAGCTGGTTTACCCTTCTGAGCCACAATGCCTATCTTTCAGTGCATTCTTAAACATTATGTAATATAAATCACTGGAGAGAGTGTTATTTAAAGAAATCATTTTACGCATTTCTGTGAAGCAAATAAACTTCCAAAATGAAAGTAACCACTCCTACTTCACATTAGCATATTGAATCCAAAAGATACATGCAGTACGCTTTCAAAAATACAAACAAAACCAGGTAGAATGCTATCAAGCTGTCTAACCTTCAGGAAGCTGAGTGCAACCAGAGCCAGTGGTGCGCAATCAGTCCACTAAATATTGGCACCAATCCCAAATAGGACAGGCCAAAGCCAGCCTCTGGTCTGCTCACCAAGTCAGAGGGCGTGGTGCCAGGCTGAGTGCTCAAGAGAAGCAGCAGGATGCTCCAACTTGCACAGATCTATCCTTTCGTCTTACACAAAGTTTCATTGGAGGAGATACTCAAAATTCTGGATCTAGTTCATAATGTTTAGTGTAATGATAGCATCAATGTCAAAAATGATCAGCACTCTTAATTAAAATTGCATACCCAAATCCAAAATCCCTGTACCTACAGCTGATTTTGATTTTTGACAAAGGTGCCAAGAACATACATTGGAGGAAATGTAATCTTTTCAGTAAATGATGCTAGGGAAACTGGACATGTACCTGTAGAATGAGATTGGATCCTTACCTTTCAAAAAATCAGTTAAAGATGGATCAAAGATGTACATGTAAGATCAGAAACTATGAAATTGCTGGAATAAAACATAGGGGAGATACATGAAGACTTGGCTTAGGTGATGACTTATTGGATAAGACTCTGAAAACACAGGCAGCAAAAGCAACACTGGACAAATGGGATAATATCAAAATCAGAAGCTTCTATAGTGCAGGGGAAATAAGCAAGAGAGTGAAGAGTGACATCCGATAGAATGAGAGAAAATACTTGCAAGCTATTCATCTGACAAAGGATTAATATTCAGCATATGCCAGCAATTCATAAAGACAGCAACAACAAAAATAACCAATCCACTTAAGAAAGAGGAAAGGAACTTGAACATATAATACTCAAAAGAAATGAAAAGTGGCTAACATGTATTTTTTTAAATGCTCAATGCCACTAGCCATCAAGGGAATGCATATCAAAAGCACAATGAAATATCACCTCACCCCTACTGGAATGGATATTATCAAAAAGACAAAGAGTAACAAATTCTACTGAGGAAGTAGAGAAATGGGAACTCTTACATGCTATTGGTGGGAATGTAATTTAGCCCAGCAACTGTGGAAAACAGATTGGGAATGTGTCAAAAAACTAGAAATGGAAACTTCCATATGATCCAGCAATCCCACTACAGGATATATACCCAAAAGACATGAACATATTTTATAAATGAGATACCTGCACCACCATGTTTATAGCAGCGCTATTCACAATAGGCAAAATATGGAACCAACCAAGGTGTCTATCATCAGATGAATGGACAAAGAAAATGTGGTAGATATGCCCAATGGAAGAGTATTAATCTATAAAAAGAGTGAAATGCTGTCATTTGTAGCAAAATGGGTGAAATTGGAGGATATCATGTTTAGTGAAATAAGCCAGACACAAAGACAAATATCACATATTCTCCCTTATATGTGAGAGATAAAATCTTAAATAAATTTTAAAATGAAAACATAATTTGAATACAGAATGTTGAGTGCTAGAGGCTAGAAGAAATGGAAGGGATAAAAGTGGTTTGGATTTTTAGAAACAGGAGAATAGGGGGCCGGCACTGTGGTGTAGCAGATAAAGCTGCAGCCTGCAGTGTCAGCATCCCATATGGGCGCTGTTCGAGTCCCTGCTGCTCCACTTCTGATCCAGCTCCCTGCTATGGCCTGGGCAAGCAGTAGAGATGGCCCAAGTGCTTGGGCCCCAGAACCCACGTGGGAGACCCAGAAGAAGCTCCTGGCTCCTGGTTTCAGATCAGTGCAGCTCTGGCCATTGCAGTCAATTGGGGAGTGATGGAAGACCTCTCTGTCTTTCTCTCTATCTCCCTCTCTGCCTCTCCTTATCTCTCTGTGTAACTCTGACTTTAAAATAAATGAATAAAATTAAAAAAAAAAAAAACAGGAATTCAAGTGTGATTCTCTGTGACAAATATACTAATATGAGATGCTTCTGGGGAAGTGGGACTACAGTTCTCTGACAATTCTGTATTACTACCTCACAATTTTCATTTTGTAAATTTAAAACTATTCTAAAATATTTTTTAAATAGCTTAAAGCACAGGTGTTTACCAAGTAGTTAAGATGCATGCTTCCATACTGGAATACCTGGGCTTGATACTCAGCTCTGGCTTCTGACTCCAATTTCCAGATAATGCAGGCCCTGGGAGGCACTGGTGATGGCTTAAGTAGTTGGGTCCCAGAAACACATTGGGAGACACAGTGTGACACAGCCCCAGGTGTAGTAGGCATTTAGAGAGTGCACCAAAAGATGAGAGTTCTCTCTCTCTCTCTCTCTCCCCCCCCCCCGCCTTCAAAGAAATAAAAATAAAGCATTTGAGAGGTAGAGTTACAGAAAGTGAGAGGGAGAGACAGAGAGAGAGGTCTTCCATCCTCTGGTTCACTCCCCAGTTGGCCGCAATGGCTGGAGCTGCGCCAATCCGAAGCCAGGAGCCAGGAGCTTCTTCCAGGGGTTCAGGGGCCCGAGTGCTTGGGTCATCTTCCACTGCTTTTCCAGTGGAAAAGAGAGCTGGATGGGAAGAGGAGCAACTGGGACATGAACCAGCGCCCATATGGGATGCCAGAGTTGCAGGTGGAGGATTAACCTACCGTGTCACAGCACCAGCCCCAAAAATAAAGTTTTAAATGTTCATGGGAAAATGGATACAATGAACAAGTTGTTGGTATTTCCTATTTTTATTTGGTCCCCAATAAACTTATCTTTGATTTCCATTTTTCTATGAGTGTTTTGAAATTCCCTGAAATGATTTTCATATTAATGACAACAACCTTTTTCTTCCACGTGTGTGATAACATATCCCCTGGGCAGAAGCATCCTCTCTCATGCTTGGAACTCTCTCATAGATTCTGTTAACCTACCACTCCCTTGTTGCCATCAGTCTGTCATGGATCAATGCTATTATGATGGACACATTCTTTCTTTAGTGTCAGTAATCAGAGCCTTTCGCTAAGTCATACATCAACTACATTTTTAACTACAAAACAAGAATCCTTGAGCCTTGAGCTCCTAACCACAATCCATCACAGGTGTAGAATTCCTTTCTTGGGTCAGTTGAGATGATTTCAAATATCTGAACTTCACCTTTAGCTTTGACTCTTTTCATGTGTAATGTTTTCCTCATATATGATCTCTCCAATATCTGTGGATGCCTATTGTCTAAGAATTCTACACATTGAATATCTGCAGTAGTTTTACTCACGGAATATCTCTAACTAATGGTATCTTATGATTTGTAATTGTGAAGTCTCCTAACTTTAGCAAGACCAAAAGGGTTCTTCTTGGTACCTCTCACACAGCTATCTCAAAGAAATGGCTCTTGACTCTGGAGCTTCTGTGTAATTTTTTGGCTTTTGCTGTTGGGATAACTCTTCCTATATAAGACTCCCCTCTCAAGACTGGGAGTTATTTGAGTCTTTTTTGTTTTGTTTTTGCTTGATGTGTTTTGTTTTTAGTGAGATCTGAGTCACTGGGGACACCACAGTAGACTTTTCCCACAGACAATTAGCTGGAGTAACAGTGCCTGGGCACTGTATACCTGGGAACCTTGGCATTTTAAGTCCCAGGCCTTCCTCCCTAACTCATGCAAGAGTCTATATCCAGAAGTCCAGCTGAAGTTTTCCTGACCCCAGCAGTGCTACTAATCCTGGGGTCCGCTCCCTGGGATGATCTCATATCAGGAATGGAGAACCTTTTTTCTGCTAATTTGGATATTTATGACTTCATTCACTGGCCATGCAAATTATCAACTTAAAAATGACCCTGCTATTGTTGCTTGCATTTCGAGTCCCACCTGCAGTTGCCTTGGCAACTGGTTGATCAACTTGGTTGATTTCATGGGCTCTGTAAGGCCAGCAGGCAGGACATTCCCCGCCCCTGAAATGCTCATGGAGCTCATTCTCAAATATCTCGGAGCCCGGCCCCTCTGAGCAAGAACGTTCTTCCACTGCTGAATGCAAAATCACCTTACCATGGCCACTCCCATCAGTCCTCTGTAGAGATTCGTATTAGAATTATTTGAGCTTCTCCACATCCATCTACTCCCCAGAAAAACGTGCGAAAATCTGATAATTCAAATACTATACCATTAAGAACAAGAGCACCCGAAGACAAGAGAAGAACCAAGACATGATGAGTAAAGCTAACATAGAGAAACAGTTACAGATCTAGAAGTATATGTGCAGATCATTCTAGAACTGTGGGGTCCAATAGAGTGGCTGCTTTTATGATCCCTTTACATCTTTTTCTGCAGAAGGTTCAGTCCCTTAATAGAACCCATTTCAGTACATGGATTTGCTATAATAATGACAGTGTCTTTCTTTTTCTTCCTTGGAAAGCTACCACCTGAGTTATCCTCAATATCTAGCGCATCTGCTTAATCGGCAATTTTAGAATAAATTTTTGTTCATAGATGATCTAGCAGGAAAAATAATAAGCTATTCCATGACTAAAATTGCATACAAGATACTTACTGAACCTTAAAATAAGCAATAAAATGTATGATATGCGCCACATAACTACACCATAACACATGATGAGTTGTAGTTCTAGTATATTTAGATAGGAAACTATTCCACAAAAGTCAAGGTAAATAGATGAAGTATACACCGCGTGTTGTTTTAATACTCAAACTCTTTCCCCTGCTCTCTTTGAAGGCCACGGGCAGGTCTCTTGTTCTTCAGTGGATCTGAGGAGACCTGAGAGGGATGACACGGCAAAGCCGGGCTGTGCCCTGCCTGACATGGAGCAGCCTGCAGATAGATACCGTGCAGCCTGTGTGCCCACTCACAGGGTGGCTTTACAGGACACTGCTGAGTTTTGCAGTCGATACAGAACAATCTCATGAGGATGAAGATGAAATGGTTTCTCGTTGCCCTTCTCAGCTTTTTAGAGCGAGTGGGGGAGAGCTTGTTTTATAAAATACCCTGACAACTGTGAGATAAAAAGTCCTTTGCCCAGCCCCAAACGCTGCAATGTCTGGTCTGATCTGATCCTTAAACAACCTAGGTAAAGCCAAACTAGAGCCTACAATCTCACATCCCAGCAAAGGGAAAGAGGTGAACAGGAAAGCAAAACTGAAGAGCAGGAGAGGAGAGGAGAGGAGATGCATGGCACACCGCACCGTGTTGGAAAGATGTTTTCCGCTGTAATCACTCAATGCTGCCAAGCTTCTCCTTTGTCACTCTTCCTCCTGAGTTTTTAACAGCTTCCTTGTTACAGTCGGCAGAATGATCACCCAGTCACCAGCTCTAGAGGATGTCTAATACCCTATTTCAGTGCCTTTATACTTGCCCCCAAATGCTCAAAGCACATTCGTATTTACATAAAAGCTATTTGCTAGATGTGTAGAAAAAAAATAGTGAAGCAACACAGGTAACTTTTTATTTAAGTTGGCCCTAAGTACTCATGTATAATAGTTTTTGTACCTGAAGTCATAAAACCAGCAAATTTAGAACTAGCCCTCTCAATAAAAGAAAATTGAGTCTAGTACTCAATATTACTTCCTGAATAGTAACATTTAAAATTAATAAATAAATGTCTACATCACATGTGACTGTGTTTGTGTGCATTCGCTGAGTTCAAGAGAGCTGCTGATCCTTTGGTGGTTTCAGGACGAGTGACCTTACCAAAATGAATTATTGAAGGAAACTGAAAAAAATAGCACCCATTTCTCCTACGATCCTTTGAAAGCATAGGAGCCCATGGATTTGTTTGACAGTATTGCAAAAACTATATTCCATATTTTTTATGAACTCTTGTAACTCCATTACCACCTTAAGACAGTGATTAAAAAAAAAAAAAAAAAAAAAAAACACCTTAGTGCAGGGCGACAAGAATGTTTGAGTGGCAGATCAAGGTGCTAAGGGCATCAGAAAACACAACACCAAGTTCAGAAAAAGCTCTCAGTTGGGCTTTGAGGATGAAGAAGCCCCTGCAGAGACACTGTCTCCATTCTGGAGACATGGATAAGAGCATTGATTCAACTGTTTGTACCATAAAATACGGTCTGAGGAAGCCACAACATTGTGTTTGCAGGAATGGAAGCTACTTGGCAATGTTCAAACACAGATACAGGGACAATTTATAAGGTTTCCTATTTTCAAAGCTTAGAAGCTTTATTTTGAAAATGAGGCAACTAGCTTTAAAAATATGAACACCATGAAAAATCCAAAAACATAAAGTGGTGCACTTAACACAGGTCAGTGTGCATAGCACGTAAGTTCTTGCACGACTGGACCCGTGCCTCGGTCTGTGAGATCCACCAACCTCCACTTTCAGACCAGCTCCTCCCAGCCCACCTCCCCCTTAATCATGCTGCCCAGCCCCTGGTGCGCCAGCCCAGCCCAACTGTGTCCCGTGCAGCCTCAGGAACTCTCCTAACTCGCTGCTGAGCTAAAATCCACCTACACAGATTCCTCTGTCATAAATCTCACCCCCACTCCTCACTGTACAAATTTATTCCTCTAATTCTTCCCTAAACTAATTCATCTTTGTCCCTCCAAAATACACGCGGCTTCCCAAGCCGCCAAGAACGAACGTAGCATGACAACAAACATGTGTTTAGCCTCTTTCGTGACACTCTCAGATCCAGTTTTACATTGCAGGATTTGGCTCAGTGTGGATCTTTCTTTGGATAAAGTAATAAAGAAACGGTTGGGCCTCCTGGCAGAGAATTTCATTAACCACCAAGACCGAGGGGCAGAAATGTGGGCCAGTGGTTAAGACTCCACCATGTCTCACATCAGAGCGCCTCGGCTCAACATCTGGCTCCAGCTTCCTGCTAATGAAAACCCTAAGAAGCAACGGTGATGGCCCCAGCGATTGGGTCCCTGCCACCCACACGGGAGACTGGGATTAAGTTCCCACTTCCTGGCTTTAGTTGCACTCAGCTGCAACCTTTGTAAGGATTTGGGGAATGAATCAGTGAATGTTAAATTTCTCTTGCTACCTGCTTCTCTCAAATAAGTTCATGTAGAAATTAATTAAATTCCCAAGACTTCTTCAAGTACATTACATTTCATACTAAATACTCCATACGGAGACTTATGTTGATATTCTGCTATCATGGTCACTGTATATCTACTGTCTAGATTACATTTCATTTCGGACTAAATCTCTGATTTCATGGCTTGGAGCAGATTTCATTTGTTGCTTAAGCAAACCATAATGAAAATCATCAGCTCCCTATGTCACAAGATTGATAACAACCATGTTAATCAAAATTCTTAGGGAAAGTATAACAACAACAACAAAAAAGACACAGATTATACATCTTATGCTTTTGTTTTTAATAGGTAGTCAAATTTAAGAAAACACTAAACCATGGTAAGAAATACAAATAATTTTTAAAAAGAGACATTTTGTATTCTGGCTTTATCCCTACAATCATCATCATCTAATTGCAATTTTAATTGTACTATTGCTCTTTAATATTGGGTTTGTTATCATAACTCTTTTTCCCACTAAAAGTTTATGGTCCTGGTTTCAAAACCGTTCTTGGAAGGATGAGCTTGAAGACTGTGTAACATGTGCATATTTAAGAAGCAAAGGCTGCTTGTTTATGCTAAAAGAAAATAATGTTCCTTAAAAATGTAACCTTGAAATGGTGACCTGGTTTCAGGAAGTCGAACTCTTCCCTAACTCTTCTTCACCTTTAAACTTTTTGCACTCTAAGCATACTCTAATTCCCGCACACCATCCCTCTGTACCGTGATCCTGCATTCCCATGCCGAAAGCAAGACAACAAAGTTGGGAACTTAAAAAAAAATAATACTAAAAGGAAAGGAAAGGCCCTTCCCTCACTGTGAGGACCCCAGCTTATCTCAGCAGCTCCTATTTTTAACCAGATTGCAAATGGTATCCATGATCAAAGGCCCCCGGCCCTGGAGGAACTTGGGCAAACAGCTCGCAGCAGAATGCTTCCTGATGATCTGTAAGCAGGAAAGGACTTTTGACATGAAAGACAGTTTAAACGGCACAAGAATAGCAATAAACCAGCTGTAAAATGCTTCACGTTGCCCTTGAACGAAAACAAATTGTTCCAAATAATTTTTCCCTTTTTTGGAGCCTCTGGATGTCCCGCTGGGGCATTTAAACAGCCACATGCTCAGCGTACAAAAGCTTCTCTAAGTGGGAAAATACAGTGTTCTGATGTGTTCAGAATCAGGGAAGCCGACACATCCAGAGTTCAGATTTGATGCTTCCTTTTCCTTTTGTTGGCGAATGAGTTCATTAATGGCAGGCTTGTTTTGGATGTTAACTAAGCTTCCAGTCAGAGATGTTGAACGGTAATTTATTGGCTTAGGAATACTCAATTAACCATTGAAGTGGTTGCTAATTTAAAAAGTAAATGGGTTGTTGAGCTTTTACATAGCACTGTTGCTGCAACTGAAATGTATATTCACCTAAAGATTAAGAAGCACAGAGCCTTATTTTTCTTTATTATTTTCTACCAGACAGCACACACTAAAAATACTATGCATAGTATGGAGTTTACATGTTCTTCCACTACAAGTCATGAGAATAATATTGTTATATAATATTTAATGCTTACAAAATTTCACATATGTGGTTTCATTAAATTCACACAAAAAGCTCTTAAATACATTAATGCTTCCTAACATAATCTTTTGAATAAATACATAAACACCATTTCCTCTCTCAGAAGTAATATTTATCCTGATCAGTTAGATCAATTCTGCATTTTGTTTTTGGAAATCTTTTCATCTGGTATTATTTGCAAAATCATATGAAATGCATTAAATAATTTAGAAAACAACATGCTGACAAAAAGTATATTTTATTCCACAAAAGAAAACTTACCTTCAAATAATTTCAAAACTTGACATGTGGATTTTTTGAAAAGAAAATATATGCAGCATTTATAATAAAGTTTATAAACTGAATTTATAAAAGCTGGGCAAAAATTTTTGAAGTCTATGATTAGCATAGAGTTGGTCCCCTGAATTTAAAGTAAAACTAAAAATGAACCATAATGAGGAAGGAGATGGGAGAGGGAGAGGGAGGTGGGATGGGAGCTGTGGGGGGGTATGGGGGAAAGAGCCACTATATTCCTAAAGTTGTATCTATGAAAAATGCATGAATTAAGTAAAAACTAAAAAAAATCAGGCAAAAATATTTAGTTAAGGATCAAACAAGTAATCAAAAAATCTTTAGATACACCTAGGCATTGCTTAATAGAGATGTGTTGCTTTAATATTAAATTTTAAGTAAAGTGTTTATGAGTCAAAACATATAAGAACATTTAGGATTAAATAATCTATTTAACCAATAGACCAATATCAAATTCTTCTGTAAAGAATATTTTCCTCTAACAAATTATTTTCTGGTCCATATTTATGCTTTTATATAAAATTAATTAAATTATTTAAGACTTTGGGTTCTCAATTAGAAAACACATACCAACATAGCCATGAACATTGATTGTACAACTATTAAAACAAGCTCTACCTAATTACTGATGCCATAAACAGGAGTGTCAATTGGTAAAGTCAACAACAGGAGTCACTGTGCACTTACTCCTCATGTAGGATCTCTGTCCTTAATGTGCTGTGCATTGAGATTTAATGCTATAACGAGTACTCAAACAATATATTTCACTTTGTGTTTCTATGGGGGTGCAAACTGTTGAAATCTTTACTTAATGCATACTAAACTGATCCTCTGTTAAAAAAAAAAAAATTATCAACTCCCAACTTGACTCTCACTGGGATTAAACATGACAATAGGTCTGATCTGATTTCATCATCATTTAAAAAAAATCATCTATTATTTTTCACTTTATGTTTCTGTGTGGGAGCAAACTGTTGAAATCCTTACTTAATGTATAATTAGCTGATCTTCTGTATATTAAGATAATCGAAAATGAATCTTGATGTGAATGGAAGGGGAGAGGGAGTGGGAAAGGGGAGGGTTGTGGGTGGGAGGGACGGTATGGGGGGGAAGCCATTGTAATCCATAAATCATACTTTGGAAATTTATATTCATTAAAAAAAATAAAAATAAAAAAAATAAAACAAGCTCTACCTAAATAGCCCCCAAATCACTTTAAATACAAATAAGCATAGAGAAGGAATTTTCCCTAAAGTAATCCCTGACTTATAAATAGTTGTGAATGGAAGCTTACCATTGGAGACTTCTGATGGGGTCAGTTATTATATATTGAATTTCAAAGTGATTTTCTGTGAAAGCAACCAAGTTAGCAAAACTAATTCCCTTCTCAACCATTGAAAGTGCTAGGCTTCTGATCAATATTGATTTGTGTAATTGAATTCAAGTCCCCAACATTTATTAGTAAGAATATAGTCTATATTAAAATCTAAGCCCTAATCCCTCAGAGACCTATTTCATGTTGTACTTCGTTTTCACTTTTATCATAATAAACGCGGGCACACGGAACACACAAAGCCTTCTTGTGCTTGGTCAGGCCACCAGCTAGGGGACTAGCACAACTGCTCTGATTTTAAACCATGTTTTACTTAAGACTAATTTTTCATCAGTGTTAGAGGTTAATAACACTGTTATTTCCTCTATTACCTGAATTTAATAAAAGCAGTGGGGCATAGCATTCTGTTAAGCCGGCCAATAAGAGGAAATAACACAAATGTTAACCTCTAACATAAATATAATAGTAATTACTCCAGTCTAGTTTTAAAATTAATGCCTTTGGTAGTCTCCCAAGTGACCCCTCCCAAAACAAAACAAAACATAACACAAAAACCTCTCTCTCCTCAGTGTTCCAGCAATTGCCAAGATCCAAGGTCAAGGGCAAATGCCATCAGTTTCTATGCTTAACAACGTTTGTTCCCCATCACCCTTTAATTTAGAAGTACATTGTATTGGGAGTAAAACACTGTACTAAAGTAGTCAAATTATCATTGTATTTAGCTGAAGAGAAAGTACGTATTGAAAATGTTAAATACTGAACAATTTATCCACATTCTTACAAAGAAAATGAAAAACAAGTTGCATAGTTAAACACTTAAAAAGAGAGGAGCATGGAAAACTGTTTCATTTCCATCTACCCAGTACTTTGAAGGAGACCTTATGAAATTTCCATCATTTAGTTTGCTTCCATTCTTGGTAAAAATCCATTGTGTATATTTCTACATTTATACTGATCGTTTCTATTGGTAAGCGTGCTTTCTAATGTTTAGCAGGTGGAATTCACTTCAGTTTTATTATATGTCAACTCTGTCTTTCATAGCACCAAGTCATGTCAGCAGCCTCTTCAGAAATTGATGTCAGTGAGGTTAAGACTAATTTCTATTAATTATCTCAGACCCCTAGACCATGCTGCCAGTGCACTAAGAACCAAATTTCAGATGTGATTTTTGTGAACCTACTAGGACCTTCAGCGTTTTGTGGGTATATCAAAGTAAATATATTCCAAGCCCTTACCTTTCACACATCACCACTCATTACAAATTTAATCCATATATTATTACAGTCTTCTTTTCATATTCCACTTACAAAAGTAGAAACCCTCCTGCTGCTGAGGGTCCAAAGTTTGTTAGACTCTATTTTTTAGTGTTTATTACGTTCATCTACCTGAAAGGCAGAACAACACAGAGGAAGACAACAGAGAGTTCTTCCAACCACAGGTTCACTCCCCAAATGCCTACAACAGCCATGGTTGAGTCAGGAACCCAGAACTTGATGCAGGGTCCCAACATTTGAACCATCTTATGCTACCTCATCAGATACATTACCATGAAGCTGGATTGGAGGCAGTGGTGTCGGGCCTCAAACTGGCTCTCTGATAGGGGATGCAGGCATCGCAAGTGGTAGCTTAGCCCACTGCACCACAATGTTTGCCCAAGAATCTTTTTTTAATAAGTTCCCTGTGTGCATAGATCTCATCACTCATTTATTATATTCATCAAAGTGTAGGCAGTTGGTGAGCACCCAAAACTATTTGCTGATTGATATCTGTGCAGCAGTAGAACTAAGAAGGAAAACATGCTTGCTTAATTTAATTGAGCCCGGCTGAGCTTTCACTGTGCGTCAGAAATACTCTCCATGATCGGCTTCCTATTGCATAAACTGTGGTGTCAAAGCCTAAACCCTGGGAGCCAGCGCCATGGCTCACTTGGTTAATCCTCCGCCTGCGGTGCCGACATCCCATATGGGTGCAGGGTTCTAGTTCCGGTTGCTCCTCTTCCAGGCCAGCTCTGTGCTATGGCCCAGGAGGGCAGTGGAGGATGGCCCAAGTGCTTGGGCCCCTGTATCCATATGGGAGACCAGGAGGAAGCACCTGGCTCCTGGCTTCGGAGCGGAGCGACCATTTGGGGGGTGAAGCAATGGAAGGAAGAACTTTCTCTCTATCTCTCACTGTCCAACTCTAAATGAAAAAAAAAAAAAAAAAAAAAAAAATTCTAAACCTGAACTGATCTTGTCCTCTGGCAATTGGCAGGTAGAGGAAGAACCGCAGGGGTAACTTATGCTGTAAAAGAATCTTCTGGAACTGACATTTATCTTAGCAGTCAAGCCACCTGGTAGGATGCCAGCCTCCTATATTGCTGTGCCTGGCTGGGTTCCTGACTATTTTCCTGCTAATGCAGACCCTGGGAGACAGCTTGTGATGGTTCAAGTAAGCAGGTCCTGCTCCCAGTCAAGGAGACCCTTACTGAATTCCAGCTGCCACTTCAGCCCCCAGCCCAGTCCCAGAAATTGCAGACATCTGTGGAGTGAACCAGTGAATGGGATCTTTATCAATCTCTCTCTTTCAAATAAATATTTTTTAAAAAAGTTCTATTTTGCACAGCAAATATAGTTATGCCGACAACGGCATCAAAACTGTGCCTATCTGCTTTGTCTTTGAAGGCTCAAAATCTTTTGTCTGTCATCCCATAAAACACAGGGAGGAGAAAACTTCCAACATGACTAAAGGATGTTTCAGAAGGGGAAACTTAATATCTGACTGATGAGAAAGATAGCCAGTGGCCCAGAGCCATGAGCAAGGTCACTTAAACAGGCAGAAAGCCCTCCTCAGGTGTGGTCCCCTTGCTGTGTATTTACACTGGCTCCTGTGTTGAGAGAAGGCTTCCCGGATCCTGAAAGCTGTCAAAAACCCCTGGCTGAGTGAAGCAATAAACACAAGGTGCAGTGATGACCTGTCCGGTACTCCCCGGGTACCAGGATCTGCCAAGACCTTCACTCCACTCTGCAACGTATAGGTCAAGAAATTGGATGGAGGTGCAGGGAGTGATCCAAAGGACACAGGGGCTGGCTAAGGGAGGGGAAGCAGCATTACTCAGCGTTGAAGGAGAGGACTTGGAGTGGACAAGCAATGTCACCAGTAACCACTTAAGTCACCTGGGCTGAGTATTTAATGTCTCAGACTGTCTTAACCCATAAGAAGAATTGAAGCGATCTGCTTCCCAAAGTAGATGAAATCATTTCCGCAAGGCCACAGGAGCACCCGATAATTATTCACACACATCGAAGGCTCGCCAGTGACCAGCAGGGCAGTCAAGATTACAATGGAAAATGCAAATTCCAAGTTGTCCTTCCATCTCGGATCTCCGAAGTCTATGTTCTCAATCTTTCTAAATCAAGTAACTTGTCCTTGAATTCTCGGTGTGGGCAATCACAGATTCATATGCTCATGCTATAAAATATCAACATTGAAGACAGTCTCAAAAGACAAATATGACACTTGCTACCACTGAGAAAATGTCGTTATTCAACAGCAGATCAGCAACTACGTACATGAAGAAACAATGTAAATGACAGTTTTCTCTTAGAAAGTGTTACTATATGGGCAGACATGCGGCAAACTGGCTATGATGCTGCTTAGAGACACTCGCATCCCATACTGGAGCACAGGGGTTCTGGTCCCTCCTCCACTTCCAACCCAGCTTCCCGCTGATGTGCACCCCGGAAGCAGCAGATAAAGGCTCAAGTACCTGTGTGCCTGCCATCCTTAGGGGAGACCTGGCTGGAGTTCCTGGGTCCTGGTTTCAGCTTGGCCCAGCCTGGGTTGTTGTGGGCATTTGGGGAGTGGGTCAGCAGATGGAAGATACCTCTCTCTCTCTCTCTCTCTCTGACTTTGAAATAACTTTTTATTTTTTATCTTTATAAAGATAACAAATATTACATATTTCATATATATATATATAGTTTTAAGCCCATAATGATATTTCCCACCCTCTATCTCTTCTTCCTTCTCTCATAATTCTCTTTTAAAAAATAAATTATTGGTGCTGGGGCTGTGGCATAGTGGGTAAAGCCGCAACCTGCAGGTCCAGCATCCCATAAGGGCGCCAGTTTGAGACCCAGCTGCTCCACTTCCAATCCAGCTCTCTCCTATGGCCTGGGAAAGCAGTAGAAGATTGCCCAAGTTCTTGGGCTCCTGCACCCTCATGGGAAGGCCCAGAGGAGGCTGCTGGCTCCTGGCTTCAGATCGGTGCACCTCCGGCCATTGCAGCCATCTGGGGAGAGAACCAGTGATGGAAGACCTCTCTCTCTGCCTCTTCTCTCTCTCTTTGTAATTCTGATTTTTCAAAAGAGGAAATCCAAATGGCCAACAGGCACATGAAAAAATGTTCAAGATCACTAGCAATCAGGGAAATGCAAATCAAAACCACAATGAGGTTCCACCTCACCCCAGTTAGAATGGCTCACATTCAGAAATCTACCAACAATAGATGCTGGAGAGGATGTGGGAGAAAAGGGACACTAACCCACTGTTGGTGGGAATGCAAACTGGTTAAGCCACTATGGAAGTCAGTCTGGAGATTCCTCAGAAACCTGAATATAACCCTACCATACAACCCAGCCATCCCACTCCTTGGAATTTACCCAAAGGAAATTAAATTGGCAAACAAAAAAGCAGTCTGCACATTAATGTTTATTGTAGCTCAATTCACAATAGCTAAGACCTGGAACCAACCCAAATGCCCATCAACAGGAGACTGGATAAAGAAATTATGGGACATGTACTCTATAGAATACTATACAGCAGTCAAAAACAACAAAACCCAGTCATTTGCAACAAGGTGGAGGAATTTGGAAAACATCATGCTGAGTGAAGTAAGCCAGTCCCAAAGGGACAAATATCATATGTTCTCCCTGATCAGCAACAACTAACTGAGCACCAAAGGGGAAACTTGTTGAAGTGAAATGGACACCGTGAGAAACAGTGACTTGATCAGCTCTTGTCCTGACGGTTGATGTACAATGTAATACTTTATCCATTTTAGTATTTTCTTTTTTGTTCTAGTACCATTGATTGAACTCTGTAATTAACACACAATTATTCTTAGGTGTTTAAATTTGAACTGAAAAGTGATCCCTGTTAGGAATTTGGAAAACATTATGTTGAGTGAAATAAGCCAATCCCAAAGGGACAAATACCACTTGTTCTCCTTGATAGGTGACAACTAACTGAGTACCAAAAAGGAAACCTGTTAAAGTGAAATGAACACTATGAGAAACGGTGACTTGATCAGCCCTCACCCTGACTGTTGATGAGCAGCTTAATATGTTATCCCTCTTAGTATTTTTTTTTGTTTGTTCTACTTAATACTTTTGGTTGAATACTGTAATCAGTACACAATTCTTCTTAAGTGCTGAAACTTAACTGAAAAGTGATCCCTGTTAAATATAAGAGTGGGAATAAGAGAGGGAAGAGAGGTGCAATTCGGGACATGCTCAAGCTGACTTACCTCAAACGGTAGAGTTAGAAACATACCAGGGGATTCGAATTCAATCCCATCGAAGTGGCATGTACCAATGCCATCTCACTAGTCCCAGTGATCAATTTCTGTTCACAATTGATCATCATGATAGGACTAAGAACCAAAGGGATCACATAAACAAGAATAGTGTCTGCAAATACTAGCTGATAGAATCAAAAAGGGAGAGAATGATCCAACATGGGAAGTGAGATACACAGCAGACCCATAGAATGGCAGATGTCCTAAACAGCACTCTGGCCTCATAATCAGCCCTTAAGGCATGCGGATCTGGCTGAAATGCCCATGATTCTATTTCAGGCATGGAAAAAAAAAAAAAAAAAAAAAAACCTAAATGAAAGATCTCTGCGAGTGAGATCCCAGTGGAAAGAATGGGTCATCAAAGAAGGAGGTACCTTTCTCTGAAGGGAGGAGAGAACTTCCACTTTGACCATGGCCTTGTCTAAATATGATCAGAGTCAGTGAACTCAGGGGGCTTCCATAGCCTTGGCAGCTCATGACAAGAGCCTAGGGTGATTACTGATGCCATAAACAAGAGTGTCAATTTGTTAAGTCAACAACAGGAGTCACTGTGCACTGACTCCTCATGTAGGATCTTTGTCCTTAGTGTGCTATACATTGAGATTTAATGCTATAACTAGTACTCAAACAGTATTTTTCACTTTATGTTTCTGTGTGGGAGCAAACTGTTGAAATCTTTACTTAATGTATGCTAAACTCATCTTCTGTATATAAAGAGAATCGAAAATGAATCTTGATGTGAATGGAAGGGGAGAGGGAGTGGATAAGGGGAGGGTTGCGGGTGGGAGGGACGTTATGGGGGGAAGCAATTGTACTCCATATTCTGTACTATGGAAATTTATATTCATTAAATAAAAGTTAAAAAAATAAATAAGTAAGTAAAATCTTTTTAAAAATAAAAATAAATTTTGATAGATGGGAAGAAATTTAAACTCTGTGTTTGTTATGATGAATATTCAACTCTTGACAATATCATGAAACCAGTGAAAAGAAAATAAGACAAGTAATAGATAGTTTCAATCCCTGAGGAGTTCAGAGCTATGTGGAGGAAAAAAACACTTTCATGAATCATTTCAATACTAACTGATGAATGTAGTGACAAAGGTAATTCAAAACCTCTTGAATACAGAATCTGAAGGGTGAGGAGGAATTCATAGTAAAAGTGAAGTGTACCCTGCACCTAGAAAGATGGCATGTGGACGGCGCTGTGGCACAGCGGGTTAAAGCCCTGGCCTGCAGTGCCGGCATTCCATATGGACGCTGGTTCGAGATACAGCTGCTCCTCTTCCAATCCAGCTCTCTGCTATGGCTTGGAAAAGCAGTAGAAGATGGCCCAAGTCCTTGGGCACCTGTACCCACGTGGGAGACCCAGAGGAAGCTCTTGACTCCTGGCTTCAGATCGGTTCAGTTCTAGCTGTTGCAGCCAATTGGGAAGTGAACCAGAGGATGGAAGACCTCTCTCTCTCTCTCTCCCCGCCGCCCCTGCCTCTCCTCTCTCTGTGCAACTCTGATTTTCAAGTAAATAAATAAACATTTTTAAAAAAAGAAAGAAAGGTTACTTGGGTTGGAAGAAAAAGGAGACTTTCCATAACCTAAATGGGTATCTTTCTTGCATGCAGACTCTAAGAATGTGACTATAGCTAAATGTATGTCTGTCTTTCTCCTGGACAAGAAAACTTCTCCATATTCCAACACTGCCATGACTATCTGGGTGTCCAGGGCAGGGTTAATGCCTAGCTGCCTCCACATAATTTAAAAGCCATTTATCACAAGGATGCTTTCTTATTTAGCTTTGTGTTCTTTAGTACCTACACATTGTTGTATACACGTGAAGAGTTCGTCTGTTGGTCAGAAATGAGCTTTCACTTAGCTTCTCCTGGCACGTTCTCAAAGTCTAGAAATGTGTTCTCACCGATCAGAGCTGCCTCTGTCCTCTGGAAATACCCATCTCTTGGAATCAAGATATCCCATCATCCAACTGGTGGCTTTTGGAATAGAGCAGTTCTCCCTCTGTCGGCCCTTCATTCTCCTAATGCTTGCTCATTTTGAGGGACTTTTCTCAAAATTAACATTCTTTCTCTTAATACCCAAAGAGGATGAACTGATCATCATATCATTTAAATTCAGTTGTTCTGTATCCAATGTTACATGAACAAATTAATTTTTATACTTAAGCTAAAGAAATCAACAGGTTGATATGTCTTAATATATTATTGAGAAGGCCATGGGCCTGATAAACTGAGCTGGTTTTTCAGGTTGTGGTAGGAAAGTTGTCTCATTTAAACAGTATGGGAGATAAACTTAGATAAAGAAATCATCAATGGGCTTTGTACTACGAAGTCAGCATAAGAGCATCTCTAACCCTGGGAAACTTCTAGTTCAAGAAGAGTAAAGAACTCCCGGGCTCAATCACTATTTTAAGCATTTGGCTGCAGCTTTAGGCCTTGGAGCAGTTCACATCTCTAAACACAGTGAGCAGGACTGCTGCTGCCAGGCACAGACTCCAGTCACAGCCCACTCCTCATGAACCTGCATCTTCGAGGCTGCTTGGCAATCAACTAGAAACCAAAGGAAACAGCATAAAGGCACTTGGGGTTCCTACTTATGAATGCTAACCGAAAGATTCTACAAGCATAGCTTTTTTGAAAAATGAAGGGGCAGTGGGAGACTATGTAAAGATAAAATAGCATATTTCCAAAAGAGCTTTCTATAGACAAAATTTGTGTTAACTCTAAGACAGAAGTTTTGGGAAAATACTAACATTACTAACATTCTGACTTTAAAAAATTTAGCTATATTGAGCCTGAGGTCAATTACTCTTCCTTTAATACAGGGAAAATGTAGTTATTACTCATAAGTAACATTTATGAATCAGTAATTTACTGGGAAAAAATAGAATACTTCCCAATGAATCTAGTGTTTAAAGTTAAAATCACAATAGATTTTTAATAAACCCAAAGAGGTTGAAATTTTTATATTTATTATGGGTAATGAATAAAGATGATCTTTCATCTTCTACTTTTGATTCACTCAGAAAGCTAAATGCTTACTAGCAGTGTTCCTGTTATAAAGAAATTCATCAGATACGACCATAGAAAGCTACTGATACTAGCACAGTGTCTTTTTAAATACAATTTACAGGGCGGAGCCAAGATGGCGGAATAGTGAGGGCGTGCACCGATAGTCCGGGAAAATTTAGTTTAATAAAAGGGGAGTTACGGTAGCCGCAGAAAATAGAACCAAACAAAAATTGCAGGGGAAACCCTTCTGAATGGAGCAGGCGTGAATCGGACGACCTACTGGGAGAACAAGGTCGCCCACCGCACGGAAGCAAAGTCCCGGGACCCAGCCGCAGAAGCCCCAGGGTCTGCGCGACAGTGCTCCAAGGAGAGTGCACGCCACACAGAAAACAGCGGGGAGACTTGAGACGCTCAGGGCTCCGAGTCCACACATCGGCGCTGGAAGGGGAGGTGAGCTCAATAACCCGAGACATTGGTGGGGAAACGGGGGTCAGAATCTAGAGGGGGGCCGGAAAGTGCAGCAAACTCACTACCGGAAAGAAGGAAAAAAAAAAGCTTCGGGGTTTCTCTTCCCCCTAACCTTGCAAAGGTTACAAGGCTGCCAGACTTGAAGAATTCCCAAGAGACAAAGAGCAGGCCTCCTCTTTGGATTTACATATCAGTGGGGGAGAGTTAAGGAACTGAGTCACTACAATTCAGTAGCCTAGGCAACCCAGTGGGAGTCCAGAGGAGCCAAAGACTGGAAGCTAAATACCATCAATTCTGCACAGCCCTGCCCTGCAGTGTTACTTACCCCCTGAATAAATAAAATAAATAAATAAATAAAAAGAGAGAGATTTACCACACATAACCTGAGGGTGTCACCTTTGCACACCCTTAACCTGGAAGAACCAGGCAGAGCTCTCAGGCCGCACCCATCTCAAGCCTCCAAGGCTCCTCCAACAGCAGGCAGTCCACTTAACACGGACACAGTATAAAAAAAAAAAAAAAGAAAAAAAAAAGCGCACAGTGACGCAAGAAGAATTAACTATGCCGAGTAACAAACACAGAAATAGAGGGAGCAAGATCAACGATGACACTATGATGCCTCCAAATAAGCAAAACACCCCAAGCCAAGAGTATGAAGATGATGAGATAGAAGAAATGCAAGATACGGATTTCAAAAAATTTATGATAAGAACATTTAGAAGTTTTCAAAAGCAAATCCTTGAACTACAGAAATCCTTAATGGACAAGATTGAAAATCTTTCTCGTGAAAATGAAATTTTAAGGAAGAGTCAAAATGAAACTCAGAAACTAGTAGAACAGGAAAGTGTAATAGTCAAGAGAAATCAAAATGAAATGAAGAGCTCAATAGATCAAATGACAAACACATTAGAAAGCCTTAAAAACAGAATGGGTGAAGCAGAAGAGAGAATATCGGACTTAGAAGATAGAGCACAGGAAAACATACAGTCAAACCAAAGAAAAGAAGAGGAAATTAGAAACCTGAAAAATATTGTTGGGAATCTACAGGATACTATTAAAAAAACCAACATTCGAGTTCTAGGAGTTCCTGAAGGCATGGAGAGAGAGAAAGGATTGGAAGGCCTTTTTAGTGAGATACTAGCAGAGAACTTTCCAGGTTTGGAGAAGGACAGAGATATCCTAGTACAGGAAGCTCATAGAACCCCCAATAAACATGACCAAAAGAGATCCTCACCACGACACGTGGTAATTAAACTTACCACAGTGAAACATAAAGAAAAGATCCTAAAATGTGCAAGAGAGAAACGTCAGATTACTCTCAGAGGATCTCCAATCAGACTCACAGCTGACTTCTCATCAGAAACCCTACAAGCTAGGAGGGAATGGCGAGACATAGCACAGGTGCTAAGAGAGAAAAATTGCCAGCCCAGAATATTATATCCTGCCAAGCTCTCATTTGTGAATGAAGGTGAAATAAAGACCTTTCATAGCAAACAGAAATTGAAAGACTTTGTGGCCACTCGTCCGGCCCTGCAAAAGATACTTAAAGATGTGCTACACTCAGAAACACAGAAACACGGCCATCAATATGAAAGAAGGGAAAGGAAGAACACCTACCAGTAAAAGAGCATGGGAAGCTCAAAGCATATACTAGAAAATATTTCCGGGAAAATGGCACGGCAAAGTCACTACGTATCAATTGTCACATTGAACATTAATGGTCTGAATTCTTCAGTTAAAAGACACCGTTTAGCTGACTGGCTCACAGAACACAACCCAACTATTTGTTGCCTACAAGAAACACATCTCTCTAACAAAGAGGCATGCAGACTGAAAGTGAAAGGTTGGAAAAAGATATTCCATGCCAACAGAAACCAAAAAAAAGCAGGTGTAGCCATATTAATATCAGACAAAATAAACTTTAATACAAAAACTGTTAAGAGAGACAAAGAGGGACACTATATAATGATTAAGGGTTCAATTCAACAGGAAGATGTAACTATTATAAATGTATATGCACCTAATTACAGGACACCGGTCTATTTAAAAGATATGTTAAGGGACTTAAAGGGAGATTTAGATTCCAATACAATAGTACTGGGGGACTTCAATACTCCACTCTCAGAAATAGACAGATCATCCGGACAGAAGATCAACAAGGAAACAGCAGATTTAATTGACACTATTGCCCAAATGGATCTAACAGATATCTACAGAACTTTCAACCCTACATCTACAGACTTCACATTCTTCTCAGCAGCGCATGGAACCTTCTCTAGGATTGATCACATACTAGGACATAAAGCAAATCTCAGCAAATTTAAAAGAATTAGAATCATACCATGCAGCTTCTCAGACCACAGCGGGATGAAGCTGGAAATTAGCAACTCAGGAAACCCCAGAAAGTATGCAAACACATGGAGACTGAACAACATGCTCCTGAATGAACACTGGGTCATTCAAGAAATCAAAAGAGAAATCAAAAACTTTCTGGAAGTAAATGAAGACAACAACACAACATATCAAAACTTATGGGATACAGCAAAAGCAGTATTGAGAGGCAAATTTATAGCAATAGGTGCCTATATCAAGAAATTGGAAAGGTACCAAATAAATGAGCTTTCAGCGCACCTCAAGGACCTAGAAAAACTGCAGCAAACCAAACCCAAATCTAGTAGGAGAAGAGAAATAATTAAAACCAGAGAAGAAATTAACAGGATTGAATCCAAAAAAACATTACAAAAAATCAGCCAAGCGAGAAGCTGGTTTTTTGAAAAAATAAACAAAATTGACACCCCATTGGCCCAACTAACTAAAAAAAGAAGAGAAAAGACCCAAATCAATAAAATCAGAGATGAAAAAGGAAACGTAACAACAGACACCACAGAAATAAAAAGAATCATCAGAAATTACTACAAGGACCTGTATGCCAGCAAACAGGAAAACCTATCAGAAATGGATAGATTCCTGGACACATGCAATCTACCAAAATTGAACCATGAAGACATCGAAAACCTAAATAGACCCATAACTGAAACAGAAATTGAAACAGTAATAAAGGCCCTCCCAACAAAGAAAAGCCCAGGACCAGATGGATTCACTGCTGAATTCTACCAGACATTTAAAGAAGAATTAATCCCATTTCTTCTCAAACTATTCAGAACAATCGAAGAAGAGGGAATCCTCCCAAATTCTTTCTATGAAGCCAGCATCACCTTAATCCCTAAGCCAGAGAAAGATGCAGCACTGAAAGAAAATTACAGACCAATATCCCTGATGAACATAGATGCAAAAATCCTCAATAAAATTCTGGCCAATAGAATACAACAACACATCAGGAAAATCATCCACCCAGACCAAGTGGGATTCATCCCTGGTATGCAGGGATGGTTCAACATTCGCAAATCAATCAATGTGATTCACCACATTAACAGACTGCAGAAGAAAAACCATATGATTATCTCAATTGATGCAGAGAAAGCATTTGATAAAATTCAACACCCTTTCATGATGAAAACTCTAAGCAAATTGGGTATAGAAGGAACATTCCTCAATATAATCAAAGCAATTTATAAAAAACCCACAGCCAGCATCCTATTGAATGGGGAAAAGTTGGAAGCATTTCCACTGAAATCTGGCACCAGGCAGGGATGCCCACTCTCACCACTGCTATTTAACATAGTTCTGGAAGTTTTAGCCAGAGCCATCAGACAAGAAAAAGAAATCAAAGGAATACAAATCAAGAAGGAAGAATTCAAACTATCTCTCTTTGCAGACGATATGATTCTGTACTTAGAGGATCCAAACAACTCTACTAAGAGACTATTGGAACTCATAGAGGAGTTTGGCAAAGTAGCAGGATATAAAATCAATGCACAAAAATCAACAGCCTTTGTATACACAGACAATGCCATGGCTGAGGAAGAACTGCTAAGATCAATCCCATTCACAATAGCTACAAAAACAATCAAATACCTTGGAATAAACTTAACCAAGGACGTTAAAGATCTCTACGATGAAAATTACAAAACCTTAAAGAAAGAAATAGAAGAGGATACCAAAAAATGGAAAAATCTTCCATGCTCATGGATTGGAAGAATCAACATCATCAAAATGTCCATTCTCCCAAAAGCAATTTATAGATTCAATGCAATCCCAATCAAGATACCAAAGACATTCTTCGCAGATCTAGAAAAAATGATGCTGAAATTCATATGGAGGCACAAGAGACCTCGAATAGCTAAAGCAATCTTGTACAACAAAAACAAAGCCGGAGGCATCACAATACCAGATTTCAGGACATACTACAGGGCAGTTGTAATCAAAACAGCATGGTACTGGTACAGAAACAGATGGATAGACCAATGGAACAGAATTGAAACACCAGAAATCAATCCAAACATCTACAGCCAACTTATATTTGATCAAGGATCTAAAACTAATTCCTGGAGCAAGGACAGTCTATTCAATAAATGGTGCTGGGCAAACTGGATTTCCACGTGCAGAAGCATGAAGCAAGACCCCTACCTTACACCTTACACAAAAATCCACTCAACGTGGATTAAAGACCTAAATCTACGTCCTGACACCATTAAGTTATTAGAGAACATTGGAGAAACCCTTCAAGATATTGGCACAGGCAAAGAATTTCTGGAAAAGACCCGGGAGGCACAGACAGTCAAAGCCAAAATCAACTATTGGGATTGCATCAAATTGAAAAGTTTCTGTACTGCAAAAGAAACAGTCAGGAGAGTGAAGAGACAACCGACAGAATGGGAAAAAATATTTGCAAACTATGCAACAGATAAAGGGTTAATAACCAGAATCTACAAAGAGATCAAGAAACTCCACAAAAACAAAACCAACAACCCACTTAAGAGATGGGCCAAGGACTTCAATAGACATTTTTCAAAAGAGGAAATCCAAATGGCCAACAGGCACATGAAAAATTGTTCAAGGTCACTAGCAATCAGGGAAATGCAAATCAAAAGCACAATGAGGTTTCACCTCACCCCGGTTAGAATGGCTCACATACAGAAATCTACCAACAACAGATGCTGGCGAGGATGTGGGGAAAAAGGGACACTAACCCACTGTTGGTGGGAATGCAAACTGGTTAAGCCACTATGGAAGTCAGTCTGGAGATTCCTCAGAAACCTGAAGATAACCCTACCATTCAACCCAGCCATCCCACTCCTTGGAATTTACCCAAAGGAGTTTAAATTGATAAAGAAAAAAGCGGTCTGCACCCTAATGTTTATTGCAGCACAATTCACAATAGCTAAGACCTGGAACCAACCTAAATGCCCATCAATGGTAGACTGGATAAAGAAATTATGGGATATGTATTCTTTAGAATACTATACCGCAGTAAGAAACAACGAAATCCAGTCATTTGCAACAAAATGGAGGAATCTGGAACACATCATGCTGAGTGAAGTAAGCCAGTCCCAAAGGGACAAATACCATATGTTCTCCCTGATCGGTGACAACTGACTGAACACCAAAAAGGAAACCTCCTGAAGTGAAATGGACACTATGAGAAATGGTGACTTGATCAGCATAGCCCTGACTGCTAATGGACAACTTAATACATTATCCCTCATAGTATTTTTTTTTGTCTGTTCTACTTAATATGACTGGTTTAATTCTGTAATTATCACACAGTTATTCTTAAGTGTTGAAAATTAACTGAAATGTGATCCCTGTTAAACATAAAAGTGGGTATAAGAGAGGGAAGAGATGTATAATTTGGGGCATGCTCGGGCTGACTTGCCCCAATTGGTAGAGTTGGAAACATACTAGGGGATTCCAATTCAATCCCATCAAGGTGGCATGTGCCAATGCCATCTCACTATTCCAAGTGATCAATTTCAGTTCACAATTGATCATAATGAAAGGACTAAGAGTCAAAGGGAGCACATAAACAAGTCTAGTATCTGCTAACACTAACAGATAGAATAAATAAAGGGGAGAGTGATCCAACATGGGAAGTGAGATACTCAGCAGACTCATAGAATGGCAGATGTCCTAAATAGCACTCTGGCCTCAGAATCAGCCCTAAAGGCACTCGGATCTGGCTGAAAAGCCCATGAGAGTATTTCAGGCATGGAAAGCCAAGACACTCTGGCAAAAAGATCTCTGTGAGTGAGATCCCAGTGGAAAGAACAGGTCTTCAAAGAGGGAGGTGCCTTTCTCTGAAGGGAGGAGAGAACCTCCACTTTGACTATGACCTTGTCTAAACAAGATAAGAGTCGGAGAACTCAAGGGGCTTCCATAGCCTTGGAAACTCATGACTGGTGCATAGGGAGATTACTGATGCCATAAACAGGAGTGTCAATTTGTAAAGTCAACAACAGGAGTCACTGTGCACTTACTCCTCATGTAGGATCTCTGTCCTTAATGTGCTGTACACTGAGGCTTAATGCTATAACGAGTACTCAAACAGTATATTTCACTTTGTGTTTCTATGGGGGTGCAAACTGTTGAAATCTTTACTTAATGTACACTAAACTGATCTTCTGTTAAAAAAAAAAAAAAAAAAAAAGAAACTATCAATTCCCAACTTGACTCTCACTGGGATTAAACATGACAATAGGTCTGATCTGATTTCATCATCATTTAAAAAAAAATCATCTATTATTTTTCACTTTATGTTTCTGTGTGGGAACAAACTGTTGAAATCCTTACTTAAGGTATAATAAGCTGATCTTCTGTATACTAAGATAATCGAAAATGAATCTTGATGTGAATGGAAGGGGAGAGGGAGTGGGAAAGGGGAGGGTGGTGGGTGGGAGGGACGGTATGGGGGGGAAAGCCATTGTAACCCATGAGACGTACTTTGGAAATTTATATTCATTAAATAAAAGATAAAAAAAAATACAATTTACAGCAAATAGAAAATCGATTCTGTTAAATATTGCTAATAGAACACAGTGGTTCTTTTTGATGTCACTGTTGTAGGTGTTCCATGTGGCACCCAGCTGGGTCAGGTGAGTCCCGAGCAAGGATCCAGAAAAGACAGTTCTGGAAACAGAAAATCACACATCCTGAAGACAGCACCATGAAATCTTAAATGTGTACGAATCTTTAAGAAACACAAATAAGGGTCCAGAGTGATGGCCTAGTGGGTAAAACGGCTGCCTACAACAGTGGCATCCCACTTGGGAGCTGGGTCTTGTTCTGGCTGCTCCACTTCAATCCAGCTCCCTGCCAACAGCCTGGGAAAAGCAGAGGAAGATGGTGCAAGTGCTTGGGCCCCTGCCACGCCTGTGGGGGACCCAGAGGAAGCTCCTAGCTCCTGCCTTCACACTGATTGTTGTGGCCATTTGAGGAGTGAACCAGTGGATGGAAGATCTCTCTCTGTCTCTAACTTTAAAGTAAATAACTTTTTTAAAAAGAAATAAAAACAAGGAAATCAAAAAGGAAATTTCCTTATCAATGCACTCTCATAATAAGTTGCCCAATAACTCTGTGAGGCAGGGAAGACATCAACCATTTCATAGATGAAGAGTAAAAAGCTCTACCAACTCACATAAAGTATCCAAAGTTCCAACACCTAACACGTAGAAATTCTAGAACTGAAATTGATATTCTCCAACCTTAAGCTAAAGCAATTTTTCTGCTATACCAAACAGCACCCTGTTTGTTCTGTACTCTTAAATTTATGAGCAACTAAAGTGACTTGTCTTCTCCTTGCAAGTGTTCATGGGATTCTTCTATCATTTAAAACAAATGCATTACAATGTTGGTTCAAAAATGATAGAGAAAACCTGGAAATTATTCTGCATCTGTCTTTGTTACGGATGGTAACCAAGGAGACAAAAACACCCACAGGCCCTGCTTCTGCTACCAGTAGTTGATTATTAGTGTTTTATGTCCTTGATGGTCACATTTGATTTTTTTTAAAGAGACAGAAAATAAACAAAAACTCTATGTGCTGTTTCCTCTGTTTGTAAGAACTATGACCTTTGACTCTTATAAATCTATTCAAAGCTGAAGTCTGGAGATGGAGTGTTTCAGGAATGTTCAAAATATAGCTTGAGATTTATAGAGCTGCAAACTTTTCTTGGCTTCTCTCGGTCCATCTCATTTGATAAAATTTAACTGGTAAACAAAGTGGCTGCATATCCTCTACAAAACATCCATTAGGTTATCTTGCTTTATACCAAACCAGAGTTTGTTTGCACAAAGAATTAATGAGAGGGGTTATTGAAGGACTTCAGTCTCTTCTTTTCTTAGGCTGGGACAAATTGTTTGCAATACCAGGACTAATGAGTGCAAATAAAAGTAATTGACTTCTAATGTATCAAGTGCTTTCAGGGCATCCAGCTCCACTGTTAAAATAGCAAGAGATGTTTCTATTAGAAAGTCTTTTGAGGGGGCTTGATTTTATGGTAGTTGAAATTTCTATTGCTGTTTATAAAAGTCACTGTGTTTCGACCAGCATTGAGCAAGATCTAGAATCTTTAAAAGGCAATTGCTTTAAGTAGAGTGTCAGCCTTGCTACCCTATAATTATTGCTGCGTTTATATCTTTTATAATGAAAGATATATTATTGGTATTCAAATTAGTTGGAATTTGCATAATACGTGTCTGTGTCTGGAAATGCTTCAAAAAAAAGTCTTCATGCAGCTAATGCTTCAAAATACATTTTAAGGATTTATTGTTGGACCAGAATATTGACTAGTGCTGCCTGAGGGTCCAGATAGTATAGGTAATGGCAGTGTTGATCTTTCTGGATGAAATCATGAGACTTCGAAACAGAATCTCTATGCCCACCTTTGAGAAATCAGCCTAAAACTTTGCCAACAGCCACTTTGTGCAGTGCTTGATGTGGGAAGATTTTGACTACCTTGTTTCATCACAGTAGCAATTTCTATCATGGAATGCTTGCATCCCAAAGGATGTATAAGATGGTCCTTCATAGTCAAAAAATAAGAAAGCAGCTAAGTTTCTAATATTTAACATACAGACTGAAATTGGGCCTATCAGCCCATAGGTCAGCAGGATGCAGAGTACGTTATATTGAATTTGGGGATTATGCTATACTGCACAGAAAATATTTATGATTATTTGTACTAAAATAGGGAACTGACATGAAAATTACACGTGCTATAAAGAGATTTGCTGGCTGTCTCATGATATAGTCCTTAAAACAGTTGTAGAATTTAAAGAGCAGTTTTGTGGTTTTCTTTTACAAAAAAAAAAATTAAAAACAAAAAACAGAAAAACAAACCAAAAAAACTCCAGCTGTTCCAGAAAAAAAAATTCAGCTGTTCCAAATTTCTGACCTTTTCTGTAATGAAAAATGCCTGCTTAGCAGTATTTAAACACACACACACCCTTAATATGTCCCAATGTAAAAGAGGCATTTTTAATAAGAAGTGAGAAAATTATTGTTTTGGAAAATAACTCCTGCTATCAAGACAAAATTTTGGAAACAGATGTTTGGCAATGTTTTCATCATTATGCAACTTTGTTATTGAAAACAATTTAAGTATGTCAATTATAATCCATTTATCTGCATACTTTGAAAATTAAAGGTTATATATTTATAGAAATATATGTTAATTTATTAATATTTCAGAAGTTTTTCATCTGTGCTTATGGTGAAATTGGCCCATGATTTTCTTCTTATGCTCTCTCTCGGGACTTTGTTGAGTTAGTACCCTAGCATATTCCTCTGTTTTTGAAAAGTACAAAAGGCAGTTGTTATTTATGCTCTCAAGGGTGAGTATAACTGGTACCTAAAACTATCTGATTTGTGCACATAGTGTGGGTAGGTACTTGACCATTAGTTAAATGACTTGGTTTTAGATTAATTATATTTTCCTTTTTTTGTTTCTCTTCTGCCGATTTTGAAATTGTACATTTTTCTAGAAAATTGGCCAGTTCATCCAACTATGAAATTCCTTATGACATTCATCACTGATTTTTAATATTTCTGTTCTGCATAGTCATTTTTTTTAAAATTCATAATACTTTATTGCCTTGTTTTTTCTTGATTAGTTTTGTCAGAGAAATCCCCTTCTGAAAAAAACAGGTGTTACCAGGAAAGGAGTTCAGCATCCTGTTTCGGGCTCAAGTCCCAACTCCAGTCCTGACTCCAGCTTCCTGCCACTATGAACGTTGGGAGGCAGCAGGTGATGGCTCTAGCAGTTGGGTTCCTGCCACCTATGTGGGAGACCTGGCTTGAGCTCCTGGCTCCTGGCTTCAGCCCGGCAGAGTTCCAGTCTTTGTGAGCATTTGGGCGGTGAACCAGTGGATGGGAGTGCTCTGTCTTTCCCTCTCTCTCAAAGGCAGGCAAAGAAACTCTCTCTCTTTCTCTCTCATAAATAAATAAATCTGGTTTTACGTCTGTAAGATATATGTTTTGTTGCTTTATACTTTATCTTTACTTTTTCTTTGTGAGTGTTCTACTATCTTCAGTGTGCTCTGTCTTCTCTAACTTTTGCTGCTGAAACTTAGTGTTTATTTCCAACGTATCCTCTACATTATTCTATGAACATAAGATAAAACTTCTTACTACTTTGCTACTCCTGAAATTTTTTACTTGCCTTCCACGAGTTTTGATATGTAGTGTTTTGTTGCTGCTTGGTTCTAAATTTTACTTTGATTTCTTCACATTGTAGTGGCTTAAAGCACAATATTGGGAATCAAATTGTGTGAACTTGAAGCTCAGCTCCATCGCTCATTAGATCTGTGCTCGAGATTCCTCATCAGCAAAATAAAGACAACAGTAGTAGAACATACCCCTAAGGTTTTATGAGATATACACAATGCACATCACACTGTACATCACCCGTGGAAGGCAACAATCAAAATTGGCTGCCATTAACCTCCAAGTCATTCTTTATAAACCTCTTCATCATTAAACCTCCATCATTAAATCGTTAAATACACCTTTTTGCAGAACATTGCTTTTCAATGTAAAATATTTGAGTTGGTTAGTTTATCTTGAATCATCGATATGTAATCTTTTTTTTTTTAAACTTTTATTTAATGCATATAAATTTCCAAAGTACAGCTTATGGATTACAATGGCTTCCCCCCCATACCGTCCCTCCCACCCACAACCCTCCCCTTTCCCACTCCCTCTCCCCTTCCATTCACATGAGGATTCATTTTCGATTCTCTTTATATACAGAAGATCAGTTTAGCATACATTAAGTAAAGATTTCAACAGTTTGCAACCACACAGAAACATAAAGTGAAAAATAATAGATGATTTTTTAAATGATGATGAAATCAGAGCAGACCTATTGTCATGTTTAATCCCAGTGAGAGTCAAGTTGGGAATTGATAATTTCTTTTTTTTTTTTTTTTTTTTTTTTTTACAGAGGATCAGTTTAGTATGCATTAAGTAAGGATTTCAACAGTTTGCACCCCCATAGAAACACAAAGTGAAATATATTGTTTGAGTACTCGTTATAGCATTAAATCTCAATGTACAGCACATTAAGGATAGAGATCCTACATGAGGAGTAAGTGCACAGTGACTCCTGTTGTTGACTTTACCAATTGACACTCCTGTCTATGGCATCAGTAATCTCCCTATGCTCCAGTCATGAGTTTCCAAGGCTATGGAAGCCCTCTGAGTTCTCCGACTCTTATCTTGTTTAGACAAGGTCATAGTCAAAGTGGAGGTTCTCTCCTCCCTTCAGAGAAAGGTACCTCCTTGTTTGAAGACCTGTTCTTTCCACTGGGATCTCACTCGCAGAGATCTTTTGCCAGAGTGTCTTGGCTTTCCATGCCTGAAATACTCTCATGGGCTTTTCAGCCAGCTCCGAATGCCTTTAGGGCTGATTCTGAGGCCAGAGTGCTATTTAGGACATCTGCCATTCTATGAGTCTGCTGAGTATCTCACTTCCCATGTTGGATCACTCTCCCCTTTATTTACTCCATCAGTTAGCGTTAGCAGGTACTAGACTTGTCTATGTGCTCCCTTTGACTCCCAGTCCCTTCACCATGACCAACTGTGAACTGAAACTGATCACCTGGAACAGTGAGATGGCATTGGTACATGCCACCTCGATGGGATTGAATTGGAATCCCCTGGTAGGCTTCCAACTCCACCACTTGGGGCAAGTCAGCCTGAGCATGTCTCTGATATGTAATCTTATTGCCTGTGATTAGACAACACCATAACCATTCATAGATAATTGTTGCGGTTTGCTTTGTAGCCTAGTGTTGTCAATTTTTCTACAAATTTCATGAGCATGTGAAAATATCTCTATATTCTATAGGTCTTAGGTGAAGTATATTTCCTGCATATAATAGGCCAAACATATTAATTATAGTATTCTATTTCTATTTGAAATGAAAGTGGAATGCTTGATTTAACAATCTGTTTGATATAACCTTTCTTTATTACTTTCAGGGTTTCTGTGTTATTGTTTTGCTCTGCTTCTTATTTTTGAAAAGTAAATATTTTTTAAAAATTAAAAATTTCCATGTTTACACTGGTCTGGGTTTAGTTAGTTCACATCTATTGAGATGTTTTTATGTTTGGTTTCCTCTCTTTTACTTTGTGTTTTCTCATACTTTCATTTTCTTCTCCTTTCCTAGTATCTAATGGATTGATTGAATTATATTTATTCTTCTCTGATATTGGACATTCTTTTAGTGGAAATGTTTTTGTTTTTTAAATTTCATACACATGATTTTAATTATCTGTTAGACCATCCACATGGAAGTATGTGGTAACTGGATGGAAACAAGGGTCATAAATTTAGGAGGAAGGCAAATATTTTAGGCCAGAATTTTTTGTTTAAACCAGTTTAGCTTTAGAGAGTCATTGAATTGGACCACTTATTTTAACATTTAAAATAATAGTTTGCCAAAATAAACCAAGCAATTTGCTAAAACTCATTTCCAGAAATTGTTCAAATTATTGTTAACATGATTTAATTTTTTCACCTTTAAATATATATATATATATATATATATATATATACAGTACAGAGTACCCTGTGTTGATTTTCATATGATTTCCTTTATACCTTATGTTTTAAATATTCTATTTTCTACTATGTTTTAAGCATTCTAATTATCACATTTGTTCTTTGTTTTTTCTTATTCCTTTCTTCTTTTCAGCCTTCTTCAGTTTCAAGTGAGCATTTTACATTATTTAATTTTATCTTTATTGGTATATCAATGTTGCTCCTTTTAGAAATCTTTATGTTATTTACTTAAAATTACAAATATATATTTTTATCTCATCCATGTCCACTTCCAAATAACTCTACCACTTAATGCATAATTCAATTACAGATACTTCTTTTGATGCAATTACATCCATCCTGATTAATCCCATCGTAAGTAAAAAATATTGTAAATTGAAAATTCATTTAATGCATCTAACTTACTGTACATTATAGCTTAGCCTAGCCTCTCTTAAATGTGCCCAGAACACTTACCACTGGCTTACAGCTGAGTAAAACCATCTAACCCAAAGTCTATTTTTTAATGAGGAGTTGAATACCAGGGGTCTTCAAAAAGTTCCTGGAAAATGCATATTATAAAAAAAACTATAAATGAATTTCAAAAAATTTTACACCAAAATAAACTTATCTTTTCACATCAATTTTCTATAAACTTTTTGAAGCCACATGTATCATAATCTATTGAATACCTATATTCAAACCATGCTGGCAACACAGTACACTGTAGAGTATTGGTTTTGTGCTGAGACCACAGGGCTGACCGGAAGGTGCAGCTTGCTGCCACTGCTTAGTATCAAGAGGGAATAACTTAGTGCATGAAGGTAAGCCAGGAAAAGATCAAACTTCAAAGTGCAGCTTCCACTGACTGCCTAGAGCTCTAACACCATCAAAAAGTCAAAATCTTGCAAATCGAATCATGGTAAGTTGGGGACAATTTCCATTTAATAGAGTATCCCAGTTGCCATGCTTCATAACTGTGTTGTCATGCATTTCACTTATCCATTTCAAATATAGTATATTCACATATACTATAACAACTCAATAAGTTGCAGTTATTATGGCTTTCAACAGTTGTCTTTTAGTGCAATTAAAAATGATAAAATAGAATTTAATTGGGCCTTGATATATTACTTCTCTGACACACTTCCTTTTCTTTTGTAAATCCAAATTACTATATTGTACCATCCTTCCCTTTAACATTTATTTCAATGGAATTTGCTCATGCAAGGACCCTCAGTTTTTGTTTGAGGAAATATTTATTTCCCTTTTACTTTTGAATAATAACTTCTCTGGATACAGAATTTTAGATTTGTGGCTTTTTTTCTCTCCAAACGTACATTTCCTTGTACTTTTTTCCAGTTTACATGTCTTATGATGAGATGACTATAACTCTTATCCATTTTTGTCTCCAAGTAGAGTGTAAACCAAAAATGAATGTTGTCTTTGATAGGCTTGTTGTAGACTGGGCATGACTGGGAAAGAAGTAGTGAGATTGAAGATAAGTTAAAAAAATTTATCCAAATGAAAAGTAAAGATGAAACAAAGAAAGGATTTAAAAAAAAAAGTGACCAAAGATATCCAAGGACTGCCGGACAACTTTATATTTTCATTTTTATTTTTTTGTGTGAATATACATTTCTTTTTTTTAATGAATGCATTTTTACATAGATACAACTTTAGGAAGACAGTGGTTCTTTCCTCCATGCCCCCAACCCGCTCCCATCCTACCTCCCGTTCCCTCTCCTATCTCCTTCTTCATTATGGATTATTTTTAGTATGACTTTATATATACAGGACCAACTTTATACTAATCACAGATTTCAACAATTTTCCCCCATACCAACACACAACATATGGAGTACAATTTGGGGAGAGAATTTGCAGTGGATTCTCATTTTGCAATTCAATAGGGACAGAGGTCCTACCTGGGAGCAAGTGCACAGTGACTACTGTTGTTCCTTTAATAATTAACACTCTTTTTTTATGACGTCAGTGACCATCCGAGGCTCTTGTTGTGGGCTGCCAGGGCTATGGAGGCCTTTTGTGACCATAGACTCCGTCGGTATTTGGACACGTGGACAACTTTAAAAAGTGTAGCATCACCCATAAGCAGAATACCACAAGGAGAGGAGAGAACAGACTTGAAAAAATATTTGAAGGAATACTGTCTGAGAATTTTCCAGAATTACTCAGACACTAACGTGTAATTCCAAGAAGCCCAGAAAACAGTAAAGATAAATACATCGACATTAACCCACAAAGCAACCATGACACTGCACCTCAGCTCATCATGATCAATCACCAGAAAATGAAAGATGAAGAGGAAATCCTGAAAGAAGACTGAGGGGAAAGATACACTCTACTTGGAGACAAAAATGGATAAGAGTTACAGTCATTTCATCCTAAGACATGTAAACTGGAAGAAAGTACAAGGAAATGTACATTTGGAGAGAAAAAAACAGCCACAAATCTGAAATTCGACAAGCCTATCAAAGGCAACATTCATTTTTGTTTGATTTTTTTTCCATTAGGAGATTTAGCATATTACTCATAATCATTTCAAACTTCCTGTCTGATCATTTGCAGCATCTGTGGGGTATCCACGTCTCTCTTCAGACTGTGATATGTTTTATTAATGTTTATTGTAACTGTAGGTGCCTCAGGAGTCCTTGTTTTTATTTTCACTTGGGCTTCCTTACATAGTTCTTGAGAGAGAAGGCAAACCATAGAGATGTTCAAAAAAAGAAGCAAAAGCTGTGTCTGGAAAGTAAGGGTGAACCATGAACAGAGAAGTTGGTCCTGCAAGCCAGAGAAAGAGGAACATTGTCCTTTTCAAAGCTTTTTTTTCTAAGCTTAACATATTCATATAAACTGATTTATGAGAGCACAAGTGGAAGCAAGGACAGAGGATGAATTTCCTCAAGCATATTCCTGGTGTCCTTATATGTTACTCTTGATTCAGAGCTAAGGGTGTGTCCTCCAAACGCTCGGGGCATGTTCCCATAATTCTATATTATGTGCCAAGGTAGTCATCATCCCCTGAAAAGTAGCAGTGTCTGGGAACAAGTTATCATTCTGAAATAATAAAGGCCATTCATTTTATTGACATTTAAAATGCATGAGAACATTTATGACCAAATGTATATATATTGCTAAACAAGAGTATGTGGCATTAATTACCGATAGTGCTCCAGGGAAGGATATGTTTATACTGTTATGAAGCAGATTTTTCTTTTAAGTCAAGGATGTTTGCATTTGGTGGGAAATTATTGTGTCAGTTAATTTGATCTGGCCTCTGATGACATCTTTCTGCAACCGTCTACTTCCTTCTGCATGGATTGCATTTCCTTAACATGTGATATTATGTTCTGTATCATGCTGGTAGAAAGTTGTGTTTCATACTGTAAAATATTTTGTTTTAGACTTTACTTGGCAAGAACTAGCTATCTGAGTCAGGTTTCATTTGAAAACAAATTTCACTCATAGTAATTATTCTATCAAACAAGACATAATGATCAAGTAACTGTGTAAATTGCATGCCTACAAAGCCAATATAGTACTACTACTATTAATATTATTGACAATAATGACAAAATGATACATTCATCCCTGCACTGGGATGAAAACTCCTTGGCTCCTCAGTATTTTTACAACACTTTGCAATTGGGTATTTTCATGAGGAAATTGAGAATCCTTATGATTGTTCAGAATAAATTGATTCACAGAGTCTTTCTAGATTAGAAATGCAATCGTCCTACATTTACAGGTAAGGTGAATAAGGAATTCACTATGAAATGAGTCACTCCAAAATCCTCAATCCATATAGCAGGGTCAACTAATCAACTATCAACCTCAAGTACCAGAGCTTTACAGGCTTAAAATTAAAAATGAGTTTTCCAACACTGCATCAGTCCATTAATATAAGCTCAGCAGAAAATGAATTGGAAGATGTTAGAGTTGGCTAAGAACATGAAATTTTCCTGTCATATCCTTTTGGTTCTTGTTCCAGTGGTTCCACTTGCTAACTGGAAAAACTCCACCTGGTCTCTAAACACTTTGAGATTCATCAGAGGAAACTCTCCACTTCCTCACCTGTAAGGTTGACTTAACAGTGTCTCCCACATGTGCACTGGTGAGAAATCTATGAGGTGATGTGTAACAAAGGGTTCATTATAATGTCTGGTGAGGCAAGCCTTCAACACAATTTTATTGCTTAGATCATCTCTTTTCATCCTTCTCTTTTGACCCACATACAGGATGTTTCCCTTATCCAGATGCATGGGACAAAATGTGATTCAACTCCTGGATTTTTTTTCAGAATAGACAATATTTTCATCTATTTAATGAGATATCTTGAGGCTGGGACCCAACTCTAAGTATGAAATTCATTTGTGTTTTATATACACCTTACACCAATAGCCCGAGGTTAGCGTCATACAATATTTTCTTATTAATTTTGTGTATGGAGAAAAGTTTAAGATTGTGGAATTCTCCACTTACAGCTTCAGGTTTGTGCCCAAAAAGTTTCAGATTCTGGATTTTCAGATTAGGGATGCTTAATCTCAATAAAAATATTTCCCACTTGCTACTTAAGAAATTAGTATAAAATTCCCTTTGAGGATTACATTTATATAGAAATACTCAGATATGTAACTATTTTGTTTAGTTATCAGGGAACAGAGTCAAGACTAGACATAGCCCAAGCTTCATGATTACTGTCTAATGAAAGGGGAGGTGGCATAGACACACATCCCATCTCTAAAAACAGGAGCTACAACAATCAGAACAGTGAGTGACCAAGAGGAACTATGCTGCTGGGTCAGAGGTCACAGGTTCTTCACAAAAATTGTCCTGAAAGAAGTGAGCCCTAACCTGTAATTTGAAAGAAAGGTAGTGATGGAGTAAAAGCAAGGCAAGATCCAAAACAAACATGTGAGTTGAGAGGGAGTATCATTGGCATATGGAACCCTCTCTCCCCTTGGGCAAACACTCACCCAAGACAGGTGTTCAGGACCCTCATTCTACCTGATGATATCCAGTGGTCTCAAGCAGTCACTGAGTCTGCCTGGAGGCAGGAGCTGGACAGACCACCTGTGCTTCAAATTTCTTCTCTTTACTCCACTACATCAAAATGCACCTGCCTTATATTTATATGCTGAGATATCCAATTCTCAGCTTTAGAAGTAGATGAGACTCTTCAAATATGAGTTTATTATAATTTTTTGAAAAGCAGAGAGGGAGAAAGAGAGAAAGAGAGTGTGTGCACCCATCTGCTGCCTGGCTCCCTAAAATGCCTGCAACAGCTAGGTCTGCACTATGCCAAAGCTGAGAGCCAGGAATTCAATGTCTGTCTCCCATGAGAGTGGCAGGGACCAAGTACCTGAGCTGCTGCCTCCCATGGTGCTCACTAGCTTGAAACTGGAATCAGAAGCAGAGCCAGGACTTGAACCCAAGCAATCCAATATGGGATATGAGCATCCAGAGCTATGAGTTAACCACTACACCAAAATCTCACCTCAAGAGATGGGTATATTTACAAAATACAAATCCACATTATTCCAAACCACAGTAGTGCAAATTTCAATAAGAATTCCTAAGCTATCTCAGAATTCAGCAAATGAAACAAAGTCAACCAATAAAGAAAAACCAAAAATTGAGTTTTCTCTTCCAAAAGATGAACTAGCATACATCAAAGAGATATGATAAAGACAGTAAAATACTTGCAAATATACATATTGAAAACAGTATAAACTTAATTGTAGTATAATCTGAAATTCAGTAAGTGTTTAGTGGGGCTGGCACTGTGTTGTAGTAGGTTAAGCCTACACCTACCTGCAACTCCAGCATCCCATATGGACAACGGTTAAAGTATCAGCTGCTCCACTACTGGTCCAGCTCCCTGCTAATAGCCTAGGAAAGCAGGAGAAGATGACCCAAGGGTTCCTGCATCCACATGGGAGACCCTGAAGAAGCTCCTGGCTCCTGACTAAAGATCAGCCCAGCCTCAGCCATTGAGGCCATTTGGGGAGTGAACCAGCAGATGGAAAGCCTCTCCCTCTGTCTCTCCCTCTATCTGTCTGTAACTCTGCTTCTCAAATAAATAAATAAATCTTTTCTTTAAAAAAATAAGCATTTAGTTAGTTAAAATAACTGAAGAAAGTCTTACCTTTGAAGTTATTTCATAATAGTTTATTATATGAAAATTTTAAAATCATGGAAAGTATGAAATAATCAAATGCATAAAAAATCTAATTGTCAGAATGCTTCAGAAATACAAGTGGAGATTAATATTTATGTTCAAATATTCTTGAGACAATCAACACCTGTTATCTCAAATATTACCTAGAACCAACATGGTTGAACAAACATGCAACCACTTCTTATCTGAGAAAATCAAGAAGCATCTACTATAGGAGGAGTCTACAAAAAAGTTCATGGAAAATGTGAATTATGAAAAAAGTATGCATGGAGATCAATCTTTTTTCACCAAAATAAAGTTATCTTTCAATTCTACTTTTTCATGAAGTTATTGATGTACTCTGGTATAAAGCATCAGAATTACGGAGGTTAAAATTACAAAAAAAAAAAAGCACATGTGTATTTTTCTCTTTGAAAATGTTTTTATAAAAGAATGTATATTCTTAATTTTAAAAGACAGATACAAACCACCACTCTGAATTTAGTAATTTCATTATATACACATCTAGCAGCTTTTGGTAGGCCAAGTTAAGAAATGAGTATAGTAGGATCAGGCGTTGTGGTGCAGTAAGTTAAACCATTCATGGGATGTCCACATCCCATACTGGAGTGCCAGTTTCAGTCCTGACTACTCTGTTTCCCATCCAGCTCCCTGTTAATGTGCCTGGGAAACAGGGGATGGTGGCTTAAGTACTTGATTTCCTACTACCTACAGGGGAGACTCTGATGGAGTTCCTGGCTCCTGGTTTCCTTGCCCAGACACTGTGGCCTCTTGGGGAGTAATCAAATGGATGGATTCTGCTCGCTCGCTCTCGCTCTCTCTCTCTCTCTCTTTCTCCCTCTCTCTGCTTTCCAAATAAATAAATACATAAATAGCATAACTATTACTTATTCCTACATTAATAAATAGTCACTCACAGGAAGCAAGATCAACCAATAAGTGAGAGAATAGCAATGTCCCTTAGGCAGTAAATATATTTGTTCCCTAACATCTGAAAGCCTCCAACTTGTTTTATTTTTTAAAAAAGATTTATTTATTTGAAAGTCAGAGTTACACAGAGAGAAGGAGATGCAGAGAGAGAGAGAGAGAGAGAGAGAGAGAGAGAGAGAGAGGTCTTCCATCCGGTAGTTTACTCCCCAGATGGCCACAATGGCCGGAGCTATGCCGATCCGAAGCCAGGAGCCAGGAGTCAGGAGCTTCTTCCTGGTCTCCCACGCAGGTGCAGGGGCCCAAGGACTTGGGTCATCTTCTACTGCTTTCCCAGGCCATAGCAGAGAGCTGGACAGGAAGTGGAGCAGCCGGGTCTCGAACTGGCACCCATATGGGATGCCGGCGCTTCAGGCCAGGGCATTAACCGCACTGTACCACAGCACCAGCCCAACTTGTTTTAGAAGCATATATCCATTTTACATCCCAGAGTTAAAATATAAGTCAAATAATCATAGGTAAAAATGTGTGAAGGTAACACAAGCCACCTCTTGAAGACACTGTTAGATTTCAGATGGCCATCCCCTTGCCTTTGAAGAATGAAAATGAGGAGACACCCATCTCCAACACTTCTCTTCTGTGAGTCTACTCCATGCTAACTGTGTATCTAACATATATAGCCCCCTCTGGGTAGATACAAACACGTTGTGACTCTACATCCCATATGGGCTCCAGGTCCTGTCCCAGTTGCCCCTCTTCCAGTCCAGCTCTCTGCTGTGGCCCGGGAAGGCAGTGGAGAGTGGCCCAAGTCCTTGGGCTCTGCACCCCATAGGAGACCAGGAGAAGCGCCTGGTTCCTGGCTTCGGATCAGCGCAGCGCCAGCTGTGGCAGCCATTTGTGAGATGAACCAACAGAAGGAAGACCTTTCTCTCTGTCTCTCTCTCTCACTGTCTGTAACTCTACCTGTCAAATAAATAAATTTAAAAAAAGAAATTAGAACACAAAATGCCCAGCATAATATAAAGCTATGTAAATACTGGCTATGTGGTATTGTTTAGGAAATAATGACAAAAAAGTTATGTACATGTTTGATAAATACCTTTTTTTCTTTTTTTAAAGAGAGAAAGAGAAAGAGAGAGAGAGAAATGAGCCAAAGAGAGAAAGATGTTACTCGCTATGTCACACCCCAAATAGCACAACAGTTGTGGCTGAGCCAAGACTGAACTCCAAGGCTGGAACTCAATTCGGGTCTCCCACAAGAGAAGCAAAAACACAGTTACTTGGACCATCATTTGTTGCCTCCCAGAGTGTGCAGACACTGGAGTGAGGACCTAATCCTGGACTGGATCCCCGGTGCTCTGATATGGGATTACAGTGTCTTAACTGCTTTGCTAAATACCACCTATGAGGCACAATTTTTTGATGAGCATTTGTAATCCACAATTGGTTGAACCCACAAGTGCAGAACTCATAAACACAGAGGGCCAGCTACGTATATATGGAGGAATTTAAAAGTTCATGGAATTTATGGTGCTATGCCAATACTACTCCATTTTTGTTATTTATTTAATTATTTTCATTTTTATTTAAAAGGCAGGAAGACGAAGTACCAGAGATAACTCTCATTTGTGGTTTGTTCCCCAAATACCTGCAACAGCTAGATCTAGGGTAGTCCAAAGCCAGGACATAAAATTCAATGAAAGTCTCCCACATAGGGGACAGGAACTAAGTATTTGAGCATCACCAATGGTCTCCCCAGGATATGCATTAGCAGGAAGCAGGAATCAGACACAGAATGGGAGATGAAATCAACCATTCTGATACAGGATGCTGGTGTCCCAAGTGGCCTCTTAACCACTGTGCCAAGTGTGCAACCCATGTACATAACCTTTTTTTTTAAAAAAAAAGATTTATTTATTTATTTGGAAGTCGGAGTTACACAGAGAGAGAAGGAGAGGCAGAGAGAGAGAGAGAGAGGTCTTCCATCCGCTGGTTCATTCCCCAATTGGCTTCAATGGTCAGAGCTCAGCAGACCCAAAGCCAGGAGCCTGGAGCTTCTTCCGGGTGTTCCATGTGGGTGCAGGGGCCCAAGGACCTGGGCTATCTTCCACTGCTATCCCAGGCCACAACAGAGAGCTGGATTGGAAGAGGAGCAGCCGGGAGTTGAACTGGCGCCCATATGGGAGGCCAGCATTGCAGGCGGTGCTCTTACCCTCTCTGCCACAGCGCTGGCACTGCACATAATCTTATAATTCCATTTTGTCAAAAAATTTTTGGAGCCCTCTCGCATGTGTGTACGTGTATGTTTGTATGTGTATAAATGTGTTATATGCATATACATGTAATTGTGGAAAATAGTGATTCTCTCTGGGGATTGGAGTTATAAATGAATTGGGTTTGTTTCCTTATTCTTTATTTTTTTTTATTTTATGCAGTTAACATCTTTTACTTACATAATAGCAAATAAAAAATCTTGTAAATTAGTACTGATGGAAAATGAAAGTGTGAAATAGTTTCCTTCTGGCCCACTCTTTCACAGCTGAAAATATACAACACAGGAAAAAACATATTAAATGCATTAGAATCTAAGAGGTCAATAATAAGCACTAAACTAATAAAAAATAAAATTGTATTGTAGTTGACTTCCTTAAATTAGAATAACTAAGTATGTCATACCATGAAAAAAATCAACAGAGTTAGAGAAAAGTTCCGTATGTTATTATTGACTTTCTTGCTGAATTTCTGGATGATCTTGGGCAAATCATGCTGACAGTTACCATATTCCTAAAGTTAGGTCGGAGGAGCAGATGATTTCTGAAAGCTCTTTCAATACTAATATTTGAAAAGAAAATCCTCTTACTTTGGGTTGTACCCTGGACATCCTAAAGCCATGGAACATTTCACACCACTTTCAGCAATGGTATACAAGTTCTTCTGGGCAGGGATTGTGTCTTGCATAAGTATTTTCCCTTTAAATAAATTTCCATCACATTATAACATCTCAATAAATATTTGCTAATATTTAAATCATTCTCTTAGGTACATTCACTTTTTCCTTACCTCAGAAAACCTGTCCCAAGATATTCCCCAAAACTGATTGATCCGTCTGCACAAATAGAAATGAATAATCTGGTCTAGGTCTATTACAATTGAATTAATTGTTGCAAGACACAGTGCACAGGCTTTGAATAAGTTGTTCTCATGGTCTCTCAACATGAAAGAATGTGACTCCGAAAAGCCACCGAACACCATTGTTCTCAGGCTCTATTTAAGCTGTAAGACATCTTCCATGTTGGCTCTATTGGATCCATCTTTCTGGTTTCTGTCTCTCTTTTGTTCTTCAGAGGAACATAAAATTGTTTTGGTAGCTTAATCAGCTTCAGAGGCAGCCAGAGTAAGAGTGCTGGTTAAAATGTTCGGTCAGCACATCTGTCAGCATGTTCCCAGTGGAAAACAAAAGACCAGGGCTCCAATCACTGCTTTAGGAGCAAGCAAGCCAAATGGGTAGCTAGAGTAACTCAAGACTGGAACCCAAAGTAGAAACCCAACAGGCAAACCAGACAGATGCTACAGAGAGAAAGCCCATCCTCAGAGAAGACAACTTCCCAGGTGACCGTGACCACTTACCATGTATTGCTTAATACAGTAAAAATATTCAGTAAAACTAAAAATATTTATTTAAGCAGAATTATGTTTACTTTAGAAAATAAGGTTCAGAGAAAAGATCAACTATTAAAATAGATGGAGCAAATTATTTTAAGTCAAAAGATGCACCCACAAAGAGAATAAAAAACATGAAGGCAATTTTAACTGTCTTCTGGGACTTTGGTATAAGAAATATGGGTGCATTTGATACACCACACTGAGTATATCATAATGGGCTTTGGTTTGGAAACCTTTGGTAGTTTAGCCATAATGAGCTATGTAAGTCAAATCAGAAATTCCCCAAAAAATCTTTTGTTTAACTCTTAGCTGTGTGTGGAGAGTCCAAGCACTGTTATGTGTGTATGTGAAAGATACCATGGTTTTCTTTCACATACTATCATTTATAAATTCATTTAAGTATTTGTAAATCCAACTATAGAAAAAAATATATAATCTTATGTGCCCATCTAATAAATGCACATAATGACATAATGTGGTAGCCACATTATGTTGTGAATATATGTGTCTATTATATGGCATTCATAAGAATATAAAATGTTATGAAGTAGAGTATACCTAAGTAATCAACTTTAGAATATATTTCATGTAAGATATATGCAATGTGGAGAATATTACTGATCCATCACAGTGCAGTTACAATGCTGCGTCTTCCAGGAACACCCCCAGCCCATCATCTGGAAGTGATATCTTCCTCCTTTAAGCTCCCTCAAAGTCTTATTTGCATCTCCCCTCTCCATATTCCCACTGTTGTGTTGTGTGTCACTAGGATTAATTTGGGTTCACTCATTTGTGATTAGACCATACACTACTTGAGAGGAAAAGTTACAAGCTAAAAATATTTGTAAACTCCATCCACACACATATTATTATCACTTTGTAAATTTTTTTTGTGATAAATATGTACATTTTCCCCCTAGACAAATCTAGAGACAGAGAAGTAATAATCCTTATAACCTTTATATTTCTCTCCAGATGGAACATTCTAGATATCTCCACATCCAGTGAAGGACTCCAAATATATCAGTTACAAGGTGTCCAGTTTCCACTGAGTGATCTGGAGAGGAGCAGCTCCCCATTCTCCCAGGAGTATCTTGGAATTCCTAGCCATCTCTGTGTGGGGGGTGTCACTAGAGCATATTTTATCATCCAGAAAAGAAATTCCATTACTATAACAGTCCTGGAAGACATCCATGACCAATCAATGAGACATGATGAAAAGTTTGAAGCAAAACAAAACAATAAAATAGGGCCACGATTTCCACCTGGATTGAAGCTCCACCCTCTGAGAAGTAGAAACCTTGTTGGTACTCAAATTAGACATCAGTGGAGGAAGGTAGGAAGAGCATTGGCAGGACTGAGTCAGAACCTCTATCTCTGGTAGTTCTATTTCATGTATTTATTTGAGAGGCAGACAAAGAAGTAAAACTCTCATCCATAATTCACTCCCCAAATGCCCGCAATGACCTGGGCTGGGCTGAGACTAAAGCTGGGATCCAGAAATTCGTTCAATTTTTCTCCTGTGGGTGGCAAGAACCCAATTCCTAGAGCCATCATTGTTACTTCTCAGGGTCTGCATTAGCAGGAAGCTGAATCAAGAACCAGACCAGGTACTATAACATGGAACACAGTTGTCTTAACTGCTAGGCTCAATGTCCACTCATCACTTGGTAATTCTTGACCTGCATAATAAGATTTGATATGCTGGTACTCAGGCTGTTTTAAATTCATTTATTTTATAAATTGAGAGGTAAAACTCTCTGTGTTCTGAGGTTCCTATAACGTGTAAGATTCTGTGACCAGGAGTCAAATTCCCTTAAGCTTCTTGGTAACTATTCAAATATAAAGAGTATTTTATAAAGATTTGTTTATTAATTTGAAAGGCAGATTTACAGAGAGGCGAAGGCAGGAGAGAGAGAGATTTTCCATCTGTTGGACCATCTGTTGGTCCATCTGTTGGTTCACTCCCCAAATGGCCACAACAGCTGGAGCCCGGCTGATTTGAAGCCAGGAGCTTCTTCTGGGTGGTTGCAGGGGTCCAAGGAATTGAGCCATCTTCTTCTGCTTTTTTTCTTTTTGACAGGCAGAGTTAGACAGTGAGAGAGAGAGAGAGAGACAGAGAGACAGAGAGAAAGATCTTCCTTCCATTGGTTCACCCCCCAAATGGCTGCTACAGCCGGCACGCTGCGCCGATCCGAAGCCAGGAGCCAGGTGCTTCTCCTGGTCTCCCACGCAGGTGCAGGGGCCCAAGCACTTGGGCCATCCTCCACTGCCTTCCCTTGCCACAGCAGAGAGCTGGACTGGAAGAGGGGCAACTGGGACAGAACCGGCACCCCAACCGGGACTAGAACCCAGAGTGCCGGCGCCACAGATGGAGGATTAGCCTAGTAAGCCGCGGCTTTCCCAGGCACATTAGCAGGGAGCTGGATTGGAAGTGGAGCAGCTGGGACTCTAACCAGAGCCCATATTGGATGATGGCAATGTAGGCGGCACCTTTACCCACTACACCACAGTGCCAGCCCCTAAACAATATTTTGAGGATTTTTTTAAGCATGTTGAGTCTGAAACAGATAAAATAGTCACAATGATAATAGTGACAATTATATTAATAAATAATATTTACTTATTAGGCAAATATTTGTGAAGACCTAGTTTATATCAGGTTCTTCCAGCAATGAGGATACAGCAGAGAATAAAACCTACCTGGCTTTATGAAGTTTATCTTATAATTCATGGAGATTTAACATATAGGCTTTCTGCCTATGATAAGAACCTTAGAGAAAATCAACACAAAGATCAGTAAAGAAACATGCCAAAGGGTATTCAGCACATTTTGAATACTTTTTCAGAAGTCACATCGTTTATACAGATCCTGTCATTTCATCCTAATAATCCTATGGGGAAATTTCTTTCTTTTTGCATATTGTACAGATGAAAGAAATGGGCACAGAGACATCAATTAAATTTCCCAAGGTCCCATACAGATAGTAAGTAAGTAATGAGAGCAGATCTTGTGCCCTATCTGTGACATGGCACTGCCTTCCTCCAGATAATATTATGGTGCAATTCTGAAATGATTCCATCAACCAAAATAATCACACATATTCTATACATTTAGAAATACTTCTTTACCCAAGTGTGTCAATCACTTAAAACATATTGAAAGCAAGTCAAGAATTATAGAAGATGGCACCTGCCACATATGATTTTGACCTAAATCAATGCATCTTGAGCAACATTTCAAAAGCAGTACGAATAGCCACCATTAAAATATTAAAACTGGGTAGCAAGAACAGTTATTCCCAAAGCTCCATGTTGTGTTCTTCAATCTTCAACAGCATGCTGCTGAAGTGTTTGAAATGAGTGGACCTCAGAATAGCAAAATCATCTTTGTGCATCAACCCAACTCAAGAAGGTAGTGGTCATGTTTCAGTGAAACATGGGAATTCATGCCAGAAGCCATCATGGAATCAGACCTTGCATTAAGCAGAGACACATACAGTGGAATGGGTAAGAGCATAGAGTTGTTATTTAAATAAATATGAATCCAAGTTTGCTCTGTCATTACTTCTACATTCTTAAGCAAGCCTACCTACTTCTGTGAACCCTAGTTTCCCTATCTTTAAAAAGAGTAACAACAAAAGTATCAATATTATATTTTTAAGGATTAAAAGTTAATGTGTGGTGAAGGCTTAGCATAGCACTAACACATAAAAATGTAAAATAAATGTTATTTATTAATCTTACTACCATGAATGAATGTGCCATCTTGAAGAAAGGAGATTTGAATACTCAGAGGAATAAAAAGCCTGACACTTAGCACGATGCCTAATGTTTTGTTTCAAAGAACGCATTCTACACATGAGTGTTGAAGGAACTATTCCTCTTCCTTCTCAAAGCGCTGCTCAGGAATAAGTTTAGACACTAACAGTTAACAGTAGCAGCATCTCCAAACAACAAGGGCAATGACGTCACCAACTTGTTTCTGTACAGTTGTATAAATAACCCAACTAATGAGTGTCTTACAAGAAGAAAGAATGAAGATGACTCCACTGGCATGCAAAAATATGCATATAGACTCAGCCCCTTTGTCAACTCACAATAGCCGCTGATTATGTGATTAGGTCTTCTCATCTGTGTTTGGATGACTTAAAGGCACTTCCCAGCAAGTACACTCATAATATTAAAGCAACGTTCTTTCCCAATTTATGCCAGATTTCATCCGGTCATATCAACAGCCCATATGGCCAAAGAAAGCAACCCCTTACACATGGTTTCCATGGTGTTCATGTGTTTCTACCCTAAACAGACAGATGCAGATTAAGCAATGCATGTCAATCCCATTAGGAGGCTGTGAAATGGGCAGAAGTTTGTTACACACTCATGCAATCACACACATTGTGAACATCCTGTTTATTTGGCTCGTCCTCTGATGATTGGCCGTGGTGTATCAGCACATTACTGACAGCTGGGACTTCCTCCAGTGGAACATGCCTTTCCTATGACAAACATCCAAAGAGCAACGGGAACATGTGTCTGCCCACTGTGTCCATACAAAGCAGCCCAGTCCCTCCAAAGGCAGAACATATTGGGTGCTTGGATTTCAGGGAACACCACTGACAGGCCCCCAGGGACCTTCAGAGGCCGAATGAGATAATACATTCTTGGACCTCTATTTCCGGACTGCTCTGGGCAAGGTCAGAATGGCAAACAGCCCACTTCCACAATATCAGATGTTACGGTAATTCCTTGTAGCTAATGTGTAAGAGCAAAGGAATGCCTTCAAACCTCATCTAGGCCCTGTGGAATCTGTTGAAAATGCATGACAGCTGTGGGCTCTGGCGAGGCTGTCTGTGAATGTATGAGATTTGGAAACAATTCAAAGCTAGAAATAACTGTACAACTCATATCCCTACACCACTCTTCCCTCCCTCGCTTCCCATCACTCATTTCTCACACACTTTACAGCAAGGTTACCAGCTCCTTCTCATGACATTCAGGCATCCTTCGTGCCCAGGAACCATGGGAAACAGCCTCCATACGAAAAGGAAGATGTGAAAAGAAAAAAGAAGCAGAGGTGAAGGTGGGGGCAATCAAATGAATTTCATAAGGCACAAGAACAGGAAGTCAGGGAAGAGTCTTTTTTTTTTTTTTTTTTTTTTTTTGCTGTATATAATTGGGAACTGAGAAGCAGCAGCAATCCCACACACTTGTTTAAAAGCCCACCTGCAGTTACAATCATCATGGAGCCCTCACATGATTGATAGAGGCCCTCATTTTCTTACACTGGATCATTTGCAAAAGCTTTTAAACTTCTAATGTGTATCATGCCCCTTGCTATTTAATCAAAACAAGGGTTTGCATGCAGTGCTTCTAAGATCAGCAGGATAATTAGGGGAAGGAACTGAGAGGAAGGGAGTCCATTCAAAGACTGGTTTTCTGAGTCAAAATGATGAATAGCCAACTACATTATTGATTCTGACCTCGGAATTCTTATTCGTGAAATTTTGGCTTAAATGTCCTTTCAAGATTCCAAGATCCTCTGTAGGCTGCTTCATAAATAATGTGACAGCCTAGGAAATATCACTCTAACTTCTGCTACTGTTACATATATTTCAGATCTACCTCTTGGCACAATCAGATTGCTATGGTAGCTTTCCCTTTCTGCTTAACCCCAGGTCTGTCAGATGGTAGCTGTGTCAGTCATTGACAACAGAGACTCTTAACCCATCTGAACTGGAGTGCCATTCTGCAAAGACTGACAGACTTAACTGCCCAAGACAAGGGCTATAAGACCAAATAGCTGCTTCTACTAACACTAGCCCAGTTCCCTAAAAGGAAACAAAAACACATGTAAAACATTTTTAATAAGTAACTTGGAACATAGAAAACAATGTAAAGAGGGTGTGGCAAGAGCTCCCTACAGAGAACTTTACAGGAGGCTGTCAGGCTTCTTCTCATTGGCCAGCTGGACTTGAGTGTCTAGAAGCAAAAAGAAACTTTGGCCATTCTGGCACTAAATTGTATAGCACCCAACTCAAAGAAAAGACCCCTCAAAGAAACTCCTGTGGGGGCCACACTCACTCACTGAGGGTCATTTATTCATACACAAAGGTCACTTCTAACTGTTGGTGTTGTCTGGCTCCCAGAGCACAGTGGACTAGAAACAGTGCCCTGAGGAGTCCAGAGTGTTGACAACAAGTGGAAGCACAGCTGGGCAGCTAATGGCAAGAGAAAGAGCAATGGCTCAGCAACATGATTGCCAGGACATTTAAGAAAGCACGCCCAGGACATTACAACACGGTGCAGAACAATAATGGCTACATGATGTTGACCCTGTCTCATCCAGGAAATAAGAATCCAAGGGCGGGTGTTAAATGCAGCGGTGAAGATGCTGATGGAGACATTCCTATCCCATATAGGAGTGCCTGGTTTATGAATCAGCTCTGCTCCTCATTGGATCCCTGCCACCCTCTGGAAGACCTGGATTGAGTTCTAGGCTCCCGGATCCAGTCCAACCCAGACCTAACTACTGCAGACATTTGGGGAATAAACTGGCAGGTGGGAACACTTGCTCTCTTCCTCTATCTCTCTCTCCTTCTCTCTCTCTTTCTCTCTCTCTCTCTAATAAAATAAATTTTAAAAAAAGAATTCAGGGGCAGGAGCCATGACCATAGTGGGCTAAGCCTCCACCTGTGGCACCAGCATTCCATGTGGGCACCAGTTCGTGTCCCGGCTGCTCCTTTTCTGATCCAGCTCTGCTATTGCCTCTGCTATCGCCTTGGGCCTCTTCACCAGTGTAGGAGACACAGGAGAAGCTCCTGGCTCCTGGCTTCATATCAACTCCAGCCATTGCAGCCATTTGGGGAGGGAACCGACAAATGGAGGACCTATCTCTCTGTCTCTCTCTCTCTCTCTCTCTCTCTCTGTGACTCCACCTCTCAAATAAGTAAATAAAATCTTTTAAAAAATAGAATCCAGAGAAGTATACAATATGTTTTAGGTGTATTTATATGTAAACAATATAATTATAGAAATTTTAGTACTTTGCAGGAGGTGATTTCCCTTACGTTTAAAATGAATATGCACTTCATTGTCTCTAAATAACAGATTCTTTTAATTGATGTTTAATACAAGACACAAATAAAAACCTACTATCATTGTCTCCTATTCTTCTTATGCTCATACTACACAAGATTTACATTGCATGTCATTATCTTCATATAAATATTTTCTAAAGAGCTCAGAAATAATCTACCATGAAAAGAAAACTAAAACAATGGAAAATTATGAGGTTATCCCTCCATACACGTGCACGCACCCATACAGCATCAGGGACATAATGGACTGAAAAAGGATGTGCCCTCCATGTCAATTTCACAGGGGAGGGGAGGGGGTTGCAATGAATTGGTCACTATGTTTTTTCTCTTTTCTGGATTTCACATCACTAAGTCTTCCTGTGTTGAAGAATTCAATTCAGTTCATTGAAATTCTCATGCCTTGCCATGACGTCAGGGCAATACACCAGCTTGGCTCTCATCCTCTTCCTACAACTCTACCTGTCAGTAAAATCCTTTCATAAATTCTACAATGAGCACCTTTGGGATTTTCTACTAACACCATATCCCTTCTGGAAACTGCCCTTCTCCCGTTGTTTTCGTGTCCTAGGACTGCCATAATAAATCACCTAAACCAGAGTGGCTTATTACAACAAACTAATCCTCTCGCAGCTCTGGATGCTGGAAGCCAGGAATCAGGTTGTTAGCAGAGCTATGCCCCCTCTGTGGGCTGCAGAGCAGAAACTCACTTGGCCTCCTCTGGCTTGGGCTAGCACAGCTCCACTAGCTGTCTACATCTGCATGTGGGGTTCTCTTCTGTGTGTCCGTCCCTTTTTTTTTTAATAAAGACACCAGTCATTGGATTTATCACCCACCAGAAAAGCCAGCAAGATTCATCTCAAGATCTTTAATTGATTGCATCTGCAAACACACTGTTTCCAATAAAGTCACATTCTGAGATCATGGATGGACATGAATCGGCAAAGGGAGCTGCAGCTTACTAAGTCCATGCACATAGGTACCACCCGAATCAGCTATGTTTACAGCATGAGTCTATACCTCTGCCTATGTATAAATTTGCCAACCATAAACATCTGAGGAAACAAACTGGTCCTTGCTCAAAAGCCATGCTTCTTCTTTTCTTCCCTAATCTTAGATACTGATTTCCAAATTGGCAGGTGAAAGAGCCAGATAGTTGCCTTCCCAAGCTCCTTGCAGCCAGGAGTGGCCTGGCTTCATGGGACTCAGTTCAATCACTGAGACAAAAAGAGGAAATGAAACAAAGGCTTCATTTACTAAGAAGCTGAGGACTCACGATGCCACAGGCCAAAGTCCTGTGCCTAATTTGGTGTTTTAATATTTTTTTCTGTTTATCTTAAAGAGGATCCTAAAAATTACAGGCATTTGGCTAGCAATTAAGATGCCAGTGGAGATGGCCATATCCCATATCAGAGTGTTTGGGTTTGGGTCACAGCTCCAGCTTCTGATTCCAGTTTCCTGCTAATGCACACCTTGGCAGGCAGCAGGTGATGAGCAGAGAAGTTGAAACCCTGCCACCCACATGGAAGAACCAATGGGGTTCCCAGCTCATGGCTTGACCCAGTCCCATTCATGTTAGGCATCTGAGGAGTAAACCAGAACCAGTGATGGAAACTCATTCACTTGCTTTCTCTATCTCTTAAATAAATAAAAATAAACAAATAATTTTTTTTAATTCCCAATTATACTAAGTTCAGGTCCCACTAAACCTGAAATGTAGTGTTTCCCTCTGAAAAAAAATAGAATGACGCAGAGAGACAATGCTCTTTTTTGCTTCCTTTCCTTCTGCTTCAGATGCTGAAGTAGCATATGATTATTACAGTGTCTGTGGTCATCTTTTCATGAGAGAGTGCTAAAAGAATCCAGGATATTCTGCCCTTTGGCATCATTTAGCACCAAACCAGCATTGATATCACCTCCCTCCAAACTTCCTCTTATTTAAGAAAAATATACAGTAAAGGGTAATTTGGGTTTTCTCCATTGCACAGCAAAAACCATACTATCTATTGATCTAGCACTTGACCTAGGCAGGCAAAATTAGTATCTAGCCCTGAATTTTTGGACTAGAGACCCAAGAGTCATGTAAGTGTTACTCTCTTGCCGGAAACCACCAGATTTTTGGTTATCTCAATTCTTGTCATATGGATACAACTATATGAGAGGCCACCCTGTAGCAGTGTGGGTTAAAGCCCCGGCCTGCAGCACAGGCATCCCATATGGGCACTGGTTCAAGTCCTGGCTACTTCACTTCCAATCCAGCTCTCTGCCATGGCCTGGGAAAGCAGTAGTAGATGGCCCAAGTCCTTGGACTCCTGTACCCATGTGGCAGACCCAGAAGGGGTTCCTGGCTTCGGATCAGCTCATCTGTGGCTGTTGTAGTCATTTGGGAAGTGAATAAGTGAATGGAAGCCCTCGCTCTCACTCTCTCTCTTGCTCTCTCTCTCTCTCTATATATATATATGTATATATATTTATATATATCATCTCTATCTCTATTTCTGTCTCTATCTCTCTCTGGCTCTTACTGCAACTATTTCAAATAAATACAATAAATATTTAAAATAAAATAAAATAAATAAAAATCCATGAAGAGGAACAATTGAACTAAATACCTGGAGAGGATCATGGATGGCTAAGAACCAGAGAAAGAAGCCTCATGCTAGGGGACTTGATTTCCAATCCTATGAGAGATATTTGTCTTTCACCAATCATGGCTGTAAAATTCTTTCATAGTTTACCCTTCCATTAAAATCCATTCCTTGTTTAAACCAAGTCAAGTGAGATTTCATTCATTTAGAAGTTCAATGAATTAATGACGCTTCTTTTCCTTTTCCTAAGTGTTGTTTTCTTCTCATTTCTTTTCACCTTGTCCAAGGAATGGTAATCCTATTCTATCATTTCAAGTATCTTTGGTGACTAAGAGCAAATTATGCAATCAGAAGCACCTGGGTTCATTCTTGGTTCTGCTGTCAATCAACTGTGCCAAAACATTATATGTACTATCTCAAAGAGAAGGATCTAGAGGTGGAGGTGAGTAAGATGCTCCAGTAACCATCTCCCTACTGAGATGCAAATTTGAGCAACTATTCTTGCACCAAGTCACTGTCACAAGAGCTATGAAAACCAGCTGAGAGATCACAGTGCCTGGTTTTAGTCTAATAAGAAAAGTCTCATTTAAGAAAGCAGGAAGGAAGGATTTGCCTGAATCGCACAGTCCACATAGTACAGGTGAAGAGTCAGGTTTCCTGCATGAAAAAGGGAATGAGAATTGAATCCAGTGCTCAGACTTGAATTCATCACAATAAATTCAGAGTCAAGGAGAGTCTCAGAGCCTCTGTCCCCAGGCCCTATCAGGAGACTGAGTATATAGACCCTCCATAGCCAGGTGGTCAGGGGTCAGAAAACAAAGCAAGATTCTAGCCACTGGAGAGCAGAAAAGAGAGAGAGCTTAGGACCTTGCCTTGGAGCTCAGTGCTGAGCCCACTGCCACAGATCCAGCACCTGATAAAACCCAAAGGCCTCTACCCCCAGAGCAAAGCCTCTCAACAAGTGCTGGCATGGCACAGATCTCTGTGCTCCAGAGGGATGAGCTTGATTCAACATGTATCATAAACAGCCTCAAGTAGGCTGTTGCACCCCCAAGACCTTCACAAGACCTGGTGACTGTGAGACCCAGCTATGACCAAGCTTGGTACCAGTCTGGATAACCGATCAGCTGCCTTAATCATCTTTCCATCAACTTGGTCAGGTAGCAATGAATTGTACAACTGTGACTTGGGACTCAGTGACAGAATGGTAAAGCCCAACATTGAGAAGATCCCAACTGTCCCTGTCCCCAGGTGAGTGCCTGCAGATGGAGCTTCTGAGCCTTTTCCAGTGACAAGCGTCGTTCCATGGCTCCAGTTGATCAGTCTTATATTTCAACCAGCATCAACACTGGTTGGGAGGAGCAGCCTCAGGCAGCCAAGCTACCCGGAAGACACAGTAAGGTAGGCTTCAGTCCTATCCCAGGCCACGTGGGAGTCGGTGTGATCTAGCATAGAGTTGTTGATAGTCACAGAACTAGGTATCTTGGCAACCCCAGGAAGACGTTTGTATGGGTGGACTATCTGCTTTTTAGGTGCCTCCTCAGTTCATTCTAAACAGCACATCAACTAGGATTGGAGACAAATATAAGCCCAGGGTACATTTTTATACTGAAACAGTGAAAACACATTAATAATAAATCTGTGGGAAACACCAACTTAGAGTACCAACTAGTGTTGAAATAACAGAAGTATTTACAGGCTCAGAGAAAAACAAAACAGTTATCCTAGAGTTTCTGGAAGGAAAGCTACAAAGCCAGATTACTATAACTAATCCCTTAATGCACAGATAATGTCGAACACCAACAAACACCAAGAACTTTCAGGGACTATGACCTCATTTGACAAACAAAACAAGGTGCCAAAAATCCAACATCTAAGAATTGAACTTTTTAAGTGCTCAGATGATGATTTCAAAATAGCTTTTTTTTAAAGAAACTCCAAAATCATCAAGGGAACACATAGAAATAATTTCAGTACTCTAACAGAGAGACTTGTAAGTTTTACAAATAAAACAGAAATCCTGCAACTAAGAAGTACATTACGCAAAATTTAAAATGTGATAGAAGGCATCATCAAGAGAATAGATCAAAAAGAAGAAAGAATCAGTAGGCTTGAACACAGGCTATTTGAAAATATGGAATTGAAGAAGAAAAAATCATCAAGAAGAATGAAGAAAGTTGATCAGAATTTTGAGACAGTATGAAAAAAACAAGTTTCCAGGACACAGGGGTTCAAGAGAGACGTGAGAATGCTGAAGGAGCATTCAAAGAGGTAGTAGCAGAAAACCTCCAGAACTAAAAAAGACACAATCACCCCGATACACGAGGGTTAAAGGTCACCAGACAGGTTCAACCCAACCATGTCTACATTAAGACATATTTATTCAAGCTCACTGAGGTTAAATAGAAAGAGAGGATTCTCAAAAGCTGTATGAGGAAGGAAAGAAACAACATACAAAGGGGTCCCAGTTCACTTGACTGCAGACTTTCCAGCAGAAACCTTATAGGCCAGGAGGGAGTAGGATGAGACTCATAGTATCAAAGGGAAAAGACTGTTAGCCAAGAGCACTATAGCCAACAAAGCGGTCCTTCAGATATGAGGGAGATAACAAAGACATTCCCAGACAAACAAATCTAAGAGGATTTATCTTCAACAGGCCTTTCAAACAAGAGATGATAAAGGCAGGCCAGCAGTACAATGCAGTATGTTATTCCCACATGAGCACCAGTTCCAGTCCTGGCAGCTCCAGTTCCAATCTAGCTCCCTGCTAATGCACCTGGGAAAGGAGCAAAAGATGACGCAAGTGCTTGGACCCCAGCCGCCCAACCAAGAGTCCCGGATGGAGTTCCAGGCTCCTGGCTTCAGCCTGACCCAGTCCTAAATGTTGCAGCCATTTGGAGAGTAAACCAGCAGATAGAGGATCTGTCTCAGAGTTGGCATTGTGGTGAAATGGGTTAAGCTGGTGCCTGTGAAACCGGCATTGTATATGGGCACTAGTTCAAATCCAGACTGTTCTGCTTCTGATTCAGCTCCCCACAAACTAGACTGGGAGAGCAGCAGAAAATGTCCCAAAGGCTTGGACCTTTGTACCCACTTGGAAGACCCAGATGGAGTTGCAGCCTCTTGGATTCAGTTTGACCCAGCCCCAGCTGCTGCAGCCGTTTGGAGAGTGCACAAGTAGATGGAAGAGCTCCCTCGCTCTCTCTCTCTCTCTCTCTCTCTCCGCTGTCTCTGTAACTCTGCTTTACAAATAAATTTTTTAAAACTTTTATTTAATGAATATAAATTTCCAAAGTACAGCTTATGGACTACAATGGCTTCTCCCCCATAACATCCCTCCCACCCGCAACCCTCCCCTTTCCCACTCCCTCTCCCCTTCCATTCACATCAAGATTCATTTTCGTTTCTCTTTATATACAGAATATCAGTTTAGCATACATTAAGTAAAGTAAATTTTTAAAAAAAAGATTTGATTTATGCATTTGGAAGTCAGAATTACAGCCAGACAGAGAGATAGAGAGCGGGAGAGCAATCTTCCATCCACTGGTTCACTCCCCAGATGGCTGCAATGACCAGGGCTGGGCCAGGCTGAAGCCAAGAGTCTAGAGCTTCATTCAGGTCTCCCATATGGGTAGCAGGGGTCCAAGCACTTGGGCCATCTTCTGCTGCTTTTTCAAGGTCTTTAGTGGGGAATTGGATCAGAAGTGAAACAGCAAAGACATGAACTAGCACCACATGGGATGCTGGTACGATAGGCAGTGGCTTTACCCACTATGCCACAATGCCAGCTGCTTTTTAAATTTTTTTAAATGGAAAAAAAATCTTTGTTTCTCTGTGTAAGTGTTTCCCTCACTCTCTGTAACTCTGCCCTTCACATAAACTTTTTTTTTTAAATTGGAAAGGGAGATCATCAAGCTGAAAGAAAGAAATGCTTAATGAATAAGAAGAAAACATCAGAAGGCAGAAAATTCACTGGTAATAGTAATTATACAGATAAATTAATATTATCTAATATTATAAATCATTCATATTTTAAAAATTTTTTTGTTTCACTGAGAAGAAGCATACAGAAAGTCAGACAGACAGAGAAGAGAGGGAGAGAGGATTTTCCATCTGCTATTTATTCCTCAAATTCTCACAATAGCCCCGAAGCTGAAGACAGGAGCCAGGAACCAGGAACTCAACTCAGGTCTCACACGTGGATAGCAGGAATCCATCCACCTGATCATCATTGCTGCCTCCCAAGGTCTGCTTTAGCAGAAAGCTGGGGCCAAGAACTTGAGCCAGAAGTCAAACTGCCCACCTCAACTATTCATATCTTTAATATGAAGACAAAAAAACATTGGGAAATAATAATAACCACTATGTTAAAATATTAAGCCAGACAATCTGTGAGAAGGTAAATTAGGAAATGAAAAATCCAAAATAGAGTACAAATAGAGAATTTCTTACTAATATTTCTTATCTCATATTTTTCTTCTTTTTCCTATTTTTACAATCAATGTCAAATCACTACTTTTTATGATAGCTTTCAATAGCCAAAAGATTTTTTTGTAAGCCGCGTGGTAATCACAAAAGACATCCACAATAGACTTATGAAAGCAAGGAATCCAAACACACAACTAATGAAAATCACTTAACTAGAAGGAAAGATGATAAGAGAGGGAGAAAGAGGGGACTGACAATAAAACTAGGAAGTAAGTATCAAAATGCCAATAGTAAAACCTTTCCTACCAATAAGTACCTTAAATGTAAACAGATCAAACTCTCCAAGTAAAAAACATGAAGTGACTGAACGCATTAAAAAAATCTAACTATATACTGATAACAAGAAACTCGCTTCAGCCCTAAGAACATTCACAGACTGAAAGGGAAAGAGGGGATTAATAAGATATTCCATGAAAATGGAATCCAAAAGAAAAAGATTGCAGGAGTAGCCTTACTTCTATTAGATAAAATAGATTTTAAATCAAAAGCAGTAAAAAGAGAGAAGGGAGGTCATTATATAATAACAGTGAGTTCAAACTAGCAAGAGGATACAATAATTGTAAATATATATGCACCCAACATTGGAGCAACCTAATACATAAAGCAAATATCAATAGGCCTAAAGGGAGAAATAGAGTCCAATATAATAATAGAAAGAACACACTTTAAAAATGAACAGATAATTCAAACATGTACAAAAATAAATTCCAAATAGATCAAAGACTTAAATGTAAGCCTGAAACTACTAGGAAAAAAAAAGAGAGAGAGAGAAATGCTTCAGGACATTTGAATTTGCAAGGATTTTTTTGGCTCAGACCCCAGAAGCACAGGAAATAAAAAGCAACGATAGACAAATGGGATGTCATGTAGCTAGAGAGCTTCTGCACAGCGAAGGAAACAATCAACCGAGGGAAGAGATAACCTACAGAATTCGAGAAAATATTTTCAAATCGTATATCTGACATTGAGCTAATAAGCAGAATATGGAAGGGCTCAAACAACTCAATAGCAAAATAATAATAATATTGCAATTTTAGAATGGGCTGTAGCTCTAAACGAACGTATCTTAAAGGAAGACAAAAAACGGCCAACAGGAAGATGCACAAATGCTCTCCATCAGCAGCCATCAGGGAAATCAGGCCAAAATCACACGGAGATATCACTTCACTCCAGTTAGGCTGCCTGTTCACAAGAAGTCGAAAGGTAACAAATACTGGTGAGAAGGAGGAGAAAAAGGAGCCCTTGCACAGCACTGATGGAAATGTAATTTAGGACAGTCTTGGGGGAAAACAGTATGGCGTTTCCTTAAAAGACTAAAAACAGATCTGCCATATGACCCAGCAATCCCACTGCTGGATATGTACCAAGGAAAACAGAATCAGCTTGTCAAAGAGACACCTGCTCTGCCATGTCTATTGCAGCACTATTCACCATGGCCAAGAAATGGGAACAAGCTAAATGTCCATCCTCTAAAGAATGGATAAAGAAAATGTGGTACAGGGGCTGGCCTTGTGGCGCAGTATGTTTAAGCCACTGCTTCCCACACCACCATCCCATATGGAAGCCATGGCTACTCTGCTGCCAATTCAGTGTCCTGCTAATGTGGTGTATTTGGGTCCCTGCCACTGGATTGGAGTCCCTGGATCCTGACTTCAGCCTGGCTCAGTCCTGGCTATTGTGGCCATATGGGGAATGAACCAGTGGATGGGAGATATTTCTCTCTCACACACACACACACAAACCTCTCCTTCTCTCTACATTGCTCTGCCTTACAAATAAATTATTCTACTTGAAAAGCAGAGACAGAGACCAAGAGACAGAGATCTACCCCACTGGTCCACTCCCCAGATGCCTTCAACAACCAGGGCTGGGCTAGACTGAAGATAGAAGGCCAGAACACAACTCAGGTCTCCCACATGGGTAGCAGGTACACAAGTACTGGAGGCATCATCTGCTATCTACCAGGGTACACCTTAGCAAGAAATTTAAATTGGGAATAGAGCTACTACTCAAACCAGGCCCTGGGATGCAGACATCTTAAGCACTGCGTGTGCCAAATGCCTGCCCCAGTATTTCCCTAACTCACCTTAAACTGAACTGATTCTCACTCTGCTTTCTATCACTCCTCTGCCACTCACACTGCAATTCATTCCCATTTTGGTTTCTGTCACTATTATTCTCTTGGTCATACAGTCTCAGAGCATGGTCTACTGATGGCTGTGTTAATTACCTATAACAAGGACATAGAATTTATTCCCAGTTAAAGAAATAAAACACAAAAACTAGGACTAAGAATTAAATTTACTTGCATTTTTCTTTTAGCTAATTCAGTTATTTCATATTTTTAAAGTAAATTTGAGACTTTAAAGTCCCAATTCTATTGCACTGGGCAGAGAGGTGGTAGCTGAAAAGAACAAATAAAGTCTTTTCATAAAATACTCATTTTCTCTGTGAGAAGATCTGAATGTGGGAAAACTATTGCCAGGTTCATAATTTTCTCACAGATGTTTATATCTTAATAAATTAGCATATTTGCAATAGATACACATGGAAGCTAAGGAACAGTTTGCAATACTGTTTAAATACTTGAATTTTTCTTAAAATTTGGTACTTGTAAATATAGAAATTATATGCATTGCCAATGACACTGATTATCCACATTGCCATATGGATTTAGATGTTGCTTTAACACATAGTAAAAAAAAAACTATATTATTGATAGCACTTTATAAAAGGAAATAAAAATACTTCAAAATATTTTCTGTAGTGATGTTGCTTTAACACATAGTAAAAAAAAAAACCCTATATTATTGATAACACTTTATAAAAGGAAATTAAAATACTTCATAATATTTTCTGTAGTGATGGTAGTTGTCATAAAATTCCCTATTAGAATGATTAAATACAATGTGTAATATTTTGATTATTTAGAATCAAATGCTGAATTAAGGACAGTATTAAAAATTCCAGTTTTGATAGCTTCTAGAATTCTCCAAATCTGAAATGCAAAGACAAAAGTTTAACAATAGTAACTTGAAAGGCTGCTTGGGGATGTAGTTAGCCTAGCAATTAAAAATGCCTTGCAAACCCCTGCAACCTATATCAGACTACCTGGGTTTCATATCTGGTTCTGGCTCCAAACTCCAGTTTTCTGCTAATGCAGCCCCACATGATGGCTGAAATAATTGGGTTTCTGCCTACTACATGGGAGTATGGGGTTGAGTTCCTAACTCCTGGCTTTGGGTTCCTCTCCCAGCTGTTGTGGGCATTTAAGGAATGAGCCATCAGATAGGAGCTCCATGTCTTTCTCTCTGTCTATCTCTGAAATAAATAAGGAAAAAAATTGGCATCATTGCCAACATAAAACAATTACATTGAAAATAAAAAGCTTGATTATTACTTTACTAGTGATTTTGTTAAATTTAAGACAAGAAAAACTTTTGCTAACTAAAGAAAATTTTTCAATAGCTATATTATAGTTTGTGACATGTTTAACATTATTACCTAAACAATGTCAGTTGATCAACATGAAATACCCAGAAATGCATAATAATCAGAAGTTTTGCAACTTATTTTGCTAATTTTCTAACATAAGTACACCATAGCCCTATACATGTTTAGATTTTGATAATACCTAGCCATCAGAGTTTTTAACCACATTAATAACTTTTAAATAGTTCAGCAAATGGTACATAGCTCTCACTCATGCTTCAGTCTTATGGTTTATGAATTTTCTGAACAAATCTACTTAGAAGGCACTTCATGGATTAAGCACAGTTTTGACATGCAGGTACTACTTGAGGAGGCATCAGTTAGGATTGGGCATATACACAAGGAGGCACCTTCAAAGTTGAGAAAATGTGCCAATCTAGAATACAAAGTCCTTGAAAAGCTGGCACTGTGGCATGGTAGATTAAGCCTCTGCCTGTGGCGCAGGCATTCAATATGGTTGCCAGTTCGAGTTCTGGCTGCTCCACTTATGATCCAGCTCCCTGCTGATGGCATGGGAAAGCAGTGGAAAATAGCCCAAGTGCTTGGGCCCCTGCACCCATGTGGGAGACCAGGAAGAATCTCCAGGCTCCTGGCTTCGTATCAGCCCAGCTCTGGCCATTATGGCCATTTGGGGAGTGGATGGAGGACCTTTCTCTCTGTCTCTCTGCCTGTAACTCTGCCTCTCAAATAAATAAATAAATCTTAAAAGAAAAAAAAAAGAGGTCCATGAGAAAATGAAGGCTGTCTGTTTTTTCTGTGGTTTTTGCTTTTATATTTTTTATATTTTGGTATATCTTTGGAATTTATGATAGTGTCAGGCACAGATTAAATATTCATAAATATTCATTGAATGGATTAGTGAATAAATAATAACAAAAAGTCAAATATGACTAAAGTATAAGGTATCTAAAACAGAACAGTGAGAGAAGGCTGAGGAATACATGAGGGGAGCTAACATTTGTCAAAAAATGGGGTATCGTTTTATAACAGAGATTGACAGATATCATCTCCCTTCCACACTTCTTCAAGATGAGGACAATGTCGCTCTGGGGCATAGATGTTTATTGAAAGAAGCAAAGAGACTGTTCTGGGGAAAAAAGAAGAGCGATGAAAGGAACGAAAGAGAAAGCAAAGCTATGGATGGAAGATCTTTAGGAGACATTAAGGAGAAATCCAGGTAGATCTTCAGAAGTTTCATTTACATAAAGGCTCATCAAAACTCTTAGGAAGAAGATCCAAGAAATGCTTCATAAGTAATGTGAGCTTGAGATTGTGACATCTAAGTAAAGGGGAGCGATAGAGGCCACCTTCCCACTTCCTGGAGAGTGTATTGGCCAGGTTTTTGTCACTACAATGAAATACCTAAAGCAACTGACTTTATAAAGACAACAGATTTATTTACCTCACAGTCTGGGGGGAGGGGGTTCAATCCCAAGATCAGGTAATTCCTTTGGTTGGGTGTCTGGTGGGAGAAGCAGATGAAAATGCTGGAGCACTTGCCCAGGAAGGATTGTGTGGCAAGCCAGGAAAGAGAGAGAGAAAGAGACAGAGAGATAGAGAGAGAGACTGGGAACATCTAAGGCTTTTATAACGACCCTCTCATGAGTTACCTCCTGAGAGCACACCCTCAGTGGTGTAAGGTTCTCCCACCAGGCTCACCTCCTGAAAGTTTCACCCCTCCTAGTAGTGCCTCCCTAATGGCCAAGTCTTCAGTACATGGGCCTCCGAGGGACATTCAACATTCAAACTAATATTCACACCATAGCAGGGTATGTTTCCATAGAAAACAAGATAGTTATCCTAAGGTCAAAACGTGTTACAGAGCTGGTTTTTTGTTCAGAAATAGTGGTCAACACTGGGTTAATACGAAGCATAACTTGGAATATATTATTGCCTGGATTCATTCACTGTGCCTCTGATTCAGTACCCAAAAGGAAATTTACTAAGTCAGCCATGAAAGAAGCGTGTTGAAAATAAACAAATGAGCAAATCAAATCCAACGATGATGAAGTTAAAGGCAAAGGGGAAAATTAAGAAAAATTAGTCTATAGAACCTACCAAAAACATTGGCACTTAGTGTAGAAGCTTTTGCTCATGCAGAATTCTATAGCTGGAACCATAAGAACATTTTAAAACTGAGAGAAAACTTCATGAAATGTTCATGAAATGTTCCTCCCAAAAATTCTAAATTGATTGTTCAGTTTTGTAAAGTTCACAGCCACCAAGTCACTGTCAAATTTTTAGTTCATAAATATATTTTTCTTGCTAATGTTGAAGTTTCAGAATATGCCTCCTAACCTGTGTTAACATTTTACAGCTGAAAGAAAGTGTGTAAAATCTTGCAGGAAATCGCGGCCAAGTTGTTGAGTTCTGATTGGTTGTAAGTCAGAGGGCAAGAACCCATTGAGTTTTATGTACTTTCCACCTGAAGTCAAGAAACACCCAAGTTTGCCTTAAATTTGGCCCAAATCCACCAATATACCTAGGGCCAAAGTTATCAGTTGAACAGGCACAACTATAGAATTTCTAATGATACCTGAGATGCAGTGAATTATTTTAGATGATTTTAATGCTAATATCTCATGAGGCTACAGGAAACAATAATTTTTAATTGTCCAAATATTCATTTACTACTTAAGGACAAAAAATAATGTTTCTTGGGGTAAGCTATCATGCAGTACAATTCCTTTGTATTTCAAACTGGTAATCTCCCCAAGGTAAGCAGATAATAATTCCATGCTTCCCTGCGCTGATGTCTCAGTTATAACTTGAAAACTTCGAATCAAAACACAACTTTTCATTAGTGATTCCTTCCATCCAAATTGTATATGCCAAAGTCAATAAGAATAGTATGAATGAATGGAGCTTTTGAAGGAACAGATTATTTGTACTGGACTATGGTTGTGATTAAGCTATAAGACGGGAAAGTAAAACAAAATTCTATAAACTGTCCTTATGAAGGCTAAGAATTTCTTAAATCCCAGAAACTAAAAATTCCAGTGGAAAATTCTTTTGGTTAAAAGCATTAGTAGGGGCCAGTGCTGTGGCATAGAGGGTAAACCTGCCGCCTGCAGTGCCAGCTTTAAATATGGGCACCAGTTCAAGTCCCAGCTGCTCCTCTTCTGATTCAGCTCTCTGCTATGGCCTGGGAAAGCAGTAGAAGATGGCCCAATTGCTTGGGCCCCTGCACCTGCATGGGAGACCTTGGAAGAAGCTCCTGGCTCCTGGCTTCAGATTGGCGCAGCTCCAGCTGTTGTGGCCATCTGGAGAGTGAACCAGCAGATGGAAGACCTCTCTCTCTCTCTCTGCTTCTGCCTTTCTATAACTTTCAAATTAAAGAATAAATATTTTTTAAAAATTTTTTAAAAAGCATTAGTAAACTGCTGAGAAGTACAGGCTGACTCCCCACAAGTAATAGAAAGTCAAAGATGAGCTGCAGCCAGGTATCTTCTTCCAAGATCTACTTTTATTCTTGGTATTTCCACTGGGGAGAAATATAACAAATCTCTAGCCAGCTAGTTTCGTGTTCCCAATTCATACACCACAGAAAACATGAATTCTGTCCTCCAAAGTTTGTATTTTAGGTGAGCCAAGCAAGGGCAGGCAAGATAGACCTGGAAATACCAGAACACAAAATAAATTATAATCCCAATTCAAGATTGTACAGAATAAGATTTGAGGGACTGTAAAGAAAGTTGTGGGTTGAATTTGAAGAACCAATATTTCCTTTGTTGGACATGGATTAAATAACTTAATGAGTGACCATTATTTATTGGCATTGTGTGAGGATGTGAAAAATCAAAGACAGCACAGTTTTGCTCTTTAAGAAAAAGATCTCTGGAGGACACAGACATACACAGAAAGGAAAACAATAATAAAATGCAGCAATAATAGAATAGAAGTATGTCAAGGTGCACTGAGAGCTGAATGCCTGCAGTGTGGTTGCACAGTGCAGAGGGTCTAGGGAAGCCAGGCTTGGCAGAGAATGTATGTGAACAATGAAAATCAAGAGTTGTAATGAGCACTTTGTGGGCTCAGGATAGAGGAAAGATGAAGAAACAGAAGTAGAATTCCAAATGCTGACAAGGTTATAGAGAAAATAGAACTCTTAGACTTTGATAAACTGGGGCAGCCACTGTGGAAAATAGTATGGAAAGTTACGTAAATCTAGAAATGGGACAGCCATATGATCCAGCAGTGCCACTACTGGGTATATACCCAAAAGACATGAAATCATTTTATCAAAGAGATACCTATTCCATTGTGTTTATAGCAGTACTGTTGACAATAGCCAAAATATGACACCACCCAAGGTGTCCATCATCAAATCTATCATCAAATGAATAGATAAATACAATGTGGCATATATATTCATGATGGAACACTACTCAATTATTTAAAAAAATGAAATCCTGTCATTTGCTGAAAAATGGATGGAACTAGAGGATATCATGTTGAGTGGAATAAACCAGATACAGAAAAACAAATACTACATATATCCTCACAAAAATTATTTGGAAAGATATTCTAGGAGGATACGTTTTTAACAAAATGCATTTGTCTTCCTGTATTCAACCATATTCGAGTAGCTACTATTTATATAAAGTTATATGATATTTTCCTTCCAAGTCTTTATATTAGCATGTTGCTAAGAACTGAAAGTGTTAAAGTTTAACACATAAAATAATAAAAGGATAAATACCATATAGTATATGTTAACTAGATATAATGAGTGTCAAAATTTGATTCCTTTCTTATCTGGATCTTAAATGAAGAGTTTCTTGTAGGATTTTGCATGTACTTGGGAAAGCTAATGACATGTGATTACAAAGTTAACAACATACTGGAGCATATGAATGACCAGAAAGAAGAATCTCTCTTTATTTTCTCTTGAGTAGGACTTAGAAAGGACCCAAATTAGGGATTTATGAATGCTACTCACATAATTTGCCTTCAAAACAAGTTAACAAGATGAATTTCCTTAGAAATACAATACAGACAAAAGACTTTGTTGGCAGTTGAGGAAAAATTGTTTTTTAAACAATTTGACATTTCTTGTTGAACACTTTGGTGAAAAGAAGCTGTTAAAGATACTAGCTATTTCTATTTAATTGCCACAAAGAAAAGAACTTTATGCCAACTTACATAGTTAAATTTTAATTTTAGTATTGGAATTTACATACCATTATATATATGAGTAACAACATAAGAAAAAAACTGTTTGCAGGATGCCATTTTTCACCCAAGAACAAATCTGCTTAGAAGCCTCATCTGGGTCACCCTTGCCAGTGGTAGGGCCATCTTCTGCTGCTTTTCCAAGGCCATTAGCAGGGAACTGGATCAGAAATGGAGCATCTGGACACAAGCCAGTGCCCACATGAGTTGCTGGCATTTCAGGCAGTGGCTTTACCCATCATGCCACAACACTGGCCTCAGCCCTGCACTTCTCACCATTCTAACACCAGCAAGGACCAAAATGAGGACAGAAAACCTCAAAGTGAAGGAGGTTGGATGGTGTCCAGAACATCTTATCTAACTTCAAGACTTGTAGCCACTGCTCTGATTAGGAAATAAACCAAATGATTATTTTATTTTCCTTTGTGGTGTCACTGCTCTAAACTATACTCAAGAACCAGTGATTTGAGGATTTATTCACATGAGGTACAAAAGAGTGCTTAATATGCTTAATCTCGGGCCCCAGGATGCCATGCAGTTAAGTTGTCCTTTGGGATACCTGCATCTCATATCAGTGTGTCTACTTGATTACTGGCTCCTCTGCGTCTGATCCAGCTTCTTGTTAATGCAACCTGGGAAGCAGCAGGTGATGAATCACATACTTGAGTCCTTGCCCCTCATGTAGGAAACCCACATGGTGTTCCTGGCCCCTGACTTACTTTGTCTTGGCCCAGCCCAGGCTGTTGCAGCCAATTGGAGAATGAATCTGAAGATGGAAGATATCTAAGATATCTCTGTCTCTCATTCTCCTTTCTCTCTCTCTCTCTCTCTCTCTCTCTCTCCCTCTCTCTCTCTCTCTTTCTCTCTGCCTGTGTGTTGTGTGTCTTTCAAATTAAATGAAAATAGTTTTTGAACACAGGAAACAGAATTAGCAGAAATATGCCTGGTAAAAGCATATTACTAAAAAGGGTTCCTCAAGTGGAAACATCTAAAGATTCTTATGTAGGAAGAAAAAAAGACAACAAGTAGAAGTTACTTGCTGCTGAAGTTTAGTCATCAATTTAGATTATCAGAAGTATTCTGGATCTTAGAATTTACTTATAACTACATGAGTTATTTTTCTGATTAAATAATATTACTAAAATAATTATCAGATATAGAACTACTGTTAATTTATGACTGAAAGCCTGGTGGAATAATTTCATAAAGTTCAACAGCTTATATTACAAGAATTCAGGTAAGTTTATTTTAACACAAACAAACAATAAAGTTAGCAGATAACCAAACTTTAACTACTTTTATCTAGGAAGTTTCATAACAAAACCCTTACCAAAGTCATAACTCTTCATTGAGAGAAGCTGGAGACTTCCCATGCTCTCAAAATTCTAAGAATTTTGCTGTGCATACATGTATGTGTATATTAAATGAAGAGGATACATTTTATTATTTTCCTATTGGCCAAATTAATTTTAGGAAATGTGGAAGCAGCATTATCCTCATACTGGAAAAGTAGACCCCAAAGGATAAAATAGGAAGAAAACAATTAAGAGGAAATTTTAATAATTCCTGATTTATGATCTTAGATATGCTTTTCAAATATTCTAACATGCCAAGTTATTTATCTTGTGTGATTTATTTCTTGTGTGCTGGTTTTGTGTGATTTCAGTTTCATCACACTGAACTGAACAGAAAAGTTACCAGTAACAAAAATACCCACCATCCCTCAAGTGAAAATGGAAACTAAAAGCAGACAACTGAAGCAACTTTGGGTCTCAGGACTAACAATTTTCTTCTATGTGACCGACCTTGCAACATTTTTCACTAGAACCAATGAATTTATGGCTGTCACAGTATTTCATCTTTTGGTCTGCATTTATAGACCATATTGGGGGAGAAAATGCCTATGTCAGAGTCCAGCTAGAAAGAATTTGTGCTATGCGTCCAAGTTTCTAATTGTATAAATATTCATGTTTCCAAGCTGCATGTAATAATTAAAGTAGTGTGTTCTACTTGAAGAAACCCCATATTTCACTTTGGACGTTACCCATGGTAACATGGAATAAAAATGCATTTCTGTTCTCTGTTACACATGTTTTCCATTTAGTGTCTAAAAATGATATAGCCATGTGATAGGCAACCAATAACAACAATCTGATGGAAAAAGACCTTGGAAATCTACTATCTTCTTTAATAAATATTTTTACCATAATAGATTAAAGTTAACCAGGTCAGGGCTTCCTCCTCCAAGCAGCCTCTCTCGAGCTGTGGTAATCAATGTGATCCCTTATCCTTGCAGTAGAGTATTAAATGCACAAGAAATGCAAGTGCCTGTTAGGCAGAATTAAATGCACTTTCTTATTTTGAGAAGTCTTAAAAAAAATCTTACTCCCAAATAAGTGGCTATTATTCTGCCATATCTTATTGGTCTTTTGTGTTTTTCTGCGTCTTTATTCAGCTTTCTTCTGTATACACAGTCAGATAAAGTCAATGGGCAGGCCAGCTGGTACTTCTGGATAAAATGGAACTCAAACTGCAGAATTAGGGTGCTGAAATAGGAGAAAAGGAACTTTTTAAAATAACAGATCTCTTTTCATTGGGCTTTTATCAAATACAAAAATGGCACTGGCTACATTATACCTTGTAACTAGTTGTCCTTGTCACTGACAACCTTCTGACATACATAGAAAAAACAGCATGAAAAGCCAGATCTTTCAGATTTCAAGAGCCACCTTTTCTCTACCACACCACCTTTCTTTTCTTTGGGGTCCATATTGAAACTCAAAATAGTGTACAAGATTCCAATATTCTAGCTGAATTAAGTGAGACAGCCTTGTATGATCAACAGAGCCAAAAACAGAAGACAATTTCTTACTTACTTGGAAGCATATCTTCTAAAAGGTCAGTCATACTCACCACAGATACCATCCAAGGATTTCATGGAACAGAACCCAGCTATGAAGATAACAGAAGTTAATCGGTTCAAGGATCACATTTACAGGGATCACCTGTGGTTCAAATTGACTTGGATGTTAAAGTGTGGACAAGCTTGGGAGGCACACAAGCAGTCCCAGGTAAGTGTTTGCCTCAATCACTCATCACTGATGATCAGCCTATGATAAAGAAGGGTACAAGGTCAAATTCACTCATTCTGGGGGTTAAAGAAAATGAAAAATGAGTATGCTTTAATAACACTCCAAACAGGTTTCTGCATATGGCAAATTGGCCTGAGTTAGTTACTGGAGCCTATTAATGAACCAAGGAACTAGGCCGTGGTGGTGACACATAAAATGGTCTCCAAAGTAAGGTTATTCATGGCTTATTCCTTTATGCTGTTCAATCGTTCATAGTGTTTAATAATATGAAGGTACCCTGAGGACTTGCTCTGTAAATACAGACATTATTATCAGATAAATACATATTGAGAGATACTTGGAGTTGCTATGGTCATTGGGCAACAAGCTGTTGCAAATATTATAGAAATGACAATAAAGACAATAGTTTGGCCATAAGTTTGCTCCAGTTGCTTATACCATTGGCTGTATGGGTAGAAAATATTCTATAAGAATAAACTAAAAGGCAAGAATAGCATACATTTGAAACTCCATAATATAATACAACTATGGGAATATTTTTCTTGGACATTAACCATTATATAAATATTTTGAAACATTTATGCTAAGTATATATCTATTATTCATATTGTTTGAAAGAGGTTCCCATCTCAAACTCTCCAAGAAATTCGGAAAAAGATTAAAAAGTTCTCAAGTGACTATGAAAACAAACATAACTTCTGCTGCTTCCAATTTCAACAGCCAGAATCACAAGCTCCATCTAATTTTCAACAACTAATTTCCTAGGTTTAAAGAGAAAGTCCTTGTAATCGCTCAGGTTTCAAATGAGCTATTCTGTAGAGGTCTGGCTTAATAATTACTCCAGGAAGTAATAGTAAATACTCCATAGGAAGCCCGGTCCTTCCAACACATCTCGAAATGCACACCTGTGTCGTGTGCCCAGCCTGGCTCCCTGTCATCTCCTTGTGACTGTTCCCAACCCCCTCGTGTCTTTTTGGGTTTCCTTCGCTCTTAGAGGGGCACAAAGGGAAAAGTTTTGATGTCTGTTAATTGATGTTTGTCCAAACATTATGCAGTAATAATCCTCAGGCGCTTTTACAAGGCAGAGTGGAGGGAACAATCAAAGTTTTGAGTAGATTATTGCAAGTCCACACCCGGGCAAAGCTGACTTACAGCTTTTCAACCCTCCACAATGATACTATAAATAAAGCAAAGAAATTTTTGTTCTCTTCTAATCCCCTCTATTATGTGGGCTTGTCTGCCGTCTCACGCAATTGGTGCCTTGTCTATGGCAAGCTGCTTCTGAGGCTGGCTCCTAGGGGACCTGGAGGGTGTGGCATATCCCTGTGACATGAATCTCTACAGGAAAAAGGACAAGCTCATATACACAGGAAAGGTTTGCAAAGTCAAAATGCACCAGATTACCTCTCAGAGAAAATAAGTAAATAATCAAATCAACTCTCAGTTGCTGCTCAGTAGAACACTTCAACTTTTGCTTCTGTTGAGCAAAAAATAAAGAGCACTCATTTATACGAACAAGTATCCTACGCCTCTCCTGCAAGCCATACAAAGAATGAATGAGCAGAGAGCAGAACACAATCAGGGCAAGACTTGTATTATTGCTGTGCAGTCATTTAAGCAGCAGCGATCAGTATATTGGAACACCAAGAAAGGCCATGAATGGACTCCCTTCTACTGTGGTTCCTTGTTTATACAAAAGACTTCAAGGCATTCACAACGTATCATGTTCACTTGATTTCTTGGAAATACATAAATATACATATGTTACAGGAAAAATAAATTAAGCAGCACCTCTAGAATATGCTTATATCAACTGAATTGCATCATTATCATGTAGTTCTTTAAAAATCAGATTGGGTGTGCAGTGTGTGCCTATGTGTGTGTTGCATATGTCCCTACTACCTGGCAACATGCCAACTTCCCTACTCATTTCATCATGATACAAAGCTAGTAATCACGCCTGATTTAAGGTGGACAATGGGGAGCCAGCATAGTCACAGCATGGTAAATATAAGTTGGTCTGGGAAGTATTTAATTTGTCCTCCTGCCATTGCACTGGAAAAATGTGTAGAGACTTTTTACAAAGGTTATTTATAAATTATTCATACCATGCCATAGAGAATAAGGGTTCACGACCATAAATTCTGCACTATGTACACTAGAAACTGAAAATAATTCTGTTCAATAGTTGAATAGACATTTGGTGTTGTTGGTGTGTGTGTGTGTGTGTGTGTGTGTGTATAAATATGTGTTCTCCATTCACTGGAGTCCAAAAGGATGAAGGTGAAACAAATGCTAGGAAGATGTGTCCAATATAAGAATGGAAAGAAGCAATGTGTATGTTACTGCCAATGATCTTTTTCTCTCCTTATTCAAAAAAAAAAAAAAACAACTCTTATTCTTAGGTGTTTAAATTTAACTGAAAAGTGATCTCCGTTAAATATAAAAGTGGGAATAAGAGAGGGAAGAGATGCACAATTTGGGACATGCTCAAGCTGACTTGCCCCAAATGGGAGTTAGAAACGTGCCAGGGGACTCCAATTCAATCCCATCAAGGTTGCATGTACCAATGCCATCTCACTAGTCCAAGTGATCAGTTTCTGTTCACAATTGATCATAATGATAGGTCTAAGAGGCAAAGAGAGCACACAAACAAGACTAGTGTCTGCTAATACTAACCAATAGAATAAAAAAGGGAGAGAACGATCCAACATGGGAAGCAGGATACACAGCAGACTCATAGAATGGCAGATGTCCTAAACAGCACTCTGGCCTCAGAATTAGCCCTTAAGGCATTCGGATCTGGCTGAAGAGCCCATCAGAGTATTTTAGGCATGGAAAGCCAAGACACTCTGGGAACAAACAAAAAAAAAAAAAAAAAAAAAAAAAAAAACCCTAAATGAAAGATCTCTGTGAGTGAGAGTGGGATTCCGGTGGAAAGAATGGGTCATCAAAGAAGGAGGTACCTTTCTCTGAAGGGAGGAGAAAACTTTCACTCTGACTATGACCTTGTCTAAATATGATCAGAGTAGGTGAACTCAAAGGCTTCTATAGCCTTGGCAACTCATGACAAGAGCCTAGGGTGTATACTGATGCCATAAACAAGAGTGCCAATTGTTAAGTCAACAACAGGAGTCACTGTGCACTTACTCCCCATGTAGGATCTCTAGCCTTAATGTGTTGTACATTGTGAATTAATGCTATAACCAGTACTCAAACAGTATTTTACACTTTGTGTTTCGGTGTGCGTGCAAACTGATGAAATCCTTACTTAATATATACTAAATTGATCTTCTGTATATAAAGGGAATTGAAAATGAATCTTGATGTGAATGGAAGGGGAGAGGGAGCGGGAGATGGGAGGGTTGCGGGTGGGAGGGAAGTTATGGGGGGAAAAGCCATTGTAATCCATAAGCTGTACTTTGGAAATCTATATTCATTAAATAAAAGTTTAAAAAAATCTCAAAAAAGATATGTTCATTTATCACCAGTTAGCAAATGGATTGCTTTTTTAGTCAGATGTTCATTCAATGACTGGAAACAGAGGGAGGCCATGGGCTCACCTTGCTTTTCCAGAGACTGTGGTATTAAAAACCATATGATCTGGCCGGCGCCACGGCTCACTTGACTAATCCTCCGCCTTGCGGCACCAGCACACCTGGTTCTAGTACCAGCCGGGGCGCTGGATTCTGTCCCGGTTGCCCCTCTTCTAGGCCAGCTCTCTGCTGTGGCCAGGGAGTGCAGTGGAGGATGGCCCAAGTGCTTGGGCCCTGCACCCCATGGGAGACCAGGAGAAGTACCTGGCTCCTGCCATCGGATCAGCGCGGTGCGCTGGCCGCGGCGGCCATTGGAGGGTGAACGAAAGGCAAAAGGAAGACCGTTCTCTCTGTCTCTCTCTCTCTCACTGTCTACTCTGCCTGTAAAAAATAAAAATAAAAAAATAAAAAAAAAAACAACCCATATGATCTGTGCAGGCAATGAATGCATTTTTATAAAGAAAATCTAAGGAAGATTTTTAAATGGAAGTTTTGTTTAATTATAAATTTAGGGATGAAAATGATCCAGCATCCCAGCCATTCTTAGTAGGATCACTCTTTGACCCAGACAGAAACTTGATAGTTTAGAGGAGGACAAGGCTGATTCCAACAATTCAAACACACGTGCAGCGGACTGTCTCCAAGCATCGCCAGAGGGGCCTGAGTCAATGAGCTGCCACCTTCACCAAACAACATTCCATTTACAGAAGGCGGAAGACGGTGAAAGCTGTGCAGTGTGATCGCTGGAGAAACGGACCTGGCCTCATCGCTGTTAGCATGGCTGCAGCGGGTGTGTTGGGAAAGGCTGAGGATCTTCCTGATGTTGAAAGCTTAGCACACCACGTGTTTTGTCGAAATCAGAAGTTGCTTTGAAAGCCAACCTTAAGCAGCTTTACCACCAGCTCTATTCCTAAGCAGGAGGTAAGGGAGGACGTGGCAGAGGTGGAAGTATTCATGGAGAGACCACATCTGGCAACGTCTTCATTCTCAAGCTCAAACTCTTGAGTGTGGCATCTATGGCTAGGGTTTCCATTCCCCCACACATACTCTGTGCTTTGCGCTGATCAGGAGTTCATTTACCCCTGTAGTGTGCTGTGGGCATGCCATAGTCTGTGCATCTACACATGCAACTCGCTCAGCCTAATTTGCCCTTTGTGCCCCTTCTACCTTGTGAATTCCTGCTCATCTCCCAAAGCACCAAGTCACATACTCTTTCCTTTCTTCAGCTCGTCCTTATTCCCAGGTACTCCAGGCATTCTTTCATTGTTTTCAAAGTTCTGTATCTGTACACATCTGTCCTCTGACACACAGAGCCCCTGAAGACCAGGACTTCTTATTTACCTCTGTGTTACTAGCATGGTGCCTAGCTAATAGCAGGAGCTCAATCATGCTGGTTTTATCAGAAAAGAAAAAGATTTAGAGTTAGGAAAGCTAGGTGTAATAAAAATCAATGGAACAATTGTTTTGTACAAATTTTGAATGTCTATCAAATGTCCCTATATCCCAACAAAATATTTCTAAGCCCCTCAACAGAAGAAAAGAAAGTATGTGTTTTAGGAAAAAGCAACAGTAAGGGTACAGTTTTGTGGGTTTTTTTTTTTTTTTAAGAAAAAAAGAGGAAAGGTAAAAGTATCATAGCACTACGAAAGGGGACATTCTCACCCTCAAAACAGTGTTGATCCAACGGGCCCTGAGGACAGACTTGTCATTGAAGGTAGGACTTCAAAGTTAAACAACAGGGAGAAAATGGGCAAGTTTCATTTGAAGACAGCAGTGACAAGCAGAGAGAGCGTCCCAAGACTTCAAAGAGGCAGACAAGGTACCAGCAGCACCAACGGAAAGTGGCAAGAAGACAGAAGCAAAACACACAATGATTGCAAAATGATTTCCATGGCAGGAGAAGGCAGGAGTTAAAAACATAGAGACAAATCTGACCTCCTGGGTTTCCATCCCACCTACTACATTTATCAATTATGTGAGCTTAGAAAAATTATTTAGCCGTTATGTTATTTAGGTAAGATATAGGGATATTGTTAGCTGTTATGTTATTTAGTTAAGATATAGGGATATTGACAGCATTGCCTTCTTCCCTTTGCTAAGAGGTTAGTGAGGAAGTATGTGTAAGAATTCAGATCAGTGCCTCTCAAAAGTTAACTGGAACACAGGCATTGTTGTGCAGCAAGTTAAATCACCACTTGGAACACCTCCATCCCATATCAAAGTGCCTGAGTCCCAACTACTCTGCTTCCTACCAACGCACCTGAGAGGCAGCAGATGATGGCTCAAGTATTTGAGTCCTGACCACCCATGTAGGACATCAGAATGGAGTTCCAGATCCCTGGCCCAGCCTCGGATGTCAAGGGTATTTGGGGAATGAACTAGCTGATGGACTCTCTCTTCTTCTCTATCATTCTGTCTTTCAAAGAAATGAATAAATAAACATTTTTTCTAAAAGTTAGCCCGAGAGTCTTCCTTTGGGTATGGCTGTCATGGCAAAATACCATTTGTGCATGTTATAACACCGTAGTCTTAGGAGCATACCCAAAGATGTACAACCACAGCATAACCTGTCCAATATATATACAAACCATAATGTGCTACTCAGTGAATCCCTTGAAACATAGCTGAATTTTTTTTTCTTTTGCACAGAAGACTTAGAAAAAGTAAGTTCAGCAACAGCGACACTTTCATATCCATGTTATGAAGAAAAGGGAGGCAAAGCCTTCAGTAGACTCTGATAGCGAATAGCAGCAGACAGTGGGTCTCTGATGGCTCCAACCTTCTTTCCATGGGGACCATAAAAACAGCAGCTAAGGATAGAGGGAAACTGTGGGCTTTGAAACAAAATAGACCTAGATATAAATCCTGGCTCCAACAGTTACACATTTAAGAATGAATCTTAAGATTCCATTCCTGGCAAATTGACCCTTGCTTCATCCAGTCCCGTGATAAGCACTCAGGCATATGATGCTATTTTGCATCACTGACTTGCAGATGGATTACCCTCCCCTAAAAAAAGGCCGATCCGCGGAGCCATCACACTGCACAGCATGGACTGGCTGCACCTGTCCCTCCATCTGGCAGTGAGCTAGGTTGCCTCCTGCTTTGTATAATTGGTACCATACGCTTCCACATCCTTAGTTTTTAAAGAAACTTCATATCCTTTCACTGATGTGTTTGTTGTCTCTCCATCAATCATTTCACCATAATATAATTGTACTCTTGTGACAACCACACATTACCTATATGACCCTGGACAAATTGCTTAAATTTCTGAGGCGCAGTGCCTGGTATGAAATACCAGTTCAACAAATGACAGTCATGACTATAAAATAATTTTCTATCATTTTTCAACTTCAACATCTTTTGTTTTTATACTCTTTCTTTATTTCATATATTTAATCATTTACCAAGTCATGTCAATTCAAGATAGCCTGACTTCATTTTAATTTCTGCATTTAGCAAATGCAACACATTATATCTTTTATCCCCTTTAAAATTTACAAAATTCACTAGCATATTAATTAAAGATGAATAATTCCTAAAGGAAAGAAACTTGAATTTCTTTAAGTCAATATCTGTCAATTAAGTCAATATTTGTCAGATTTTGCTTTAGAACTGGTTTTCTCCCACATGGTACATAGCTTCCAAATTTTATATTCCATGCTTAAAGAACACTTAATTTGACTTTTTTTAAAAGATTTATTTATTTATTTGAATGTCAGAGTTACACAGAGAGTGAAGGAGAGGCAGTGGCGGGGTGGGGGGGGAGATTTTCCATGAGCTGGTTCACTCTCCAGATGACCATAACAGCCGGAGCTGTGCCGATCTGAAGCCAGGAGCTAGGAGCTTCTTCCAGGTCTCCCCCGTGGGTACAGGGACCAAGGACTTGGGACATCTTTCATTGCTTTCCCAGGCCATAGCAGAGAGCTGGATCTGAAATGGAGCAGCCTGGACTCGAACCAACACCTATATGGGATGCTGACACTGCAGGCAGGAGGCCGCTTTACCTGCTAAGCCACAGCGCTGGCCCCTTAATTTGACTTTTAAGTATTTATTTTGTTATTTAAAACAAGAGCAAATTAATATAGCTTGCCTCTTTAGATTATTAGCTCCTTGATCACACCTCAATGTATTCATATGCCTTACAGCAGCTGACACTACCTAACACTACCTAACACTTAATGCAAAAACTTTCTGTTGTTTTGCCTTAAAGAAGTTGTTTCCCTCAACTAATGCAAATAGGCATTCAGCGCATGAAACTATGTCTTTTTAGTGCTCTGTAATGGCTATAGGAGGCCAAAATAGCACAAAGATTCAAAAACTAGATTAGAAAGTTTGGGAGAAAAAAATGAATTGTTCTAAAACTGTAAGCTCTTCCATTACCAATTAAAAACAAAAGATAAGCCATGAAAAGTTTTAAGCTAAGAACAAATTCAGGATGATAGAGGGTGATTTTCTACTTAGTTTTGTGATGATAAATAATATCAAATATGGGAGTTGCAACAATATATTCCTAAATGATCTTATTTAAATTTAATCCATTTTCCTCTTGATTTAAGTACAAAACAACACTGTCAAAATCTATTGTTTTCATGTTATACCATAATTTTGCCTTAAAGGTCTGCCTTTATTGAAGGGAAATACTGCCTACCACCGAACAGGGCAAAATTCTAGCATTTTAGACCTACTTAGAAAGAAATTCTAAATAATGCTTTTAATTCAAGCTATTTTTCACCAAGACAGAGTACTGCAGGCCCAAATTTGCTTTTTCACTCCTCAATATGTGGAAAATTGATATAAATCTCCTGCCTAATTCGTTAGCATATTGTCTTCATGTAGTTGCTTGTTTTAAAAACGGAGCTGTTCTAAAAGTAGATATTACATGTGTGGGAAAGTATGAGGAGCCCACAACAGAAATGCAGTTTGTTACTATTCAGAGATGCGGGAGAAAATGCAGAGATAAAGCAGACAGGGTGAAATGGCAGGTCACTACAGCATAAAGGTCAATATACTTACAGAAAAGTTCAACAGTTATAGTTTTGTATGAGTAAGGCCTTGACTCCGTTCTGGTTCTGATGAACTTCAGCTCAGAAATAGGAGCTTTCTTATTATTTTAGATAAAAATATTTTCCAAATATGTTGCCCCATCATATAGCTATTTAAAATGTTTCATATGTTTCATTGAAAATTAACACAATAAAAGTAAAACAGCAAAATGTATTCAGAACTCCACTAACAAAGAAAGATTGGGTGTTGTCTTTCTTCTAGAAGAAGAAAGATTGAACACTTTTGCCATTGAAACAACAGAAAATTGTACAGAAATCTACAGTTGGTACTTTCATATAATATACAATGATGTATTACATAAAGTAATTTTCATCTGATACATTTTTAAATGATTCATTTATACAATGAATGTTTATTGGATATATTCTTTATGAGCTATACTATTTCAGAGACACATGATTTTATACATTGTAGAGGATTTTGGTATAATAGTAATTGTGGTCAACAGAAAAACTTGATGGAATGCTTACATACCTTAAATATTTTGTTCCAAGCCAAAACATTTAAATTTATATGCATTTTTTTCAATCTTTTGATGGTGGGCCAAAATATTTTTTAAGTTCGAATTCATTCTTTTCCTATCTAGCACAAACCATACTCAAAATGCAACCTCTAAAATTTTCATTTGCACTCTTTTGAGACTTACATTTGTGAGACTTATATTTGTGAAGCAATACAATGATTTTTTCCTAGATATTTATAATTTCTTCTAATATTTCATGATTCTTTTTGCCACAACTAATTTTTCAGAAACTTTTGAGTGTCTGTTTTTTTTTTTTGAGACTTTCAAAAGATCACTTTTTTGTTTGTTTTGCATTCATGTTAATTTCTTTAATCTCTAATTAATTTATGTAATTTCAAAACAAGATATGACTGAAATAAGTTCACCTTTAAGGGTACGGTCAGAGTGGATCTTGGACTTGAAGAGTCACATTTTAAAGCAGAAACAAGACTCCTTCTAGTGACAATATAGTCTTTATGCAGATAGAAAATCTACATCACATCTCATATTTCTTCCCTCTGTAATGTAAAACTTCCGGTACATCAGTGAGCATTTACTAAACAGCTGTTGACTGAAGAAGGGCACACAAGCGTTCCTCCGATCTGTATTGCACATGCGCGAAGCTTCTACTCCTAAGCCTTTCATCAGGCAACACCCTACAGGGGAAGGAGCATGGAGAGGGTCGCAGGTGTTTGATGCAACAGTGACAAAGCTAGTTGGGACACACACATCTCCAACTGGAGCACATGAGTTCGAATCCCAGCTCTGCTCCTGTTTGCACCTTCCTGTTGAGGTGCAGCCCAAGAGGCAGCAAGCTCAAGTGGTTGAGTGCCTTCCACCAGCGTGAGAGAAGTGGATTGAGTTAACCTATCGTGAAGAAGTCTGAAAAACTCAAGGAGGGGGATGGGAGAAAAAAGAGGGAAGGGGTGGTTGGGAAGAAGGAGGGACACAAGGAGGAAGAGGAAGGATGATGAGGGAGAGAAGGAAGGACTCATGGGAGGGAGGATGATGGGAACTGGAAAGAAGGCAAGAGCAGGAAATTGGCCCCAGGAGCTGTGTGAACGTGTGCATGAGTGTGTCTGGGTTGTAGCTGCAGCTGCTCACGCCCCTTGGCTATAGAACAGAGAACCAGGAGGAGTGCAAGGGAGAATGAACACATGATCGGCTCCCACAGGTTCTCACCTATATGCCTTGGGTTCTTGGCACGGACACTCCTAGCCCGCATAGCAAGGCTGTGAAATAGGCATCATTTTTTTTTTATCTCCAACTGAACAGTGAGGAACAAGGGCTCCAGGTGGTACACAACTTGCTCAACACCGTAAAGACAGCAAATGGCTGAGCTAAAATACAAATCCAATTATTTTTGGATCCAAAATGTTTGCTCCCAACAGAAGAACACTGAATGTTCATTACAGGTATCATGACTTGCCCTGCCCGTCATTGTATTTTACAGTCTTGGTAATGAAATAGAATATGTGACAGTAAAAGTCAGTCATGTGGAGCTGCTTGTTGGATCAAATTCCTAATACAATGACAGCTGCCGCCAGGACAGTGTTGCTATAGAATGTCCTTTGTCCTCATAGATCCTGGAAATGTTGGAATTATTAGAACTGAAGATGTTAGACGTGTTCCTACCTTTTTGTTTAGTCACAACTGTTCCCATCACAGGAAGACGTTTCTCTCCCAAGGACAAGAACTCTGGTGCAAACCAGCACTTACACCCTCTGCACCTGCCACTCAGCATTTCTGCCAGAGACATTGATGACAACAAGAACAGCAGAGCAGACACTGCCTTGGGCAGATGACTTCATAGCCCTTGAAATCATCTGCACAAACATAAATATCTGACTCACCTGCTAGTTAAGATCTAAAGTTCCACAATTACAATCTTGAGCCAAGCAGGAAACAAAATAAAATTGTGGGCCCCAAGGTACACTGTTCCAAAACAGCACAATCCCTCAGCGTGAGCAGGTGGTACAGATGCTGGAGGAACAGCCACACAACCCCAATAATACTGCACATCACCAAGGCCTGTTCTTCTTCAAGAACCCGTGCTTTTGCACATTTTTAGGATTATCTAGAATTTCCTCCATATGTAACCCAGTATTAAGCTTTTATGTCTATTACCTAAGTGTTTGCTTATGTGTGACTTACAGCCAAGAAGATGCTTCAAGACTGTTTCTATTTTCAACAATGCAATTAAGCATTGAGTTTTGATTCTTGTTGCTGTTGTGTGTGTGTGTGCACACTTCCCACAGTACCTGTTGTTTAAAAGTTTGAAAAACTCCAAGAGGAGATTTGTCTATTATCTTAACTGCTCCTATGTGGTGATATGGTGATCTTACCTGCTCTCTACTAATGAGTGACAGAAAAGTTGTGAAATGAAATGTTCACATGTTAGGCTGTGACCAAAACATGTAATAAATTCCTTTTTTGAAGATAAAGAGAAGGCATACAATTTATTGACTATAGCCATACTTTGATATCCACAGGGCACTGGTTTAAAGACCCTCCTACAGACACATGGGTCCTGCCTTCTGTCTGGCCTACCTCTGGCCATTGTGGCTATTTGGGGAGTGAACCAGCAAATGTAAGATTTTCTTTCTCTATCACTCCCTCTTTCTCTGTAACTCTGTCTTCCAGACAGGATGAATAAATTTAAAAAAAAAAAATAAAGAAATATGTAAGGAAAAGAAAACCTAATCAACTCAAAGTTTACAGAAGGGATGAAACAATAAAGACTAGAGCAGAAATTTAAAAATAGACAATAGAAAAATAACATAAAAACCAGCAAAACTAAGTGTTGGCTTTTTGAAAAGATAAACAAAATGTACAACTTTTACCTAGAACAACTAAGGAAGGGAAAGACTCAAATGATAATATTACACTGAATGCAACATAAATGAAAAACATAAAGATTATTAAAGACCATTATGAACATTATACACTATTATACAATATAACATGAAAAAATAAAATCCTAGAAACATACAACCTATTAATACTAATCCATGAAGAAATAGAAAGTCTAGAGATTTATATTTGATAAGGAAATTGAATCAGTAAGCAAAAACTTCCCAAGAAAGTAAACTCTGGTATCAGATGGCAACACTGGCAATTTCTACCAAATACTTAAAGAATTAGAGGCAATGTTTCTCATTCACTTCCAAAATATTGAAGAGGGATGAACATTTTACAAACTCATTTTATTTGAAAGCCCAGAATTATCCTGATAATAAAACCAGACAAACATATCACATGAAAGGAAAGCCAGGCCAATTTCACTTGGTAAACACAGATGCCTAAATCCTCAAGTACTAGCAAATCACATTCAAAAACATGTCAAAAGGATCATATGGTACAGTTTTTCCTGGGATGCAAAGATAGTTCAATATATCAAAATCAATTAATGTGACATATCACATTAACAAAATGATAGATAAAAACCACATGACCATTTTGATAAACTCAAGGAAATCATTTCATAAAATTCAATACGTTTTTAAGGAGAAACTCATTTTATACTAATAACAGAGAAAATTACTTCAACATAATAAAGACCATGTATGCAAACCCATAGCTAACATCACAGTTGGTGGTATGATGAATAACTAAAAAGCTGAAAGCTTTCTCTAAGATGAGAAACAACACAAGGATGTCCAATTTGGCCACTTTTCTTCAAGATGGTCTTAGAAAGAGCAATTGAACAAAACAAAGAAACAAAAGGCATCCAAATTAGCAAGAAAAAAGTGAAATTATTTCTGTCTGAGAATGATATATGTTAAGAAAATCCTAAAGACTCCACCCAGGGGAAGACATTTGTCATGGATGGCCACGTTCATATTGGAAGATCTGGTTCATGTCCCAGCTTCCTGCTGATGCACACCCTGGGAGGCAGCAGGTGATGACTTAAGTACGTGGGTCCTTGTCACCCACATGGAAATACTGGATTGAGTTCTAGCTCCTGACCCGGCCCTGGCCATTGTGGACACATGGACAATGAAGCAACAGATGAAAGATATCTCTCTCTCTCTCTCTCTCTCTTTCTCTCATTGAATAAAAATAAATGGTTACATTTTTTAGGAAAGATTCCATCCCCACCAAAAAAAAAAAAAAAAAAACCTGTTAGATCTAATTTTAAATATTCAATAAACTTTCAAGATGCAAAATAAACACTAACAACAAACTCTCTGGACATGAAACTTTTTAAAATTGCATAACAAACAATAAAGCATTTAGTAATAAACTTAACCAAGAAAGTAAAACACTGATGAAAGTAATTTAAAGATACAAACAAATGGAACACATTCTGTATTTTCAGATTTGAAGACTCAAATATTGTTAAAAATGTATGTACTACTCAAAGCTAATTAAAGACTCAGTGCAATCCCTATCAGAAATCCTATCTTGGTGGTTAAGTGTTTAGCATTGCAGTCAAGTCATCATCTGGGACACCCACATCCCATGTTGAGTGTTTGGTTCAAGTCCAGACTCTGCTCCCAATTTCAGCTTCCTGCTAATGTGATCCCTGGGAGGCAGTAGTTGATAGCTCAGGTATTTGAACCCGCCACCCAAATGGAGGCCTGGGTTGAGTTCCTGGTTGCTGATTCCAACCTGGCCCAGCTCCAGCTATTGCAGGCATTTGGGATCCAGTATTTTATACTTTGTGTTTCTGTCTGGGTGCAAACTGATGAAATCTTTACTTAATATATACTAAATTGATCTTCTGTATATAAAGAGAATTGAAAATGAATCTTGATGTGAATGGAATGGGAGAGGGAGTGGGAGATGGGAGGGGTGCGAGTGGGAGGGAAATTATGGGGGGGGGGAGCCATTGTAATCCATAAACTGTACTTTGGAAATTTATATTTACTAAATAAAAAAGGAAAAAAAAAGAATATACAATGAACAAAGTACAGTCTTTTCAACAAGTGGTGATGGGGAAACCAAGTATCTACCTGTAAAAGAATGAAGTTGGACCTCTGTGTTATACACACACAAAATCAACTCAAAATGGATTAAAAAGTTATACATAAAGCTTGAAACTGTAAAAGCACTAGAAGAAAACATAGGGGAAATTTCATGACATTGGTCTTATCAATGATTCTGTAGATAGAACACTAAAAGCACAAGTGAAACTACTTCCAGCTGAAAAGTTTCTGCACATCAAAGGTGACAATCAACAGAATAATATGCAATCTATGAAATGAAAAAATATTTGCAAACCCTATCTCTGATAAACAGTTAACCTCCAAAATATACAGGGAACTCTTAGAGTACAATAGCACACATAGAACACAAATGTGTGATGAGCACTGCAGCACAGCAAGTTCTTTAAGGAGCCTCCTTCAATACTGGCATCCCATATGGTGCTGGTTTCAGTCCTGGTTGTTCCACTTCTGATCCAACACCCTGCTAACGTGTCTGGGAAAGCAGTTAAGTTGGCGTGACTACTTGAGCCCCTGCCAGCTGTCTGGGAGACCCAGAAGGAGCCCCAGGCTCTTGGCAATTATGTGGCCCAGCCCTGGCCATTACAGCCATTTGGGGAAATTAACCAGCAGATAGAAGACCTCTGTCTCTTTCTTTCATTCTCTCTCTCCCTCTCTATGTAACTCTGCCTTTCAAATAAATCTCTTTTAAAAAGTAGCACAAATCGAATAACCCAATTTAAAAAATAAGCTACTGACTTGAATGGATATTTATTCAAAGAAAACATACAAATGGACAAGTATATACAAATGTGTTCAGGGGAATGCAGATCAAAACCACGTTATGACATCACTTCCCATTTTACCTTCAATTACATGATGATCAAAGGGCCCCACAGTATAAACCCACTGAAGTTTCAGAGTAGGCAGTTGTATAAGATAGTCCCAAAGGAGGACACAGGTAAGAACCTGGGAACAAAGGATAAAATATTTTATGGTTATGGGTAAATATGTAAATCCAATCATCAACAGCCAGGCATGCAGAAAATTTCTGCAACACTGAGAATGGTTGCATTTCCTGTGTCCCTGACCAGTGTGGTAGCAAATCATGTAGCTGCTTATCCAAATTGCCTTGATTGGGATTAAGGAAATCCTGGATCTGCAAAAGGTGGCACACACTTACCTGTGCCCTGTTCAAGTTGGCCTGGAAAAGTAGAAATGAGGGCAGATCATAACTTGGAGAGTCTTCCTTGGTTTTATTGCCTCTCCATAGACTGACTGGAGTGGGAGATAGACATGTTGCAATATTCTTCCTTATATCAACATAACAATGTGTTCATCTTGTGCTGGTTGGGAAAAAAAATTAAAATTTAAGAAAATAAAGTATCATTAATGACATTAATCCTTATGAACACAGGAGAATCTCTGTTCTTTGATTCATGATCATATGCAAACATCTTGTACAGAGCCAGATATAAAGTGATTCATCTCTTAATTATCCAGCGAGAATGGTGATATCTTCTTATGGCAAATAGAAAACAGAGCAGAGCCATTTAGTAAAGGAGATACTGACCAGAGGCCTTCTGGGTATCACATCCAAGAGTAGTAGAGGGACGGGGTTCACACAGGATATAAAACTATGTCTTAGATTTTAAACAACAATACATGTAAAACCCTGTTTGAAAATCATCAACATACATGCAGAGGGTGTTTTTGGTTTTGTTTAACAATTTTTACTTATATGAAAGGCAGAGAAAGAGAGAGAGATCTTCCATCCACTGGTTCATCCTCCAAATGCCTATAACAACCAGAGTTGGGCCAGGCTGAAGCCAGGAGCCAGGAACTCAGTCCAGGTCTCGCCTATGGGTAGCAAGGTACCAAGTAAGAAGACATCACCTTTTGCCTCCCAAGGTACACATTAGCAGAAAAATGCAATTGGCCACAGAGCCAAGACTCAAACTCAAGCACTCTGATAATGGAATGTGAGTATCCTAAGTGGCATCTTAACAGTTGAAATAATTTTTTAAATAAAGAGGCATCAAATCTTAAGTAGCTGCTTTGTTGTTATGATTAAAGATAGTAATTACAGATATTAGACTCTCAATAACAAATATCTACCATTTGAAACATTCTGGTACTTATCATTTAGGCTTATCACTGCATTTGCCATCAGAATTAGGAGGATTTTAACACCCTGCCCAATGACACTGTCAAACCACAGGAAGACCTAAGCCAATACAATTCGAACAAATTTCAAAAGACAAAATGAAAGAAGAAAAGGACAATAAAGAGGGCTGAAAATCAAGTTTTCAAGCAAAACTGAAATGAAGAAAATGTAAAATAAAAATCAGGCACCTGGTTCCCACAGCCTGACTACTTAGGCCAACTTTCAGTCCATTGGCTCTGCACAGACAACTCTCTCTTTTAGAGTCAGTATCTGAGAGAGAGAAAATGCTATTTTCACTTTACTCACCATTCCATAAGCAAAGAATTATTGACACACATTAATGCTAGTCTATGAGAACTCAGTGAAATTTGTTAGAAAATTAGTATTCTTTAATAGGAATTGAATAGATTGATGAAAACATGCAGAAGGCTCTATACAAATGATAAAGCAATATATACATGCAAGCTGTAATACTTGTTATTGTAATTATTTTTATGGACAAAGGCTATACGAACAGTCTTGAATGATTTAAGATTATAATAAGATTATAATATATCTAACATGGGGTTAGGCATGCAGTTTGCCTCCAATAAATTAGAACTGTTACTATATTAAATCATTATTATTGAGACATAGTTACTACATGTCAAGAACCATGTTCACCAAAAAAATAGTTAACATTTTGTGATAGGTTTGATGTAATCAAATGTGAAAAATTCAGTGATAAGAATCCTGAATTCCTTTTTTTTTTTTTTTTTTTTTTTTTTTTTGACAGGCAGAGTGGACAGTGAAAGAGAGAGAGACAGAGAGAAAGGTCTTCCTTTACCATTGGTTCACCCCTCAATGGCCACTGTGGCCAGCGCACCACTCTGATCCGAAGCCAGGAGCCAGGTGCTTCTCCTGGTCTCCCATGTGGGTGCAGGGCCCAAGCACTTGGGCCATCCTCCACTGCACTCCCTGGCCACAGCAGAGAACTGGACTGGAAGAGGGGAAACCGGGACAGAATCCGGCGCCCCGACCGGGACTAGAACCCGGGGTGCCGGCGCCGCAGGCGGGGGATTAGCCTATTGAGCCGCAGCGCTGGCCAGAATCCTGAATTCTTAATGCCTATTCCATTAGATTATATATCTTTGATCCTACAGGAGTTATGAACTAATATAATTTAATGATTAAACATAATGAGCTACAATAAGTAAGTACATAGTACTTATCTTTTCCCCATTTTCCTTTCCAAGTATCTCATTCAGACAACTCCATATATTTTAAAAAGTGGAAGATTATGGTGCCTTTATATTGACCAATGCCCGTCACCTATAGCAGGCCTACTGAGGCTGAGGATCACACAATAATCAAAATTGTCGCTCCCCGTCTTCATGGGGGAACGACACAGGACCCTGCGCTGTTCTTTTGTCTGCTCGGCCCTCCCCGGGTTTGCTGCTGGTTCTTCCCGGGTTGGCTACTATCCCTTCCACCTCCGTGGAAGGGTAGTTCCCCCTGGCCACATTCCCCACTTCCGCAGGGGAGCGGCACACCGCCGGCTGGCTCTCTCGGGGGCTGCACAGGTGTTCCCCTTAGATGTTCCCCATAGATGTTCCTGGTGCATGCCGTCTCTCTCCTCCTTTATAGTCCTCCTCCGCCAATCCTAACTCGGCTGCCCACACGCCGAGTACGCTGCTCTCCAATCAGGAGCAAGTCCTACAGTTTATTGGTTGAACTGGAGGCAGCTGGGTAGAAGCTGTTTTCTCCTCTCCCAGCGCCATATTGTAGGAGAGCAGATGCATAGAATAAGTCTTAATTCCAGTAACTTAGTCTAGTCCGAGCTGCTCCCCACAGAGGAGAGCAGATGCATAGAATAAGTCTTAATTCCAGTAACTTAGTCTAGTCCGAGCTGCTCCCCACAGATCCCCCTTTCTTTTTATTTTTTGGTGTTGATACGCGCCTGTCTTCGGTGTCCCGCGGCACACACTCTGCTCTACTTGCTAGAGTTGCCACAGGCTCTTACAAGTCCTATCAATCAGGAAAACCGAATCCGGGTCCTCTCTTCGCCATGTTGTGAGGAGGTTTTTAGGCGCTGATGCGTGCCTGTGTTCGGTGCCCTGCAGCGCATGCTCTGCTCTGCCCGCAGGGGCTTACAAAACCTATCAGGCAAACCGAATCCAAGCCTTCTCATTGCCTTTTTGTGGGGGAGACTTATTAGTGTTGGTTCGTGCCTATCTTCGGTGACCTGCAGCTCATACTCTGGTCGAGCTTTGCTGGCGCTTACCGCCTTAAATCAGGCAGACCGAATCCAAGCCTCCTAATTGTTGCATTGTGGGGAAGCTTTACTGATGTTAATTCGTGCCTGTCTTCGGTGACCTGCGGTGCATAAGCTGCTAGCTGCCCGCAGGTGCTCATCGCCTCACTTGATTAGGCAGACCGAATCCAAGCTCTCACATTGCAGTGTTGTAGGGAGGCCTTTTTATTTCTCTATTTCTCTATCTCCGGGCATTCCTATTTCTCCCATTTTACTTCTGTCTGCCAACATTCCCATTTCTCTCACTTTTACTTCCAAACTTCTGTTTCTCTTATCCCTGCGGCTTTCCGGCGGCGCCCGCCCCGAGGCTGCTTCTCGGCACCTCGCCCCGCGGCAGCTTCACGGCTCTGCGCGGCTTCCCGGCGCCTCGCCCCGCCGGCGCCCGCCCCGCGCGGCGGCTTCACAGTTCTGCGCGGCTTCCTGGCGCCTCGCCCCGCCGGCGGGTTCCCGGCTCTGCGCGCACACTCCGCGGTCTCCACGCACCTCGCGCCCGCACCACGGCCCCGCGCCAACGCCCCGTGCTCTCTCTGCACGCGGCGGCCTCCGCGAATGTTTCCGCCACCACCGGCACTCAGTCCAAGTTCCCCGGACTAACCTGGCGAATTCTGGCGGCCCACGTCTCTGCCTCTGGTTCCAGATCTTCGCCTCTTGCTCCCCGGGGTGACTTGAAGAATTCCAAGATGGCTTGGCCTGCACTCGCGGCTTCATCCTCCCCAACATTTCTCTCTACCCGGTATGCTTCCCCAAGTTTTCCTCCAACAATATTCCTCTCATTTCTCCTGGCTACTCCCCACAGTCCGTATCCGAGTCCAAGCCTCCTCCAGGTTTCACTTTCGCCTTCAATCTCCTAGCTTCCCCGCCATAGTCCGCATCCGAGTCTATGAAAGCTTTCACTTTCGCTTTCAAATCCTGACTTCTTTCCCACAGTCCATATCCAAGTCTATGCCTAGGCTTTCAATAGCTTCTTACGGCACCTTTCTCGTCCGGCTTTCCCTAGGCTGTTTGCTAGTCTCTCTCTCCGATATTTTCCCAGTTCTTCCCGTTTCTTCCCTCCTAGGTTTCCTATCCGTCCTAAGTTTCCTATCCGTCCTAGGTTTTCTATCCGAGTCAGGTTTCCTATCCGAGTCACGGCACCATTATGTCGCTCCCCCTCTTCGTGGAGGAGCAACACAGGACCCTGCGCTGTTCTTTTGTCTGCTCGGCCCTCCCCGGGTTTGCTGCTGGTTCTTCCCGGGTTGGCTACTATCCCTTCCACCTCCGTGGAAGGGTAGTTCCCCCTGGCCACATTCCCCACTTCCGCAGGGGAGCGGCACACCGCCGGCTGGCTCTCTCGGGGGCTGCACAGGTGTTCCCCTTAGATGTTCCCCATAGATGTTCCTGGTGCATGCCGTCTCTCTCCTCCTTTATAGTCCTCCTCCGCCAATCCTAACTCGGCTGCCCACACGCCGAGTACGCTGCTCTCCAATCAGGAGCAAGTCCTACAGTTTATTGGTTGAACTGGAGGCAGCTGGGTAGAAGCTGTTTTCTCCTCTCCCAGCGCCATATTGTAGGAGAGCAGATGCATAGAATAAGTCTTAATTCCAGTAACTTAGTCTAGTCCGAGCTGCTCCCCACAGAGGAGAGCAGATGCATAGAATAAGTCTTAATTCCAGTAACTTAGTCTAGTCCGAGCTGCTCCCCACAAAAATAGTTTTAAATATTTTCTGTATCCCAGAATTCTCCAGAAGCAGTATACTTTTTCAAACATTCAAGTCACCCTATACCACTTGTGGGTGGAAGGGCCCAAGCACTTGAGCCGTCCTCCACTGCCTTCCCAGGCACATTAGCAGGGAGCTAGATTGGAAGTGGAGCAGCCAGGACTCAAACTGGTGCCCATATGGGACACTGGTGCAGCAGGCCAGGCCTTTAACCCTGTGCCACAGTGCTGGCTCTTCTTGATCTCTCTGTTACGACTTCTTTTCTGTTCTTCGAAAGTTTGTGTAGAAACGCATAGTACTTGCTATTTTATATTTACAAGAGGTTGACTGGGAGAGTTTTAGCAAGAATACCTGCAACTTCTCCACTAGATTTTGCTGTTGAGGTTAAAGAGATTCTTTCTTTGTTCCCAGATGTAAATCAGAGGCTGGAACCCTGGACTGGTAGCATAGCCCCAGGTTTCATGGGGTTGTAGAGTCCTTAGGAATGAAGGCAATGCATTTCTGTGGCCACAGGAATCAAGCACAAGACTTAGCCTGATTCCTTTTTGGGGACCACTTGTCATAATTCTTTCATCCCATGTGGCATGGTTGGCATATAGGCGTTGGGAACACACTCCTTCTCACTTTTTACTTCCCAAGGTATAAAAGAAACATGACAAAGCTATCGGACAGTTGCTAGGGTTAAAACAAACAAAACACTCCCAATTTATCTTTGCAATAGCAATACCCAGCAGAGAACTGTGCCGGAGCAGTTTTGTCATTTGGAACAATTACACTGAATGTCCCTCAGGTTTGGTGTTGGCTTTTCAACATAATGCATAGCCAAGGTGTTGGTACAGTGCCTGTGTCCAGATAGCGTTCTGTTCTAATGACTCTAACATGGTGTGAATGTGGAAACCAGAAGGTTCATTTTTGAAGTCTGAAAGCAGCTGAGAACAGATGAGGGTAACAGAGCAAAGCTTGCTTCCAGCCTCAGCTGTTTGTGCTGCCAGGACATTCTTCTCTTATTACTTCATTCGGACCAGATAGGAACAAAGGTGCTCTGAAGATAGCCCCATGTTTCCTGCTAATAAAAACCGCAGGATCTCAGCTTACACACTTAGTGCAACCACACAGTTGCTGTGATGTTCAGCTCGGAAATGACAGCAACTTCTTGAACTTGACTGCATCTGCAAAGCCTTAGAGTTAGATCTGAGATGAAACCCAGATATTCTGCGAATTTAAAAGCATCCCAAGTGGTGCTGATGTTACTCATCTGTGGGCCATAGTTGAGTAGCAAGGGATGTGGGCATGGTGAGGAAGAGGCCCAGATGTCAGGTGTGAGAACACCACCAACAAGTACATTATCTCTGACCGTGCATTCTGAATCTTAGGTAACTTCGCTCTAAATATTAGTGTTGGTCAGTGGGAGAACCTGGTTTAGTGGAGTTCATGAAATTTAGAGAGCACACTATGAGACAAGAATGAGAGTGTATGTCATCTATTCACCTGCAATCTAATATAAAATATCCGGAAAGGTACATCAGAGCCCATGAAAACTCAGGATACAAGTACTATTTAATTTTCATAAAAATTCGCCTTTCTAACATCTCTAGTCTTACTACCATTACTTTTCTCACAGCTCATCTAATAGTATACATCCCTTGGAGTTTCTATGTAGATAAGGACATTTACTGCACAAAATCATCTTCTTTCAAATTGTTCCAACTAACAGAGGCTAGAGTTTAGTACAGTGCATAACAAAAGCACTCAATGAGCATTCATTTTTTGAAACAAATGCATGTACTTCATATAACATTTTTAAGATTTATTTATTTATTTGAAAAGTAGAGTTTCAGAGAGACAGAGGCAGAGAGGTCTTCAATCCACAAGTTTGCTCCTGAAATAGCCACAGTGGCCAGAGCTGGGCCAATCAGAAGCCAGGAGCCAGGAGTTTCTTCCCAGTCTCCCACACGGGTGCAGGGGCCCAAGCACTTGGGCTACCTTCCGCTGCTTTCCTAGGCCATAGCAGAGAGCTAGATCAGAAGTAAAGTAGCTGAGTCTTGAACTGGGCACCCATATTGGATGCCAGCACCACAGGCAGTGACCTTACCTGCTACCGGCTCCATCATATAACTTTTTGAGACAAGAACTCAAAGGGGGCTTAAACAGCTCTTTGAATGGAGGTAGAGCTAAGCTCGTAGGAAGAGTAAAAACACTATTGAACACAGCACAGTCTGGCCATCCATATAATTCTACTCTGTAGGTGTGTATGAGTGATACTGAGAAGTAATTTTCGGCCTGTGCTACCTGAGGTCCGGAGGCCTCCTGGCACCCACTGTAAAGGGAGAGCTGGTCCTGGTGCTTACCATTGTTGGTTCTGTACTAGCTGGGGACTGTGCCAGAGGTTAGACCTGGATTGCTAATGCTTGCACTGAGCCTCCCAGGAAATCATTCTCCTGCATTCATCATGCGCATCAGTCAACAGCCTGAAAATTCAGAGAGCTGGGCGCTGGGGCGGGGGGGGGGGGGGGGGGGGCAGGGTGAAGAGGGAGGTGACAGGAGATAGAGGGGAACCTCTACTCCCCTCTCTATATATCAACATAGTTTAAGAGATTTCACTAGAGCTGCACTATATTTGTTGATATGATCAAGAAATTTCAATCTCAGGTGGTCTTTATCCCTTTATAGCTCTTCCATAAGCACACTTCCCTATTCCTATTGTAGTTTACATGTTGGTTCTGCTATGGTGTGTTATGATACCATAGAAGACATTAAACCTAGTAGAAAGTACTCTAAATTTCTTATCCATCAATTTTCCTGCTAGGCTTTCTTATTCAATAAGAAGAGGACCAGTAGGTAAGATAAACCATATTTCATTTAACTACTTCTTTGAATTTTGAAAATAATTTAAAATTCTCTCCTGCCTATCTTGGAAAATTTTCAGTAAAATTCTATAAAGGAAAAATTTTTGGTTGGCAGGGTTTTTTTTTTTTTTTTTCAAAGTAAGATCCAATCACAGACCCATTACTAAATTCCGAGTAATATTTATAAGTTCTTCCCAGAAAGCTGACTATCTCTAGCGTTGCTAAATCAAGAGGAGACAGTATACGGTTCTTCCCTTGGCAGCAAGCACCCACACGTAGTCAGAAGTACATAAAAGGAAAAAGTGAAAACATCCTCTATTTTGCCAAAAGTTTGTCTCAGTGTCTCCTCCATCCAAGCACCCTCACATCTTCTACAGCCGGGGCCTGGCCTGCTCTACCATCTCAGTACTGAGGAATTCTTGCTCTTGTATTGCTGATTGTCCAGCCCTGCCCGTTCCTCTAACCTGTGACATCCAGGCCTACTAACTCCATAGCTTCAGTCTCCTTCCTTTAGTATGTCCAAAACCAAGCAAACTCCCAGGCCCTTCCTGCCAACTCCTCCTCTTCGCCCTTTCCCTTATAATCCTGCCTTCTCTGCTCTCCCCTGGAGCGACAAGCCAGCCTGAGTTTTCTCCTTAGATGGACAAACACTTCCTGCACACAAAACATGGCATGCTTTTCAGAACCAACCACAGGAGAATTATGGAAGGAGTTCATGTAAACACACAGCCACGATATTAATAAAATTGTGGTGTCGCTGCTGAGATGGCCCCCCAGAAGTGATCAAACATGGGGATGACAAGGTCTCACTACGTTGTCTGTTGGGCCCCAGAGGGGCCGAGACTCAGCCTCGAAGGAAGCCCTCAGGGTAGGGAGTACTCCGCCTTCTTTTCAACTCCATCTATGTGCCCACCAATGAGCAGGAAAATGCCCACAGGAAGTTCACTCCCGACACCAGCTGAGCTTGGCACACAGCCTTGTCTGCTCCACTTGCAAATACCTTCTTAAACCACCTTGGATGAACAGTTCTGTTCTCAGGCTGCTTCAACACAGCTGTAGCCAGCTGCACTCCGCTTCCAGCCCAGCCATGGATAATGAACCAGATGATTCTTGTCCATTGAAAATACTGGAAACAACACGGAATACGTTGCCCTGCTGAGAAATTGGATCTACCGAGGCAGACCAAAGGAAAGCCATGACATTTGAGGCACAGGCAAACATTCCCCTTGCAAACATTTACCAAAGCAGGTATATTAGGGGGAAATCAATCCATCAGATTCCCAGACACACATTTATGTTCGGGTCCCTCTGTTTTTAATTTTGTTGCTTTCTGGGGGTGGGAAGTTTGGGGGCAGGAAAAACTCTCTCATACTTGACCCAATACATTTGCTGTTCTTCTCTGTCAAAGGCTATAAAAACAACTTTGACTGCTCTACTGGAATGTAGTCACAGCCCTGAATTTGGAAACTGATACAACCATGGCCGCAAACGACAAGCCCTTTTAAAACCCAGAACACTGACCAACATCTGAGAACTGGTTTGGGCCAGCCAAACATTTCTAGGTGTAAGCATAGACAATTACAATGCAAACTGTTGCCTTTAGGTGGATAATTTAAACGGCGCACAGTAGCTGGATATCCTCACGGTAAAAGCGACTGGAGAGTATTTGTGTTTCAGTGTTATTATCCTCTCCAAAATGCTTCTTGGCAGGGGTTTCTGGTGGCCTTCACGAAGCTTCTGTCATTCTTTCCTCCTTCTGCTCTGTGTCTTCCCACACTCAGTGAATGGAACACTTGGATCATTTTTAAAGTGTGTGAGGGAAGAGACAGAGGGAAAAAATAACTGAAGAACAGGGGAACTCTCTAGATGCGGTAAATATTGAACTTGAAAAATGCGTAAGGATAAATCTGATCTATAGCGGCATACACAAGACAGCCAGGCTCCCGGTGTTCACCCGGAAGAACTTAGAACAAGTCATCCCAGCCGGGAAAGAGGGAACGTATTTTTACTTTGAGACACTGTTTTCCATTGTACCTACGTCTACTTAAGTTTTCTCTTTTGAAGAGCTAAGTGAACTCCTGTGTTTTGTCTCTGCACTTGCTGATCGCTTAAGAAGATGATTCAATGCCCTGTTTGAAAACCTAAGAAGCCTTTGTTACTAAAGGTCAATATGCAGAGTATGGCAGAACAGTTTACTTCGTGATACTTCTTAAAATTCTTTTCTCACTGACAAATTTGGCCCCTTCCACAGAGGCAGGATCAGCGAGTTTCTGGAAGGGGAAAGCCTTGGGTTTGCCAAAGCCTCCCCAACTGGGCTTGATGACACCTACGAAAACCCCAGAAAGGAAATCCTCCGCAGGTCAGGCGGTGGGAGGCGTGGCCCCAGCTGTTTCTCAATTTGAAACGCTGAGTCGGGCATGGGCACCACAGCATTCCAGGAGCCTGAAGGAACCGGAATCGTTTTGTAATTCTAAATTCATCCTTCTGAGTGGAACTTGACGTACTGGATGAGGCTCATCTGTCCTGAAAAATTGTAGGGAGACCCAGAGCACATTGAAAATCCATTTGATCTTTCTCTTCTTCTAACACCATTCTTCACCCACCCCATGTCTTGAGGCTTTGGGAGGTGTTTTGCATCTCAGACACAAGTTGGAAAAAATCAGTTGCATCGAACGCATGTTCCTGCTGGATAGAGGCCAGCCTTGTAGCACAGGGGTTAAGCCTCTCTTTGTAATGCTGGCATCCTACATCGGAGTGCCAGTTCCAGTCCTGGCTGCTCTGTTTCTGATACAGCTCCCTGCTACTGTGCCTGAGAAGACACCAAAAGATGGCCCAAGAGAAATCCTGCCACCCATGGGAGACACCAAAATAGAATTCCAGGCTCCTGGCTTCAGCCTGGCCCAGTCCCAGCCCCTGTGGCCATCTGGGGAGTGAACCAGAGAATAGAAAATCTTTCTGTGTCTGTCTCTGCCCACTCTCTCTCTCTATTACTCTGGCTTTCATATAAATAAAATAAATCTGTAAAAACAATTATGGGCTTGTGAGCCTGAGGACAGAGAGAAGAGTAGGAGCCACCGATGGTGGAAACTGTAATATTTGTCCTTACCTGTTCTCTCATGCTCCATAGTGATACAATCCATGAACTCCACCTGAAACACTCATTGCCTAGCACCATTGCAGCTAGCTCAGCGCAGCTGTTTGTCTACATTCTGGATATGAATGGAAGAGGTAGGTGCAACCTATGACAAATGCCCTTAAAGAGAGGAGGAGGCTCAGCTGCTTGCTCCTCCTTTTGCTCAAAGATGAGATGTGGTGGCTACAGCTGATGCAGCCTTCTTGGGCCTTGAGATGATTTTAGGAACAGAAACTAGGTGCACTTGTGTAGGGAAACACTACAGCAGGAGGGATTGAGGCTCCTGAGGGCTTTGTGGAACAATGCCCTGATACGAGCAGTGCACTTCTTTCCTCAAGACATAAAATGAGAGAAAAATAAATCTTCTCATTTGGAGTTCAGTGTTCCATGCAACTAATGCTTCCCCTAATAGATCATGCAACATTTTTCACAGTTCCTTTGCTTGAAATGCTTCCAGATGCAGTTTGTTTTTGTTTTTCAAATATCTCCAGAGCTTTTAACCAAAAAAAAAAAAAAAAAAACCTACAGCTGCCATTGATATAAAAGCTTCCTGCATATTTATCTGCAGGCAGAATAAATTCGGGAAGTTTTTTTTTTCTCTTACTTATTTACTCTCCTACCACATCCTATTTCACATCTCCCAGCCCCTGCAGATTTTAACCATCCATATGATGAATTTTCACCAAACAACTATAATATGTACAAAAACAAAGTGTTCATGGAGCTATTGTGATCTTTGAAAACACATTCTGAGAGCAGCCAGGGCCTTTGATCAATTAAAAGATCAGCACCAATATCTGCTGGGATCCAATTCCCAGCCTCCAAACTTACAAGAAACATAATGAGGAAAAACAAACAAACAAAAAATCAACACCACCATGCCTAAATCAGTTTACTACTGTGAAGAGACACTGCTGTACACAGCAATAGATGGTCAAGAAAAGGTCCATGGCTATGGTCTTCCTGCACACACACACACACACACACACATGCAAAGTAAGGTTTATGAGGTCAGGGATGGCATCTAATGCATGTATTTGTTTACTCTGAAGTATGAATCAGTTCAAAGCTTCTTGCGCTGTTATTTTCTAACCTTCTGCCCATCTCTCTCACTCTCCTTCTACATCAGCAGGGAGGCGAAGAAGGAAGACTGAAAATAAGGTAATTAAAATAGAGAGGATCACCTAACCAAGTTTAAGAGTTCCCCTAGCATCCACTCAAAGGAACTCCCTCACACATGAACACAACGTCTTCCCCTCCGAAACCACGCTCCCAGGTGAGCAGGATTCAATAGCTCACCAAAACTCTGCCTTGATGCCTTGTGCTGAACCTTTCACACAAGGCAATTATCTCACCACAGTACCGCCATTTAATGGTAGAACAGTTGAAAATCTTTCGATTTTTAAGTTCAGATAGATCTGGGTTCAAAGCTATTCAACATTTCATTGAAGAAGTGAATTCACTCTTTAATTCTCTTCCTTCTTTTCCTTTTAAATGGGGATAATGTGATGTTATTAATCTTTGGATTTGGCATCAGCATGGTAGCACAGTGGGTTTAGCCATGCTTTCCTGTTTCCCAATTCCCGACTGCTCCACCTCTGATCCAACTTCCTTCTAATGTGCCTGGGAAGGCAGGAGATGATGGTCCAAGTACTTGAGCCCCTGCCACCCATGAATACACATGTAAAGTAAGGCATGAGGTCAGGAATAGTGTATAATGCATGTATTTGTTTACTCTGTAGAATGAATCGGTTCAAAGCTTCTTGAGCTGAGACCAGGATGGAATTCTTGGTTCCTGGCTTGAGCCTGGCCCAGATCTGGCTGTTGTGGCCACTTGGGAAGTGAACTAGAGAGTGAAAGATCTCTAGCTAGCTAGCTCTCTATCTCTATCTCTATCTCTATCTCTATCTCTATCTCTATCTCTATCATCTCTGTCTGTCCCTCTCCACCCCATCAGTAGCTCTGCCTCTCAAATACATAAAATAACTAAATCTTTTTAAAAGTAATCATCCGGGCTGGCGCCGCGGCTCAATAGCCTAATCCTCCACCTAGCAGCGCCGGCACACCGGGTTCTAGTCCCGGTCGGGGCGCCGGATTCTTTCCCAGTTGACCTTCTTCCAGGCCAGCTCTCTGCTGTGGCCAGGGAGTGCAGTGGAGGATGGCTCAAGTGCTTGGGCCCTGCACCCCATGGGAGACCAGGAGTAGCACCTGGCTCCTGGCTTCGGATCAGCGCGGTGCGCCGGCCACAGCGCGCCAGCTGTGGCAGCCATTGGAGGGTGAACCAACGGCAAAAGGAAGACCTTTCTCTCTGTCTCTCTCTCTCAGTGTCCACTCTGCCTGTCAAAAAAAAAAAAAAAAGTAATCATCCGATTATTGAAAGGATTAAGACAACACTCCCATACTGAATGGCACACAGTAACACTCCATTGCAGATGATGAGGGTTGTGGCTATGAGCTCTCACAGCAGGCAATCATAGATCAGTCCAGTGTATAATGGGCTAAAGTCTCAGGTGATGAATAAACACATGATAGGTCAACTCTCCAGGCCTATCTTTCTCATCTGAAAATTAAGGACTTGACCCAAGTCATTGCTAGGAGCATTCTGTCCAACTCTAATATTTGATTAGTGTGTTACTATGACTCTTTTGTTAAAATAATTTCTTAAAGTCTTAAGCACATTTCTTTTTTCTTAATCAGAATTTAGGGGAAATGGCATATTTATGTTGGGTAATTCTCATTTGTGACTCACTGTTGGATGACTTTTGTCAAGTCTAACTTTATTAACCTCATTTTCACATTTATCAAATCATTGGGAATCCTATGATTCACATAGCCAACAGACGTATTAGGAAAAACATTTAAGAAATGCAAAAGGGGGGCTGGCCCTGTGGTGTAGTGGATAAAAACCATTGTCTGTAGCACCAGCATCCCATCTGGGCACTGGGTTCGAGGCCCGGATGCTCCACTTCTGACCCAGCTCTCTGCTATGGCCTGAGAAAGCAGTAGAAGATGGCCCAAGTCCTTGGACCCCTGTACACATTGGGAGACCTTGAAGAAGCTCCTGGCTCCTGGCTTCAGATCAGCCCAGCTCCACCTATTTGCAGCCATTTGGGGAGTGAACCAGTGGATGGAATACCTCTTTCTCTTTCTGCCTCTGCCTCTCTGTAATTCCACCTTTCAAATAAATAAATAAATCTTTAAAACAAGAAAAGAAATGCAGAAGGAAATTATGTTGAACAATTGAGTTTGTCGACTCAATTTTTGATATCATGGTTCTATGAAATCAATTTTTAAGTCTAAAAGAATATATTTCTCCTTTATCAAACTGTTTTTTACCTCAGATTTATGATTATCTTTGTCAAGATTTTAAATTCATGAACTGCATTGAATAAGTACATACACTGAGATCCTAAAAGAATTTTTCTCTTAGGAAAAGTATGAAGTATGCTAATGAACTTTAAATTAAAGATAGAGATTTAATAGAATTAGATAGTGAACAGATGCATTTTTCTTAAACCCTGACATGTAAGGAGTCTAACTGACGTTTCTGTATCTATGCCAGGAAACATATTTACATTGCATGTGACTCCAACAGAGTAAAATATGTTGTCCTTTGAAATATACAACATGCAACTTGCCACACTAAAAATGACTGAAAAGCATAGCCTACTATGAAAGTAATGACTCAAACGCAAATCCCTGGAGTGCCTGTTTTCCATGAAATACATGGAGTCGAATGCTCAGAGTAAATGCAAAAAAAAAAAAAAAAAATTACTTCTGAAACTCTTGAACAAATAAGGAGCACCACCCTGAGCAGGAACTAAATTGGATTGGAACATATGTTTGGTTTCCGCAGCCAAAGTACATAATCAAGTATAACAAAACAAAAGCTTGATATCAAACTTGCCAAGGAAACTTGTCCTGTCCTCCTGAAATATGCTCCCCTTTAAGTAAATCTTTCTCAAACCAAAACCAAATATCTAAAAATTCTACACTGTGTATTGGTCTTGGTCCACTGCACTGATTATGAAGGTGAGGAATCAGTCCTCTATTGAGAGAAAAATCTTGATTACCTAAATTAATTTTCCAGTGGAGACATTAGTTAAAATGTATTTTACTATAATATATATATCTACCATATCTTATAAAATGTACTTGTCAGGTTTTAGAGGTAAATCAACAAATTGTTCTATGCATTCAACACTGAGCTAGTCATATTGAAAGACAAAAGACACAGCTCCTGCCAACGCGGTTACTAATTAACTGGACAATTGTTAATACATGAAAACCCATAATCAGAGGGTAGTGATTTAGCACCATTGACCATAAATTCCAATTCTCAAGTCCAATTAATGCAAATAATAAAATAATGTAACTCTGCAACTAGTGGATATGGGTAGAAGTACCTAAAGCCTTATTGTCATCACTGTTTCCACCCTCATTCGGTTCCATGTTTTTAGGCTCCTAGAACCATTTATTCCTAGAAGTGGTTTTTCCATTTCCAATTTAAAACTGATCTTTACCTTCCATTCATTTATTTTCAAAGCCACCTCATAGTCTGGGTCTTGCCTTTCCCAATCCTCTGGTCCAATTCTCAAGTCCTTTTTCCTCCCTCTTCCATAGGTCAGACACCAGAGTCAAGGCCAGTTTTCTGACATGTTTAACACTACCTGTCAACATTGCGAGGTTTATGGGAAAGCATTACTTATAACTTCTACAGAAATCATATGTATTCCACATAATGTGTATGCATAAATATTCTGTTGAACTTCCATACTTTTAAGGAAATGATATCATCTATATTATGATAGAGCAGAAAAACAAGATGTATGTATGGTTTATTTTTCTTACCTTGGAAACAATGTAAAGCAACTTTTAGGTGCCTCTTTCAGAAACAACATTTTAGTATTTGTCTACAGAACAAAATCTGAAACATAGTATCCTCACTGCTCTGGCCTTGACTGTATTTCCAAATACCCAAATACTCCTACTTACCTGTCTTACATCTTCTACCCACTCCCCCAAACCCATAATTCTCCTGAAGAATAGTAAATTTCAAAGCCAAATGCAAGTCTCACCTCTTGCCTATGACATCATCTGATTCCCCCAAATAGAATAAGCCTCATTTTATGACCTGCTTATACAAGTTCTGATTTCTATCATGGCACTCATAATGCTAGGATGTATATGGTTCATGGGTGTGCAACTCTTCTTACACAATTGCCCTCCACATCTCTGTCCTCGTAGCTATTTCATAAGCTCACACAGGGACACATTCAGTGCAAGTTAAGAAGCAGAAAAGGCTCACAACTGTATTTGGGTTCAAGTTCCACTTCACTCCAAATTCGAATTTCTTCTGACGCACACCTTGGAGGTCTTGCCATCCAAGCAAGCTACTGACTTTGACCGCCCCCCCCCCGTCCCGTGTGTGTGCGTGTGTGTGTCCTATCAGCATTTCAAATAAATTGAACTTAAATTTTTTAAAAGCTGCCATATTCTTACCTGAGCCTATCCCAATGGCCATACCTGATTGACCTGGATGTGAACTCAGCATGAACTGGGGTGATTGGAGAACATCTCAAGGATTTTTTAAACTGAAGCTTCAAAGTGAGTTGGTCCGTCTCCTTTATGAAAGCATAGACTTGATGGTCAAGAGCTTGAGGTCAAGAAGCAGGTGTCTGGGGGCCGGCACCATGGCTCACTTGGTTAATCCTCCGCCTGCGGCGCCAGCATCCCATGTGGGTGCCGGGTTCTAGTCCCGATTGCTCCTCTTCAAGTCCAGCTCTCTGCTGTGGCCCAGGAAGGCAGTAGAGGATGGCCCAAGTGCTTGGGCGCCTGCACCCGCGTGGGAGATCAGGAGGAAGCACCTGGCTCATGGCTTTTGGATTGGCCATTTGGGGAGTGAACCAACGGAATGAAGACCTTTCTCTCTCTCTCTCTCTCTCTCTCTCTCTCTTTAACTCCATCTGTCAAATAAAAAAAAAAATAAAGAAGCAGGTGTCTGGACCAGCAGTTAAGCTGTTGGTTAGGAGGCCCACTTCCAATACCAGCTTCCTGCTAATACATACTACAGAATGTAGTGGGTGATGATTCAGGTGGTTGGGTCCCTGCCATTACATGGGACACCAGGAATGAATTCTTGGCTCCTGCCTTCAGCCTGGCCCGGCAGCCGCAGCAGCTGTACAAGTGTGGCAAGTGAACCAGCAGACAAGAGGTCTCACTTTGTTTGTCTCTCTATCCTTGTCTCTCTGCCTCTCAAATAGATACATTTGTTAGACAAAGATGGGTTGGCAGATTGGTATGTTAGTTCAGACAACAGCTGCTATGCCTGCACCCACATCAGAGTGCCTGGGGTTGAGTCCCAGCTCTGCTTCCAGTTCCAGCTTTCTGTTCATGCAGACCTGGAGGCAGCAGATGATGGTCCAAGTAGTGGGGCTCCGCCAGCCATGTGGGAGATATGGATTGAGTTCCAGGCTCTGGGCTTTAGTCTGACCCAGCCCTGGCTGTTGTAGGCATTCAGAGAGTAAATCAGTGGATGGGAAATTCTCTCTCTCTTTCTCTCTCTCTCTCTTCCTCCCTTTATACAAAACATTTAAAAAGACCTAAAATGATGTTTCCAAATAAGTCAGCTACCTGTTATTTCCAAAAAATAATTAATGATAATTTTTTTAGGTAGTAGAAAAATTTGAAGTCATGAGTTCACCACCACACAAAATATATTTGGCCTATGCTAAGGGGCAAAGGAGGTAAGACACAGAAGTACAAGAGAGAAATTCAGGCCTAAGAAAAATTACTATTGCCTATTGTCCCCAAGGCTTGGCTAACTCTCAGCTTTTTCATACTTTCTTTGTTTGGAACATCTGTAAGATGTAAGGCAATAAATTCCTTATTTTTCTCATGCTGCTTTAAGTTGAGTCTCTGTCACATGCAACCCAAAGATTTCTAATATAATTACACTCATTTGTCTCTTATTTTTCTAGACAGAGTAATATTATGTCTATTATTAAATTTTATAGTAATTTTTAAATTATACTTTTACATAAAATCAATCAACAATGACGATATGATGAAGAAAAGCATTCCATTTATAATAGCATCAAGCAAAAAAATCCAAGAAAAATGGAGAAGTCAATAAAGTGAAATACATCCAATGATAATGGAGCTCACCTTATGCCATAAATTGACTTACAATTCAATGTAATCCTTTCAAATTCCCAACCATGTTTTTTACAAAAATTGACATGTCCCCAGATCCTCAAGTCAATGTGGATATGCCCAGAAAATCAAGTAAACAAAATGAGCTTTAAAAAGAAAAGCAAAATTGAATGACTTATCAATATAAACTACAAAGGGTAGTTTCATGTAGATCAGTAGAGCAGACTTAAAGATCCACTAATAAGCACATTCATTTAGGGCAAGTTGATTTTTTCTTTTTTCTTTTTATTTTGGAACTGACATGTATTTGTACTTACATAGGGTATAGTATGATAATTCAATTAATGTATGCACTATGGATTGGTCAAGCCAGGGTCATTAGCATTTCCATCTCCTCAAATATTATTGTTTCTAGGTTGGAATCTTGAAACTCTTCTCCTCTAGTTATTACAAAATGCATAATAAGTGTTATAACCAATAATTATCCTACCGTACTTACAGCTTTAGAACTAATTACTCTCACCTAACTTTGTTTTCACATCCATTGTCCAGTCTCTCTCTATGTTCTTTACTACCTATATTTCTAACCTCTATTCTACTCTCTGTGTATATGTGATCAACTTGTTTAGCTTCCATAAGTAAGAAGGCACATGTAGGAATTTGTATTTCTCTGCCTGGCTTATTTCATTTGGCACAAGGCTCTCCCATATTACCATGTGGCCATAAATGATAGGAAACCACCCATTTTTATGGATTAGTAACATTCCATAGTGTAGATAAACATCTTTAACCATTCACTTGGCAATGGGCAGCTTGGTTGCTTGCTTATCTAGGCTATTGTGAATCTTATTGCAGTAAACAGGTTTGCAAATATCTCTTTAATAACATGATTTCATTTCCTCTAACTATATACCCAGCAGTGGGATTGCTGGGGACTTTCACGGTTCTATTTGCAGTTTTCAAGGAAACTCCAAGTTGTTTTCCATAATACCCATACTACTATTCATGTTCACTAACTGTGTAAAGATTTCCTTTTTCTTCATCTCCACTAGAATTTGCTATTTTTTGTCTTTTGGATAATAACTGTTCTGAGTGGGATATCTTGCGATTTTGATTTGCATTTCCTCGATGATCAGTTATGGTGAGTTTTCCTATATTTATTGGCCATTTACAGTTCTTCTTTTGAGAAGTATCTATTCAGGCTATTTTTAATTGGATTTTTTTCTATTCAGCTGTTTGCATTCCTTATATATTCTGTATATATTAGTCACTCATCCAATTAATAGTTTGCAAATATTTTCTCTAATTCTGTAAGCAGTCTCTTCATTCTGTTGATCACTTCATTTGCTATGCAGAACCTTTCAAGTTTTATATAATCCATTTGTCAAGTCTTGCTTTTTTTGCCTGTATTTTAAGTGTCTTATCAAAAAAAGTTTTTGCCTATACCAATGACTTAAATTATTATCCAAAGTTTTTCTTTCTAGTAGTTTTACAATTTCAGCTTTTTTTTTTTTTTTTTTTTTGACAGGCAGAGTGGACAGTGAGAGAGAGAGACAGAGAGAAAGGTCTTCCTTTGCTGTTGGTTCACCCTCCAATGGCCAGCGCACCACGCTGATCCAATGACAGGAGCCAGGTACTTCTCCTGGTCTCCCATGGGGTGCAGGGCCCAAGCACTTGGGCCATCCTCCACTGCACTCCCTGGCCACAGCAGAGAGCTGGCCTGGAAGAGGGACAACCGGGACAGAATCTGGCACCCCGGCTGGGACTAGAACCCGGTGTGCCGGCGCCGCAAGGCGGAGGACTAGTCTAGTGAGCCATGGCGCTGGCAATTTCAGCTCTTATACTTAGGTCCTTGGTGCATTTTGAGTTGATTTTTTAAAGTTTCATTTACTTAATTTATTTGAAAGGCAGAGTAACAGAGAAGGGGGGAGAGACAGAGAGAGAGAGAGAGAGATTCTCCATCCCTTGGTTCACTCCCCAAATGGGTGCAAGAGCCAGGGCTAGGCCAGGCTGAAACCAAGAACCAGGAATTCCAGTCAGATCTCCCTCATGGGTGGCATGAACCCAAACACTTGGGCCATGTTCTGCTGTCTTCCCAGGAGCATTAGCAGGAAGTTGGATTGGAAGCAGAGTAGCCAAGACTCAAACCAGCATTCCAGTATGTGATGTGTTGCAAGCAGTGGCTTAATCTGCTGCACTACATTGGCCTCTGAGTTAACTTTTGTATAGGGTGAGAGGTGAGGAGTATAGTTTTCTTTTCTGCATATGAATATCCGGTTTTCTCCACACTATTTATTCACAAGGCTGTCCCTTCTACAATGTATGTTATTGGAACCTTTATAAAAAAATATCAGTTGACTAAATACACAGATTAGTTTCTGGATATTCTATTCTGCTGGCTTATATGCCAGTTCCATGTTGTTTTGGTGATAGATTTTGTATGACATTTTGAAGACAGGTGTTGTGATGCCTCCATCTTTGTTCTTTGTGCTCAGAATTGCTTTGTCTATTCTGAGTCTTTTGTGATTCCATATGAATTTTGGTGTTCTTTTCTCTATTCCTGTGAAGAATGGCATTATTATTTTAATGAGGACTGCCCTGAATCTGTAAATAATTCGGGTAATATGGACATTTTAACAACCTTAGTTCTTGCAACCCATGAGCATGGGATGAATTTCCACTCTTTGGTGTCTTCTATAATTTCTTCCATCAATGTTATATAATCTTCTACTTCTTTGGTTTCATTCATTCTTAGGTATTTTATGTGTGTGGCAATTGTGAGTGGAATTGCTTTCTAATTTCTTTTTCAGTCACTTCATTATTGCATATAGAAATACTACAGTTTTTGCATGTTGATTTAGGATCCTGCAACTGAATTCATTTATGGGTTCCAACAGTTTTTCCAATGGTGTCTTTAGCATTCTTCCCTCAATTTTTTCTATTTATCCCACAAATTATGCTTTTGGAATGCAGGGAACACGTGTGTTCCTCATCGTCAGTTCTTAACACACTTCCTAACACAGAGTGGCTACCACGTGATTGAGTAATCTGAGAATGAATGAGTTTATTGGATTTACCATGAATTAATGAATCTAGGATAGCTAATTTATCTATTCAGCACAACTGTTATTTTTACTACTGCCTTAACTAGTGTTTTATCCTTGTTTTTGTTCTGAAGGTAGTAATTTAAATATATAATCTAAAGATAGGGATGGAATGGAAGACATGGATGAATACAAGCACATAAACACAGTTAGCCACGGAAATGCCTACTTATCTTGTTTATCACTGGTTCAATAACTATTTATATTAGGTAAAAGAAAAATCAACATCCTTTCCCAACTTACCACAATATTAAACTTAGGGATCATCATGACAACAAAGTTTATATTAAGTGAAACTTTCTCTTTCTTTTTTTCTGTTTTTACAAGTATTTGAGTTTGATACTATCTGTATCAACACATTTCACATAGATTTTTATTGATATGGTAATTATATCAATAAACTAATTCAAAGTATGAAAAAATATCATTGTAAAGATTTTTCATAAAATTGTTGCTTATTTAAAACAGCAAAATGAAGCAGTCATTTGGACTAGCAGCTAAGAAACTGATTACAATGCCCACATTCCATATCAGAGAACCTGGGTTCAATATCCACCTCCAACTTCCTACTAATGCAAACCCGAGGAGACAGAATTTATGGCCCAAGTAATTGAATTCCTACCACCCACATGGGAGACCTGTATTGAGTTCTGGCTCCTGACTTTGCCCAGCCCAGGCCTAGCTATTGCAGTACTTAGGAGTAAACCAGCAGATAGGAATGTGTGCTCTCTCTCTCTCTCTTTATTTCTCTCTTTCTCTCTCTCTCCCTCACTCATTTCTGTCTCTCAAATACATTAATTTAATTTATCATAACTCTTTTTCTCCCACTTTCTCTCTCTCCCTCCTGCTTCTCAAATAAATTAATTTAATTAATAGAAGAGTAACAAAAAATCCTTAAGAAAACATAAAGGTATTGGGAAAAAGATCACATGGTTAATTTCTATTATTTTCCACCAAAAATAAATATATAATTGGGGGTGAGGGCAGGTAAAGTTCAAAGTGCTGCCAGATAGTTAATAGTATATAAACTATCCAACAAGTCCACCCGCTCAGTTCAATTTGAGACAAAAATAAAAAGATTTGGTGGCCTCCAAAGTACACGAGAACATGTTGTACTTTGAGATTTCCACTTTAATTTTGCTTTTGTCCAAATTATTTTACATTCTAGAATTCTAGAATCAGTTCACGCCAGATGGATTTTTAAAATTTACTTACGTCTACACTTGAAGTGCACAGGATGTACTGTGAGCAGCTCTGGGGTTTAAGATACAGAAAGGCTCTCTGGGGCTTACAAACAACCAGTCCATGTCAAACCAGCTCAACTCAGCTGGCAAGAGACAGCACACAGCTGTTGGGAGGTGCTTAGACAGCCTCTTAACTAACGTAGCCACTGGCCAACTACTCTCTCCCAAATAGGCTTAATCAAGATCACCTTCAGCATTACTCTTCAAGATCTTATTTAAAAACTGTAGATGTCACATTTCTGATGCCTCTAAGAAGACTTTTCTTATGAACTCTTATAGCCTATTTGAACGTTCAATCAGTGTCAGGAAATCTTGATTTCTAAACTCAATTTCTCATGGTACAGCTGGAGTTCTCGTTCATGTTCACTGCGTTGCCTGTTCTGAGAAGTGGCAGCCTCCGTACCTAAGCGGGTCATCCTACTCACTAATCAGCCTCTTGTGTTAGGATCCTATAACCTCTGAGGTGATTCTCCTCCCAAATTCATAAACTGGGACGTCCTGAACTGGATGTAATATCAAGCTGAGTCATTCCTAGTCTCCTATCAGCAAGGTTGTTGGATTCACGCGTTAGCTGTGATCCCATCAAGGAATGCTCTGCTCTCAACAGGCGTCTTCTCATACCTCTGCTTTCATTATCCACACGTGTCATAAAAGAGTGCCCAGAAGAAAGCCATCGGCCCTCAGCATTTACTCTGCTTACCTTATTCCATGGCCCCAGAGAATCTGACTTGTGTTAAAACAGTTAAAATTATCAACAATCGGAGCTAAAAAATCTAATGAACTCTTTTCAGTTCATATTTTAGTAAACTTCTGGGGAGTATTTGATTTCCTTTCTTTCTTTTGTCTTGGTAACCACTTTTTCCCTACTTTTCAACAAACACCTTCTAGGGTTCCTTAAAGTATCCAACTTATCTGCTTTTTAAATGTTGATTATCCCCAAGGTTCCAGCCTAGACACGTCCTCTCTTCCCATAACTTCAGCTGCACCTGCATAACACAAGGTAAGGCTTTTCCTCTAAGACCTCAGACCTGGAGACACCTCCTTCAAGCAACAGTTCTCAGATAATGTGCATGATTCAACTTCTATCATCTCTAGTCTGGAATTGCGCTTACCGACATATGTACGTTCAGTGTTGCCAGAATCTCTGTCTGATAGGAAAATCAGAGAGAGTCAGATTCTCACAGGTTCTTGTTTTACCCTTGTAGAGAAGGGAAAACTTTTTCTTTACCCTGTAAGGGTTCAATAACCAAATCTATGAAAGAAGCTCTTGGTAGACAGATGAACAGGAGAAAAGGTATATAAATTTATTACATGCACAGGAACAGCACACAAAAGAAAAATGATTGTGCAATACTCAGGGAGATCCAGAAACTTATATACACTCTCCACAGGGGAGACAGCAGGGGCATGTAGGTGACTCAGGAAAGAGTGACTGATTTGGGGGACAGATGAATGGACCTCCAGAAGAATAGATGCTACCCTATGCCAAAGCATACTGTTGACCTTGAGTCTCCTTTCCTGTGAAAAGGGTTCACCTTCATTCCTTGGTTGATAAGATTCCTGGAGAAAGGATTAATGACAACTGAGTTCCTTTTGGAGGGCCTATCTTTAGGCAGAAAAGGAAAGTTCAGAGAAAGCCTTTCCCTGCGTTTGCAGTTCCCTGTGTGCCATTGGTTTGAAGTTCAAAGCAATCTACTTGGGGTGGTATGTCCTGAACTCCGTCAACTTCTTTCTCCCAGCAAAGACTTTTTTTCTGGACAGATAACAATCCACAAAAACCCATTCCACATTCTACAACTATAGTAACTGGATGACAGTTGGAAACATCGAACTTTGGCTCAAATCACCCAGAATAGGAGGATACATGCAAAGATACATTTCAGGTTTGTTGGGCCTTTGGAACTCCATCCCACCTGCCCTACTGCTGTTTCACATTGTTCTCTGTAATAGATAACCTCAGTGCTTCCCCACTCTGCATTACCAGGGTTGAGATGCAAGAAGGCAGGTGAAGCAGAATTTGCATTCAGATGGCCCAGGATTAAACACCAGCTCCTCCACTTAAAACTGTATAACCCTATGGGCTCCAGGTTCTAGTCCCAGTTGCTCCTCTTCCAATCCAGCTCTCTGCTGTGGCCCAGGAGATGGCCCAAGTGCTTGGGCCCCTGCACCGACATGGGAGACCAGGAGAAAGCACCTGGCTCCTGGCTTCGGATCGGCACAGCGCACCGGTTGTAGTGGCCATTTGGAGAGTGAACCAGCAGAAGGAAGACCTTTCTCTCTGTCTCTGTCTCTCTCTCTCTCTCTCTCTCTCTCTCACTGTCTATAACTCTACCTGTCAAATAAAAAAAAAAAAACTGCATAACCCTGAGTGAGCTTCTCTAGGCGCCTTTTTATCTGTTTTATGAAAAAAATGAAGGTCTTCATTGGGTGATTGTGATGATAAGCAAGATCAATACACTTAAACCATACCTGCCTCTTGATTAAGTGCTCAATAAATGAGAGCTATCATCACTATTATTTCTATCAAAGACCTTTCCTTCTGGATTTCCCCCAGCTTTCTTCCTTTTCAGCAGTTCTCTCATCTACACAAAGAGCTTCCAAGGCTAGCTTTGGATCGTCTCAGAGTCAGGGTCACAAATACTGAGCTCCAGCATAGCTATGTCCGTATGGCACCCCCTAGTGGCAGTTCAGTGACTGACTCTGGGGGTACCCATGGCACCCCAGGGTTCCATCAAGGGTGAAGTCTGTCTCACGTTAGGACATGGTCTCCACACCCAACCTTGGCCATGGCTTGGTTGTGATGGTGCTTGCAGAATACTGACAATCCCTCACACTCCACATTCTGTAAAGTGGCACAAGACAACTTCTAGCACACAACACACAACACACATCTAGCAGGGAGTTTTCACCCTCTGGAAACCAGGAGACAAGGCTATATCAACAGGTTCATCTTCATTTACTCACCTGGGACCGCTGGATACATAGATACAAATTTCCTCCAGAGATAGCCCTAGGTGTCATGTTCTACAACATGAATAAAAGGAAACTAATCAATACCATGAATAGCTTGAGAGTATAACTGCTCTTGAACCTGGCTGTTCAAAGTTGTAAAACCAAAAACATTGGTGACACGATAGGGAATCACAGCAAATTTGTTGACACAAGATTCCAGAAACCATTTTTATTGCTCATTTCTTTGCTCAATATGATAAGAAGCAATATTCTCAAAACACGTGATTTTTAAAACTCACATTCATTTTCTCCATATTTTAGATGAGAAAACTGAGACATAAAAACAATTAAAAAGTTGCCAAAGGTTGAACATCTACAAAATGGCACAAAGAATGCTGAACTACAACTTTAGAAAGTTCAGGGGATAGAGAGAGAGAAGACAGTAGGAGAAGAGTGGAAAGGTGGGGAGAGGAGAGGAAAGGACAGGAAAGATGGGAGGGGAGGGAAGGGGAGGGGAGGGAGAGGAGGAGAAGAGAATAGGAAAGAAGATAACAACACTAAGAAGGAGGAGGAGGAAGAAAGGAAGGAAGAAACAAAGAAGATAGAGGGCTATCCAGGGAAAGGGAGGGAGGGAGAAAGTAAGATACTAAGCAAAAAGATACTTGATGTGTTTCAATAAAAAGCAGAGCCAACCCAGGTACTGGATAATAACAGGGAGTGAAAGGACTCGGCATGAGGAAAGGACCTCTGAAGCTGTCCAAACAATGCAGTTAGCTGTAGCTTGAGAGTCAGACAGTGATTCACCCTGAGCTAAAGAGCTGCTCTGAACTCTTACTCTGGGTCACACTGTGTCGCCTGACACAAGACTCTAACCCTCTACTAGAAAACATGAGAAATGTAGCAGCTCTCCTTGGGGGCTCATTCGCCATTTACAATGATGATAATATGGATATTTATCTATGTTAATCACACATTGAGAAATTGTTCAGATAGTGCATTTGCTGAAGAGTGATTTAAACAGACTAAGACACTGGCCCAGAATTGTGCTCAACAGAGACAATCACACACCCTTGGGTTGACATTCTTCTACGCTGTAAGTCATGACTGCCATGCTACTTGTCTCTGTATCTCCCATTCCCAAATTATTCCTTTTAGCTTCTCATGGGCAATAGAAGCAGAGAACCATTGCCTTGGTACTGACCATGTGGTTTTCAACTCCTTTCTTTAACAAAATCTCCAATACTAGAACTTTTCTTGGCTTTTACAGTACTGGTGCTTCAGTCTGTGGTAACCCTATTCTTAGAGGCAGGGATCCCAAACAACCTCAGATACTCGAGCAAGGGTCTGCATGGTCCAAGGCCCTTAGCGTTGGCCATCACAGTCACACCACCTCGCCATCTCTCCCCATCAGAAGGTTTTACAGCATAGATATTCTTGACCTACTTAAAAAACTCTAAGCTCCTGCAGTAAAAGTACATGCATAAATACGTACCAGATGCACAGATAAAATTTAAGAAGAATAGATTATGGATACGGACCTGTCAACATGACCTTCACAATCACATTGTTTCATCCTCCCATGTGGAGTCCACCTGTGGTGCCTTGTCAGTGCGTTTGGTTGAAACTCAGTAGGGTCCCACCTTCAAAGTTGGCTCTGTGCCTATGGGATTTTTTTCTCCAGTTTTGCTTTCAGCAATGTGACTGCCTGTAGAAGTAAAAAAACTTGTCAAATAAATACCTCTCTTTTAAAAATTTGTCTCTAAAGGAAAATTGTTTTAGTATTAAGGTTAGAAAGACCAGTAGGCCTTGTTCTTTGACCAGTAACAATGATATAAAAGTCACATGAGGACAACTACTCTTCACTACTAAGTTTTTTCTCTTAACTACTCTTCCAAATGAAAATACTTTCTATGAGCTATGTATCAAACTTTTCTAAACAGGAGTTCACACAATTGAAAACACATAAAACAGAGCAGAGAAGTAGAGCAATAAGGTTCACCTTGAATGAAAGAATGCATTGCCTTGTACTAACCAAATATCCTGCCTCTTTGCCATACAGGTTTGAGGAATAATTCTACCAACCTACTCGGCTATTCATGAAGGGAACAGCATAGAGAAGAAAATCTCAAAAGAACATTGTAAGTCTAGTGCTTTTCAAAGACAAATTCTGATCTTGCTGAATTCTGATTTATATTCAGATGAAATCATCATTAAAATAGGCTGTAGTTCTATTGAAGTTCTTTTTTTTTTTTTTTTTTTTGACAGAGTGGACAGTGAGAGAGAGAGAGAGACAGAGACGGAGAGAAAGGTCTTCCTTTGCCGTTGGTTCACCCTCCAATGGCCACCGCGGCCGGCGTGCTGCGGCCAGCGCACCGCGCTGATCTGATGGCAGGAGCCAGGAGCCAGGTGCTTCTCCTGGTCTCCCATGGGGTGCAGGGCCCAAGCACCTGGGCCATCCTCCACTGCACTCCCGGGCCACAGCAGAGAGCTGGCCTGGAAGAGGGGCAACCGGGACAGAATCCGGCGCCCTGACCGGGACTAGAACCCGGTGTGCCGGTGCTGCAAGGCGGAGGATTAGCCTAGTGAGCCGCAGTGCCTGCCTCTATTGAAGTTCTTAAAACCGTACCATCCTCCTAAATGGAAGTGATGATTAATTTTATTGTGTCAAGTTGGATCAAGGAAAGCCTGGAAGATCGTTATTTTGGGTGTGTCTGCAAAGGTGTTTCCAGGCGATATTTACATGCAAGTCTGAATGGACTCCATGGAAAAAACCAGGCCTCAGTGTGGACAGGCACCATCAGCTGCTGGGAGACTGCGGAGACTGCAGAAATGAATTAGTCTCGCACTCTGGAAGCCTTGACACACTTGGCTCTTGCCTTGGATGGCAGTTGCTGCCCTCTGGACTCCAGGACTTATGAGAGCAACCTCCTTCCTAGCACTGAGGCTGTCAACCTCCAACTGAGAGCTGCACTCTTGGCCTCCCTGGTTCTGTGGTCCTCAGACTGAGCCACACTGCCGTCATCCTGGGGGCTCCAGCCTACAGATGACTTGACACGGGCCTTCTTAGCTGCCGAAACTGGATGAGCCACTTACTCTAATAAATCCTCCTTCATATTTACGTATCTTATAGATGCCGCATCTCTGAAGAACTCTGACTAATACAATACAACTGACTGGAAATGGGATTACTCCCTCCCTAAATCAGATATATGCTAAGAATATCAGAATCTCCCATCTTTTCTGTTGCACGGCTAACATCTAATAAGGATATGCCAATATATGGGCTAAGTTCTTTTACCAATTTGTTGTGAGGGGTTTAGAAGTTGAATGTCACATTTAACAAAGAATGAAAGAACAACAGAAACAAAATGGCCACTTGGAATTCATCAAACGAACTGAAAGATTCCCTAGTTATAACCACTCACTATGGTCTCTCTAGTCTAACAACATAACTAATACACATCATCTTCACTCTACTCTCAGCAATTGCAGTCTTAGTTCAGGCACACAATAATTCTTGTGTGGATAATTCTCATAGCCTCCCATTCATTCTTGCTGCCATCAGACGTGACCCCTCCAATTCATCCTTCCCACAATGATCTCTATGTAGCATAAATCTAATCATGTATCTCCTGGAATGAAAATGCCTCAATGGTTTCCATAACCTTTTGCATAGACTTCAAACACCTTATCAAGATATCTGAGGAACTTCAGGAACCGCATGGTGCCTGTTGCTCCAACCTTTCCTCCTGACCTTCTATGCATCCATCTTCTCCCTAGACAGCCTGGCTCTTTGAGTAGGGACAGATCTCCATGCTGGGGCGGGCAGCAAGTGTGTGGATCCAGAAAGCAAATGGGAAGACATATACAAGGAAAAGAAACACTTTAAAGCAATGAATTTGTAAAGTGGTCATGGGTGCCTATACATGGAACCAAGAAGATATTGGGGCATAAAAACAATGAGGTTCAAATCTGACAACAAAAGGACAGTCCATCTGAGAGGCAGTGAGCTTTTGCCTATCCTCGGCCAGGTGGGTTTCCTGTTCTAAAACCCTCTCTCTCCTTTCTTTCACTCCTCTCACCTGATTGTCATCAAGATGGATCACATATGTCAATGCCTCTGAGGAAATTTTCCAGAACTCTCTTGGCTAAGTTGAAGCATCTGTGCTCCCTTGATACTCTGCATATCTATTTCAATACCTGCTCACCCATTGCACCAATTTCAGTACAAGAGGTATCTGAAATTTCATGGAAAATGTACAATATGAAAGATCCACACAAAATACACTTTCAATTCTATTTTCCATGAAGGGTTTAAAGTCCCCTCATATGACTTCCCCACAATCCTTGGAAAGCAAAAGCGCCTGGCCAAAAAACAATGCCTAATGGTGGTTATGGGAGTCTCACCAAACTAAACATTTTGTGACTCCTAGGGCCTGGCACCCACCCAGACCATACACCCAACTGAATCTAGAACCTGCCTGCATCTCATCATTCCTGGCTCATAGATGCCCACTATGATGAGAGACAGTGTTATTGGGTTGTGACTTTGACAGATGAAAATGTGACAAGGTGAATCAGGTAACATTGTTGAGAGAAAATTTGGAGAAAAGGCCAAACACCTGGTTTATCATCAACATTCTTCCACTGCATGACTTTGGGTAAGTCATTTCTTTTCTCTGAGCCTGTGTTTTTTCATGCCTAGAATGAGAAATTAGTACAAGATTACCTTTAAAGTTTTTTTTTTCAATAGTGGCATCCTAGGTTCTATAGTGGAACTTTCTTCTTTATCTGCTTTAATGAACTTGAATTGCATTTTGCTCTTAGTATTTAGTATCCCAAATCAGAACATTGTAGCACCCTTCCTTAACATCCACCAAACACAAAAATCCATGGTAATTAAAGTGCGATTTTTTAAAAAAGATTTATTTCTTTGGGGCCAGCACTATGGGGTAGTGGGTAAAACCACCATCTGAAGTTTGAGTCCCGGCTGCTCCACTTCCTATCCAGCTCACTGCTGTGGTCTGGGAAAACACTAGGAGATGGCACAAGTCCTTGGGCCCCTGCACCCATATGGGAGACCTAGAGGAAGCTCCTGGTTCCTGGCTTCAGATCGGCATAGCTCCTACTGTTGCAGCCATCTGGGGAGTGAATCAGCAGATGAAAGACCTCTCTCTCTCTCTCTCTCTCTCTCACCCCCCTTCTTTATAACTCTGCCTTTCAAATAAATAAATAAATCTTTAAAAATCGATCAATAAATAAAACCCACAATGTCAGCCTTCAACACTGTGAGAGAATGAAATGCTCAAGTTTAAAAAATTTTTTTCTTTTTTTTTTAACTTTTATTTAATGAATATAAATTTCCAAAGTACAGAATATAGATTACAATGGCTTCCCCCCCATAATGTCCCTCCCACCCGCAACCCTCCCCTTTCCCACTCCCTCACCCTTCCATTCACATCAAGATTCATTTTCGATTCTCTTTATATACAGAAGATCATTTTAGCATACATTAAGTAAAGATTTCAACAGTTTGCTCCCACACAGAAACACAAAGTGAAAAATACTGTTTGAGTACAAGTTATAGCATTAAATCTCAACGTACAGCACACTAAGGACAAAGATCCTACATGAGGAGTAAGTGCACAGTGACTCCTGTTGTTGACTTAACAAATTGAAACTCTTGTTTATGGCTTCAGTAATCACCCTAGGCTCTTGTCATGAGCTGCCAAGGCTATGAAAGCCCCCTGAGTTCAATGACTCTGATCATTTTTAGACAAGGCCATGGTCAAAGTGGAAGTTCTCTCCTCCCTTCAGAGAAAGGTACCTCCTTCTTTGAAGACCTGTTCTTTCCACTGGGATCTCACCCTCAGAGATCTTTCGTTTAGGTCATTTTTTTTTCCCCCAGAGTGTCTTGGCTTTCCATGCCTGAAATACTCTCATGGGCATTTCAGCCAGATCTGCATGCCTTAAGGGCTGATTATGAGGCCAGAGTGCTATTAGGACATTTGTCATTCTATGGGTCTGCTGTGTATCTCACTTCCCATGTTGGATCATTCTCTCCCTTTTTGATTCTATCAGATAGTATTTGCAGACACTATTCTTGTTTATGTGATCCCTTTGGTTCTTAGTCCTATCATGATGATCAATTGTGAACAGAAATTGATCACTGGGACTAGTGAGATGGCATTGGTACATGCCACCTTGATGGGATTGAATTCGAATCCCCTGGTATGTTTCTAACTCTACTGTTTGAGGTAAGTCTGATTGAGCATGTCCCAAATTGTACATCTCTTCCCTCTCTTATTCCCACTCTTATATTTAACAGGGATCACTTTTCAGTTAAGTTTCAGCACTTAAGAAGAATTGTGTATTGATTACAGTATTCAACCAAAAGTATTAAGTAGAACAAACAAAAAAAAATACTAAGAGGGATAACATATTAAGCTGCTCATCAACAGTCAGGGTGAGGGCTGATCAAGTCACCGTTTCTCATAGTGTTCATTTCACTTTAACAGGTTTCCTTTTTGGTGCTCAGTTAGTTGTCACCTATCAAGGAGAACAAGTGGTATTTGTCCCTTTGGGATTGGCTTATTTCACTCAACATAATGTTTTCCAAATTCCTAACAGGGATTACTTTTCAGTTCAAATTTAAACACCTAAGAATAATTGTGTGTTAATTACAGAGTTCAACCAATGGTACTAGAACAAAAAAAAAATACTGAAATGGATAAAGTATTACATTGTACATCAACCGTCAGGACAAAAGCTGATCAAGTCACTGTTTCTAATAGTGTCCATTTCACTTCAACAAGTTTCCCCTTTGGTGCTCAGTTAGTTGTCGCCAATCAGGGAGAACATATGATATTTGTCCCTTTGGGACTGGCTTAATTCACTCAGCATGATGTTTTCCAAATTCCTCCACCTTGTTGCAAATGACTGGGTTTCGTTGTTTTTGACTGCTGTATAGTATTCTATAGAGTACATGTCCCATAATTTCTTTATCCAGTCTCCTGTTGATGGGCATTTGGGTTGGTTCCAGGTCTTAGCTATTGTGAATTGAGCTGCAATAAACATTAATGTGCAGACAGCTTGTTTGTTTGCCAATTGAATTTCCTTTGGGTAAATTCCAAGGAGTGGGATGGCTGGGTTGAATGGTAGGGTTATATTCAGGTTTCTGAGGAATCTCCAGACTGACTTCCATAGTGGCTTAACCAGTTTGCATTCCCACCAACAGTGGGTTAATGTCCCTTTTTCCCCACATCCTCGCCAGCATCTATTGTTGGTAGATTTCTGAATGTGAGCCATTCTAACTGGGGTGAGGTGGAACCTCATTGTGGTTTTGATTTGTATTTCCCTGATTGCTAGTGATCTTGAACATTTTTTCATGTGTCTGTTGGCCATTTGGATTTCCTCTTTTGAAAAATGTCTATTGAGGTCCTTGGCCCCTCTCTTAAGTGGATTGTTTGTTTTGATCTTGTGGAGTTTCTTGATTTCTTTGTAGATTCTAGTTATCAACCTTTATCAGTTGCATAGTTTGCAAATATATTTTCCCATTCTGTCGGTTGTCTCTTCACTCTCCTGACTGTTTCTTTTGCAGTACAGAAACTTCTCAATTTGATGCAATCCCAATAGTTCATTTTGGCTTTGACTGCCTGTGCTTCTGGGATGTTTTCCAAGAAGTCATTGCCGGTATCTATATCTTGCAGGGTTTTTCCAATGCTCTCTAATAATTTGATGGTGTCAGGTCATAGATTTAGGTCTTTAATCCATGTTGAGTGGATTTTTGTGTAAGGTGAAAGGTAGGGGTCTTGCTTCATGATTCTGCACGTGGAAATCCAATTTTCCCAGCACCAGTTATTGAATAGACTGTCCTTACTCCAAGGATTGGTTTTGGATCCTTGATCAAATATGAGTTGGCTGTAGATGTTTGGATTGATTTCTGGTGTTTCAATTCTGTTCCATTGGTCTATCCATCTGATTCTGTACCAGTACCATGCTGTTTTGATTACAACTGCCCTGTAGTATGTCCTGAAATCTGGTATTGTGATGCCTCCAGCTTCATTTGGGTTGTACAAGATTGCTTTAGCTATTCGAGGTCTCCTGTGTCTCCATATAAATTTCAGCACCATTTTTTCCAGATCTGAGAAGAAGGTCTTCGGTATCTTGATTGGTATTGCATTGAATCTATAAATTGCTTTTGGGAGAATGGACATTTTGATGATATCATACAAAAGCATCCAAATCAGGGTATTAAGTATTATTTGCATCCTAGAAAGTGTTCTTGTGCCAGATTCCAGACTGTCTTCCGTAGACTATCCCATACAGGCAGGGACAGCCCCACACAGGCAGAGACTGTTCTGATTTTGAGCACAATGGATTCCATCTAACTACTGTGGAAGTTTCTGTAAATGGAATCTAAAGATCTGGATGAATCTGTATAGTTGCAACAGTAGATGATTATTTTATATTGTTCAGTAATATTCCATTGCACAACTATACCACAACTGGAACTCCAGAGCTCTGCCAACATTTGATGATTTCAACTCATTGCCTGCAAATACACAATTTTATTTCATCCTTTCTCATGTGTTTACCTTAGTTTTCTTGAATTTTATCAGCTAGGACTTTGGGAATAATGTTTTTTTTAAAAACTTTTATTTAGTAAATATAATTTTCCAAAGTACAGTTTATGGATTACAATGGCTTCCCCCCCATAACATCCCTCTCACCCAAAACACTCCCATCTCCCGCTCCCTCTCCCCTTCCATTCACATCAAGATTCATTTTCAATTATCTTGATATACAGAAGATCAATTTAGTATATATTAAGTAAAGATTTCAACAGTTTGCACCCACACAGAACATAAAGTGTAAAATACTCTTTCGGTACTAGTTATACCGTTAATTCACATTGGACAACACATTAAGGACAGAGATCCTACATGAGGAGTAAGTGCACAGTGACTCCTGTTGTTGACTTAACAAATTGAAACTCTTGTTTATGGCTTCAGTAATCACCCTAGGCTCTTGTCATGAGTTTCCAAGGCTATGGAAGCCTTTTGAGTTCACCGACTCTGATCATATTTAGACAAGGTCGTAGTCAAAGTGGAAGTTCTCTCCTCCCTTCAGAGAAAGGTACCTCCTTCTTTGAAGACCTGTTCTTTCCACTGGGATCTCACCCTCAGAGATCTTTCGTTTAGGTCATTTTTTTTTTTCCCCAGAGTGTCTTGGCTTTCCATGCCTAAACTACTCTCATGGGCTCTTCAGCCAGATCCAAATGCCTTAAGGGCTGATTCTGAGGCCAGAGTGCTATTAGGACATCTGCCATTCTATGAGTCTGCTGTGTATCCTGCTTCCCATGTTGGATCATTCTCTCCCTTTTTTATTCTATCAGTTAGTATTTGCAGACACTATTCTTGTTTATGTGATCCCTTTGGTTCTTAATCCTATCATGATGATCAATTGTGAACAGAAATTGATCACTGGGACTAGTGAGATGGCATTGGTACATGCTACCTTGATGGGATTGTATTGGAATCCCCTGGTATGTTTCTAACTCTACCGTTTGGGGCAAGTCCGATTGAGCATGTCCCAAATTGTACATCTCTTCCCTCTCTTATTCCCACTCTTATATTTAACAGGGATCACTTTTCAGTTAAGTTTCAACACCTAAGAATATTTGTGTATTAATTACAGAATTCAACCAATAGTATTAAGTAGAACAAACAAAAAAAATACTAAGAGGGATAACGTATTAAGTTGTTCATCAACAGTCAGGGCAAGGACTGATCAAGTCACCGTTTCTCATAGTATTCATTTCATTTTAACAGGTTTCTATTTTCATTTCTTGTAATTCTCTATTTTAGAGTTTACATCTGGTTCTTCTTATAAGTTTCATTCCTCTGCTATTTCCCCATGTATTAGTCAGCTTTTCATTACTATAACTAAAATACTAGAAAACCTAATTTATAAAGGAAAAGGATTGTTTTCACTCACAGTTTTGAAGGTTCACAGTCCAAATCAGGTTATTTCATTGGTCTGGCATCTAAAGAAGATGAGAAACGGTGGAACATGTGCCATGAAAAGATCACACGGTGAATCAGGAAGCAGAAAGAGAATAATAGCTCGATGTAACTCATCTTATATAACCAACCCCCTCACAAGACAATGGGGGACAAATCCCCTAGTGACCTGAAGACCTTTCAATGGGCCCAGCCCTCAAACACCATTCTTGGATCAAGCCTCCACCATTAAGCCATGTTCCATTATTAATCTGTTTACTGCTAACATAAGAATTTGGTGTCTAAATGTCTGTATGAGTTTACAAGCAAAATCATGTTCAAACTGTAGTACCTCATTTCTTCATTTATTATGAATATGTTTTCCTTTAAGTCTTTGAATATATATGATTGCTTTAAAGTCCTGGTGTACTGTCTTGTTATGTCAATTCAATCTGTTTGCATTCACTTCTTTCACCCATTATAATAGGTCTGTTCATGTGCACAAAAACTTTTATTGCAAATGGTACACTGTGAATAACACATTGAAGAGACACTGAATTCTGTTACATTTCTCCGAGGAGTGTTAACTTTTGTTCTAGCATGCCATTTAATTACTGGTTGACCAACTGGATTTTGAAGAGGCATTCTTAATGAAACTTCCATAAATGTGGAGAATTTGTTGGTGCATGTCTTTTTAATTCACACTTTGTATGAAAGCAAATTCTCTAATCCTGTAACTTTTTACAGCTTCTGAAGCATAGCCTGGTTGGAGTTTCAAATGAAAAGCCCAAAGCAGTCACCAAGCCCTTCTGAAAAAGTAGGGGTGAAACTCCAGACTCTGTCTCCCCTCTAGCAAGCATCTGTTGAAATATCTGTTTTTCACCTTCAGCCTTTCCACTCTTGCCTTCTAATAGAATTTTTAAAGCTACCCCTTTTGAATATCAAGATAAAAAAAATCAACCACCGGGCAGGAGAGCTTATTCATAGAATTTCATAGTCTTCCTTCAAAAGACATCCCCTCTGAATTTTTAATCATTCATGTAGCCCCAAACTATCCTCTTATACTTCAAGTCAACAAGACTATAGCTTTCTGGTTGAATATAATTGTCCTAGAAAATACTCCACAGAATGTATTGTCCACTCAGAAACAGCAAAATCATATATATATATATATATATGTATGTATATATATACATATGTGTGTATATATATATATATCTCACCCAGTGAATTACCCTTCCTTCAAGGGCTAAATTTCCTTCCATTTCTGCTTGCTTTGAGAAGTTCTCCAGTGTCTTCAAATAGTAAAAGGGTGCACATCTTTTATGCATCATTTTCAAAAATGTAGGAGTAAGAAACTAAAATGTATATTTGTGATTATACTAGTATTATTTGCATTGCTATGTGGAAATACCTGAGCCTGGCCAGCGCCATGGCTCAATAGGCTAATCTTCCACCTGCGGCGCCGGCACACCAGGTTCTAGTCCCGGTCTGGGCGCTGGATTCTGTCCCGGTTGCTCCTCTTCCAGGCCAGCTCTCTGCTGTGGCCTGGGAGTGCAGTGGAGGATGGCCCAGGTGCTTGGGCCCTGCACCCGCATGGGAGACCAGGAGGAAGCACCTGGCTCCTGGCTTTGGATGGGTGCAGCACACCGGCTGTGGCGGCCATTTTGAGGGTGAACCAACGGAAAAGGAAGACCTTTCTCTCTGCCTCTCTCTCTCTCACACTCTCTAACTCTGCATGTCAAAAAAAAAAAAAAAAACTGAGCCTGGATAACTTTATAAAGAAAAATAATTTATTTTTGAATCATTATTCTGGGGTCCAACACTGAGGGGCTGCATCTGATGATGAACTTCTTGCTGATAGAGTCCTAGGGCAGTGCAGAACATCACACGGCATGCATGTGTGTCTGTGTATCTCTTTTGGAGTCTCTCCCTCTTATGAAGCCATTAGACTGCAATTACAGGGCATCCGTTAATCCTGATCACCTGCCAGAGGCCCCACCTTTAAACACCATAGTTGGATTAAAGTTCCCCCTTCCTAATCGTTCACAATAGTGATTACATTTCAACACATAAACCCTTAGAGGGGACATATCCAAACCATACTTAAACATAGCACAGAAATAACAGCCCAACTATAGAAGACAATTGAAAATCAGAAGAAAAAATAGGAAAATGAAGACATTTTCAAAGCTAGGAGTATTAAATATTGAAGAACAGAAGTTTTTGTTTTTATAAAGAATATACATGATTCATAGCAAAATGTGCAGATATTCTAAACTCATTGGAATCCTGCCCTTTATAATTATTCCCTCCTAAAAAGACCAGTGAAACCCATATGCCAAGATATCCGTCTAATGAATAAATCAGATGTCTAATCAATAAATTATTTTCATGCTCAGAAAAAAAAGATATCTGTCTAAGGTAGCAATCTCTGTCACAATGACAATTCCCTGAAGCAATGATTTTCAAAATATAACAGGTATAGGAATCACCAAAGATCTTCTTAAATTAATGCAGCATTTAATTTTGTGAGTGGGCGTCCGGATTTGCATTTCTAATACGCTCCAAGTAAGCACCAGTGGTCCACAATCTAGCTGCCAAAGTTATAATTATTAGCATCCAGACTGATAATTACTCATTATTAGAGGTCATGCTAACGACATACCCTGTTTTCCAGATTTCTCACTTCTCCATATGGGGCAGATCTTGCTGGAGACCAATTTGAAGCAAGTCAGTTACCTGAGACACAAAATTTAAGGAAGTACTCACTTTCAGGTGTGGACCTTGCAGTTGATAGTTCCCCCTTAAATTTTACATCCTCAGCACCTCTCTGGCCTGACCCTAATCCTGACCCTGGTCCTGACCCTGCATGACAGTTAAGACAAGAGTCATAATGAATTTGGGAACTGACACTTCAAGAAGAATAAAAAATGGCAAACAGGAAAAAGGAGCTTGGAAATGGAACATAAATTTCATCCGGTGAAAATTTTGTTATAACTCTTCCTTAACTCCTGCAATGCCCGAGCACACATGAAAGGAAGATGTGAACCCACTCACCCTGAAGAGTAAGAACGACATAAAAGTGGAGCATTGCAGAGGCACCCCGAATTTCTCACTTTATGCTTTAGCTCTTAAGTATATTATAAAGATTGAACAAAATGTTCACTGTGCTTTTGAAAGACAGCTGGCTGGTTTTGTAAATACTGAAATCAAACAAATTCAAGAAAATGCAGTAATTGAGAACCTTCTTCAATCTGCTTCAGGGTTATACATTTTGTATCTAAATGTGTAGTTATAGGGAAAAGTGTCGTAATATAAAAATGTTTTAAATGCAGGAGGGTATTTGGCAAGATGTCACTTGGAATGCCTACCTCTCATATCAAGCTGTGTTCAAGTTCTGGCTCCACTCCTCACTCCTGCTTTCTGCTCATATACGCAATCAGAGAAAGCAAGTGATGGCTCAAGTACCTGGGCCCCTGCTACTCACATCATGGGAGACCTCACTAAGCTCCTGGCTCAGCCCCAATAGGTGCAGGTATTTGCAGAGTAAACCAAACCATAGGTGATCTCATCTGTGTCTTTCTGCATCTTTTTGCCTTTCCAATAAATTAAATAAACAAAAATTTTAAAAATAAAATAAAGGATTTAAAATTGTATTTGAAGATAATTACAGCAACTTTTAGTTATTTTTTTTTTAATTTTTGACCAGTGGTTGATTCATTTTTCTTCTTTTGTGCCCCATCAAGTATGTGTTATTTTTATCATTGAAAAATTATATAATATCAAATTAAATCACATCCAGTTTTTTTTTTTTTTCACAAGGAAATTTAAAAAGCAGAGAATCCAACAATTCATCTGTCAACTATTACAGGTTATGTTCAAAGACAGTTCTTGCATTAAACTTATCTAGGAGTTTATCAATTTGAACAAGCAATATCTGGAAGCACAGGCAGTCAAAGCTAAAACTAACATTTGGGATTGCATCAAATTGAGAAGTTTCTGTACTGCAGAAGAGTCAGGAAAGTGAAGAGACAACCGACAGAATGGGAAAAAATATTTGCAAACTATGCAACAGATAAAGGGTTGATAAGCAGAATCTACAAAGAGATCAAGAAGCTCCACAACATCAAAACAAACAACCCACTTGAGAGATGGGCCAAGGACCTCAATAGACATTTTTCAAAAGAGGAAATCCAAATGGCCAACAGACACATGAAAAAATGTTCAAGATCACTAGCAATCAGGGAAATGCAAATCAAAACCACAATGCAGAGAGCTCTGTTTGGTTCCTCAGGGTTAAGAGTGTGCCAAAGGTGACACTCCCAGGTTAGGCGTGGTAAATCTCTCTCTCTCTCTCTCTCTCTCTTTTTTTTTTTTTTTTTTTTTGATTCAGAAGGGAATTCCGCACAGCTGAGCGAAATTGAAGGTAGTCAGCTTCCGATCTCTGGCTCCTGTGGGTATAACATTCGCCTGCTCTTTCCCACGGACCACACAGGGAATCTGTTCTGCTCTCAGTGTGGGCTCAAATTCTCCTGCAGTCTCCCACTGGGTTTCCAATGTTACCGAATTGTGAGTACTCTGGAGAGTACTCACGTGCACTCTGTGAGTTCTTTCACCCACTGTCTCTTTTTTCACAGTCTCAGTTCATTAGCTCCACACATTCACTAGGTTCTAATCTCCTATTATTTCACCCCCCCACCCAGTCAGGTTTTTCTGCTTGGCTCAGGTTGGGTGCAGCCCTGAGGTCACGCAGCTTTTATGTATGTCCAAAATGGCACCTGCTCTTTGTCTTGTTCACCTTTGAGAGGTGAGCAGAGAGAGAGAAACTGGTGTTCTGAGCCGTGGGTTCCCACGCCCTCCACACAGGTCCACCATGAATCACTAGATCCGGAAGAGTTTCTTCTGCTGTTTCGTCCCCAACTCTTCCTTGAACCTGCAGTATCTCCACTTTTATTAAACTGTCTCTTCCCAGACTATCAGTGTGCTCCCTTCCTATTCTGCCATCTTGCCGCTTCCTCTGGAACCTACTCTAGGATTGACCACATACTAGGCCATAAAGCAATTCTCAGCAAATTCAAAAGAATTGGAATCATATGATGTAGCTTCTCAGACCATAGGGGAATGAAGTTGGAAATTAGCAACTCAGGAATCCCTAGAGCATATGCAAACAATGAGGTTTCATCTCACCCCGGTTAGAATGGCTCACATTCAGAAATCTACCAACAATAGATGCTGGCGAGGATGTGGGGAAAAAGGGACACTAACCCACTGTTGGTGGGAATGCAAACTGGTTAAGCCACTATGGAAGTCAGTCTGGAGATTCCTCAGAAACCTGAATATAACCCTACCATACAACCCAGCCATCCCACTCCTTGGAATTTACCCAAAGGAAATTAAATTGGCAAACAAGCTGTCTGCACATTAATGTTTATTGCAGCTCAATTCACAATAGCTAAGACCTGGAATCAACCCAAATGCCCATCAACAGTAGACTGGATAAAGAAATTATGGGACATGTACTCTATAGAATACTAAACAGCAGTCAAAAACAATGAAATCCGGTCATTTGCAACAAGATGGAGGAATCTGGGACACATCTTGCCAAGTGAATTAAGCCAGTCCCAAAGGGACAAATATCATATGTTCTGCCTGATCTGTGACAACTAACCAACCACAAAAAAGGAAACCTGTTGAAGTGAAATGGACACTATGAGAAACAATGACTTGTTCAGCCCTTATCCTGACTGTTAATGAACAATTTAATACTTCATCCCTTTTAGTATTTTTTTGTTCTAGTTAATACTATTGGTTGAACTCTGTAATTAACACACAATTATTCTTAGGTGTTGAAACTTAACTGAAAAGTGATCCCTGTTAAATATAAGAGTGGAAATAAGAGAGAGAAGAGATGTACAATTTGGGACATGCTCAATTGGACTTGCCCCAAACGGTAGAGTTAGAAATGTGCCAGGGGATTCCAATACAATCCCATTAAGGTGGCATGTACCAATGCCATCTCACTAGTCCAAGCGATCAATTTCTGTTCACAATTGATCATAATGATAGGTCTAAGAGTCAAAGGGATCACATAAACAAGACTAGTGTCTGCTAAAACTAACTGATAGAATAAAAAAGGGAGAGAATGATCCAACATGGGAAGCAGGATACACAGCAGACTCATAGAAGGGCAGATGTCCTAAACAGCACTCTGGCCTCAGAATCAGCCCTTAAGGCATTTGGATCTGGCTGAAATGCCCATGAGAGTAGTTTAGACATGGAAAGCGAAGACACTCTGGCAAAAAAAATTAAAAAAACTCCTAAATGAAAGATCTCTGCAAGTGAGATCCCAGTGGAAAGAACAGGTCATCAAAGAAGGAGGTACTTTTCTCTGAAGGGAGGAGAGAAATTCCACTTTGACTATGACCTTGTCTAAATATGATCAGAGTCGGTGAACTCAAAAGGCTTCCATAGCCTTGGCAACTCATGACTAGAGCCCAGGGAGATTACTGACACCATAAACAAGAGTGTCAAATTGTTAAGTCAACAACAGGAGTCACTGTGCACTTACTCCTCATGTAGGATCTCTGTCCTTAATGTGTTGTTCAGTGTGAGTTAATGCTATAACTAGTACTGAAACAGTATTTTACACTTTATGTTCTGTGTGGGTGCAAACTGATGAAATCCTTACTTAATATATACTAAATTGATCTTCTGTATATCAAGATAATTGAAAATGAATCTTGATGTGAATGGAAGGGGAGAGGGAGCAGAAGATGGGAGGGGTGCGGGTGGGAGGGAAGTTATGGGGGCGGGAAGCCATTGTAATCCATAAACTGTACTTTGGAAATTTATATTTACTAAATAAAAGTTTTTAAAAAAAGAAAAATGCTAGGCAAAATTAGAGGGCTACCTTGTCACCTTTGGTATTCATAAAAATCAGAGAAAGGAATGTAAGACACATGAGTATTTGGATAATTTCCCTAGATTTCAAAAAAACAGAATTTTAAAAATTAAAAGAACATTTTTACACATAAAAAATATATGATTCCATAGCACAGTGCCCTGAAGCTAGGTCAAAGGGTTAGGAATGGTTAAGATGGTGCTGGTGACTGGAGTGAAGTAGTCTGGCTATGATGGAATCAAACCATGAGATTCACTCTTAGAGGATGTTGAAGTAAAATTTGCCAAACATTAACTGCACAATTCCCATTTAATTATAGAATAAATAGAAGCCAAAGTCTTATTTAGCTGATAATATGGGGACTAGTAAAAGGTAAAGCTGCCCCAAAGTTCATTTGAAGAATTAGGTATTCATACACATGTTTTTAAAATGTTAGAATATGATTGATAACTACATATGAGACTGATGGATGTCCTAGAGGACAACAAAGCTGTAATCTTTGGGTTATCATTTCTACTACACAGTAATATTCAAGTTAACGTGCAACTTCACAGTGTCTACACTTTCACCAGTTCGTCAGTAACAGAATTAACACAAGTGCGTTCTCCTGCAGAATTAGATAATCCTTGGGTGGCACAGACAAACCCAGCCATTGAGGTTGTGCCTCTTTTCCCTTATTTCCACTTTTCGGACAAGTTTCTCTGAGAAGGGATAAGAAAGGCTTTCCAAAGAAGACTATGTTTAAACTGAGATTACAAGACAAGCGGGACAAAAGGGCACACTGGGGACATTTCAGGGACAGGACGTGCTCATTCAGAAAAGGAAAGGAAGTCACAAACGCAGAGGAAACGGATTCATTACTGGGGATGATTATAAGGACCCTAAAACTTATAATGTTGTGTTAAGAAGCCTAATTAAAGTCTCATCTTCCTGCCAGCAATCTTGCTCCTTCCAGTTCATTCTCCGGATCAGCCAGACTCCAAGGAGCTCACTGTAAATCTGGTCATTTCCTTCATAGGCTTCTAATACTCCAACATCTTCCCTCAGCTGCTAAAGAGATACACACACCTCAGGCTGGTACTTAGCTTGGACCCTCGCGAGCCAACTTAGCCAACTCCATCTCCACCTCCTCTCCACTTGCTCCCTCAATGCAGCCTCACTGAGATATTTACAGTTTCCTGGCCTTGTGTCTCACTCCTCTCTCCATCCATAAAGATTTTCTCACCCTGTCTGCCTAAATCAGTAGTTTTTAGGATATCTGCCCTTCTATGAGTCTGCTGTGCATCCTGCTTCCCATGTTGGATCGTTCTCTCCCTTTTTTATTCTATCAGTTAGTATTCGCAGACACTAGTCTTGTTTATGTGATCTCTTTGACATTTTAAGAATACAGTAATGCCCAGATCCTAGTTACAGATCAATTAAATCTGAGTTCCTGGAGATAGCTTCTGGCTTCTTTTTTGTTTTCTGTTTTGTTTTGTTTTTAGTTGCCCAGGTAATAATATAATTTTAGATGATGCTAAAAGTAGGAATAGCAAAGGATGGAGGAGAAATGCACTGGTTTGATTCAACCTCCATAAAGCTCTTCTTAAACATCATATTCTCCATGAGTACTCCCTAAGTCCATCCCTACTCCCTGCACAAGTACACATTCCATTCTCAGTCTCCACAAGAACTTGGGACATACCTCCTTGGAGTTTAAAATGATTTATATGTAAATTACATATAAACATTCAGATTTTCACCTTGGGACTAACAGCGCAATCACAAGTAGTAAGAGAAATTAAAATACTTTAAACTCAATCTGCAGTCTACTCAAATTACCGTATCAGGTCCCTGAAACAAAAACACTCAAAATGCTCTAAGACAGGGCTGGTGCCTTGGTGTAGTGGGTAAAGACACTGCCTATGGTGCCGGCATCCCATATGAGCACCAGTTCGAGTTCTGACTGTTCTTCTTCCAATCCAGCTCTCTGCTATAGCCTGGGAAAACAGTGGAAGATGCCCAAGTCCTCAGACCCCTATACACACATGGGAGACTGAAGAAGCTCCTAGCTCCTGGCTCCTGGCTCCAGATGGGCACAGCTCCGGCCGTTGCAGCCAACTGGGGAGTAAACTAGTGGATGAAAACTCTCTCTCTCTCTCTCTCTGTCTCCCTCTCTCTCTGTGTCTGTGTGTGTGTGTATGTGTGCGTGTGTGTCTACCTCTCTCTGTAACTCTGTCTCTCAAATAAATAAAATAAAATGCCCCAAAACTATCCTTTCAGCTTTGTGCTGAAGAAAAATATATAGGAAGAGAAATTTATATATCATATATGGACAGCTTACTGAAATTTCACAAACCTAACCTAACCGTACAAGTGGCCCTCAGTCATTACCAAAATCACAGACTCCCACCTTCCCAGTGATGATTCATCCAGAAAGAACTACCACCCTGACTTTTTCTATCACTGTAGATCAGTTTTACCTGTCTTCCTACTTCATAAAAAGAATTATGCAGTCTTTTGTGAATTCTTCTATTCAGCATGAAGCACTTATACTGGTGCTTTTAGTGTAGATCATTCATTGTTATTACTATATAGTAACCCATTATTTGAAGGCAGTAGGATTTATCAACCCACTCTAACACTGATGGACATTGCTTGCTTTCTAATTTTTTTTTTATTTTTTTGCTGTTATGAATAGACTGTAACACTACTGTGGCATATATCTTTGGTGGTCTGATAAACAGTTTTCTGCTGTGTATATACCCAAAACTAGAATTACCACTTCATGGGATATGCATCTGCTCACCTTTAATAAGTCCTGCTGTGCAGTTTGTTTCAAATTTATTATTTGATCTAACAAGAGAGCCAGTTCCTTCACCAGCACTTGATATTGTCTACTATTTTCATTTAGCCATTTTGGCAGTATCTTATTATAGTTTTTATTCACTGAATTTCTTAAGTTTAATACAACTGAGCAACTTTTCATATGTTTCTTGCACATTTGAAATTCTCTTTTGCAAGACTTCTGCCTGATCTCCTCTTGGGTTTTACCTTTTTCTTACCAATTTAGGATTCTGTAATATATTATAGATGCCAAGTCTTTCATTACATACATGTAGTACAAGAACTTTTTCACTCTATAAACAAAAAGTTTTATTTTTATTTACTCTATCATATGACTATTTAATTACCTGTTAGGGTATCTGATACCAGTTTTTAACAAGTTTGTCTACTCAAAAGCAAAAAAGATATTCATCTAAATATTTCCTAGTGTTTTAGTATTTTATTTTTCACATGTAGATTGATAGTCTATCTAGACTGACTTTTGCAGTATGGTATGTGCTACAATTTTTGTCAATGTGGATATCCAATTAACACAACACATTCATTGAAAAGATGATTCGTTCCTCACTGTTCTCCAGGGTTACTACATCATAAACCATTTGGTTAAATTTGCGTAGGTCTATTTCCATAATTTCTATTCTTTTCAATGGACAGTTTATTTACTCTCACACCAATATCATATTCTTTCAATTACCTACCTTATATTTATGATAAACCTTGCTATCACACAATGAAAATACTCCAGCTTCCTTCTACTTCAAGTTTGGCTTTGCTACTCTTAGTCTTTTGTCTTTTCATGTAGATTTTAGAATCAAGTGATCCAGTCCCACCTCCAAAATATTGACCATAACTCCTATTTATATTTTATTGACTTAATAGATTAATTTGGAAAGAATTTAAGTATTAGCAGTATTGAATCTTCTAACCCATGAACATGGATCAGCCCAGCTCTGGGGCATGAACCAGCACATGAAAGTCCTCTGTCTCTGTCTCTGCCTCTGCCTCTCTGTAACTCTCTGCCTTTCAAATAGATAAATAAATCTTTAATAATAATAATAAAGATTCATTTTTTTAAAATCTTCTTTTATTGTTCTAAATAATACTTTAAAGTTACTAATGTAGCGATATTGTTTATCTTTCATCAGATTTGTTCCAGTTTTTTATTTCTCTAACTACAATAGTAAATGGTACCTTCATATAGCTTAAAATCTGGTCTCCAAACACTCTTAAGTTTTAGAATTTTAGACTTTCCATCATCAGAGGGATCCTGACGTCCCTTCTCTCCAAAATGAGAAAAGATAAAAAGCAATAAATATTATGTAGCACAGTTTATCCGACACTAGATAGCTCTCATTATGTTGTCAATGATTGGATTGGGAGCCTCCAACCCTAATATCATTCATGAATCTTGGGGCCAAGAACTAGGTCTCACCTCCTCATCACTCCATCCACTGATGGGAAAAGACATGTCACATGACCAAGCTGCTACCCCAACCCACCCCAGCCTCAAGAACTGAGCATGGCTGATACTAGAAATGATTAAGATCCACACTTTGTTGACCATAAACAAAGACCAACAAAACTTCCTTGCAAATCCAGCAGACTTCTGCTGTCTAACTCTATCCCAATCTCACTGCCATTTCCTAATCTGAGCCTGTGGATCTCATGAGTGATCCTAGCAAATGTTTTTTCTTTGATTTTGCCTTCTTTCGTGTAAACCACACCAAGAACCCATAGAAGTAGAGTTCTATTTTCTTGTTACGAACTTTGTTAGTCATCATCAGACTGCTTGTCCTCTGAAGTCCTCCCATTTCAGAGGTCATTAAATTTCTGGAGCCTCTATGTCCTCCTCTTCTTTATCATTCAAAGTTTCAGGCCCACAGTCAATCTATCCACATCTGCTGGGCTGCAGCCTCCTGCCCCGGCAAGGACAGCCCTTTGTCCAACTGGCAGCACTGCTCTTCACAATAGCCATCACCAGGTGCAAGATGGCGCACTCTCCTCCCGCAAGAACAGCTGGATGAGGAGGGGAAGAAAGAAGTCTCCAGATGAGGCAGCCCGGACAACGCGAGGAGTCGGCCTGCTGCAGCTTATTGTAGTTTACTTTTGCTGCTCATTTGACCGAGGGAAGGCCCTTCAGTTCCCTACTTTTCCCAAATCCAGAGGCTAATCCCATGAGAATAACACTTGGGAAAACAAGTGTGACAACTCCGCTGGAGGCCCAGAAAGAAGGCCCTTCCTGAAGGGCCCTTGGGTTGTTTTTCCAGGTGACAGACGTGTTTAAGACTGGATCCTTGTTACCTGAATTCCTTTCTCACCACACCCAAGGTCATTTTAATGAAAATGCCAAAGTCCAAGCCAAGGGGGTAGAGTTGCTCTTAATCCCTCAGCAGTGCTGTCATTTGATGCGCAGACCTGCTGGGGTGATTACTGTGGGTCTACTGAGCCGAGCTGGCTCACCCAGAAGGAAGGAGGATGTGGCCCCGCTGCAGGAGGCCTATTCCTAGGCCCAATCTGGGGGCTGTTAGGCTGCCCTCACTTCCCAGAGCCTGATGCATCCTCCCAAGGCCCTCCCGCCAACCTTCCTCCCCATCACCACAAAGCACTCCTGCCTCTGAGAGCGGCCACTCACCTTCCAGACACGCCCCCTGGCTCATCCCTGCTCTAGAAATGTCTTCTTGAGAAAGTGGCATCCGCAAGGGATTCACTTCCTGCTTTTTGTAGCCTTAGAGGGAGCTAAGGTTGTGTGTGCTTCATGGTTCTCCACACCCTTATACGTGTGACTTGTTTGAAAAAGAAATGGAAAATGTAAAAAACAACTTGGTTGCTTTTAAAACAAAAATTCTTAATTTGCTTTTATTTTCTTTTCTAACTTCCTGAGTGATGAGGGAAGGGAAGGAAAGGGTTGACGACCAAATGTCTGGGATGTTTTGGGAACCTCTCCGGTCCCCTGGGCCAGATATGCGAACACTGTGAGACTAATCACCAATCTCAGCCGGTCCTAGCTAATGAGCAGACTGAGCTTCCTGTCATGCTGAACTCTGGAAGCTGTTGATTGCCGGCCTGGCCAACCTGCCGCCAGCCCCCAGTGAACCTGCCAAAGGCATGTGCTGTGGTATTTTGTTGCCCGTGAGATTAAAGGGGTACATCCTTCCTCACCACTGGCTGAGGGGGAGGCCGGGCTCGGCGCTTCTGGGTGTAAAACAGACTCCATTCTTTCCAGGCCGCAAAGGCAAACACCTCTAGGGAATCTCTCTCTCCCTCCCTCTCTCTCTCTCTCTCTCTCTCTCTCTTCTTGCCTTAGAGTAAAATGCTCTAGCTTAGAAGACTGGACGCTTTGAGAGGGTTTTGGAAACTGAAGATGTAAAAGTGAAGCTGAAACTCAAATGTGATCCTTGTGTCTAAATTTTTTTCCCTGCCGCATCCAACAGTGTTCAGGGAAGAGAGAAGTCAATCTGGGATTTTCTATGGGAACGATACATATGGACTTAGATTCCCGGTACTTAACCTCCCTCCCCCTCCTCCCAGGAATCTTCTCTTACAGGGAGATAAGAAGAGTTCAGGCCACAAATGACCTGGACAGCCCTCAGCCTGGGAGCCTGCAGGGCCCCTCACGTGACTTGCTCTACCAAGAGTGCCCAGGATTGGGGCTCTCGAGAGGCACAGGTGAACATGCTAAGGGCTTCCCTCAAGCTTCTTTGGATGATATGCTTGACCCTCTGGATTGAAGAAATATCCCTAACTTCCTTAGGAGAAAGTGGGAGATTTCAGATTTTATTCTAATGCTTGCAGGAAGAAGAGGAAAATCATGTATTATTTAGGACACTCACCAAGAAGGCAAAGCCCATTGTCCCAGGAGACGTTGCAGACGCCGCTGTGTGTCCCTTGCCAGCATCTGCAGGTGTGTTGTGCACACACTCGGGGAACAGGGGAGTCACCCCAATGACACCACAGCTACAGTTTTCAGACTTGCTGGGGAAGCCAAAGTCATCTTTTTCATATCATTGTTGGCAATACACACAACCTCCTAAATAATACCAATCACGTGTTCCGATATTCCGTTGTATTTTCAAATTCCACAGTAACTCACCTGGTTCTCCAAAAGTTCTGTAAGGTACGATTTTACCTTCCCCGTTTCACATGCAAGGAACTGCAACTTAAGAAAGCGAGTAAAGGGAGGTAGGTCCCTTGGCACAGAGGTTAGGACGCTGCATGGATGCCCACAGCCCATATCAAGATACCTGGGTCCCATCCCAGCACTGCTTCCGATTCCAGCTTTCTGCTAGCGCAGCCCTGCCAGGCGGCAGGTAATTGCTCACGTACTTGGGTCTCTGCCCCCATGTCAGACCTGGACTGAGTTCCAGGCTCCTGGCGTCAGCCTGGCCCAGCCCTGGATATTGCAGGCAATTTAGGGAGTAAATCGACAGATGGAAGATCTCTTTCTCTCTCCCTTTTTGTCCCTCTCATTCTCTTCTCTCTCTCTCTCTCTCTCTCTCTCTCTCTCTCTCAGTCCCTGTCAAACAAATATTAGAAAAAAAATATCTTTTTAAAGAAAGAACTTTGAAAACTAAGGAAACGCAGCTTGGACCAGGACCCAGGGCTTCTGATTCTGACTCCACAGTCAGGCTCTAGTCCTGCGTCTGTGACAGCTCAGAGGCCCCCTTGACCTTGAGTAATTTAGGTACTCTGTCTAGGTCTTAGATTCCTTTATTGCAAAATAAGCTGAGAAGGAGGAGAAGGTAGAGAATGGTTGAACGTACTGATATTTGAAGTGTCTCAGTGTCTATGGTTCATTAATCTAAGAGCCTTTTTAAGACTTCTAATTGGCCATGGCCTAGTCTCAGATTTCTTGAGAATAATCACTAACGACTTTTCTGTCTCTTCTTTGTATAAGAAAAAAGTCAATGGAAGGCACCACCATAATATTTTAAAAGTTCCATTAAATTGGCAAACGAAAACCAAATAGGAAGCCTGGTGCCCCTCAAAATCTCCACAGATCTGTGTGGCGTGTGCCCCAGATTCTGCATCTGTTTTTGTGAACCCACTGAAGTCTAGACTTTCACCTCCAGCATCAGCCACGTGTACTTTCCCAGCTAAGACTGAGATGCAATCATCGTGCCCCTTGTCAATCCCCCTCCCCAACAAACCTCACTCACTGAAGGCTTGTGTTTCTACCGAGCCATTTTCAACGAGGCTCGCATTTGACGAAGGACATGATATTACAGCCCTTTAACTTAGCACTCGTCATGACACATCCTCTGAAAAGTACTCTGTCGCCCTAGCGCACACGTCTGGCGTCTACCTAATGACCCTCTGCCTGCGGTCTTGCTCCACAGACCTTCCGGCACCGCCCTCCACAGAGACAAGGGAATCATCGGAGCCTGACCTTTTCCACTCAAGGGGGATGACAAGGAGTTTCCTGGGTGAAAAGTCATCACCTGCAGCCAATAATTGCTTCCCACTGTTTGGGACAGAAGTAGCTGGAATCACTTATGTTTTAAGATATAATTCTTGCCAGCACCACGGCTCACTAGGCTAATCCTCCGCCTTGCAGCACCGGCACACCGGGTTCTAGTCCCGGTCGGGGCGCCAGATTCTGTCCCGGTTGCCCCTCTTCCAGGCCGGCTCTCTGCTGTGGCCTGGGAAGGCAGTGGAGGATGGTCCAAGTGCTTGGGCCCTGCACCCCATGGGAGACCAGGATAAGTACCTGGCTCCTGCCATCAGATCAGTGCAGTGCGCTGGCCGCAGCGCGCTGGCCGCGGCGGCCATTGGAGGGTGAACCAATGGCAAAGGAAGACCTTTCTCTGTCTCTCTCTCTCTCACTGTCCACTCTGCCTGTCAAAATATATATATATATATATATATATATAATTCTTTGTTTCTCTTGGCAATGCTGATGTCAACTAATATGACAGCGCAGAGAAAGCAACTGAACCATCCTGCTTTGCACCTGGGGCTCAGGTAACTTGTCCCAAGGAGAAGAGGCACAGCAGAAGAGGAAATGCTAACATTTTTATGAGCTCCTGATGAATTGCCATCCAACTGAAGACTGTTGCACAGGAGAGAAAAGATCGTGATGGCAGCCATGGGCTCCAGGTGACAGAGCAGCGACCGAGAGTAAGGAGGGCGGAAGCTGAGAAGAGGAAGTGCTGACTGAAGTCCGGCAGCCCAGCCTCGTCCCAGTTCCAGGTCACTTGAGGCAGTACAGAGTATAGTCAAATCAAATCACCTGCCCTGATTGAATTTGCTGTGTTCATCTGTACAGGGATGTAACTGCCCCATCTGTCTCACAGAGGTTAGCTTTGATTGAAATGATAGAATATATGCGACACCACGTGAAATGTTCTAAGATAAATATGCATAACATTTACTCTCAGCTGGCAACCTCTTACTATGGCTCATTGAGGTCAAGAAGCCATACTACACAAACAGTTCACATATCACACATGTCTGTTCATGGATCACCAAACTCTCCTTACTAGGATTTTCTTACATCAGTTTTATCTCAGTTTTCCAGGACATACACATCTTGGAAAATGTCAGTGATCCGATGTAATACCTGTGGGTAATGATCTGATTGCAACTGTTGTGGACTGAAACACAGGGACAGGTAGGCTGTGTCGGGGCTGTACTTCACGCACATGCACACACACACACAAAATCTATACTCATGTGTCTTTATGAAAATCATATGGGGGAGAAGGAAACAAAGAGTGTATTCCCCCCATTTTTATTTTCAAAGAACATCAAATGTGGAGTCTTTTTTATTATAATGATTACTGCTACATTATTGCTATTTTAATTTTCATATTACCATTAGTATTATGTTACATAGGTGATTTGATTTTCTATGCTGGCCATTCATCTAGTCATTCCACAGCCTCATCCTTTAAGATCGAGGGAATATTTCTAACATATGAAAGTTATTGTAATCTATTGTATTAATTCTGCTACCAACTGATTCATTCATAAAGTGTGCAAATTGAATCTACAAATATCAGAGTTTTACAGAATCAAGAAATAGAAATTGGGGGCCAGGGTTGTGGCCCAGTGGGTTAAGATTTTGCTTGCAACACAGGCATCCCACATTGGAGTGCCAGTTTGAATCTCAGCTACTCTGTTTTCAGTACAGCTTCCTGCTAAGGTGCCTGGGAAGGTAGCAGATAGATGATGGCCCTGCTACCCATGTAGGAGATCAAGATAGAGTTCCTGGCTCCTGAATTCAGTCTGTCCTGGACCTGGCCATGTGGCCATTTGGGGACTTAATCAACAAATGAAGACCTCTCTCTCTCTCTCTCTCTCTCATTCCTTCACAGGAACTCTGCATTCCCAATGCTTCTCAACCTTTTGACTAGGGTCAAGTGTAGGAACTCTGGATTCTGGAGCTCATCTTAGGGGTGGGGGGTAGCATTAGGCTCTGCCCTGACCACAGCAGATGGAGGCAGGGACAGCTGTGCCTACTAAAAGCATAAGTGGGAAAAAGTTGTTCCCCTATCCTTGGACCTGGGAGGCAGCAAACACATCCAGGATGGCATTCACTTTTTTCTTTTTAAGATTAGATTTATTTAGTTGAAAGGCAGAGTTACATGGAGAGAGGTCTTCCAACCACTGGTCTACTCCCCAAATGGCTGCAACAGCCAGAGGTGGGCCAGGCCGAAGCCAGGAGTCAGGAGCTTCTTCCAGATCGTCCACGTGGGAGAAGGGGCCCAAGGACTTGGGTCATCTTCTGCTGCTTTCCTATGTCATTAGCAGGGAGCTGGATCAGAATTGGAGCAGCTGGGACTTGAACCACCACCATCTGGGATGCAGGCACTGCAGGCTGTGGCTTCACCCGCTACACCGTGACGCTGGCTCTGAGATTCATTTTTCTGAAGCATAAACGCAGCATGAACAAAGAGTGTTGCAAATCTCCCAGCACGGCTAGCTGCCGCCCAAGCAACTGTAAGCGCTGCTCGCGAAGCCTGCTCTGCATTCCAGAAAACCAAAAAATTAGAGCCCTGATAAGATAACGAGGTAATTAATGAAGCAATTTCCCCTTCCTGCTCACATGCCTGTATTTCATTTTTCATATAAATTATCGTCATCTTAAGCAATAACACTCTCTTCCTGTAACCTTTGAGAACTTAGCCACATGGCACAGGACAAACAGTCCACATGTCAGTGTCTGTTTTTTCAGCTTTTACACATGTACAAAAATCTTTTTTTTTCTTTTTTTTAACTTTTATTTAATAAATATAAATTTCCAAAGTACAGTTTATGGATTACAGTGGCTTTTTCCCCCTATATCTTCCCTCCCACCCACAACACTCCCGTCTCCCGCTCCCTCTCCCCTTCCATTCACATCAAGATTCATTTTCAATTCTCTTTATATACAGAAGATCAATTTAGCATATATTAAGTAAAGATTTCAATAGTTCACACCCACACAGAACATAAAGTGTAAAATACTGTTTCAGTACTAGTTATAGTATTAATTCACATTGGACAACACATTAAGGACAGAGATCCTACATGGGGAGTAAGTGCACAGTGACTCCTGTTGTTGACTTAACAAATTGACACTCTTTTATGGCGTCAGTAATCACCCTAGGCTCTTGTCATCAGTTGCGAAGGTTATGGAAGCCTTTTGAGTTCGCCAACTCCAAACTTATTTAGACAAGGTCATAGTCAAAGTGGAAGTTCTCTCCTCCCTTCAGAGAAAGGTACCTCCTTCTTTGATTGCCCCGTTCTTTCCACTGGGATCTCACTCACAGAGATCTTTCATTTAGGTTTTGTTTTGTCTTGTTTTGTTTCGTATTGCCATACTGTCTTGTCTTTCCATGCCTAAAATACTCTCATGGGCTCTTCAGCCAGATCCGAATGCCTTAATGGCTGATTCTGAGGCCAGAGTGCTGTTTAGGACATCTGCCATTCTATGAGTCTGCTATGTATCCTGCTTCCCATGTTGGATTGTTCTCTCTTTTTTAATTCTATCAGTTAGTATTAGCAGACACTAGTCTTGTTTATGTGATCCCTTTGACTCTTAGACCTATCAGTATGATCAGTTGTGAACTAAAACTGATCACTTTGACTAGTGAGATGGCATTGGTACATGCAACCTTGATGGGATTGAATTGGAATCCCCTGGCACGTTTCTAACTTTACCATTTGGGGCAAGTCTGATTGAGCATGTCCCAAACTGTACATCTCCTCCCTCTCTCCCTCTCTTATTCCCACTCTTATATTTAACAGATTTTACAAAATCTTAAAAATGTATTTCAACTTTTCTTTTTCCAGTTGTGGTTTTGCTTTTTATTTCTTTTTCTTTTTCTTTCTTTATTTTTTTACAGAACCAGCTTCATTCTGTCTTCTACTTGCATATTCTGCCTTGTCTTTTGGCTTATATAAAGTGGACATTTTCAGTGTTAGTAAATATTCATTGACTAGAGTGAATGTTGAAACAGTTTTAGCAGAAGATTTATCTTTTCAATAAAGTTGTATGTGGACTCTGGTTTGTAAAAACTAGATAAACATTCAGCCTTGTTCTAATGGCATGGTGGGCACAGTGACAGCCCTGCCTGTGCAGGCTCATGCCTCCCTTGACCGGTTAACTGTCCAGGAAGGACAGTGGAACACAGGTCCATCAATACTTCTGCTCTCTCATTCCTAATGAGTGCATGGTATGATACGTTGCTGACTGTTCAATTAAAATAAAAAAATGTTCCGGTAAGCTGTCTCCAATCTCGTTAGGTGAATTATGCAGGAGGCCAAAGGGGATGTCATTAGGCTCAGAATTCCTATTGGGCAAAATCGTTACGGACTGGCTGGCAAGGGGCAAGCATGCTGGCAAAACACTGTCTCGTTGTGTATCCTGAATTAAAATGTTTCTTTACAATTTGAGGTTCTGGACCTTGCCAGAGATCTCAGTATGCCCAATTGTTATATAATCATTGAAATAACAAGGCTTTGGAAGCAATAAGGAGACGAATAGTGCTATTTGAGTTTTCTTGGTCTGATCAAGGCAATCCATCTTTTGAATGCCCTGTATGGCCACACACAGCATAATGTCCCAATGAAATTGTTACTCAGCATACGGGTCTTTATCCTGATCACGGTTCTCTATGAAAGTAAAGAACATTATAAAGGTCAAAGGGGCCCCTGAAGAGCATCTCGTTGAAGGGTCTGAGTAGCTGATGGTGACCAAGTTCCTCCAACGCTCCAGTTTGCAAAGGTAGTGCATGCTCCGTAGAGACTTCCGTGACAGAATGTTGATCCACCTCGGTAGGCAGAGAAGATGGATTTCTGTTGCTCTTGATTGACACCAGTAGATGGAAAAGAACACAGAGCCCTTGTGTTCTAACCTGGTGGCGGATAGAATGTGCTGGGTTCTTTTACAATGTGACCAAACAAGCCACTCATCTTTGATGAGTAGAACCTCTGTCATTTGTTTCTCAGGAAAAACAAGTGAGAGCGCACACGCGTGTGTATGTGTATGTGTGTGTGTGCACACGCGCACTTGCACAGACAAATGCTATACGCAGTGAATGTCTTATCCCTTCATATCCTTTTGACCTCCTTTAAAAGAATTAATTTATTCAATTTTCAATCAAATGAAGTAGATATATTTAGCATACGCATATCTACAAGAGACATTCAATATGAAAAACACAATTACCCATGCATTTGCTTTTGGCTACAGCAGCAACAGAAGCATTCGATAAATCAGGAGTCAACAAGAACCTCCACAGCAGACAGTATCATATTATGAGAAACTGAAATATCAATGGAGAAAATTAGGTGATGGGAACGGCAAAAGGGGAAAAAAAATGCAAATATGGAAAGCAAAGGAGAAATCAAAATGTTCCTCAGGGGTAAAGACTTGAGTAAATGTATAAAGCGTGGGCGCTGGAGTCGGGTATGGAATGATGCTTAGCCTTCGTCTCAATTTCTTCTTCTGTGATATGCATCTCCTCCCTTAATTGAGCTGCTCCCCAGGACACGTGAAGAAATGCAGGTATAGGATCTGGCTCAGTAAACAGAGTGAAGGAGATGTTCACTACATGTCAATGATTAGCATCAATAGTATACTGAACACTAAGGGTACCATAATTACTTATTATTTATAGATTTACATTACTAGTTAAATGTAATTTCATCTTTCATCTTCTAAAAATCAATTATTCTAGCTATTAAGTCTCGCCATTTTTTCTTTTTTTTTTTAAAGATTTTAATACTGGTCATAATAAAGCTTATACTAGAAAAGGCAGTAGAGGAAAATTACTAACAGCCAAATCCATTTATAACATGTAATAATTAGGGGCTGGCATTGTGGTGTAGCAGGTTAAGCTGCCGCCAGCAACACCAGAATCCCATATGGAAGCCAGTTCAAGTTCAGCTGCTCCACTTCTGAACCAGTTCCCTGCTAATGTGCCTGGGAAAAGCAGAGGAAGATGGCCCAAGTACTTCGACCCCTGCCACCCATGTGGGAGACTTGGATGAAGATCCTGGCTCCTGGCTTCAGCCTCAGCCATTGGGGCCATTTGGGGAGTGAACCAGTGGGTAGAAGATCTCTCTCTCGCTCTGTCTCTCCCTCTCTATATATAACTGCCTTTCAAATAAACAAATAAATATTTTTAAAAAGATATAACAATTAAGTGATCCATAACCCAACTCTATAAATCAAGTGCTTCCTATAAAAATAAATCTGAGATAAATTCCCTGATTTTTAAAAAATTCTCTGTCCAAACATGCTTTGGAGGTCCAGGGTTGTAGGAAAACCCTCTGAGTACTTCTTCAGGGTCAGAGTCAGCGCTCTTCTCTGATTCCTTTTTCTTTTTCTCTTGTTGCTCAGTATCCAAAACATCATTCACAAAATTTAAAGTCGCACTTTGTACAAGTGTTCATCTTGTCAGCGAAACAATCCAATCATCCCTTTGAAGAAGTTGTCGTTTTAAATTTAAATTGGCATCTAATTTCAACCTGATTTTTTTATTGCTAAGAGCGAGCCAGAGAACAGAAGCTGTGTTTCCTCTTTCCGATCCATCACAGTAAACAATTCAAACCTGCCCACAGAGCTGATAATCAATATATATGATTTAACAAGTCATGTGTTCACTAAGGAGAGAAGGAGGAGAAGTGGAGGTTAATCTCGAAGGTCTCTCCAATTTCAGATTCCTAATGAAAATTCACTGCATTTTTCTGGGTTTCGCCTTTTTCACTATGATTGAAATGCCAAGAACAAACCGAACGGTCTGCTAGCAATCTGAAAAGAAAATATATTACCGTGATTGTACTGAGAAACTGGAAGCGATTTTCTCCTGGGTTGGGGGTTTAAACAAACAGGAAGCCCTGTTTAGGATTTGTCTTCATCATCTTTCATCACAAGTCAGCCTGACTTCCTGATGAAGAAATGTGGAACTGCTTTCAGATACTCAAGCAAATTGGACAGAAATGCCAACCCCACATTCCCCAACCTCGAACCCACGAGCTATTCCTGAACACCTCATCCTCCTCAGACCACAGTTCTCAAGGTGCATTTTGTCTCTTCAATTCTATAAGCACTGGGTAGAAAATGGCTCTCTCCTGGTATTTAGCCCCACAGTTAACATACGGCATGATTTTTCTACTACTGAACTCCAGGAGGTTACACGAAGCAAACTATTATGATAGAGAATAATACGGAAGAATCATGGCCTTTTGTAGCATTTTCTTCTCAACATTAGTAAGATAGCCTTCCATAGATGCTTGAAAATATTTCTTAAGAAATGAAACTTTAAACATTTCTATTATTATATTACAGTCTTTTCAGGACAAAAAGTACATACTACCTCACAATTTATCTCTAATCCATATGCAAGGTCTTCAAAAACTTAATGGAAATATGTATTATGAAAAGACTTACCATGAATTTCAACATTTTTTGCACCAAAACAAACTTTTTAATTCCGTTTCCACAACCCTTTTGAAGTACAGTTGGATATCTAGAAGATGCTTTTTCAAAGTTAGTTAAACTTGAAAAATTTTAACTACCCTTGCCATAAAATAACAAAAGAGCAATTTTCAGGGCACAGTAAAATTGGATGATTTTTAATTCAAATAAATCATTTTCTACAACACATTCAAAATGAATTGATGGATCTCTACACTTGAAGAAGCAAATGCCAAAATTTAAGTCTAAAGCTCTTGAGGATACAGGCTGCAAAACGTTTAGCAAGTAATCTAATACTAAGGGGGAAAAACCCAAAAATCAGCACTTTTACTCTAAAAATTGTATTGAGTTTTCAGTTATCACAATACATTTTTATCTACCAGGGCTAAACACATATTCAACTTTTAAAATATTCAAGACCTATTCTCACTGATATTTTCAAATATGATTTATCCCAAGTCTCCATTCTTAAAATATTCTTGAAACCCTTAGATTAATATAAGAAAGAGGTAGTGTAATACAGAGAGAAAAACCAAGAGCTGATCCATCAAATAGGATTTATACCAGACTGACAATAGCATCTGCAATTTAAACACATTCTGAGATCATCTGAATTCCACGAGTCATCACTTAATGCTGAAACTCAGCTGAGCACACTACAGGCAACTATCACATCACAAATTTGCCAGCTTTTTCGTGAGCCCACAGTTCCGTCCCCACTTTTTGTACTTATTCAAAATTGCATACTTAATATTTGCTTTCTTAAAAACAAAAGCAACAAAAATAGAAAGGGGAAAACAAACTTGAGCAAAGACATAGACTTTGTTTGCTGCCCCAGAAAACCAAATGTGCATTTGTTGAGAAACGTGTGGATAGATTTCCTTAGAATGATGCACCCTTCCCAAAACAATCACCTGGTCATCACCGTGGGAGGTAGGACGCTGAGTTTCCCACAGGAAACTGCTCAGGTAATTGCCTGTTTGTTTTTGTACGGAGAGGCATTTGTTTTGCGCCTACAGGTTTCTTCTATGAGAACATCCGCAGCACGGTCTATTTTGTTTCAGGCATTTCGTAGGCATTTGTCTCATGTATTTAGAAAGTTCATTATCGTAATAAGTGTTCTGCAGAAGACATGCAGTAAATGGGAAACGCGTGTGCTTGCCAAGCAATCTATATTACGACAAAGGAAAAAATCTGCTAATGTAAAAATATGAATTCAGAGTAAGAAAATAGAAGTCACTTCTAGACTAGGACTGCAGATTGGAGAAAGGCTAAACCATCTGGCCAGCTACGCTGTCTGGGAGAAATTCCAGTGTGAAGGCCACTGTTAGGCAAGTCCCATGAAAGGAAGTAGGAGTTACATCACTCCAGTCTCCATTCCCACGGAACCCACTGCGGTCCATGGAAAACGTCCACAAGTCACTCCAGCTTGTGTGCACCGTATACCATGCGGCATGCTACGTGGTGGGGTTGCAGAAATGAATAGTATAAGGTCTCTGCTGTCATGGAATTTACTCCAGAGAAAATAGCCCTACAAACCAAACAATCCGAATTAAGGGAGCCAGTCCCAGCTTGCAAGGGAGTGGAAGGAAAGGAGGGTACTTGCTCCAGTAGGAAGAAAGGAGAAACCATCACGGAAGACTTCCCAGAGGAGACAGCCCTTGCCTGGGATGAGCTTTGAGGAATGGGTTGGAGACTTCAGGTCAGTAAGGTAAAGATGGCAGAGGAACAATTGGGAGAAGCTGTGAGCAGACATGGAGGTTCGAAGCAGGCTTGCCTGAGCCAGGAACTGCAAGCTCTTGGGTTTGACCAGGGTATAAATTTAAGGCGGGAAGCTGAGGCTCCTGGACCCAGGCCTTGGGGAATCTTTGTGCCACGCTCAGGAGTTTGCCTGTTATCCAGTGGGTACTGGGAAGCACGTGGAAGACAGAATCCCCCAGTGCCTCCGCTGTTCCCTCCCCCTTATCCTTCACACACAGGACAGGCAGGTGGCAAACACAGAAGCAGAGGAAACCAACCAACCTGTTCTTATCCTCCTGATCCTCCTGCACCCACCCCCGAATTAATATTAATTCTGTTCCCCGTGTGACCTCTTTGGATTGAACAAGGATGGCTGGGGCCCAGAACAGAAGGGTAACAAGCATCCCCCAGAAGCGACCTTGGAGGAAACGCAAATGCTAATAACACGTGGCAAGGGGGAAAACTATCAACAGCGAAGGGAGACTAAGCCAGAGAGGAGAGGAGGAGTGCTGGGGCGTGTGCTAATGAGTGAGTATGAGGCAGGGAGCAGGTGGCTGAGGGCGGGAATCACTAGAAGGGAGTTCACCTGGGTGTGTTTCACCCGTGAAATCATGTTTCGGTGCTTAAGTAAGCTACTTCCATGTTGACAAGGGATCTTCAGAAGTGCATGGAAGTGCCAATAAGAAAAACTGCGCATGGATTTCCAAGTGTTTGCACTCAAGTAAACTCACCTTTCGTTCCATTTTTATGAACTTACAGAAGTACCCTCGTTGTAGGGGGGTGTAATTATCACGAGATGTCTTTCTAAAACTTCACGTGAAACCAATCCCATTTCTTTATAAGCTACGCTCTATCTTCACATACACAAAGTGCATTAACCACGAGGGAAACACGAGTCTATTTGTAAAAGGTGAGTGACAGAGTTGATTTGAGAAAAAGAAAAACTTAAGAAGAAAGGTGAAACCAAACAAATAGAGACGCAGGCAACGTGGGTGCTCCCGTAGTCAGCAGCCCTACTGTTGTTTCGCCCATTTTACAAAGGAGGACTCTGTGGCTTTGAGAGCAGCAGAGTTGCTAACCCCAGGCCTCGCAGGTAATAAATGGCAAGACTGGAATTGGAATCCAAGGAAACAAAACCCGGACCTTCAGATGGGAACCGATGGTTCTGCTACAGGGCATAACTAACTCCAGATTGCAGTCATGCACTAACTGGAGCAATGCAACACCCCTGAAAAAAAAGTTTGCCTGGAACACAAATGTTATTTTTTAAAGGAAAAAAATAGTTTAATTCTTTTCATAATGTCTTTAAAAAATAATTGGCATCTGTGCTCTTTTCCACTATACTCCAATATGAAGGGACTTCAAAAAGTTCATGGAAAATGAAATTGCTAGATAAGTTTACTCCAGGGGGGAAATATTTGAAGTTCACACATAGTATTTTTTTCACAAATATTTTCCATTAACTTTCTGAAGGCCCCTCATATTGTAGCCTTTTGAGATATAAATAATTTGTTATTAATAACAAAGCATGTAAATGAAAATTCCATAGGAGACAAGCAAGACAGCACATCTAGAAAGAAGCTGTGATACACCTTTATAAAAAAAAGATTAATTTATTTATTTGGAAGTCAGAGTCACACAGAGAGAGAAGGAGAGGCAGCGAGAGTGGGAGAGGTCTTCCATCTGCCAGTTCACTCCCCCATGGGCCGCATTGGCCGGAGGTGCGCGGATCCGAAGCCAGGAGCCAGGAGCTTCCTCCGGGTCTCCCACAAGGGTGCAGGGGCCCAAGGACTTGGACCACCTTCTGCTGCTTTCCCAGGTCATAGCAGAGAGATGGATTGGAAGTGGAGCAGCTGGGACTCAAATTGGTGCCCATATGGGATGCCGGCACTGCAAGCGGTGGCTTTACCTGCTACACCACAGCACCAGCCCCCTGTGATCACCTTTATGTGAGCCCACAAATCCTCCTATCTAACAAAATGTAATGCTGTGCATGTAAGGCCTGGCTACAGAAAGAATTTAGGATTTGTCCAAAGTTCTGACAGAGAAAGTAAAAAAAATTGCTTTGGAGAAGATTTCTTGTCAACAAAGTAAATTTCCAATTAGCTGTCTCTTTCAATTTGCTACATGATGAGAACAATGAATTACTCTGACTAGCAGTTTATTTATTCAGCGCTTCTTAAAGATTTACTTATTTATTTGAAAGGCAGAGTTAGAGAGAGAGAAGGAGAGACAGAGAAAGAAAGAGATCTTCCATTTGCTGGTTCACATCCTAAATGGCCTCAACGGACAGGACTGGGCCAGGCCAGAGCCAGGCGCCTGGGACTCCATCCAGATCTCCAGCATCAGTAGCAGAGCCCCAGGCACTTGGGCCATCCTCTGTTGCCTTCTCAGGCTGTTATCAGGGAGCAGGATTGGAAATGGAGCTGCTGAACCCCAACCAGCGTTGACACAGGATGCTGACGTCACAGCTGGCAGCTACACCCTGCACTGCAATGCTGGCCCCCAATCAACAATAGTTGGTGAGAATCAATAACCTCGGTAGCTTTATGATCTGAGTCTTTATTCATATTTGGGTAGTTAACCTGGCTATTGGTCTCATTCTATAAGAAGGGCTCTGTTCTGCATATTGCTACATTACACAAGCTTGCTACATTACACAAACTACAGCTTAATTCAAACATGCGATAATATTGACTTTAAAAAAGAATTATCCATAGGGGCCAGGGCTGTGGCGTAGCAGGTAAAGCCTCTGCCTGCAGTGCTGGTATCCCACATAGGTGCCTGTTCAAGACCCAGCTGCTCCACTTCCGATCCAGCTCTCTGCTGTGGCCTGGGAAAGCAGCAGAAGATGGCACAAGTCCTTGGGCCCTTGCACCTGCATGGGAGACCTGGAGGAAGCTCCTGGCTCCTGGCTTCAGATTGGCACAGCTCTGGCTGTTGTAGCCATCTGGGGAGAGAACCAGTTTATAGAAGATCTCTCTCTCTCTCTCTCTCTCTCTCTCTCTCTCCCTGCCTCTGCCTCTGCCTCTGCCTCTGCCTCTCTGTAGCTCTGCCATTCAAATACATAAATAAATCTTTAAAATAAAAAAAATCATTTCCAGGTGTAATATCTCTATTAATCTCATAAAAGAGTAACTTATTTTTATTACTTTATTAGCATCATTAGTATTTAGTGATAGCAAATGATAATCTTTAAAGGATTAGTGCATAGCTATATTCCATACATCTTGAAATACATTCATTCTTCAAATCTGTATCAAATGTCTAATAGGTCTGTCAATGAGCCATAGAGGGGACTTTAGTGATGAATAAGATAGGGCACTGGGAATCAAGGACCTTATGATTTAGTCAGTGTCTCTTTTTATCTCACTCCCAGAGCCAGAGCCTAAATATCTAAATAAATTTGCAAGTTATTATTTATACATATGTATACACACACATATATATGTATACACACACACACACACATATATATATATATATATTTATATCTCCAAGCAAAGTTGACTTCCTAAGGGATAATTTTTGTTCTGCTTTCTGTATATCAACCATGTTAAGAAACTTAGCCCATATAATACGACTTCTATTTCTATGACAGCAGTGAATAGGATGCCTGATATTTTTACTTGTCTTTCTAAATTCAGTAAAGTTCTAAGTGTTCTAGTGGGAGAAGAAAACCAACAACAGCAACTCTTTGCTTTTTTTAATCCGAAGTGCTGCGTCTCGCAGTCAGACTTTCCGCAATGAAAACACGTCCACTTGCTGACAAGTCCCTCTGCAGCTGGAATGACACAATCATGTCAGCCCACTGAACTGCAAATTGAAAGGTCTCTTTCTTCTTTCAGAAAAGAATGAACCACCCTGTGATTAAAACTTCCCACAGTTGCTTTTAAAATGCTTGAACTTTAAGGGGGAAAAAAGTGTTCTTCTATTTTTGTCCGAAATTATGCTCCCCACATAAGCATGCAGGCTCTGGCTGGCTGAATTGTTGGAACAGTAGGCTTCTCCTCCATCCATGCCCTATTCGTTCCAGGGGACAAGTGCACAGGTGCTTTGAGGATGTCCTATGTGGTTCTACTGCCTCCCTCCACACACTGGTCCCCTTCCAGCGATGACTTCCCTCAAATTGCTACAAGAACCAGATGTTCTCTCAATCCTACACAAGTTGCCATAAAAATTGAATTTTTAGATGACACAATGTTTAAAAAAATACCACCTGCCCCAAACCTTTTCCAGCAAAAGTATCTTTGCCTTGCTTTTGACGTCATGATGTGTCTATCAGCCCTGCCTTATTAGGCCATTATCATTATTAAGTCTGTGTGGGAGCAAACTGTTGAAATCCATACTTAATGTATACTAAGCTGATCTTCTGTATATTGAGATAATCGAAAATGAATCTTGATGTGAATGGAAGGGGAGAGGGAGTGGGAAAGGGGAGGGTTGTGGGTGGGAGGGACAGTATCGGGGGGAAGCCGTTGTAATCCATAAGTCGTACTTTGGAAATTTATATTCATTAAATAAAAGTTTTAAAAAAATTATATATTCACCGGGGCCAGCACTGTGACGCAGTAGGTTAAGCCTCTGCCTGCGGCATCACCATCCCATATGTGCACTGGTTCTAGTCCCAGCTGCTCCTCTTCCAATTCAGCTCTCTGCTATGGCCTGGGAAAGCAGCATAAGATGGCCCAGGTGCTTGGGCCCCTGCACCCATGTAGGAGACCCAAAAGAAGCTCCTGGTTCCTGGCTTCGGATCAGCCCATCTCCAGCCACTGCAGCCATTTGGGGAGTGAACCAGCAGATGGAAGACCTTTATTGTTATCTTTTACTCTCTCTGTCTGCAACTCTATCTCTCAAATAAATGAATAAAATATTTTTAAAAAATTATATATTTACTGACACCTATGGGGCATCTCTATTATACAAGTCACTTAAATGGACCATGAGGCAGGAGGTGGAGTTTATGAAGTTGACACTATGTCTGCCCCTGGGAAGAGGAGGCAGACAAGCCGCACAGCTCAAACAGAGGAAACACTGCTGGAGTGCTAGAATGGGGGGAAAACTAAAGGTAGGGGGATGGGAGTGTAAGGAAGAGACCAGGAATGCTGAGGCTTCATGGAGTCATTGCTATTGCCAAGGTAATGATACTGATTTTGAGATTCAGTTAACTGAAAGCATCCAACAGCACACACATCAAAAATACTGAAATGAAGAGGGACCACAACTCCAAACAATTCTAGTATAAGTTGGCATTTTTTTTAATTAGAATAAGGACCTGCCTAATATCGAAGAACTCTGAGGGAAATATTTGAGATATAAAATAAATAGTCACAAATCAAGTTTTAAACCTTATCCACTGAAAGGCACCAACTAAATATAAATTATAAAACTATAAAACCAGAAAATATTATTGAAGAAAATCTAAATGGCCTTGGATACGATATGGAAGAAAGAATTGATGGGTTCATTAAAAAGAAAACCTTCTTTTATGGCAAAATCACTGTCAAGAATATGAGATGAGAAACCACCAATAGGGAATAACATTTGCAAAATACATATCTGATAAAGGAATATTATTCAAAATGTACAAAGAAGTCCTAAAACTCAGCAATAAGAAATCAAAAACTTGATGTAACAATGCCAAAAGACCCGAAAAAATAGCTCACCAAAAAGGCATACAGCTACCAAATAAAAGTATAAAAAGATGCTCAACAACATGTCTCATGGGGGAACTATAAATTGAAACAACCAAGAGCTACCAGCACACACCTATTAGAATGGCAAAATCCGGAAATCCAGAATACGAAAGACACTAGAGAGCAAAGATCACATGGAGACATAGGAACTCTCATTCATCGCTGTTGGGAATGCAAAAAGGTGTAGCCACTTTGTAAAAACAGTTTGGTGGTTTCTTTAAAAAGTACATGTACTCTAGCATAAGATCCAACAACTGCACTCCTCGGTATTTACCCAAAGTAATTGAAAACTTAAATTCACACAAAAGCCTGCACATGAATGTTTACAGTAGCCTCATTCATAAATGCCAAGACTTGGAAGCCATCAGGATATCCTTCAGTATGTGAATGGATAAATAAACTGTGATATATCCAGGCAACGAAGTGAGCTAGCAAGCCATGAAAAAACACAGAAGGAACTTCAATGCACACTGCTAAGTGAGAGAAGCTGACCTAACCAAAACCCTGAAACTTGGTCACTTCTAAAGAGATTTAGCTGGCCTCCCACTCCAGTGACTGGAGAGTTCGACCAGCATGTACTGGCATCCTGTCGAGAACTCCCTGGGTATGCAACAACATTGTGGACAAATGGAAGGGGTGTGGAGAACCTCAAGCACATGGAGGGTCTCACTTTATAACAACTTGCTCTTGGAAGAACTAACCCAGTCCCACAAAACCTTACCCACTCCCCTGAGACAGCGTGAGTTCCTTCATGAAAGAGGAGCCCTCGTGACCTCATTAGACTAAGCTCTACCTAGCAGTTTCACCACCTCAACGCCATTCAATTGAAGGTCAAGCTTCCAAAATATGATTCTTTGGGATCCAGGTAACACCCACGCCACAGCATCTACTCCATTTGCAGTGCCAAAATCTCTACTAGTCATGGCCCTCCAGAGAAACCAAATCAATAGAACACACATATGAGCTCTGTTAGGGGAGTACTCACACAGTCACAGAGACAGAACAGTTCCACAAGAGCCAGAAAAGTTGGTAGCACAGCTCTATTCAAGAAGCCAGAAGCCACAAACCACAGTGTGACAAGCAGGTCCCTGGGTGGTGACCGAGGCTTGAGAGCCTCTGGAGAGTCACTGGTGCAAGGCTCAGAGTCCAAGGGCTGCAGAACCTGGAGTCTCAAGGCCAAGGGTAGCAGCAGGAGAAATGTGCTCCACTCAGGAAGGGAGAACCAGAGTGGGTCGTCCCCTCCTGCTTTCCTGTTCCAGCCGACTGCAGGTCCACGCTGAGGGCGGGCCCTCTCTACTGAGTTCACTGACTCACGTGCCGGTCTCCTCCAGAAACACCATCTGCCCCCTACCAACAAGGCTTTCAAGTTGACACCCAAAATACACCATCAAAGAAGTCAATCAGAAATTACTACCTATTGTATGATTCCAACAATGACATTCTGGACAAGAAAAAACCACAGAGACAATGAAGGGATCAGTGGTTGCTAGAGGTAGGAGAGAGGGATGGAGGGAGGAAATGGTAAAGGGCGGGAGAGAGGAGTAAACAGGACAGAGGATTTTAGGGCAATGCAACTACTCTGCATGAAACCATAATGGTGGACATGTGCCCTTCTCCATCTGCCAAAGCTCATAGAACGGACAGCACCAAGAGTGCACACTAAGGTAGCTATGGACGTCGGGTGATAATGAAGTATCAGTGTGGGTTTATCGGTTGTAGCAAATCTACCATTCTGATGGTGGATGTTGACAGCGAGAGACTATCTGAGAGGACAGGGAAATATGAGAAACCTCTGTAGCTTCTGTACAGTTTTTCTGTGACCCTAAAACTGCTAAAATTAATGTTTGTTTTTAAAAAACTAGAAAGTAAACATACAAGGGGCTGGCACTGTGGCATAGCAGGCGAGGCCACCAACTGCGGTCCTGGCATTCCATATGGGCGCCGGTTCAAGTCCCGGCTGCCCCACTTTCAATCCAGCTCTCTGCTGTAGCCTGGGAAAACAGTGGAAGATGGCCCAAGTGTTTGGGCCTCTGCACCCACTTAGGTGAACCCAAAGGAAGCTCCTGGCTCCTGGCTTCAGATCAGCACAGCTCCAGCCATTGCAGACCAGCATATGGAAGACCTCTCTCTCTCTCTGCCTCTGCCTCTCTGTAGCTCTGCCAAAAAGACAACATATGTTACCTTGAGTTTTGCTACCTGATATTTAAGCTAAAAGTACAGACTTTTCCTTAAGAAAGTGTCCAAGACATCCTTGCCAATTGCATGATTGCAAAAAACAAGGCATATTAATGAATATTTGCAAATTGTCATTCAAATGAATTATACTGTGATCTGGACCTGGACACCAGAACACCTTCTGTCCCCTTCGCATCTGACCTTGACCCACTCAAACTTGATCTAAGAATCCCTTCTGAATTTCCCTTGTGGCAAATGAGCTATAAATACTTTAAAAATTTGGAGTCTTAAACTGTCCTATAGGTGACTTTCTGATAAGTGGAGATCCTTTACTACTTTTAAGAACCATGAAGTAGAGCATCCTTTTCAGGCTTTTAATCCATGTAGAAAACCAATTCATTCATGTCTGTTAGTTAAATAGATTCAATACTCTTTGTATACTGGCTTTGGGGAATTAAAAAAAAAAAACACAGTTTTGACGTTGCATAATTATAGTGTTGGAGAAGGTAGAGTGAGAAGAAAGTCAAAGAAAAGAAGACAGTGACATTTGAACTTCTATTGTCCTGCTTTGACCTATATTTCCATTTGCCTCTTGGGAGCAGAGAGGAGGAAAGTCACCTAAGCAAGTTTACAATAATTCTTTTGAGGGTTCCAAAATATAGCACCGCTGGCCGAGTCAAAAATGAGGAGGCCATGGAATCCTCTCCTCCAAAAGCAGTTTCTTCCCTCAGCACTACCTGAAAAAGGACAAGTGTGTTGCCCTTGAATCCATCACCTAGGGTTAGGACCCAGTACCGTGGCTCTCTAAGACAGGAAATGTGCTTATCTTTCCATTAGAAGCACACTTCAAAGGATTAGGCACATACTTCAAAGGGTGTTTCCCAGCCTATCTCTCTGATGCCTTGGCCTAGTAGCCAGGAGTAACACCCCATTAGCACCTCATTAGCCAGGGCTCAAGAATGCCTGACCAAAAGAGTCCAGGACCAAAGAAGCATCCCCAGACTAAAGGGAGAGGATTCCTCCACTTTTCTTACCACTTTTGTGAATGCCCCAATGGCTAGTCACTCTCCAACATGATCAATATCTGAGTTCTGAGTAGGCGTTGGCTAGACAAATGCAGCAACACGGGATAAATTGTAATATACAGACATCGTACACCCAAATCTTTCTTTAAAAGTACACCAACACAGGCATACTTTGGCAACATGTGTCTGAAATCCTTAACTGATGAGGAAAACCCCATCCTCAGACTCACAAAATAACTTCTGGGTCTCTTCTACTTTCTGCATTATTCAAATTCCAGTTGCTTCTACACCATTTAACCTGGCAATTCATAATACAACACCTGGCACATTGCAGGCACTGAAATTCTCATACCACAGTTCAAAATCCTCTTTCCTCACCAAAAAAAAAGCAAATTCATCTCACTGAAGAGCTCCCACTAATTGCACGTGGCATCTGCTTACATGGCATCCCACAAGAGAGCTGGAGTCACTCCATCAATTTTCCCAGCTGCTTCTCACATAGTACCCGTCAGGCTGAACAAACATACCAACCTCAGCAGCTAACATAAACTGTACAGTTGCCAGATAACTAACATTTTCAGAAACTTCACAAGTGTTATTTGAATGTAAAAGGAAGGTCAAGAATTCTAACATCTTGGGCAAGAGTGTATGATTTCTTGATGCTATTCATTTCAAGAGTATAGTACAGTACTTACTTAAATTAGTTGGAAAGAAAAAGTGGAAATACATGACAAAAACTAAATGGCTGGGGCCGGCGCTGTGGCATAACGGGTAAGGCTGCCGCCTGCAGTGCTGGCATCCCATATTTGTGCCTGTTCAAGACCCAGCTGCTCCACTTCCGATCCAGCTCTCTGCTGTGGCCTGGGAAAGCAGTAGAAGATGGCCCAAGTTCTTGGACCCATGCACCTGTGTGGGAGACGTGGAGGAAGATCCTAGCTCCTGGCTTTGGCTCGGCGCAGCTCCAACCATTTTGGCCAACTGGGGAGTGATCCAATGGATGAATGACCTCTCTCTCTCTCTCTCTCTCTCTCTCTCTCCCTCTCCATCTCTCTGTAACTCTGAGTTTTAAATAAATAAATCTTTAAAATAAAAAAAACAGATGGAGTTATTGATTTAAAGAAAACTTAAACGGTTAATATTCCTGTAAAGTAATGAGCATTTGTGATGAAACTAAATTGGCATACTTCAAATGCCATGACCTAACAGAAAGTTAAAATTTTCCATGGAATATCCTTCTGCTAAAGTATGAAATAAAAACTGTAGAGGCAGTTTCTTTGGCCTGGCAATTAAACTTAAATTTAGGATGCCAGTGTCCCACTTCAGAGTATTGGGGTCCAATTCCTGGTTCTGACTCTTGATTCCAGTTTTGTGTTAAGGCAGACACTCTGAGGCAGTAGTAATGCCTCAAGCTGTTGGGTTCCTGCCACCCACATAGGAGACCTCATTTAGTTCTTAGCTCCTTACTGTTTTGGGCATTTGGGGAGTGAACCCACAGATAGGAGTACTCTCATGTTTCTCTCTCTCTCTCTCTCTCTCTGTCTCTAAAATTAAAAAATTAATATTCTTTAAAGAAATCTTATGGGAGTGGTGGACATCATCATACAATGGGTTATGCTGCTGCTTGGGATGCCAGCATCCCATATGGAGTCCTGGTTACTCCCTTTTGATCCAGCTTCTTGCTAATGTGCTTGGGAAGGCAGCAGATAATAGGCCAAGAACATGTGTCTCTGTCATCCACATGGGAGACCCAGAGTTCTTGGCTGCTGGCTTTGGAACCACCCAGCCCTGGCTGTTGTGGGCAACTGGGGGGTGAACCAGGAGAGAGGAGATGTCTCACTCTCTCTCACTCTCTTTCTGTTTCTCTCTCTCTGCAACTTTGTCCTTCAAGTAGATAAATAAATCTTTTTTCTTTTTTTTTTCCCCAAAGAAACCTTGTATTTAAGGAATACAAACTTCATGCATTTCATTAAGTACAACTTTAGTGATATAGTGATTCTTCCCACCATAACTGCCCTCCCACCCACACTCTCACCCCTCTTCTCTTCCTCCCTCTCTCATTCCCAGTCCCATTCTCCACTAAGATCCATTTTCAATGAACTTTATACACAGAAGTAAAACTTATACTAAGTAAAGAGTTCAACAATTTGCACACACACACAAAAAAAGAAACAGTTCCTCAACAGTCAAGACAAGGGCTGTTAAAAGTCATTGCATCTTAAAGTTAATTTCACTTTTTTTTTTAGAAATTTAACTTTAAAGAAGCACCCAAGAATGATACATCTTTTGCAAGCACTTAGACATAGTTATAATACAACTCTTTGAGGACAGAGGTCCTGCATGGGAAGTTAGTGCACAGTGACTCCTCTTGTTAATTTAACAATTAACACGCTTATATATGATGTCAGTAATCACCTGAGACTCTTGACATGAGTTTCCTAGGCTATGGAAGCTTTTGAATCCATAAACTCAGTCAGTAATAAATATTTTTTTTAAAAACGATCACATTTGATATGCTATCTTGTGAAAACATGTTGGCAAAATAAATATGCCCACAATTCTAGACTGGTTGATGATTCATGAGTAGTAGCTGAGAAATTTACTGACAATGCACATTCTATTTTGTTGTTAAGTATCTGATGAATGATTAAATACAAATAATACAAACTATAAAGAAAGTAAATATATTTTTTAAAAGAGAGATACAAAAACACCTGATTCTTTCTTTGGTCCTACTGCCAATTACCACCATCAACAGTTTCAACATCAAATATTCCATTTATGAATCTATGCATATATTTTATTCAGATAGAAATGAATCTATATATTGTATTGCTCTGAATGTTGCTTTTCTAAGAATATATTTTGGGGCTGGCACTGTGGTGTAGTGGGTAAAGCTGCCACCTGCATTGCCAGCATCCCATATGGAAGCTGGTTTGAGTCCCCACTGCTCCACTTCCCATCCAACTCTCTGCTATGGCCTGGGAAAGCAGTAGAAGATGGCCCAAGTCCTTGGCCCCCTGCACCCACATGGGAGACTCAGAAGAATCTCCTGGCTCCTGGCTTCGGATCAGCTCAGCTCCAGCCTTTGTGGCCAGTTGGAGTGTGAACCAGAAGATGGAAGACCTCTCTCTGTCTCTACCTCTCTCTGCCTCTGCTTCTCTCTCTGTGTAACTCTTTCAAATAAATAAATCTTTAAAAAAGAATATATTTAGAGGATTTTTTCCATATGCATATTAAGATAGCTCTACATTTTCCTTTTTAATGTCTGCGTGAGACTGCATACATTTCATAGCCAATCATTTCGCTGCGTGTTGTATCCAGTAATCAGCTAACTGCGAAACTTCTTTTTCAGGATTTGCTTTTGACCTTTCTCTTTCCAATTCTGGAACAGTATGTATGGAACTTTTTTACTTATTGTCAAGATCTGAAAGATGCACATTTAAAATACCATGAGCATAGGCCTTTTTTTAAGGAATAAGACTTTCACAATTTTTAATTTTTTTTCTCTCTAGTTCTTTTTTTCTACTTGAGATCTCCCTAACATCTGAGCTCATTTTGGGTCATATGTACTTCCCTGGAAAATCATCCGTGTATTGTGATTTTCAAATGTAGTTGTAGAAAAATTCTGAACTCTTTCGATCTCTGTATTTAGTTTTCTCTTGGTTTCTAACCTGTGTGTTTATGCTATCTCTTCTTTTTTTTTTAGTTAGATCAGTTAGTGGTTTGCATCAATGGAGGATTTTTCATTTACTTATTAGTTCTTACACTTTTCCAGTATTCAGCAGGTGTATTAATGGTTGCTGTTATTTTTATTAAATCTTTATTTCTTGTTTTTTTAAAGACAGTTTTCTCCTCTTTTCCTAATTGTTTACATTGAGAGATTATTTCATTTGTTGCTCAAGAACATGGACTTTCTCCTGAGGATGGCTTCTACTGTATAACCTAACTTCTTATATGCAATACTTTTTATAATGCTATTTCCTATATGCTCTGTAATCTCAGTTATGATTCTTTTCCTTGACCTAAAAATTATTTGAGTTGCTTTTGTCATTGTACTTGTTTTTAAATTTTGAGTCCTTTTTTTAAATATTTATTTTATTTATTTGAAAGACAGAGTTATAGAGAGAGGTAGAGAGAGAGGTCTTCCATCTGAGGGTTCACTCTCCAAATGGTTGCAAAGGCTGGAGCTGAACCACTCTGAAGCCAGGAGCCAGGAACTTCTTCTGGGACTCCCATGTGGGTGAAGAGGCCCAGGTGCATTAGCAGGGAGCTGGATCCCATATGGGATGCTGGTGCTGCAGGCCGGGCCTCTAACCCATTGCACCACAGCATGAGCCCCTGTGCCTCTGTCTAGTTTGTGGAATTCATGGCAGCTTTCCTTGTGTTCAGATATATGTTGTCATCTTTTAATAGTCCAGACACATTACAGTTGACACTATCTTCTCTGATTTCAAGTCAAGAAATTCATTGCGTATTGCTGAGATTTCATTATGCACATTTTTCCAGCAACATGCATGGCTGCTCTATCCCCTGCATTCTTTCATGTCTGAGATCATCTGTCTCTGTCCTCTATGCTCATACAGCCTGATGTGGACCAAAATTGTCAAAATCTTTGGAGACTTTCCTTTCTTCACAAAGTCCTCCCCTTCCACTCATTGTTTTCTTCCTTGACCTCTCATTTCAAAAAGCAAAATGGTCCTTAACTTATTTGATAATATAGGGATTTTTTAATATAAAAATATATTAAAATATTTTTATACTTCCCAGCATAACCATTAATCTTACTCGACTGTTTTATGTAACAGTAGTAATAATCAGTATTAATAAGAACCTCGTCTGTGCTACTTTACGTGGCTAAGCTCTGCTGTGGTTTGCATGTGGTTTGAGTGGGTCCCTCAGAGGCTCATGCGCCGGCAGCCAGCTCCCCAGTGTGCAACACTGAAAGGTGGTGGAACCTTTAAGAGATGTGATTAAGTGGGAAGTGATGATAGCACGGTGGTGCCACCCTAGGATGGGACTCATGCTTTTCTCATTGGAATGCACTCTTGTTCTCACAGGAAGTCCCAGAAGAATGAGTTGCTGTTATGCAGCAAAGCTAACCCACTTGCTTGCCACTACTCCACGTGCCCATTTTCCTTTCATCTTCTCCACCAAGCTGTAGCTGTGACAAAGCCAGGGGAGACCTCACCACAGGCCGAGCGCATGGGGCCCCATCTTGGATTGTCAGCTTCAGGAACTGTGAGCTAACTAAAGCTCTCTTTTGTATGTATCAAGTATTCAGCCTCACGTGTTGTGTTACAGTAGCTCCCTTGCCTCTTTCTTTTGTCTTACAAGTCATTGTGCATTCCTTTCAGATGGCAACTGTCATAATGTTAAGGTGGCCTAATAGAATTCCATAGACTGAGCAGCTTAGACAACAAAAACATACTCTCCCGTCCTGGAGGGTAGAGGTCCGAGATTAAGATGCTGGCAGGGTTGGGTTCTGGTGCGATGCTCTTCAGTGTTAAAAATAGCCGCCTTCTGACTGTGTCCTAATACGGTCTTTCCTCTATGCACACGAAGAGGAGGGAGCTCTCGTGTCTCCCCTCTTCCCTCAGTGCTACTGGGGCAGAGAGCCACCCATAGGACCTTGTCTAGCCTTGAGCATCTCCTTAAAGGTCTTATCTTCAAACACAGTCACTTTGGAAGTCAAGGCTTCAACATGAATTTGGGACATAGGGGGGACACAGTTCAGTTCATGATAATGACTTTTTCCAACAAGGTCAGTTCTTCCAGGAGCAGCTGATATTGGTGTGGGAGATAAACTGGGACTGCAAGGCTCTGGAATTTTAGAATGTTGTTTCAAAGTACTTTCTCACTAGTTCTGAAACCTAGCAATATGTTCACTTATGTGCTTTGTGCATTCAGTTTTCTAAATCCCATTCCTTCTGTTCACATTCTCAAACACAAAGTGAGGAGATATTGCACTAGGAGGCATTGGTGAACACTTGACTGGCTCTTTGAGAAATAATGTGTACACATCAATATACATTTTTTGTACTTGCATTATATATATGTATGTGTAAATATATATGCACACACATTTTATATACACATATAAGAGGGTACTTAAAATGGAATTAAAAATGTCTATTTCAGTATCATACTGATAAGTCTAAGAGTCAAAGGGATCACATAAACAAGACTAGTGTCTGCTAATACTAACTGATAGAATTAAAAAGGAGAGAAAGATCCAACATGGGAAGCAGGATACACAGCAGACTCATAGAATGGCAGATGTCCTAAACAGCACTCTGGCCTCAGAATCAGCCTTTAAGACATTCGGATCTGGCTGAAGAGCCCATGAGAGTATTTTAGGCATGGAAAGCCAAGACACTCTGGAAAAAAAAAAAAAAACCCTTATGAAAGATCTCTGTGAGTGAGATCCCAGTAGAAAGAATGGGCCATCAAAGAAGGAGGTACCTTTCTCTGAAGGGAGGAGAGAACTTTCACTCTATGACCTTGTCTGAATAAGATCGAAGTCGGTGAACTCAAAAGGCTTCCATAGCCTTGGAAACTCATGACTAGAGCCTAGGGAGATTACTGACACCATAAACAAGAGTGTCAAATTGTTAAGTCAACAACAGGAGTCACTGTGTACTTACTCCTCATGTAGGATCTCTGTCCTTAATGTGTTGTTCAATGTGAATTAATGCTATAACTAGTACTGAAACAGTATTTTACACTTTATGTTCTGTGTGGGTGCAAACTGTTGAAATCCTTACTTAATATATACTAAATTGATCTTCTGTATATAAAGATAATTGAAAATGAATCTTGATGTGAATGGAGGGGGAGAGGGAGCCGGAAATGGGAGGATTGTGGGTGGGAGTGAAGTTATGCGGGGAGGGAAGCCATTATAATCCATAAACTGTACTTTGGAAATTTATATTTACTAAATAAAAGTTTTTTTTTAAATAAAAATGTCTATTTCAGTTAAAAAATTGAACTCCATACATACAAAAGATCTTCTAAAAATTCATGGAAAATGCAACTTATGAAACAACCATGAATAGATGTCAAAATTTTTGCATGAAAATAAACATCTTTTCATTTCATTTTGCCAAGAACCTCTGTAAGTATCCTCATGGATATGATTTTATTTAGAAATTTTGCTAACATAAAGTACACAGCTTACAAAATAATCACTGTGAAGTCCACATTGCCAATTGACTAGCACACATTGCTTTCACATGTTTGTTTTTGGCAAGTATGTCTGCCATGAACATTTGCTGATACAGGTCGAGCGTCCCTTATCTGAAATACTTAGCATCAGAAGTGTTTCTGATTTGGGAATTTTTTTGGAGGGAATATTTATAAACATGGTAAGTTATCTTTGTTGTAGGACTCAAGTCTAAACACAGAATTAATTTTTTCTCATATATGCCTTATTTATATAACCTCAAGTTAGTTTTAAATGACATTATTAATAATGTTTTGCATGAAACCAAGTCTATGTAATCTGAGTCATCAGAAGCAAAGGTGTCCCTCTCTCAGTCATCCAGGTGGACAGTCAGTGGTTGTGTGACTTCATCATTACTCCTGACTGTGGATTTATATGCTACCGATAAAGAATCATTTTCTCACACTTATTCACACAAAAGTAATTAACAATAAAAATATGACACAGCATTCGCACAGGGCAATAATAACTTGCTCATGGCAATGGCGCGGCATGGTGGAGCCCCAGAAACCCTGTGTCTGCTGTTGAACCACAGCAACAACTAACTAACAACCGCAGGCTCTCAGCACCACCTCCCGAGCTGTGTTTAGAGTAAAAGGTTACAGTACACGGGATTTGAATTTTTTAAACGAGGAGAAACCTCAGAAGCAGTTGAAGGACCAGGAAGTGGGTCCTTGTCATCTGGGGAAGAGGAGGCTTCGCTGGGAGGCTTTCCAATGTCTCCTCCAGTGCTGTCTGCAATGGTTTGGGATGAGCTGCCATGATGTCTTATTCTGTTAAGAATGTGCGCCACCCTAGCCCACCGCACATTTTCACCGTGCCATCCACAGTGTTGATAAGGTCATCTTCTTCATCACTGCCATCACAATCACCTTGATTCACAACCATCTCCGCTATTTCACCATCAGTCAATGCACAAACAGCGGCAGCCTCATGGTCAATGTTAAAAGCCTCTTTGATACTCACTTTTTCCAGTTTACTGATGGATTCCAAAGACATAGATATAGATATAGATATAGATATAGATATAGATATAGATATAGATATATATTGTGAGGGAGCCAGACATCAATTTTTTTCTCTCTTGATGTACAAAACCCTTCAAAGTCACCACCTTGTTCCTTGTCAGTGGGGCATCTTTCTTGCTAAACTCCTTCTGAAAATCTTCCACACCCACAGCTCTGGTCACCACTGCTACCATGCCCTTCAAGGCAGTGCTTCCCTTTCTACTGTTCACTGATCTAAGGATAATCTGGTCACAGGACTGAATCAATGAAGTCACCTTTGGATGAGGGTACATGACCCAAACATTATTCCAACTAGAATCTCAACTGGAGGATGAACAGAATAGTTATTAAGGAGCAGTGAATCTTGCAGTCACTATCCACTCCGACCTTCTGCAGTGAACACAAGCTGCTGGGACCCACATTTTTTGTTAGCTAGATTGGTTAAATATTTATATATATACACTCCTTTAAAACAGTGAGGATGCAAGCTTTTACCTAATACAGAAATTTTACAACTGCATGCCGGCTGTCTTAAGCCAACCCACACAGACTAACTGCAGAGGTTGAAGACTAACCTGAAGAGGCTGTCTCGTTAGCTAGTGTAGCCATAATCCTTCTGGAGCAAGGATGTTTCCACATTGTAGTCCCCTGATTCTCATCAGCAATGACCTTGGCAAAGGTGTCAGTCACTTTATCCATTGCTTCACAAGCAGCAGATGCTTGATCAGCACACATCTTTAAAAATGCAATGCTGTGTCTTTTCATAAATTTCTACAACCTGTTGAATATTCAGTTTTCTTCAACTTATAGTTCACCATGGTAGCTCCTTGCTTGCTTTATGATCAACATATAATTAAGTGACATGCAATGCTGACAGATCCACTCTTTCTTTTTTTTTTCTTTTTTTTGAAAGATTGATTTTTTTATTTATTTGAAAGACAGAGTTACAGAAAAAGATAAACAGAGAGAGAGGTCTTCCAGCCGCTGGTTCACTCCCCAGTTGGCTGCAATGGCCGGAGCTGCGACTATCTGAAGCCAGGAGCCAGGAACTTCTTCTGGGTCTCCCAAGTGGGTGCAGGGGCCCAAGGACTTGGGCCATCTCCTACTGCTTTCCCAGGCCATAGCAGAGAGCTCGATTGGAAGAGGAGCAACCGGGATTAGAACCAAGATTAGATTATGGGATGCCAGAGCTTCAGGCCAGGGCTTTAACCCGCTGTGCAACAGCGCTAGCCCCAGATCCACTCTTTCAATACAGAAACAAGATCTTTATCTTTAGCTCTAGACAGTCTTTTTAGTTTTCATTAATTTCTATCCATCACTTTCAGCATACAACAGTTTTTCCTCCCATTTCCTCAAATCATATATGGTGGGCATTCTAACACTATCTTTTGTAAAAATGTTTTATGCTTACATGGCTGTTCAGCTTCTCCAACAACTTGCCTTTCTGTGCTATTAACAAGCATGAATGCTTTCTCTTTTTCCTATGTTGTTATAACCCGTAGGGGTATCTATAGGCCTTTTTGATGTTTTCCACAATAACTTTATACCACAGAGCAAAGAGACACAGTGAGTGATGCACATGTGTCTTGGTTCCATTCAGGGCATGGTGGAGAACCTGTTGCTGGCATGTCTTTCCTGCACACGTGTCATTTTGGTACCCTCTGTGGGCATGCCTGCATAGGGGAATCTAGGTGTGCACAGAAAATATATATCACAGCTGAAGGTGGCTGGGAGGGTCTTTGTCCCACTGAGGTTGTTGAATAAACTGTCCTGTGCTGTCATTTTGACTGCAGCACACCACATGAAGTCAGCTGTAGAGTTTCCCACGTGTGGTATCCACGTGGTTTCTCAAAAAGTTTCAGATTTTGGAAAAGTTTCAGATTTTGTACTTTTGGACTGGAGATGCACCAGCTGCTTTTTCATTGATGTGACTACGTAAGATGAAGGTGAAACAATCAAATGCACACATCAGAACTTGGCTCTTCTGCTAATCCCTTGAGCAACTTCTTTGCTCAATCAGATAATCTTCAAATACTAGAAGAATCTGTCCTCAGTGTTTTCTGCCACAAACATGACATCGTTATGTCATCTGCATTACTGGTGTTTTCTCCTTGACTTTAATTCTAATAAGCAAAACAACAAATCACAGGCTGAATTGTAGCATTTGCAGATACTCATGGTAAACTACTCACACTGTAGCAATCTTAAGCTACCAACATGGGGCATTGCTGACCACAGGGTTGAAGAGATACACAGTAGCACACCTCTATATGCGGTTTTAATAACATAGAATCACTGTGAACCATCTCAAAAACACAGATAATAGTAGCATTTAGCATTTAAGGAGTAATGAGTTTTGAATTCCTACTGCCTTTATTTTCAGTGTAGCTTATTATAGTTTTATAAGGTAATGTTTAATAATGGCTAAGTTTAACAATTGACTTGCAGGCTCCTGAACATTTACCGATTGGCTCCAGAGAAGAAGTAGGAGCTGGCTCCAGCAGACCGTATCAGCGCTCAGCTGCCTGGGATTCCCTGACAAATCTGTTTGCCTTCTATTTTCCCTCTTCCCAGGAGTCAGCCTGCTCGTGATAAAGTGGTGTGGCTGAGCAATTCTATGTTTACACTCTGCTCCTCCTCCGCAGTATAAACTCAAACTCCATGACCTTCCTCTAGCCAACACAAACTCCCAGGCTCTGGCCTGATGCTTGGTTGAGACTTTGCGAATTGAGCCTCCAACTTCTGAGGAAATCTCCTTACAGTCAGGGATCATGGGTGTGTGCACTCACAAACTAAGGCTGTTTTCTGTGTGGTCTTAATTTCACTGTTTTTGGCACTGATGTTTTGTTGTCATAGTTTGTGCTATGGTTTGGATGTGGTTTCAGCGTGTCCTCCAGAGTTCATGTGTTGGAACCTTTGTCCCCAGTGTGACAATGTGAGAAGTGTTGGGACTTTTAGAAGGTGAAGCCCAGTGCAAGGTAATAATGTCATTTGGGCATCACCTGGGAAAGAGATTAAGGTAGTTCTCAAAGACAGGAGTGGGGCCTGGCAGTTGAATCCTTGGTTCAGAAGCCCACATTCCATATCAGAGTGACAGGTTCAAGTTCCAGATCTGCTCCCTATTCCAGCTTCCTGCTAATGTGCACCCAGAGAGGGAGCAGGTGATGGCTCAAGTACCTGCGTCCACACCAACCACACAGCAGCCTCAGACTGAGTTCCAGGTTCCTGGCTCCAAGACTGGCCCAGCCACAGCTATCACAGGCTTTTGGAGAGTGAACCAGCAGATAAATAGGTAGATCTCTCTCTTTCCAATAAGTAAAAATTTTTAAAAATTTAAGTCATTCTTATGGGGCTGACTCTGATTCTCCAGAAAGGGTTATTATAGAAAAGCAAGATGGGACCCCTCAGGGTCTCTCTCTGGCTTTTTATCTTGGCAGATGATCGCTCCATCTCCCACATATTCCTACCATGATGCCATCTGCTGTGACATGATGCAGCCAGGAGCCCTCATAAGAGCCTGCGCTATGCTGTTTAGAGACTCAGTCACCGAAACTGTGAGATAAATAAACCTTTTCTTCATAAAGTACCCAGCTCAGGCGCTTTGCTATAGCAGTGGAAAATGAACTGATGCACTTTGAATGTGTAGCTGTGTCCTAGTTTTATTGACAATGGCCCTTCCTATCTGTTGTGTCACCATTGTTGCTGATTCTTATTATTTCAGTGAACAAAGTGGGATACGAATACATTTCCTCTGCCATCTTCCAAAATCAATCTGCATTTTGTTTTCCATTTTAATTTTTTTTATTTGACAGATAGAGTTAGACAGTGAGAGAGAGAGAGAGAGAGAGAGAGAGAGAAAGGTCTTCCTTCCATTGGTTCACCCCCAAATGGCCACCACGGCTGAAGTTATGCCAATCTGAAGCCAGAAGCCAGGTGCTCCTCCTGGTCTCCCATGCGTGTGCAGGGTCCAAGCACTTGGGCCATCCTCCACTGCCCTCCCAGGCCACAGCAGAGAGCTGGACTGGAAGAGGAGCAACTGAGACTAGAACCGACGCCCATATGGGATGCCAGTGCCACAGGAGGAGGATTAACCAAGTGAGCCACGGCGCCAGCCCCTCAATTTTAACTTTTTTTCATCTGAGGGCCAAGTTCTTCACTGCATGCCATGCTCTCGAGACACACAACTTAGAAGAGTCACCTTAAGAAAATGTAGGATGGCCGTGCCAACAGAGATGCCCTTCACAGACAAAGTGCTGCGTGTATAGAGAGCGATTACACCAGCGCAAGAACGTCTGTATGTTAGGACACTTGCTGATCATACACACATGTGTAAGGTGCCAGAGCTTTTTTTTCAGTCCTCAGCTGAACTCTATTATGCACATTGTTTAGTGATAAGAAAAGAGGAACTATTTGCACGTGTTTCCCATATAAGTGGAAAAGACAATTTTTAAGGAGGGAAAACAAGGACACTGGTTCACAAACAAGTCATGTGAAGTAATGGATTTTGTGGTATTTAGTCTTTATTTGTGGAACACCCACAATACCAAAAAAAAAAAAAAAAAAAAAAAAAACCACCACGTTGGTGCACATCATTCTCACAAAGTCTCTTATTTTCTGAAAGGAAACATGGCTTGGGACAGAAGAGAGCTAGAGGGAAAACATGTTAACATTTCTTTAAAAAATACAGATTTGTTTCAGAAGACTTTGAGATACATACTAATATTTCACGTGGAAGCACTCACATCAGTGCCTGTGGCGACACACAGTTCTTTTTCCCAAATTCACCTGCAGACGAGAGATAAAGGGCTCTATGGTCTAGGGCAAGACAGTAGAAGAGAAAATTCTGTTTCTAGAAAGGAGAGAGGATCTGAGAGCCTGCACCAGTCACTCAGTGAGAAACTCCTTATCAGGTCAAAGTCGGCTATCTTCCCATAGGAAGTTGTAGTGGGAAGCACTGGCAAATCTTATCTTCTGAGGGAGACAGATGGTCCCTGGAGGAACAATGACTCCATGGAGTTTTCACTGAAGAGTTTGCAGATAAATAATGGCAGTTCCACAAATAATCTGCTCCCTCGCAAAGCAGCCCCCCCACACAAGAAGCAGGAGCAATGGCTAAGGCCTACGGAAGGTTCGGAACGTGAACAGTAAAGAATGCAAGTCTTTATCATTGAGAAGTGAGATCAATAAAAATAAAATAAAGTGAAATGAGATCAATAAAAAATAGAATAAAAAGAGAAATGAGATCATTTTGCAAAAATAAATGTCTAAAACCAGGGCCATTGCACAAGCAGGCACGTTTTTGGAGCCAAAGAAAAATGCCTTCGCCAGATCCATCTTTACATCTGTCTCCAGTGGCCTCATTTAGAAGTTGACACTTCTGTACAAAGAACACCCCAGTGCTGCCTGTGAGAGGCAGACAGCGCTGCCAGCCATTAACTAGCAACCCATAAATCTGAAGGGAATGCCTCATCTATAGTCCAGCCACCCTCCCTACTGAACCCCTGCAACCTCTTCTCGCCCCTGAAATTCGGAGGCATACAGCAAAAAAGAGCAAATAGAAGCAATATAAAGTGTGAGAAGAAAGTAGCCTAATATATAAAATAAAAGACAAAAGCAGACTGGATTATGCCAGCCAGCCATCTGCACAGCTGACGGCTTTTTCCGGCAGCGGGGGAAAAAAAAAAAAAAAAGGCCCCACTGTTGCCGAATCAATTGCTTCCTATTCACAGGCACACTGTATAGGGCTACATTTTCAAAATGGCTCTCGGGAAATTCTTGCCAATCCTGTGGTCTGATTTGGGGCTCTATTCTTCCCTTTCTTTTTAAGACCCGAGGATGTAAGTATGTATCAGTGCTGTAAATATGCCAGCGTTCACTGGCATGAGTCACAGGGCCTGGCATTAAATCACAGGGATTCGAGTTGCTAATAAATACAGCAGGCCCCATCCATTGTTGATTAATTCTGACTGAAATCTAAACACCAAACAACAAACACCCCTCTGAACTGCTCTGGAACCCATTAGGGTGATGTGTTTATTAGACAGGGCTGTGTTCTTTCAAGTTTATTAACAACAGATTAAAAAACTGCAAACAAATCTAGGTTTCTTTTTATGATTTAAAAGTGCGGGTACCACTTACTAATGTTTTTAGGGTTTGACAGTAAATTCAAACAGAACTAAAAAATACTATCTCAGTACAAAATATGAACAGGGTCCATATGTTGTTCCCACTATTCAAATAAATGTTAATGATGTCTATTTAAGGTTTCACTTTTAGAACTGTCATGATTTTCAAATTCATCCTTGAACAGGGATTTAAGCAGTTTCAGAGCATGAGATGTGAAATCTTTGCAAGTAATATGATTGATTGCATCCTGTTTAAAGATTATAGAGGTTAGTAAGATATTTTCATGGTATTTAATTAGACTTGTCATATAGCAGGGGTCCTGTAGCTTAGTTGTGAATTGGGTCAGTTGGCACATGTCCATAGAATATGGTGTGTGCTATTTATTAGCAGTGCTTAAAAGTGAAAATAGGGGCTGACGCTGTGGTATAGTGGGTTAAGTTGCTGCCTGCAATGCCAACAACACATATAGGCACCGGATCAAGTCCTGGCTGCTCGACTTCTAATCCAGCTCCCTGCTAATGAGCCTGGGAAATCGGTGAAAGATGACCCAAGTATTTGGGCCCCTGTTACCCAAGTGAGAGACCCGGAAGAAGCTCCTGGCTCCTGGCTTCAGACCAGCACAGCCCCAGCCATTGCAGCCATTTTTGGGGTGACCCAGCAGATGGAAGATCTCTCTCTCTCTCTCTCTTTCTCTCTTTCTCTCTCTAATGCTGCCCTTCAAATAAAATAAATTAATCTTTTTTTAAAAGACAGAAAATATGGGGCCAGCACCGTGGCTCACTTGGTTAATCTTCCACCTGGGAACCGGCATCCCATATGGGCACTGATTCTAGTCCCGGTTGCTCGTCTTTCAGTCCAGCTCTCTGCTATGGCCAGGGAGTGCAGTGGAGGATGGCCCAAATGCTTGGGCCCTTGCACCTGCATGGGAGACCAGGAGGAAGCACCTGGCTCCTGGCTTCTGATCGGCACAGTTCTGGCCATAGAGGCCATTTGGGGAGTGAACCAATGGAAGGAAGACCTTTCTCTCACTGTCTATAAGTCTACCTGTCAAATAAATTTAAAAAAATACAGAAAATAAAATTACAGGCACATGGACAATGGACCTTGCAAGACAAACAATTGTGTCCCAATATCAAAGATTCAAGAGCTCAAACACCACAAGTACACATTTTCAAACGAAGGCTTTTTTTTAAGATTCCTTCCTTACTTTCTTTAAAAGACAGAGTGAAGGGGCTGGCATTGTGACATAGAGTATAAATCTGCCACCTGCAATGCCGGCATCCCATACGGACACTGGTTCGAGTCCTGGCTGCTCCACTTCCAATCCAGCTCCCTGCTGATGCTCCTGGGAAAGCAGTAGAGGACGGCCCAAATGCTTGAAACTCTGCACCTTATGGAAGACCCAGATGAAGTCCTGGCATTGCAGCCATTTGGGGAGTGAAACAGCAGATGGAAGACATCTCTCTCTCTCTCTCTCTGCCTTTCCAAGAAATAAAGTAAATATTTAAAACAAAAGATTGCAAGGCAGAAGATTTATATGATCTGAAGAAAAACCCTACTATCCAATCCAGCCTCCTGCTAATGCATTCTGGGAGGTAGCACTTGAGTCCTTGCCAAGCACATAGTATACCTGGATGGAGTTCTGGGCACCTGGCTTCAGTCTGGCCCAGTCCTGGCTGATGCATATTATTTGTGGAGTGAAACAGAAGACGGAAGAGCTTTCTGTCTCTCTCTCTCTGTCACTTTGCCTTTCAAACAAGTAAATAAATCTTTTCAAAAAATGAAAATAAAAAAGTGACAGAAAGAGGGAAAGAAAGAAAGATATCCTCCATCCACTGGTCCTCTCCCCAGGTGCCCACAATAGCCAGGGCTGGGCCAAGCTGAAGCCAGGAACAGGGAACTACAACTGCACCTCCTTTGTGTGTGGCAGAAACCTGTCTACTTGGGTAACCTTATGCTGTCTTCCCAGGCTCATGAACAGGAAGTTGAATGAGAAGTGAAGTGGCCTGGATGCTAACAGGCAGTCTGATAAGGTTGAGAACATCCCAAGCCCTGGGACAGCACCTGTTCCCTTTTGAATGCATTAAATTTGACTATGAAAGCATTAGTGAACCCTTGAAAATTTCCAAATGTAGTAGAAATCTGAAAAATCCAAGAGTTTCAGAAAGACCCAATTACTACTATTTCAAATTCTTCAGTTGAAACAAAGATATAGACACATAAACCATATTTATAACCCCAGGAATATTGCCACAAAGGCTATACCTTAATTAAATGATCTGAAGGCTATAAATTGATTTTTACTGATTTAAAGACTGCATGTTTATATCCTGTTAATGGTTTTACAATTATGTAAATATTAAATTCCAAGTAATTCCAAATATCTCTTTAAATAATCTGTGAAGGAGGATTTTTTCATGTTTTGACTAAACAGAAAGCTTCTCATGAAATTGAGAGCCTTGGGAGATGCATCCTGTCCTAAGGTCATATGAGGCCACATCTTGATTGGAAAAGCTTTCCATAAGTGCAGCTGCTATTGCATTCACAAAATATTCCAACCCAAATCTGTCACTGCAATATCTGGATGTTCCCCAGAGCTTCTCAGACCACCAGAGCTCAGTTCAGCAACTCCAAAATTAAATCATTCCCTCCTTTAATCCTAAATCATGTCCTCTTAATTTTTACAGCATGTAAACTACTAAGCTTGTATTCCTGTTTTTTTCATGAAAATATAAAAGCCATGATAATAAGGTCAGAAGACAAGTAAGGCAGAATATAAAGCTGATGGCTCCATTCAACCCAAATATTGCTATTATTATGGTGGTGTCAGTGGTGATTATGATTATATAAGCTGAGTAGTATTTGATTTTATGACATCTGTAAATAAATCTTTTTCACCAAAAGAGAACATTATAATCATTTCAAAAACCATGTTAAATGAAAATGATTATATTGTACCTAAAGAAGTAAACATTTAGGCATTTCATTAAAAAAAATCACTGCTATGTTGCCCCCACTAAATGCCATCATGAATGATTGATTCATTGATAACTGACACAAATTTTATTTTTGTTTAAAAAATCATTGTTGGTGCTGGCAGCGTAGCATAGTGGATAAAGCTGCCTCCTGCAGTGCCAGCATCCCATATGGGCACCAATTCAAGTTCCAGCTGGTCCTCTTCCAATCCAGCTATCTGCTAATGTCCTGAGAAAACAGTAGAAGATGGCCCAAGTCCTTGGACCCCTGTACACATTGGGAGACCTGGAAGAAGCTCCTGGCTCCTGGCTTCAGATTAGTCCAGCTTTAATCATTACAGTCATCTGGGGAGTGAACCAGAGGATGGAAGGCCTCTCTCTCTCTCTCTCTCTCTCTCTCTCTCTCTCTCTGCCACTATGTACCTCTGTCATTCAAATAAATAAATATTTTTTTAAAAAAATCATTGCAATTTTACCTTCAGCAAATGCCCTCATAAATGATTAATTGATTGATTGATAATTGACAGAACAGAGCAGAGAGAGGAAGAGAAGGAAGAAAAGCATAAGACAGAAGGAACAAAGATATCCTGTTATGTGTTATGTCAAATCAATGATAGTCTTGAAAAAAAGGGAAAATGGGCTGGTGCCGCGGCTCATTAGGCTAATCCTGCGCCTTGCGGCGCCGGCACAATGGGTTCTAGTCCCAGTCGGGGTGCCGGATTCTGTCCCAGTTGCCCCTCTTCCAGGCCAGCTCTCTACTATGGCCCAGGAAGGCAGTGGAGGATGGTCCAAGTGCTTGGGCCCTGCACCCCATGGGAGACCAGGATAAGTACCTGGCTCCTGCCATCAGATCAGCGTGGTGCACCGGCCGCAGCACACCGGCCATGGCGGCCATTGGAGGGTGAACCAATGGCAAAGGAAGACCTTTCTCTCTGTCTCTCTCTCTCTCACTGTCCACTCTGCCTGTCAAAAAAAAAGGGAAAATGACACTTATAACCAATAATTGATTAACAATTTTCTGCATGTAGAACTCCCAATAGACATGACCAAAAAAGATCTTTACCACACACATTGTAGTAAAAATATCCACAGTGAAACATAAAGAGAAGATTCTAAATTGTGCATGAGAGAAACTACAGATTACTTTCAGAAAATCTCCAGTTAGACTCATAGCAGACTTCTCATAAGAAACCCTAGAGTCTTAGGAGAGAATAGTGAGATATATTCCAAGTCTTAAGAGAAAAAAACTGTCAACCTAGAATAATGTATCCTACAAAGTTCCCATTTATGAACGAAGGTGAAATAAAGGCCTTCCATAACAAACAGAAATGGAAAGATTTTGTCACGACTCATCCAGCCTTACAAATGAAGAATAAGGGTGTACTGCACACAGAAACATAGAAAAATAGTCATACCAATGAAAGAATGTGAAAGCAGAAAAGTCTAGTAAAAGTACAAAGGAATCTAAAGCAAACAATAGGAATATTTATGGAAAAATGGCAGGGTCATATCTTTACTTATCAATAGTAACCCTGAATGTAAATGGCCTAAATTCTCCAATTAAAAGATGCAGACTGGATGAGTGGATAAAAAATCTATTAACTACCCACAAGAAACAAAAAGATAAATGCAGACTCAAAGTGAAAAAATGGAAAAAATATTTCATGCTAACAGAAAGCAAAAACAAGCAGATGTAGCCATCCGAATATCAGTCAAAATAGATTTTAACACAAAAACTGTTAAAGAGAGAAATAAGGGCATTATGTAATGATTAAGGGATCAATTCAACAGAAAGTTAGGACAATAATAAATGTATATGCACTGAATGCCAGGAAGCCTGGTTATTTAAAACAAATGCTAACGGATCTAAAAGTACACATAGACTCCAATAAAATATGATGGAGGGTCTTAACACCCTATTTTCATACAATGGACAGATTAACTACACAGATAATCAACAAAGAAATAGCACAGCTGATCTACACAATGGACCAAAAGAAAATAATTGATATCTACAGAAAATTTCATCCCACAGTTGAAGAATATAATTCTTTTCCTCAGTGCATGGAACTTTCTCTAGGATGGGGCATGTGATAGGTGATAAAGCAAGTCTCAGCAAATTCAAAACAGTTGAAATGGTACCAGGTATCCTTTGTGAAAACAATGGAATGAAGCTGAAAATTAACAACCCAAGAGAAAATATGTAAACACATGAAGTCTGAACAAAGCACTCTTGAATGAACAGTGAGTCTCAGAATAAATCAAAAAGGAAATTTTAAAAAATCCTGGAAATGAATGAAGATGAAAATACAAAGTGTTAAAACTTACGGATTGTAACAAAGGCATTGTTAAGAGTTAAGTTTATAGCAATTGGAGTCTACATGAAAAATTGGAAAGGTACTAAATAAGTGAGCTGTCAATGCATCTCAGGGACCTAAAAAACAACAATTAACCAAACCCCATATTAATAGGAGGAAAGAAATAATTAAAATTAGAGAAGAAATAAACAAAATTGAAACAAAAAATACAACAGATCAGTAAAATGAAGAGCTGGCTTTTTGAAAAAATAAACAAAATTGCTACACCATTGGCCCAACTAACCAAAATAGAGAGAAAAAGAGAGAGAGAGAGAAAGAAAAGGAAGATCAAAATCATTAAAGTAAGAGATGAAAAAGGAAATTTTAACAACAGGTAACACAGAAATAAAAAGTTTAATCAGAAAATACTACAAAGAGCTCTATGCCAACACATTGGGAAACTTAAAAGAAATGGATAGATTCCTAAACACTTAAAGTGTTTAATTCATTAGGTATGAATTAGCCATGAATCATAGAAAACCTAAACAGACCAATAACCAAGACAGAAATCAAATTAGTAATAAAGACACTCCCCAAAAAGGAAAAGCCTAGAACTGGAAGGCTTCGCTGCTAGATTCTACCAGACATTCAAATAAGAACTAATTACAAACCTTACCAAGCTATTCAAAATAATTGAAAGGAAGGAAATCCTCCCAAACTCCTTCTATGAAGCCTGCATCACGTTAATTCCCAAACCAGAGAAAGATACAACAGAGAAAGAGAACTATAGGCCAATAACCCTGATGAACATTGATGCAAAAATCCTCAGCAAAATATGAGCTAATCGAAACCAACAACAACACATCATAAAGATCATTCACCCAGACCAAGTGGGATTTATCCCTGGTATGCAGGGATGTTTCAACATTTGCAAATCAATAAATGTGATATTAACAAACTGATAAACAAAAAACCATACAGTTATCTCAATAGATGCAGAAAGTATTTGATAAAATACAACATCTTTTCACAATGAAAACCTTAAGTAAATTGGGTATAGAAAGAATATTCCTCACCACAATTAAGGCAATTTATAAAAACCACACAGCCAGCATCATTTTGAATGAGGAAAAGCTGGAAGCATTTCCCCTAAGATCCAGAACCAGACAAGGATGACACTGTCACCATTGCTATTTAATATGGAATTGGAAGTTTTAGCCAGAGCCATTAGGCAAGAAAAAGAAATCAATGTGATACAAATTTGAAAGGAGGAACTCACACTATCCCTATTTGCAGATAATAAGATTCTATATATAGGGGATCCAAAAGACTCCACTGAGAGAATATTGGAACTCATAAAAGATTTGGTAAAGTGTCAGGATATAAAATCAATACACAAAAATCAATAGCCTTTGTACACACAGACAATGCCATGGCTGAGAAACAGCTTTTAAGATCAATCCCATTCACAATAGCTGCAAAAATAATTAAATAGTTTGGAATAGATTTAACCAAGAATGTCAAAGATTTGTACAATGAAAATACAGAACTCTAAAGAAAGAAACAGGAAAAGACATTTAAAAGTGGTAAAAATCTTCCAAGTTCATGGGTTGGAAGAATCAACATCATCAGAATGTATATGTTACCAAAATAAAATTATAGATTCAATGTTATCCCAATGAAAATACCAATGACATTCTTCTCAGATCTAGAAAAAAAAAGATGCTAAAATTCATATGGAAACACAAGAGACTCTGAATAGCTAAAGCAATATTATATAACAAAAACAAAGCTGGAGGCATCACAATACCAGATTTCAAGACATATTACAGGGCAGTTGTAATCGAAAAAGCCTGGTACTGGCACAAAAACAGATGGATAGACCACTGGAAGAGAATAGAAACTCCAGAAATCAATCCACGCATCCACAACCAACTAATCTTTGACTAAGGGCCTAAAATCAACCCCTGGAGCAAGGACAGTCTCTTCAACAAATGGTGCTGCGAAAACTGGATCTCTGCATGCAGAAGTATGAAACTAGACCTCTACCTTAAACCTTAACAAAATTCCACTCAAAATGGATCAAAGACCAAAATCTACAACAACTTGAAACTATCAAATTACTAGAGAACACTGGGGAAACTCTGCAAGACATTGGCATAGGAAAAGACTTCTTGGAAAAGCCCCCAGAGGCACATGCAATCAAAGCCAAATTTGACAAATATGATTATATCAAGGTGAGAAGCTTCTGAACTGCAAAAGAAACACTCAGAAAAGTGAAGAAGCAACAGACAGAATGGGAGAAAATATTTGCAACTGATAAAGGGTTAATATTCAGTATCTTTAAAGAGCTAAAGAAATTCAGCAACAACAAGACAAACAATCCAGTTAAGAAATTTGTGAAGGACTTGAACAGATTTTTTTTTCTTTTTTAAAAAGATTTATTTATTTGAAAGGCAGATCTACAGAGGGGCAGAGGCAGAGAGTGAGAGAGACAGAGAGGTCTTCTGTCTTCTGGTTCACTCCCCAGATGGCCGCAATTGCTGGAGCTGTGCCGACCCAAAGCCAGAAGCCATGAGCTTCCTCCAGGTCTCCCATGTGGATACAGGGGCCCAAAGACTTGGGCCAACTTCTACTGCTTTCCCAGGCCATAGCAGAGAGTTGGGTTGGAAGTGGGCAACCAGGACTCAAACTGGCACACATATGAGATGCCAGCATTGCAGGTGGTGCCTATCTCTGCTATGCCATAGTGCTGGCCCCCAGATATTTTTAAGAGAGGAAACTCAAATGGCCAACAGACACTTGAAAAAAATGGTCAGGATCACTAGCCATTAGGGAAACACAAATCAAAATCACAATTAGGGGCTGGAGTTATGGTGCAGCAGATTAAAGCTGGAGCGCCAGCATCCCCTATGGGTTCTGGTTCTAGTCCCAGCTGCTTCTCTTCCAATCCATCTCTCTGCTATGGCATGGGAAGGCAGTAGAGGATGGCCCAAGTCCTTGGGCCCCTGCACCCACATGGGAGACCCAGAGGAAGCTCCTGGCTCCTGGCTTTGGATTGGCGCAGCTCCAGCTGTTGCAGCCATCTGGGGAGTGAACCAGTGGATGGAAGACCTCTCTCTCTGTATAGGCAACTATATCTTTCAAATAAATAAAATAAATCTTAAAAAAAAAAAACCCACAATGAGCTTTAATATCACCCTAGTTAGAATGGCTCTCATACAGAAATCGAAAAAAAAAAAATGTTGTTGAGAATGTGGGGGGAAAAGGTACTCTAATTCACTGTTGATGGAAATGTAAGCTAATGCAACCACTGTGGAATACAGTATGGAGATTCCTAGAAATCTAAATATAAACTTACCATACGATCCAGCCATCCAACTCCTGGGTAATAAATCCAAACCAAAAGAAACCAGCATATGAAAGCATGATTTGTATCCCCATGTTCATTGCAACTCAATTCACAATAGCTAAGATACAGAATCAATTCACATGTCCATCAGTTGTTGACTGGATAAAGAAATTGTGGTACATATTCACTATGGAGTACTCACTCAGCTGTAAAAAAAAATGAAATCTTTTTTTTTTTTTTTTTTGACAGGCAGAGTGGACAGTGAAAGAGAGAGAGAGACAGAGACAGAGAGAAAGGTCTTCCTTTACCATTGGTTCACGCTCCAATGGCCGCTGCGGCCAGCGCGCTGCAGCTGGCACACCGCGCTGATCTGAAGCCAGGAGACAGGTGCTTCTCCTGGTCTCCCAGGTGGGTGCAGGGCCCAAGGACTTGGGCCATCCTCCACTGCACTCCCGGGCCACAGCAGAGAGCTGGACTGGAAGAGGAGCAACTGGGACAGAATCTGGCGCCCCGACCGGGACTAGAACCCAGTGTGCCTGCGCCTTAAGGCGGAGGATTAGCCTATTGAGCCGCAGTGCCAGCCTGAAATCCTGTTTTTAGCAACAAAATGAATGCAGCCATTATACTTAGTGAAATAAGCCAATACAAAAAAGACAGATACCATGTTTTTTTCTGATCCGAGGAAACTAATAGAGTATCCAAAATGCAAAAATAAATAATAAATAGACAAAATTGCAACAAAACAATACAAAAGATCAGTGAAATTAAAAGCTGCTGCTTGAAAAAAATAAGCACAATTGACAAACTATTGGCACAACTAACAAAAAAAATGAGAAGACCAAACCAATAAAATCAGAGATGAAAAAGGAGATGTAACAACAGACACCACAGAAATTTAAAAAAAAAATCATCAGGAATTACTACAAATAGCTATATGCCAGAAAATTTGAAAATCTAGAAGAAATGGATAGATTTCTGGACACATATATTCTACCCAAATTGAGGCACAAAGACATTGAAAAACTGAACTGACCAATAACCAAGATGGAGATTGAATCACTAATAAAAACCCTCACAACAAAGAAAATCCCAGGACCAGAAGGCTTCACTGTTGAATTCTACCAGACTTGTCCCTAGGTGTTGTCATTTTTTGTCACCCTGTCCTAGTCCTGTAAGGTGTGTTCTTAACCACCACCTTGAATCTCTGCTTTGATATTTAGCATATTCTGCCACTTTGGGCAATTCAGGTTTTTTGCTTGTTTATTTTGGGTTGCTTTAGTTCTATTTTTTTTGCAGTAATTTATTTTCCATGTCCCACTGTATTAAAAACTTCCCAAAAACAAGAAATTTGTCTTTGGAGCCCCTAATGTCCAAAGTCTGACACATAGCCAATGGCCAGTGATTACTAGTTGAATTATTTAAGACATAAAGCTGACTATTAGAAAATGAAATCCAAAAGACAATTCCCCTTGCAGCACCACTACGAAATAGCTAAAGCCCATGACAAAATATGAGAGGATTCACAAAGAGATGAGAGAACTCCAGGGCTACAGAAAGAGCAGCGATGCCACCTCTACTTCTTGGAGATGAGGAACACATACTGGTGAAAAATCAAAATCTTTTTTCTTGAAAGAATTGGGAAAGTATGTTCCTCCCATTTTGGAGTATTTCACTTGGCTGGCTTGGTTCCAAGAAGAAAGAGGAAGAGAATCAAATAGCCCCCAGGGGTGGGCATTTAAGGCCGAGTCCTGTCTCAGAGATCTTTGTTCAACTCCTGGTTAATCCACTTCTGGTTCTGCTTCCTACTAATGTACATCCTGGGTGGCAGGAGATGATGGCTCAGAAAACTAAGTCCCTTCAACCCATTGTGAAAACAGTGTTGTGGAGCAGCAGATTAAGCCAGCACTTGAGACTCTGGCATCACAGATCACAGTGCTGGTTCAAGTTCCAGCTACTCTGCTTCCAATCCAGCTTCCTGCTAACACATCTGGAAGGCAGCGGAAGATGGCCTAAGTGCTTGGACCTCTGCCACCCGTGTGGGAGGCCCAAATGGAGTTCCAGGTTCTTGGCTTCAGCTTGGCCCACCCCAGAAAAAATTAAGGGGATTGTGCTGTGGTGGCATAGCAGGTTGAGCCACCACCTTCAGTGCTGGCATCCCTTATAGGCACTGGTTCATGTCTCACTGTTCCACTTCTGATCCAGCTCCCTGCTAATGCACCTGGGAAATCTCCCCAAGTAGGAGAAGTAGAAGGATTCGCCAGCTCCTGGCTTTGGCCTGGCCCAGCCCCAGCCATTTCAACCATTTGGGGAATTAACCAGTAGATGGAAGATCTCTCTCTCTCTCTCTCTAACTCTGTCTTTTAAATAAACAAAATAAATCTTTTAAAACAGCCATCCTTGTCCCATCCTCTTTATAAGTAGATTCTTAAATATATCAAATTACCTGTTTTATTCATTTTTCTCCCTTTATTTCCCATTACTCATCAATCTTAAGAACAGATCCAATCAATAGAACTTACTCGCTGTAGGAATATGTTTTGAATGAGTATACATGCAAAAGCTGGAGACCTTGCTGTGCTTGTGTATATTCATGATGTCAGTTAACTCTGTTGATTGAGTAGAAAATCAAAATTTGATTCATTGTTTTTTGGAACTTCTTATGTGCCAACCAGTAGCATATTTACCTACCAATAAGTTTTCTGCTTCTTAGAAAAACTATACTACCAAAATAAAAGAAACAAGAGTTTCATGGTACAAAATATTTAGTTAAAATATGGGAATTTTAAGTTTTCTAGGGTTGAGGAAGACTTCTTTAAAGTGCTAGTGGTTAAGGTACTGTATCCTACATCTGAGTGCTGGGAATCAATTCCTGACGCTGGCTCCTGATACCAGGTTCCTGACAGTGCAGATTCTGAGAGTTAGCAGCAATGGCTCAAGTAATTAAGTTCCAGGCACCCACAGCATGGCTAGAGTTCCTGGCTCCCAGCTTCAGCCCCAGCTCAGCTCCAGCCTTTGCAGGCATCTGATGAGTGAACCAGCAGATTAATACATCCTCTCTCTCTTTCTCTCTCTCTCTCTCTCTCCTCAAGTCACACACACACACACACACAAATTTCTTAAAAATAACTGACACTTAGAGATCTAATATGAGGAGTTAGCTGGACAAAGGATAAATAAAAACTATATTCCAGGCAGTATGAGTTGCATGCATGAAGATTTTGAGCCTGGAAAAAAGTGTGTTTTAAGAACTGAACGAAAGCCTGTACTATTGGGTCATGGTTAATAAGGGAGAAGATAATGCCAGTATGGTCAGAGAGGGAGGGTCAGACCACACTAAGGTTCTTGCTAAGTTGTGCAGACATTATTCAAAGCATGGGGGTAACAATCAGAAGTTTCCAGTGATGGGATGATTAATGGATACCTTCTGTGGCTTTCCTGAAACTGCAAATCCAAGCTCTTACTGTGCCCTGGGAGACTCCTGCCTACCTTAGCACACCCATCTCTACCTTTGCTGTTGCTTACTCTCTTCCTGAAACATATTTCAAAGACACCAAGACTATTCTCGTCAGAATCCCTGTACCTTTCTCTGTCAGGAGTGGTCTGTCACCTAGACCTTTACATACAACCCTCCCGTCTCTGCACACATATTACTTCTCCAGAACTGACCAAAACACACTATTTACCACTACCACCGATCCAATAGTGTGTGATGCTGATTTTGAAAGTATCCATTTACTGGCTGGCATTGTTGTACAGTGGGTTTAGCTGCCACCTGTGATGCTGACATCCCATATGAGTGCCAGTTTGAGTCTCAGCTGCTCCATTTCTGATCCAGCTCCCTGCTAATGTACCTGGGAAAGCAATAGAAGACAACTCAGATGCTTGGGCTTTTGCCACTTGGGAGATCTGGATGAAGCTCTTGGCCATCTGGAGAGTGAATCAGCAGATGGAAGATCTCTCTGTTGCACGTGCACTCACTCTCTTTTTTCTCTCCCTCCCCCATAACTCTACCTTTCAAATAAAATAAATCTTTTTAAAAATGTATCTATTTATCTAGCTTTTATTATATCTGAGTCCTTTAAATGCAATATATCATTATATTTCATAACCTATGAAATAGATATGGGAATGTTTATCTTTTTTTTTTTTTTTTGACAGGCAGAGTTAGACAGTGAGAGAGAGAGAGACAGAGAGAAAGGTCTTCCTTTGCCGTTGGTTCACCCTCCAATGGCCGCCGTGGCCGGCGTGCTGTGGCCAGTGCACCGCACTGATCCGAAGGCAGGAGCCAGGTGCTTCTCCTGGTCTCCCATGGGGTGCAGTGCCCAAGCACTTGGGCCATCCTCCACTGCACTCCCGGGCCATAGCAGAGAGCTGGACTGGAAGAGGAGCAACTGGGACAGAATCCGGCACCCCGACCGGGACTAGAACCCGGTGTGCCGGTGCCACTAGGCGGAGGATTAACCTGTTGAGCCATGGCGCCAGCCTAGGAATGTTTATCTTTTACCAACAAGAAAGGTGACGTACTGTTAGATAAAATGATGATACTGTATCATTCCTTAAGTAAATGGTTATGGTTATTAAAATCATTGGCCCCATATTATTGGAAACCCTTTATTCTAACACATAACATATGTGCTCACTTTATAGTTCCAGAAGAAGAGAGAAAAAAAAATATTTGAAAAATTTTTTAAAATATTAAATATTAAATATTAAAAAATAATATTTGAAGGTACAATGCCTGAAAACTCTCCAAGACATGAAAGACCACAAACCACAGACCCAAGAACCACAGAGAATCCCAAACAGAAAAATGAAAAGGAATATAGACCTTGGAAATGATAACTAAACTACTAGAACTTGAGAAAAAGAGAAAATGCTGTATAACTCATAGAGGGAGTGGAATTTGTATTCAAAGGCCAAAGGGAAGAATAACAGCTTACGTCTCCTCAGAAACAATGGAAGCAAGAGACAATAGACAATAGGATGATATCTTTAAAGTGATGAAAGAAATAAAAACTTTCAAGCCAGAATTTTTATTCACTGAAAATAGCCACCAAAAATGAAGAAATAAAGACTTTTCGGATAGACAAAAACTTTAAAAATTTGTCACCTTTAGACCTGCACTAGAACAAATACTGGAATATAGAAATATTTAGTGTTTGGATGAAATGGTACATATAAGATCTGAAGTAGTCACTGTAAGTAACATAAGTCAGTTTTTTTAAAAAAACTGGAAACATAAAATAAATGCTTGCTGCATATACAGGCATTCTTTTTCAATTAAAAATAAGAATAATGATTGCAAATGTCATTTCTTTGGGTCTCATTTCAACTAGGACACTGCCCAAATGACAATGCAGCTATGAAATATAATAGCCTATATTCTGAGTAACTTTACAATCAGTAGTACAGCATAGCTGGAAAATACTATAAAAAAAAAATCCGGAGCCGGTGCTGTGGCACAGTGGGTTGAAGCCCCAGCCTGCAGCGTCAGCATCCCATATGGGCACCGGTTTGAGTCCCGGCTGCTTCACTTCTGATCCAGCTCTCTGCTGTGGCCTGGGAAAGCAGTAGAAGATGGCCCAAGTCCTTGGGCCCTGTACCCACGTGGGAGACCTGGAGGAGGCTCCTGGCTCCTGGCTTCGGATCAGCTCAGCTCTGGCCATTGCAGTCATTTGGGGAGTGAACCATCGGATGGAAGACCTCTCTCTCTCTGTCTCTACCTCTCTCTGTAACTCTGTCTTTCAAATAAATAAAATACTTCTTTAAAAAAGAGAGAGAGAAAAATTCCTAGAATCAATTACACTGGAAATAAAAATAGTCACTTTTGTAGCTGGTGTCCTGCTATTTGAGAAATATGTTTATCCAGTACGAGAGGAAGAACGTGCTATTAAGAAACCATCTGGTAGCTATATTGCTCATTAGAAATTCAGAACATAAAAAACACAAACATCCTAATAGAAACAAAACAAAAAGAGCAAAGCACGTAAAGAGAGTTCACATAAGAGAAAATTTAAACACTTAATAAAGTTATGAAAAAATGTTCAGCCTCATTAATAATCAAAGAAAAACAAGTTATAATGAAAACAAGAGGCCTGTGGGAGCCATTGAGATTGGCCAAACCTCTTTAAATGCTAGTACATGTACTGGGAGACAGTTACCCCCACGCTTTTCTGGGCCAGAATGCAAATTAACAGAAAAATCTTCCTGAAAAGAAACTTGATGATGTGTATCATGATCCTTAAAAATATTCACCATCTTTAATCTAGTAGTTAAGCTTTTTAAGAGGCCAACAAATAATAATAATAAAGATAATAAAAATAAATGCTATATTTTCTTCTTTAAAAAGTTCAGGGGCAGGTAGATGGCCTCATGATTAACATGCCAGTTGGAACACCTATGTTCCATAAATGAGTGCCTAGGTTTAAGTTCTATCCCTGCTCTTGGTTCTGGCTTCTGGTCAACAAATGATGTGTAAGATAGCAGGTAATGACTCTCTCTCTCCCTCTCCTTCTTCGTCTCTCTCTCCCTCTCGCCCTCTCCCTCTCCCTCTACCTCTCCCTCTCCCTCTTTCTTTCCCTTTCCCTTTCCCTCTCCATCTCTCTGTCATTTTGCCTTTCAAATAAATAAATAAATAATTTAGAAAAACATAGTAAACACAAGTTATACCAGTATGATAATAACACAGTATAGTGTTTCACACTAAATATCTTTATAAGTTTAAGGAGTATACCATACTGAAATAATTTAAGAGTATAGTAAAGTAGGTACATAAACCAGTAACATAGCATTTATTATCATTACCAAGTATTATGCACACACACAACTGCATTGCCTTGCTGCCATTCAACTGGCAGCATGGTAGGCTTGTTTACACCAGTATGCCACAACCATGAGTAATGCTCTTTGCTATGATGTCACTGTGGCTACAATGTCACTAAGCGATAGGAACTTTTCAGTTCCATTATACTGTTATGGGACCACCGTCACATACACAGTCCATCATTGAAGAAAACATTATGCAGCATATGACTGATTTGTATAGGGGTATATTACACACAAGTGTATGAGTATGTGTGTGCATGTGTGTGTAGAACTGGAAGAGTATTGGTTTTTAGTTCCTTCTTTTTTTTGGGGGGGGGGGATTTTTTTTTTATTTAATTATTTAATGAATATAAGTTTCCAAAGTACGAATAATGGATTACAATGGCTTCCCCCCCATACCGTCCCTCCCACCCACAACCCTCCCCTTTCCCACTCCCTCTCCCCTTCCATTCACATCAAGATTCATTTTCGATTATCTTAATATACAGAAGATCAGCTTAGTATACATTAAGTAAGGATTTCAACAGTTTGCTCCCACACAGAAACATAAAGTGAAAAATAATAGATGATTTTTTTTAAATGATGATGAAATCAGATCAGACCTATTGTCATGTTTAATCCCAGTGAGAGTCAAGTTGGGAGTTGATAGTTTCTTTTTTTTTTTTTTTTTTTTTTTTACAGAGGATCAGTTTAGTATGCATTAAGTAAAGATTTCAACAGTTTGCACCCCCATAGAAACACAAAGCGAAATATACTGTTTGAGTACTCGTTATAGCATTAAATTTCAATGCACAGCACATTAAGGACAGAGATCCTACATGAGGAGTAAGTGCACAGTGACTCCTGTTGTTGACTTTACCAATTGACACTCCTGTCTATGGCATCAGTAATCTCCCTATGCACCAGTCATGAGTTTCCAAGGCTATGGAAGCCTTTTGAGTTCACCGACTCTTATCTTGTTTCGACAAGGTCATAGTCAAAGTGGAGGTTCTCTCCTCCCTTCAGAGAAAGGTACCTCCTTCTTTGAAGACCTGTTCTTTCCACTGAGATCTCACTCACAGAGATCTTTTGCCAGAGTGTCTTGGCTTTCCATGCCTGAAATACTCTCATGGGCTTTTCAGCCAGATCCAAATGCCTTTAGGGCTGATTCTGAGGCCAGAGTGCTATTTAGGACATCTGCCATTCTATGAGTCTGCTGAGTATCTCATTTCCCATGTTGGATCACTCTCCCCTTTATTTATTCTATCGGTTAGTGTTAGCAGGTACTAGACTTGTTTATGTGCTCCCTTTGACTCTTAGTCCTTTCATTATGATCAATTGTGAACTGAAATTGATCACTTGGAATAGTGAGATGGCATTGGTACATGCCACCTTGATGGGATTGAATTGGAGTCCCCTGGTATGTTTCTAACTCTACCATTTGGGGCAAGTCAGCTTGAGCATGTCCCAAATTATACATCTCTTCCCTCTCTTATTCCTACTCTTGTGTTTAACAGGGATCACATTTCAGTTAAATTTCAACACTTAAGAATAACTGTGTATTAATTACAGAATTAAACTAGTCATATTAAGTAGAACAGACAAAAAAACTACTAAGAGGGATAATGTATTAAGTTGTTCATTAACAGTCAGGGCTATGCTGATCAAGTCACCGTTTCCCATAGTGTCCATTCCACTTCAACAGGTTTTTAGTTCCTTCTTAATCTTCTGTTGTATGGGCTAATTTTCTATTGCTTTAAAAAAAATCCTGAAGCTGGATACATATAAAGAAAAGATGCTTCTGGCCGGCACCGTGGCTCACTTGGCTAATCCTCCACCTGTGGCGCCGGCATCCCAGGTTCTAGTCCCAGTCGGGGCGCCGGATTCTGTCCCGATTGCTCCTCTTCCAGTCCAGCTCTTTGCTCTGGGAGTGCAATGGAGGATGGCCCAAGTGCTTGGGCCCTGCACCCCATGGGAGACCAGGAGAAGCACCTGGCTCCTGGCTTCAGATCAGCGCGGTGCGCTGGCCACAGCGCGCCAGCCATAGCAGCCATTTGGGGCTGAACCAACGGAAAAGGAAGACCTCTTTGTCTCTCTCTCTCACTGTCTAACTCTGCCTGTCAAAAAAAAAAAAGAAAGAAAGAAAAGAAAAGGTGTTTCTTTAGCTTACAGTCTTGGAGGCTGAACAATGAAGATTGAGCAGCCCCATTACTTTGGACTCTGGCAAGAGCCCCTATGGCTGTGTCACAAGTAGAAGGCACCATGATGGGAGAAGGTGAGAGGGAGAAATCTCCTGGGAAGACAGGTAGCCCAAGAGAACAGGGAAGAGCCAGTCTTGCTCGTTCTACAACAACTCAATCTCATGAAACCTGATTCACTCCCCAGGACCAGCATTAGTCCCTTCTGTGAGCAGTGACCCCAAAGAGCTCTGTAGCTCTCAGCAGGCGTCACTTCATAATGCTGCCACCACTTTAACACTGCCACACTGGCACCAAGCCTGCAGCACGTGAATCTGAGAGAGATAAATCACATCCACATCATAGCATTTGTATTTTCTAAATTTCTGCAATTAGTTTTTACTAAATAGTTAAAAATGTGAATATTTTTGAAAAAAGGTTCCCATAAGTATACATCAAATTGGATGTTTCTATGCATATTGCAATACAACCAATGAAATATCAAGATTAATATAAATGTGAAGACTCTATATAGAAAAAATAAAATATGTGAAAAATGATAACTTTATATTCATTTAACAAATTTCATCAAGTGCCTACTACATTCTTGGTGCTGTTCTCAGCATCACAAGGAGCAGTAGGGACTGTCCCTCATGGTGATACTCAACTCTGGCAGGCTCAGTGTTACAGATGAGCTTGATCAGAGGTTAATTCTGCCCATGATAATGTATCAAGTTATCCAAATTGCAAGCAAATTTTGGAAGAATTGAAGCAATGTGGAGAAATCTAAAAAAAAAAAATTACTGACATTAATGTGGAAGATTCAAGAATAATCAAGATACAATTTGCATATATTGCTGAGTGGAATATGAATTCTTTTTTGTGCACAGAAAATTTTTTAATTTTAAATTTTTTAACTTTTATTTAATAAATATAAATTTCCCAAGTATAGTTTATGGATTACAATGGCTTCCCCTCCCATAACTTCCCTCCCACCCGCAACCCTCCCATCTCCCGCTCCCTCTCCCATTCCATTCACATCAAGATTCATTTTCAATTACAGAAGATCAGTTTAGCATACATTAAGTAAAGATTTCAACAGTTTGCTCCCACACATAAACACAAAGTGTAAAATACTGTTTCAGTACTAGTTATAGCATTAATTCACATTAAGGACAGAGATCCTACATGAAGAGTAAAGTGCACAGTGACTCCTGTTGTTGACTTAACAATTTGACACTCTTGTTTATGGCGTCAGTAATCTCCCTAGGCGCTAGACATGAGTTGCCAAGACTATGGAAGCCTTTTGAGTTCACTGACTCTGATCTTATTTAGACAAGGTCATAGTCAAAGTGGAAGTTCTCTCCTCCCTTCAGAGAAAAGTACCTCCTTCTTTGATGACCCATTCTTTCCACTGGGATCTCACTCGCAGAGATCTTTCATAAGGGTTTTTTTTTGTTTGTTTTTTGTTTGTTTGTTTTGTTTTGTGTTGTTTTGTTTTGTTTTGCCATAGTGTCTTGTCTTTCCATGCCTAAAATACTCTCATGGGCTCTTCAGCCAGATCCGAATGCCTTAAGGGCTAATTCTGAGGCCAGAGTGCTGTTTAGGACATCTGCATTCTATGAGTCTGCTGTGTATCCTGCTTCCCATGTTGGATCTTTCTCTCCTTCTTAATTCTATCAGTTAGTATTAGCAGACACTAGTCTTGTTTATGTGATCTCTTTGACTCTTAGACTTATCATTATGATCAATTGTGAACTGAAATTTATCACTTGGACTAATGAGATAGCACTGGTACATGCCACCTTGATGGGATTGAATTGGAATCCAAAAAGGAAACCTGTTGAAGTGAAATGGACACTATAAGATACAGTGACTTGATCAGCTCTTGTCCTGACTGTTGAACAACTTAATACTTTATCCCTTTTAGCATTTTTTACCTACTTAATATTATTGGTTGAAGTCTGTAATTAAAACACAATTATTCTTAGGTATTTAAATTTAACTGAAAAGTAATCTCTGTTAAATATATGAGCGGGAATATGAGAGGGAGGAGAGGTACAATTTGGGACATGCTCAATCGGACTTGCCTCAAATGGTAGAATTAGAAACGTGCCAGGGGATTCCAATTCAATCCCATCAAGGTGGAATATGAATTCTTATAGACATTTTTAAAGTAATGTGACCTCCAAAAGGTTTCCATAGCCTTGGCAGCCCATGGCAAGAGCCTCCGGTGATCACTGATGTCATAAATAAGAGTGTTAATTGTTAAAGGAACAACAGAAATCACTGTGCACTTATTCCCCATGTAGGACCTCTGTCCTTAATGAGTTGTACTATGAGAATCAACTGCAAAACATGTTCTTAAACTGTACTCTATATTTTATGTGTGTGGGGGGGTGCAAATTGTTGAAATCAGTACTTAACATGGAGTTGGTCCTCTGTATATAAAATTAAACTAAAAACGAACCATAATGAAGAAGGGGATGGGAGAGGGAGTAGGAGGTGGAATGTGAGTCGGGGTAGGAGGGTGGGTCTGGGGGAAAGAACCATTTTATTCCTAAAGTTGTACTTATGAAAAATGGATTCATTAAATAAAAGCTTTAAAAAAATAATGTGACCTCTACAAAGATATACAACTATTATTTGTCAGTTAAAAATAAAACTTTTTAAGTGATGTAGCAGTATGTATCTACTGAAATGTATCATACACTTATTATCCTACTTCAGTTGTCCACTATACAAAAGTATAAGTACTGATGCTATATTTATTTATCACTTGATTTAATTTTATTATTTGTATTTAATCAGAAGCCAAGGAATAGTTAGTTGAATAAACTGTAAATAATCTACATAGCAATTTAAAAGAATATCTTTAGTAGTGACTATCATAGCTATACATCTAATATATACTTTAAAAAGGAAACAGGTTGTTCATTAATGTGCACTGTATAAACAAATTTTATTTACAAAAACAAAAAAAAATTTCCCTTAACATAGAAAAAGCCCTAATAATCCACTAAGAAAAACACAATTGCCAAAATTAATAAATTGGGGAAAAAAGATTTCTAATAAACCAATAAAAATCAAAATGCCCAAATTTACAAAAGTAGTAACAATATGAAAGTCACAAAAAACATTTCTGAATGTGATATTTGGGGAAAAATCTGAAGCAAATATGTGAGGAATTCAACAGTCAGTCACAAAACCATGCTCAGCTGTATCTAAATGAAGTAAGCAGAACTCTGAGATGGGATTTTTCGAATGGTGTAAAGAGGTAAAGAGACAGAGGGAGGATTCTTAGCAACCAAAGGGTAGGGATTCCAGGACTCTCCCCCTTGTTCATTAAGCTGTTGAAGAGTTTCCTTTTAAGAAATGGATCCTTTTTTTTTTTTTTTTTTTTTTTTTTTTTTTTTTTTTTTAATTTTTGACAGGCAGAGTGGACAGTGTGAGAGAGAGACAGAGAGAGAAAGGTCTTCCTTTGCCGTTGGTTCACCCTCCAATGGCCGCCGCTGCAGCCGGCGCACCGCGCTGATCCGATGGCAGGAGCCAGGATCCAGGTGCTTTTCCTGGTCTCCCATGGGGTGCAGGGCCCAAGCACTTGGGCCATCCTCCACTGCACTCCCTGGCCATAGCAGAGAGCTGGCCTGGAAGAGGGGCAACCGGGACAGAATCCGGCGCCCCGACCGGGACTAGAACCCGGTGTGCCGGCGCCGCAAGGTGGAGGATTAGCCTATTGAGCCACGGCGCCGGCTGAAATGGATCCTTTTTAAACAGGACTCATAGCAACTGAAATTAACCTTCAAATGGCCATGATTTCAATTTCCAGATCTGAGTTAAGGTGATCTTAGAATGCTTTTGGCGCCAGATGTCACAGAGAGGAAAATATGAAGACTTTTAGGAGAAAGGTGATGTTATCATTTGCCTAAAATTATTTCTATAAATAATTTTAAAAGCACAATGGCAAGTGAACAATTTTAAAATAGTACACAAAGATGACCAAATGCATGAATGAAAACTAGAAAAAAATAGACAAACACACACATCAACTTCTTATATTAGAAACATCAGACACAATCTTAAAAACAAACATGCTTATTTTTTTTTTCAAGAAGATCAAGAATAGACTTGAAAATTCAGGAGAGAATTGGAAACCAAAAAAAAGTCAAACGAAATTTTTTTAAAAATCAAAATAACCCAAATTTAAATTTTAATGGGTAATTTTAATAGCAGGTTAGATAAAATTGAGGAGAGAATTCACAATAAATGTCATAAAGAAATGTCAAAACATGCACGCTCAGAGGAACAAATAATGAAAGTTTCAGATGGCAGAAGGCTTAGAGGATTTGTAATAAGGCATAAGCAGAAATTATAAAATATGTAGGAGAAGAAAGAAACAATTCAGCATATGCTATATTTGAAGAAATATCAGCTGAAATTTTTCAAAATTGGTAAAAAGAAAAAATAAAGATACAGATTCAGATAGCACTATGAACCCCAAGTAGCATAAATACAACAAAATACATGCACACCAGGGAATGACATGTTAAACTCCTAAAAGTCAAAACAAACAGGAGAATTTTTAAAGCAAAGAAAACTGACATAACCTTTCAAAAACAATTAGAATAAAAACTGAATTCTCAACAGAAACATGAGGCAGATTAAAAATTATGTAAGACCACTATCCCAGAATTCTATACCCATGGAAACTATCCTTTCAGGAATGATATGAGAAATAGAGTTCTCCTACGTTTTCTTCTGGAAGTTTTACAGACTGATATCTTTAATTTCCCTGAAACATATTTTTGTCTACAATATGAGTTAATATTCCAATTTTATTTTTATATAGATATCCACTTAGTCCAGGACAATTATGAGAAATATAGTCTTCCCCTCCTGCTACCACAAATGAAGTACTATATATGTATGGATCTATTCCTGAGTTCCTTTCTTTTTGTCCTCTAATTTATTTGCTTAGATCTATGACCATATAACCATACCAAAGTAACTTAACTATGATAGCTTATAGTAAGTTTGCAATCTAGTTGAGTAAATCACCACACATTATTTTTTATCAAAAAAAAAACATAAGATACCTCTACATAAACCTTAGATTCACTTATCAAGTTCTAAAGAGGAAACCTTTTGGAAGTCTGAGTCTTCCCAACCAGAACCAGAATAAATATCTCATTATATTGAGAACTTCTATGACTTTCAACACATTTTAATAATTTTTCCATAAAGATCTTAAATGAAATTTTAACACTTTTTTCCCAAGTGTCTGTTATTTTTCAGTACTATGTTAGATGACTTTCCAAATGTTATTTATTTATTTATTTATTTATTTATTTATTTATTTTGACCTACTTGAAAGGCTGAGCAACAGAGAGTAAGAATGAGACACACAGATCTCCCATCTGATGGTTCACTCCCTGGCAGGACTGGGACAGGCCAAAGCCAGAAGACAGGAATTTCATCTGGGTCTCTCACATGGGTGGCAAGGACCCATGTAAACCTGGATGATTACTCCTGCCCCCCAGGGTGTGCGTTAGCAAGAAGCTGGATGGAAATGCAGGAGCCCTTATTCAAAATGACACTCTTCTAGGGGATACAGGCAACCCAACCAGCTGCTTAACTCACTGCTTCACAATGGCCACTCCATAAGTGACATTTTAAGTCTCATTTATTAACCTCTTGTTGATTTATAGAAAGCAGTTTATTTTTGAATTGATTTTATATCCAGCATTTTTGTGATGCTTTTTTAAACTCTGACCATTTGCTGTGGATCATTAGGAATTTTCTATGTACACAGTTAAACCATCTTCAAGTAATAGGACTTTTCCTTCCTCCTTCCTATTATGAAAAGGCATTTCTTTTCTTGCCTCACTAAATGAAGATGACTAGTATAATGCTAGAACACCCTTTGTTTTCAATTGTATTGAGAATATTTTCAGTATTTCACCCTTTGGTTTTATATTTAGTACAGCTTTTCCCCCAAATAGCATTAATTGGAACTATGCTTTCAGTTCCCAATTTGTTGAGTTTTTGTCAAAATTAGATGTTATGTGTCTTTTCTTTTTCACTTAGATTACTGGACTTTGCTTTTTAATCTGTTAATGTGGTGAATTACTACACTAATTTCCTTTCTTTCTTTTTTTTTTTTTTTTTATTTGACAGGTAGAGTTATAGACAGTGAGAAAGAGACAGCGAGAAAGGTCTTCCTTCCTCCCCAAATGGCCGCCACTGCCGGCACTGCGCCCATCCAAAGCCAGGAGCCAGGTGCCTCCTCCTGGTCTCCCATGCGGGTGCAGGGCCCAAGCACCTGGACCATCCTCCACTGCCTTCCTGAGCCACAGCAGAGAGCTGGACTGGAAGAGGAGCAACCAGGACTAGAACCCGGTGCCCATATGGGATGCTGGTGCCACAGGTGGAGGATTAACCAAGTTAGCCATGGTGCCAGCCCCTACACTAATTTATTTTCTACTGCTAAGGCAAGCACATTCACAAGAAATCTCAAATCAGTCATGAAGTTTTCTTAAATACATTGTTGAATTTGGCTTACTAATATTTGTGAATCTAGTAAGAATCTAACACCTATATTTGTGAATAAAACTGGCCAGTCATGTTTATTTCTTACAGTCTCTGTCAAATTACGCTAGACACATAGAATGAGTAACTGATTTCCCCCTTTCTTATATGCCTTAGAGTAATTTGCACAATTCTTGAATTATCTCTTCTTCACATGTTTAGAAGGACTCTTCAGTGAGAGAAATCTAGTCCTTGAGGTTTGTTAGTAGGAAGATTTCTTAGCAACTGGCAATACTCAAAATCTTTTTATTAAAAAAAAATAAGTAAAATTTCAGAAGCATCGGGGGCATGGGTTGTGGCATAGCCGGTTAAGCTCTCACTTGGGATGTCTGAATCCCATATCAGAGTGCCAGTTAAAATCCCTGCTCCTCTGCTTCCAATCCAGCTTCCTGCTAGTGTGCACCCTGGGAAGCCAGTGGATGATAATGGCCCAAGTACTGAGGTCCCTGCCACAATGAGGGAGACCTGGATGGAGCCACTCTTCTCTTTGGGTCTATAACACAGGACACCTGAACACTATAAAATGTAAATGCTTATATTTTTCTCCCACTTTATGCACTGAAACCAATCCAAGGCAACCTTAATACCAGGTCATCTGTGTCCCAAGAGAGTCAGGTTATGTTTGAGAAAGGGGGCCCAGTGAGAAGGACCACCATTTTTCTGTCGGTTTGAGTGACTGTCCCTTGACAAGCTTGTCGTGGGGCTGATGAGGCTGTTTGCAGATCCTGATGCTTGACAGCACAGTGGTTGTAAGTAATATACACAGTCCCCCTTTGATAGTGATATACCAGCATCTGGCCAGAGAAAGGCTGTTTCGCTGGATCTGGCCATCATCGTCTCTCCCTCACAGTTTACGTCTTTACAAAAAGCTTCCCTTCCGCCCAGTGGGATGTTTCTCCAGGACTATTCCTATGGTCCTGTAAGTACTTTTCTCACCTACTCTCTCATTCTGAAATGGCCTTCATGCAGGGCAGGCGCTGTGGTGCAGCAGGTGAACGTCCTGGCCTGAAGCGCCAGCATCCCATATGGGCACCGGTTCTAGTCCTGGCTGCTCCTCTTCCAATTCAGCTCTCTGCTATGGCCTGGGAAAGCAGTAGAAGATGGCCCAAGTCCTTGGGCCCCTGCTCCCGTGTGGGAGACCCGGAAGAAGCTTCTGGCTCCTGGCTTCGGATCAGTACAGTTCCAGCCGTTGCGGCTAATTGGGAAGTGAACCATCGGATGGAAGATCTCTCTCTCTCTCTCCCTGCCTCTCTATGTGTAACTCTGACTCTCAAGTAAAAAATAAATAAATCTTTAAAAAAAAAAAAAAGAAGCTTCATGCATTGGGCATCAGGCACATAGGGAGGGTGACAATGCTCTCTGGGTTTTACTTCACGAAATCATTTCATATGTTTCACATTTATGGAGGTTGGACTCACCCGCTCATTCAATCTTCCTAAAGCTCTGCTATGTTCTGGTGCCAGAACCCATAATTACCATAAAACAGGTTGATTTCAGGCCGAATTGCACTGGAAAATGACATTTTGAATTTTTATTGGCACTTTGAAGAGAACATATTCTTCTCCAGTTATTGTACTTCTAACACTCAAAAACTGAGAAATAGTCTTTCCATATGGATTATAAGAAAAAATCTAAAATTTAAGATTTATTCCCTTCTCTTATAATTTTTATTAGCATTTGAAGCAAGTTCAGTGCCCATCAGACGTAGTTCTAGTTACTTTTATGGATGCCATATAGACAATCCATAATCAAAACCATCAGCAAAACTGCCATGGCTCCTCTGCTTCTGCAAAAAAATTGGCAGAAAATTCTCATTTAAAGCTTGCAAGAAAAGCCAGAGGAAACGTGCAGAAATCCTTTATGCTATATTTCCCAGCAACAGAATATTTTCCTGCCTTTGAAAACTCAAGTTAAATTTTATTTCACCCAAAGTGTGAAAACCAGGTGGCACCAAGGAATACCATCCCCACTCTGGTTATCCTTATAAAAGTGGCACTGTGATATTTTACAACAGATAGTATAAATCGCTTTTGACCACCCCAGCAAAGTGTTCCGCCGGAGATCATGAATAGGGAATATTGATTTTCCCTCCAAGCGTGAAAGACAGGAATTTGGCTAGGGCATATAGATCCCGATGCTATGTACTTCCCCAAGAAAACAGCGATTCCATTTTCTGACGTGGTTCCGTTGCCTTTGTGTTTCAAACTCTCTGGGATGGCTGTTCCCATGCGAGATGCTAAAGTAAGCACAAACTACACAACTTTATGAAGAAAATTCCTCATACGACTGCTTAAGTCCCTCATGTCTCCAAAACTTCCTTCACCTTCTGAGCCCTTCTGAAACCGACTTTTCCTTTCTCCAGAGATGATACCGTTACTTACGGGGCTCAGAGAGGAGAGCAGTGAGTCTCGCTTTTCCTTGCCTTGTGTTAGACTGCTACTGCCCTACCTAGGGAAATCTCCACAAGGCCTAACTTGAAGAAGGGTCCAATCTGAAGACTTCTGGCAGTAGCACAGCTTTTGTAAATCTTAGACCTAGGGGCCTGTGCGGTGGTACAGCAGGTTAAAGTCCCGGTCTGCAGTGTCGGCATCCCATATGGGAGTTGGTTCTAGTCCCAGCTGCTCCACTTCCTGTCTAGCTCTCTGCTATGGCCTGGGAAAGCAGTAGAAGATGGCCCAAGTCCTTGGGCCCCTGCATCCATGTGGGAGACCCAGAGGAAGCTCCATGCTCCTGGCTTCAACACAGCTCTTGCTGTTGTGGCCATTTGGAGAGTAAACCAGCAGATGGAAGACTCTTTCTCTCTCTCTCTCTCTCTCTGCCTCTGCCTCTCTTAACTCTGCCTTTCAAATAAATAAACAAATATTTTTTTTTTTTTTTAAATCTGAGAACTAGCTTGGTTCTCCTTGGTTCTTTCAAGGTCAAGGTTTCATCCAGACTTTGGGTGGGTGGAGATAACCACAAAGCGATCTGGCAGAGTTCAGAATAGTTTCAACAGGTAGCTTAGAAGATTGCGGTTGAGGGAGTCTTCAGGGTTTCTCAGAAAGCCTGGTGAAGTTGAGTGACTGCCCAAGTTTATTTAGAGTTAAGGGCCTCATCATGCCCACAGCTCTGTTCCCCTCTCTCCCAAGACCAGGTCCACACTCCACTACAGTTCTTACCTGCTGAGTTTGACAAACCAAAGCAAATACTCTATTGCAATTAAATGGGAGGCTGGATTCACACGAAAGGATAAGAGAGAAGCAGAAGTTTAGAGAGACACAGACAGTTGTAGCCACTGACATGCACAGGAGAGAAAATGCACACAGAGCCCATTGAATCCAAGTATGAAAAGAGGGAACTCAGAAAGTGCGACTTAGAGTTTGTGAGTAAACTGGAAGGCCTGAGACATGTGGTGATTTGAAATGTTGCCAAGACTGCAATGTGAACTGGCTTGTGGGCCGAGCCTCGGGTCTAGCACGCATATCTCAGCACAGCATTCTTGTTCCCTGTGCTTCCTCTACCCAGAGGACCGCTCATTCACACGAAGTCATGCTTGGGGCCAACGTCGTGGTACAGCAGGTTAAGCCACCACTTCCAATGCCAACGTTCCATATCGGAGTCCCAGTTTGGGTCCTGGTTGCTCCTTTTTGGACCTACCTCACTGCTGTTGCACCAGGGAAAGCAGCAGCAGATGGCCCAAGTGCTTGGCTGATCACTGAGATCCCTCTGGGGAGGTGAGATGATGAAGATGACCCACGAGAAAAATGGGGCTGGAGAGGCGACAGGAGGCCAGCCACAGGGGGAAGTGCCACGGGATGATGACTAAGGGTAAGCAGAAAGGAAGGCAGGCTTCACCAGGGAGCAGCCAGGGTGTGGGCTGAGCGGAACCGAAAGGCAGCCAGGACCACCGTGGTTGAAGGAGGGCAGTGTGCTCCGCAAATGGAGGGAGACAATAAATGCCTCTGCTCTCTCAAGACTGCCACAAGTGCTCACCCTTGCTCACGGCAGGAAGCTCCAGAAATCCTCCTTCTTCCAAGACACTGTGCTTCGCGGGAACAGTCGGCATTTGTTGACTTTTCCACCAGCTTCTCCTGGGACTGACACTGCACATTTGCGTACTCCAGGCATTTAGCCCTTTCTTCCTTCTGCCTTTAGTTCCCACAATCACAGGCTCTCGGTAGGCAACAAGCCAGAGAAAAGATGTGTGGTTCTGAATTATTGCTAAGTGAAGGAATCAAATCTCTACTTTTCAGGGGACAATCTTTATTCTGAGCCTTCCAAGGATGCTGCCTTCCAGGCTGGGCCAGCTCAGCTGCTCACTGTGTCTCAAGGCAGCCCCACTGTTCCCTGCAGGCAATCCGTTCTGCTGTGCACACCTCTAGGCAGGGTTGCTGTCTCTGGTCACATTCTGCATCTCCATTACCAATATGGAAAAGGGAGCCTGTCTTCACTTGTCCAAAAGGGATTTCCTTGGGCCGGCACTGTGGAGCAACGGGTTAAAGCCCTGGCTTGAAGTGCTGGCATCCCATGTGAGCACCAGTTCTAGTCCTGGCTGCTCCTCTTCCGATCCAGCTCCCTAGTGTGGCCTGGGAAAGTAGTAGAAGATGGCCCAAGTCGTTGGGCCCCTGCACCCATGTGGAAGACCTGGAAGAAGCTCCTGGCTCCTGCCTTGAGATTGGCACAGCTCCAGCAGTTGCAACCATCTGGGGAGTGAACCAGCAAATGGAAGACCTCTCTCTCTGTCTCTATCTCTCTCTGTAACTCTCTCAAATAAATAAAAATAAATTTTTAAAAAAGGTGGGGGGGCCTCCACAATGTAGTCCTAGCCTGGACAACTTTCCAAAATCGCCTATTAAAAGCTTTCCACCTTGGTCCCATTGATATACTCCCTACATGCTCTTTCTTCCTGAATGAAAGCTAAACCCCTCCCTCAAAAGCACATGTATCTACTGATGCCTCTGCCCTACGCCCTGCACTTCAGCACAGCAGAGAGAACATGAGTGCTTAGCACAGTGCCTAGCAATGGCTGCTACTCACAACATTGTCTTTCCTTTTGCTCCCTTCAGTAGGTATCTATTATGCACTGTGAAATGAGTGACCATCTAGTTTCTATTGCAAACTGTATGTGTCTTGCATGATTACGTTTTGAGAGTTTATCCTCTTGAGGGTGCAGTCTTAGTAAAAAGTCCATTTACTGATGTTGTAAAGCCAGTACTCTGAACCTTTTGTCACCCCATAAATATTTGTGATGATGATCATAGCTGGTTTCTCTTAAATGAACTAATATAGACAATGCATGCAATCAACTAAATTACAAGTTTATTATGTATCATACAACTAGCAAAGTGAATCCAAAGATTAAATTTACTCTGTTCATATCAATTTGATTCCTTAAGAAAACATACATTTTACTTCTTTTTAAAAGTAGTGTGATCTCTCCCAGCAACTTTGTTATTCTATCCTATTTCATGTCACAAGGAAGATTATGTCTGGGCTTCAAAAGCTATATAAAACTGTTTAAAATTTATATTTTTAAAATCTAATATTAAATACAATTAGTGGGATGTAAAACACCTCTTCTCCAGTTCAGGCAAATGCTATATTCAACACAAGTACATTACACCTCTGTACACAAAACAAATGAGAAATATATGTAATCTCCACCTTTTAACTTTCTAGTAAGTTTCATGTTCAGCAAACATATGTAGCATAATGGTCTTCTTTCTCCATGTAAGTGGCTACATAATATTGACATAAACATTCATAACCCATGTTTATTAGAGAGTAGCACCATTTTTTTGCACATTAAAAATAACTGCTAGTAAAAGTAGCACAAAATTCTGTGATTGCTTCCAAAACTTTTTGTCAACATTTTTCAACTGCTCTATTTCATGACCATAAAGTTTTGGATCAAAGATGTTTGGAAAGAAACTGAAACCATGTGAATCAAAGAAAATGGGAACAAAAATAATGAGAGCTGACTGATGTGAAACCCACAAATTTCTCATAGTTTTAACCAGAAAACCCTACAAGATGACTGTTCTTTCCTCTCTTCCGACTCCTCCCTCCTCCCACCCACCACACACACTCCTGCCAACACCTTGTGCTATTTTATGTGACTGTTACTAGACTGAAAATTCTTCTCTTCCCACTGCTAGAAAATGAGGTAACGCTGACCACCCCGTGTAATAATTAGTATTTCAAAGTGCACTGCCCCTTCAGGACAACACTTGGTTACTAATGATCAATTCCACAAATTCCTTAATAGGACAGTCATGTTTCTTGAACGTTCACAATCTCTGCCTGTATCGACACATGATCACAAAGCAGTTGATGAAAAAAGTCACATACTGAGTCAGCTACTTTGTCCATGCACTGAAGTCCAAATAATTTTTAATTTCAAGGGATGGTTCTCCATTCTTATTTTTTTTTATTTCAATGAATTAACCCAGAATTGAGGTGTCATATATAAAGAGCTTGACAATAAACACCAAGTACCTTCTTTTTTGTTTATTTATTTATTTATTTATTTTAAAGGCAGAGCAACAGAGAGACAGAGAGATCTTCCATCTACTGATTCACTCCCCACATGCCTAGAGCTGCCAAGGCTGGGCCAGACCAAAGTCAGGAATCAGGAACTCACTCCTGGTCTTTACACAGGGGTTGCAGGGATCCAAGTACTTGAGCCATCATCTGCTGTTTCCCAGGATACACTGCACATTAGCAGGAAGTTGGGTGGGAAATGAAGGTGGGATTTCATTCCAGGTATTCTCCTATGAGTTGTGTGTGACCCAGGTGGCAGCTTAACCCACTGTGCCATGACACCCAACCCAGTATCTTCTTTAAGGTCACAATTGTGTGTTTAAAGTAAAATTTAATATATGTAAGATATTAAAGCTACTTGCTGGCCAATAATTTCAGTAATTTATTATGTATACATTTGCAGTTTTGTAGTGTTTTATTTTTGGTTTTCTTACAGTCTCATAAAGCTGAGATTAGAGTGAGGAGTGAAGCTACACTTGATTGTAGGCTACAATTGATTGTAGCCAAGTAGCAGGATAATAATACTATGGGGGGAGGGGGGAGCAGATGGAGGCAACTCTATACCCAGAACTAAATTTAAGAAAAAAAAAAAAGGAATAAGGAATCTAATCGATGATGTTGAAGACAATAAATCATGAGTCTCAACCCTATTCTATCTTGTCAGTTTCTTTCCTGGGCTAGTCATTTGACCACCTGTAGAAGTGATGCAGTGAAATTCACCCAGCCTAAGGGTAGCTGAAAAGCAAGGCCAGGGCTAGGAAGCAAAACATAAATGGGTGCCAAAACCAGTGTTACAGTTTGATTTTTGTCCCCAAAGTTCACATGCTGGGAATTAATCACCAGTGCAATGGAGCCGAGAAGTGCTACCTCTTAGAGGTGATTCGATCATAGGGCTTCTGAATGGCTTTGTGTGACTGCCATAATAGTGGGTTTGTTGTAACAAAAATTGCTGGGACCTGTGTTGTGGCATAACAGGTTAAGCTACCATCTGTGATGCTGGAATACTATATGGGCACCAGTTTGAGTCCCGGCTGCTCCACTTCCTATCGTGCTCCCTGCTAACGCACCTGAGAAAGTAGCAGAAGATGGCTCAAGTGCTAGGGACCCTGCACCCATGTGGGAGACCAGATGAAGCTCCTGGCTCTTGGCTTTGGCCATCCCAGCCCCAGCCATTGTGGCCACTTGGGGAATGAATCAGCAGGTAGAAGATCTTTCTGTCTAGCTCTCCTTCTTTCTCTCTCTATTTCTGCCTTTCAAATAAATAAAAATAAATCTTTTTTCAAAAGAATTTACTATAAAAGGAAATTCAGCCTTCTCTTGTTCTCTCCCCCTACCTCCTCTCAGCTTCTCACCTTCTGCTGTGGGGTGGCACAAGAAGAAGTCCCTTGTCAGATGCCAGTCCCTTGGTTTTGCACTTCCCAGATTACAGGATAGTGAACCAATAAATTTCTGCCCATTATGCACTAACTAATCTGTGACATTCTGCTCCAACAACACAAATTAGAATAAAACATGCAGTAACTAATAATGGCTGAATGCAATCTTTTCTGAAAAAACAACAATTATATCAGGAGTCATCTGTTTCTTTAAAAAAAAAAAGATTTTGTTTATTTATTTGAGAGGTAGAGTTACAGACAGTGAGAGGAAGAGGCAGAGAGAAAGGTCTTCCATCTGTTGGTTCACTCCCCAGATGGCTGCAATGCCAGGGCAGGACTGATCTGAAGCCAGGAGCCAGGAGTTTCTTCTTGGTCTCCTACGTGGGTGCAGGGGCCCAAGCACTTGGGCCATCCTCCAGTGCTTTCCCAGGCCATAGCAGAGAGCTGGATTGGAAGAAGAGCAGCTGGGACTAGAACCAGCGCCCATATGGGATGCCGGTGCCGCAGGCGGAGGATTAACTTACTGTGCCACAGCACCAGCCCCATCTGCTTCTTTTTTAAATAAAGTTTTATTAGAACCAGGGTTGGGATTAAGGTAAGGTGAGTGAGGTAGCGTTATTCCAACGTGGGATCAGATCCTTTCTTTATTTGAAATTCTGACATGGTGTTCATCACAGATTTTTTGTGGTAAATTAATCTTCATTTTCTTAACTATTTCATTGAAATCTCATCACTGAAGTGTATAAAACCTTCTTAAATTTTGTATCCAAGTTGAGTGCTTCACTCCTCACTCTAATCTCAGCTTTATGAGACTGTAAGAAAACCAAAAATAAAACACTACAAAACTGCAAATGTATACATAATAAATTACTGAAATTATTGGCCAGCAAGTAGCTTTAATATCTTACATATATTAAATTTTACTTTAAACACACAAATTTCATAAGCAGCCTAATACTATATAAGCCAACAGCAGGAAAACCATTTCTATCAGCAAGTAAGAATGTATAGGCAAATAGTAATGTATGACAAAAAGATTTATTTTAAAATGACTGACAAATCCAGCAGCTAGTTCTTGTTTTCTTTGCCTGCTCGGTGTGACTGCATTGTGTTTAGTCTGGGTGCTCCATTTCATAGAGGAACTTTTAAGTGTCAGAAAACGTAGACGGGGACCCCTTGGTTGCCACTCACTCTTTGCACACTGAAAAGAATATGTAACCTGCTCACAAATAAACTCAATACATTCAAGTGTATTTGCAATTTAATTTCTTGCCTTTCTGAAAAAGCAGACCCGTTCTTACTTCTTTACAAATGCCTGCTTGTTGTGGCTTTGCTTCTATCCAGAGTTAGTTTTCTGCACTGTGCACAGGCACTATGTCACGGGCCTGGGGGAGGCAGTGAAGCTGTAAAATCCAAAGCCTCATAAAATGAGATATCCAATTCCCATTGGGTGCTGGAGAAGTGAGGGGTGAGATCTGAGAGTTAGAGCCCTTGAGGACTGTCTTCATTTCCACTGTGCATTGCACGATCCCAACAGAAACACTTTTTTTCTCTTTATAGATCACCTCGGTTAAAATATCAATGTTGCCAACAGATGAACGGGATTTAATGAAGTATGTGGCTTCAACATCTCTTGAAAGACATTTTTTTTTTTTTTTGCAAAGGCAAGCAAAATCCCCACAACAATTCAAATGCGCTTGACAGTGAGTCTTCAAAACACAATATTGACATTTTTAAGAAATGAGAACAGAGAAAGATAACCCTTCTTTTTTTTAAGGAGTTGCATTTGTTTTAAAGATTATTTTACTTATTTGAAAGGAAGAGTGATACAGAGAGAGAGAGAGAGAGAAACAGAGATCTTTCATCCATTGGTTCACTCCCGAAATGGTCACTACAGCCTGGGCTGGTTGGTCCAGGAGCCAGGAACTCCATCCGGGTCTCTCAAATGGGTGGAAGGGGCCCATGTACTTGGGCCATATTCTGTTGTTTTTCCAGGCATATTAGCATGGAGCTGGGTTCAAATCAGAGCAACCAGGACTCAAACTGTTGCTCTGATACAGAAGCATCATGGACAGTGGCTTAACCTGTTGCATCACAGCAAAGACCCCAAAATAACACTTCTCTTGTAGAGACTTGGCCTTAATCACACATGTGCTCACGTACATAGGCACACTTCCCTTGGATCCCAATTCTGCTTTATTTACAATAAACAAGTGTACTGTTTTCCATTCCATCCTCTGTGTGCAATTGTTCATTATAATCTCCTACAGAAAGAAAATTTTTTTTAGGAGCATGCTCTTCCTTTTTCAACTTTGCAACTCTAGGACTTGTCACATAGCATGCTTTGTGGAGTGGAATTAATGAATTAGAAAGTACAGTTAACCTGTATCCCAAATCTAAATTTACCAACACAAAGTTTTCTATGTTTGTTTATATGCTCCCAGTGTCTGTTTTTTTTTTTCTCATCCTCCCAACAATCAGAAACCCAAAAGCAAAAATGGCCAAAGTGGTCTCAGGTGAGGATCTGCCAAATAGGACCCAGGGATCAAAGTCAGCTTTTATAAATTAAGTTTTATTGGAACACAGGCATCGACTTTGTTTATGTATTGTCTCTAGCTGCTTTCATGCTGCAATGGCAAAGCTGAGTAGCTGCTACAGACATGGAATGGCCTGCCATGTCTCAAACATTTCCTATCATGCCCTTTCCAGACAAAACATCCAGCCTTAGCAGCTTCAGTCTAAGGTATCATCCTTTCTTTAAAGACAATAAGACTGTCTCCTCTGGAGTTCATCTCCTTCCCCCTTAAGAAGACCTCTGAGTGACAAGTTAATTATCCCATTCTTCTAGGACCACCATCCCATTCTGGAACCCACACATTGCAAGCAGATATGACCAAAAACTGTAGGGGGACTCATACAATACACACCTGGCCTTATCATCAACAGCACCAGCAACCTTTGCTCACTATGTTCCTTTAATCTGAACCCTAGAGACTTAGTCTCCCAGAACTGAGATCAGAGAAAGACAGCCCTTGGGCCCTGATTAGAAGGATCCTATCAGCCATTAGGAACCAACTTGGCATTGAAACTAGTGATTCATAATTCTGAATTAAATAAGAATATACCATCTTCAAATAACTAACAGTTCATTTTTTATTGGAAGGCTCAGTGTGAGTATTCTTAGGAACTCTTTAGGAACATATGGCCATCAATTGGAGACCCAAGACCCCGGAATTTTAGACTGAGTAGATAACTATACGAGAAGTGGCACCTCCACTCCACATCCATAGACTGTCACACTTTACTCAGCATTACTTGTTCTTCTTCCCTTTTTACTAGCTTAAGGATATCTTTCACTATTTTACCTCTATATTACCCTTGGACCCTTTTTCTTAAAGGTGTTTTTGTATCCTTTGTCCCTTCAAGGTATGAGCCCAGTATGTGACTACAACTTACAAACTGCAGAAAGCATGTAAATTAATGTTGAGTGTGTGTATCCATTTTCATATAGCTTCCCTTGGAATTAGTTCATTGTAATGAATCAGTTGGTTGCATGGGCAACTGGATTCAAATCTTAAGTTATTTAGAGTTATTTTAGTTATTAATTTATTTTTAAAGATTTATTTTATTTAAAAAGCAAAGAGAGATCTTCTATCTACTGGTTCACTCCCCAGATGACCACAATGGCCCATCCATGAGCCCAGAGCTCCATCTGACTCTCCCATGTGGGTGGCAGGGGCCCAACTACTTGGGCCATCATCTGCTACCTTCCCAGGAGCATCAGCACAGAGCTGGGCCGGAAGTAGAGCAGCAGACTAGAAACAACACTCCAATAAAGGGTGCTGGTGTCGCAAGTGGCAGAACTCCACCCCCTTTTATATTTATTTCAGAGACAGAGAGAGTCCTCCCATCTGCTGTTCATACCCCAAATGCCTACAACAGTGAGGGATGGGCCAGGCCAAAACCAAGGAGACTTGAGGCTCCATCTAGATCTCACACATGGGTGTCAGGAATCCAAGACCATGAACCATTACCTGCTGCCCCTGAGATGTGCACCAGCAGAAAGCTGGAATGGTAAGTGGAGCTGGGACTTGAACCCATGTTCTCCAGTAAAGGATATGGGTGTCCCAAGTGATGGTTTAACCATTGCACCGAACACTGGCACTGGTAACTTTTTTTAAAAGATTTATTTATTTGAAAGGCAGAGTTACAGAGAGAGGTAGAGACAGAGAGAGAGCTCTTCCATCCACTGGTTCACTCCCCAGAGGGCCGCAACGGCCAAAGCTGGGACAGACAGAGGCAGGATCCATGTGGGTGCAGGGGACCAAGGACCTGGGCCATCCTCCACTGCTCTCCCAGGCCTCAGTAGGGAGCTGGATCTGAAGAGGAGCAGCCAGGACTAGAACCAGCAGCCACATGGGATGCCAGCACTTCAAGCCAGGGCTTTAACCCCCTGTGCCACAGAGCCAGCCCCATGGCTCTAGTAATTTTTTTAAGCTAGAAAACACAGTAGATCAGAGAGTCAGCAGTCTTACCCATCCCATTACTTTGTGCCTGGAAAACAAGGTTCTGTCTCTACCTAAAGAATCTCCTAGTACCTCTTGTGGCATACAGCTTTTGCATGCAAGCATTCACAGAAAGTGGAAATGGAAGAGGATCAGATAACAGATGGTATATATTTGGAGGCTACGTTACCTTCACATACCTTAAAAATAGGTTTGTTCCTCTTTTCTCGTCTTTTGCTTTAGATCTACAGACTGATCTCAGAAACATGAATTTCGCCATCTGATGATGCATTAGTCTTGATGAGTAGCACCAGAATGTCCCAACACTATCTGATAACTCCAGAGGAGGGTCTGGTAAGCATATGAGGGCCAGTACCCTTGTCACTGGGTATCCCCAATGAGTGTTTTTGGATTCGTGGAGCATGAGTTTTGTGGCTGTTACTGAAGGCTGAACAGAGATTTGTTGCTTTGGGAAACAACTCCTATCTTCAGCATCATCCCTGATATTGCCTCTCCTCTCTCTCTGTGTAACTCTGACTTTTTTTTTAACTTTTATTTAATGAATATAGAGTTCCAAAGTACAGCTTATGGACTACATTGGCTTCCCCCCCATGACTTCCCTCCCACCGGCAACTTTGCCCCATCAGCTTCCCCTCTAGAAAAAAAGAAGAGATCATTTAAAAACTTGATTCAAGAAGAAAAACGGAACTGTTCAATGAGGATTTCTGAACTGATCACTTTTCTACTTAAGTCTCTTCACTTTATGCCTTATGAGAAGACTGGAAAGCAGGCGGAATCCTACTGGCTGTTGTTCGGAGAGGACAGTGAAACACCACCAAGGTCACAGAATTCCTGGCGAGAGAGGTTGACGGAATGGACAGGTGACACTGCAAAGTGAAGCCACTGCAGATGCAGTGTTGAGCTCTTGAGAGGGACAAATGCTCTTCCAGGGAAAGAATGCAGCATTTACATCTCTGTGGATTACTCTGGGATCTGCAGTTCTTAAAAATATTTAGGAAGCAACGAAACTATAAAGTTCAGTAATGTGGCAAATCACCCTTTATACTATTCTTTTCCTAAATATCACCTTACTATTCCAGGCAGCTAGTGTCCAGAAGGTTAAAACTTACAAATAACTTCATTGCTTTATTGATCATTCCAGGTACTTTCCAAGAACTTTGTTAATGTAAAATCAGACTGCTCAACTCCCCCATCCACAGCATGAAATAATATTTACTTCCCAAGACTCTGAATTGCCTCACCTCAAAGCCCTTGCCATGCAGTTTTCACCTACCTTATACCACCCTGATCAAGTTCCCACCTCAGAACCTCACCTTCACCTAGACCCTACACCTCATGAGACCCTGAACTTGGCCACCCTCGCTCCCAGGGCACTACTAAGACTGTCAAGGCAGTTCTTTCCCTGAAAACAGTAAGAATAAATCCAGCTTTTACTAACCACAGGTTGCTTTGGTGATATTTTCAAGAAACCAGAAATGACCAACTATCAGCAGTCTAGTCCTTTTAATTTAGGAGACAGCTAAAGCCCAGAGCTGCACACGCACGAGTCCACAGTCTTCCTAAAGTTCTGGGCTGAAGGGATCAGGGAAGCATCGCTGTTATCACCATGGTTTGCAACTGTTGCCTCTACCTTCTTTCCTCTCACTCTCTGCAAAGCAGTCGTCTCTCTTCATTATCTAATTCATCAACGGTTTCAACACTATCTTACTTTTGAACTACAGTGAACCCATAAATGCAACCAGGCCTTCTTGGACAGAGGGCTGATTTCAGAAATGAGACAGGAAAATATGCAAGATGATCCTGGGACACCTTATCAGAAGCCAAAACACTACCAGAGACTCATACGATCATATCATGCACTCAGAAGGCAGCTTAAATAGGCTCCCTCTGGCCAAGGATGGATCCGTTTGAACATCAAAAAGAATCATTATAATGAGTTGAAACACATATTATGACTTTGTACCAAAAATAAATCCTCCTGGGTCACCTCTAGAGAATGCTAGGAAAAGGTCTCATTTTGAAGACTGATTAATATCAGAAATGAATCAAACAATTGTTTTGGCCTTTCCCTTAGGAACTAAGTCTCATGGTAACAACATAATTGATAAGAGGAAGTTTCTCTTTAGAAAAGTATTTCCAACTACCAAACAATGCTAGAATAATAGGGCTATCCTTTGAAGCCTGTAATGAATTAATGTGTCTCAAGCTGTATTATCCAATATGGTAGCCCCTGGTCAAACATAACTATTGAAATTTAAAGCAATTCAAGTTTTTTTGATTCAAAAATCAGTTTATCGGACTACTCACATTTCCAGTACTTAGTAGCTACAGGAGGCTCGAGCTTGCCATGTTAGATCATGTCCATCACCAGAGAAGTTTCTACAAGGGACTGCTACTCCAAAGAGTTGGCTCTGCACACAGATTTAAACTGTTGTCAAGCTTCCCCCAATGAAGTACACAACAGCTCCTTGCTGTTATACTTTGATAAGACTAAGTCTCTGAATCTAAGACCAATTTACAGGAAATACAGGCACAGAGGAATGTGTTATACAACACAATTCACATCGGGAATCAGCAGATTCCAGATTCCAGAACACTCTGTAGAACACCACACAGGATAAAAATAAGCAGTTCGTTAATAAAAATACTGCAAAAAAAACTGATAGAAGAAGAATGTTGCAAATTCTCTGAAATTTAAATAACATAACAAGTACAATCTATAGCCCTGACTAAAAGCCTGCTTCAAAGAAACTGAAAAATAAAGCATTTACAAATTTCATAAGAACAGTGGAAATGTGGCCACTGGCTGGTTCATTGCTGATATAAAGGAACTAGTGCCAATTTGGACTAGGCGAGATTTTAAAAATGGAAATATTTAAAGCATCTTTACCTCTTAAGAACATCCTGAAATATTCACAGATGAAATGATACAATGCTTGGACTGCTTCAAAGTGATTGGATGTTGAAGGCTGGGGAAGAAAATCAAACAAAATGAGCTACAACTTGTCTGATGGAGTTGGATAATGAGTACATAGAAGTTCATCATGGTATTCTTTCTACTTTCGTATATGTTTTAAATTTTCTGTAATAAAAAGTTTCAGTGCACCTACCAATAATAATCATTGTCATACAAATGTGTTAAAGGCAGTCGAACCAGTAACTGTATTTAACCATTCCTCATCTGGGATAACACAATTTGTATCCCAAATCTTGGGGATGCTCACTACAACACCAACATCCAGGGTAGGGTGCTTAAATTTTATGTAAGGTGGCTTTTCTTTTCCAGATCACAAAACAAAATGTTCACCTTCATTAGAACATTCCACAGGTTCAAGAGGGATAAGGGGGGGAAGGTCAGACATCACTCTTAATATGACACCAGCAGGGGGAGATAGATGCTGGATTTCCTCTGGGAATTTTTTTAAAGGACGAATCTATGTTTGATCTGGCAGGCTGGGTGCAGGACACTCTCTTGCTGTGTTTTCAGTAGGAAGCCTGTCTCCAGCCTCAGTTCTCCAGCCTTTCATTCATAGGAAAGGAATCTCTGCTCTGTATCATTACCAATCCATCTTCCCATCTAAGTATAGGTTCAAATTGCAAGTAATAACGCAGTCCGATGTGTCCTTCTGCTCCTCTCTCAGGCATATCTCCTCAATGCACTTTCTGTATAAAGCAAATATAACGTGTGGGTTAAGCTAGTAGTCTCATAAATGAATCCATTTGTTCAGACAACTGTTTCTTGAATGTCTACTCTATGCAGGGCACTGTGGTCAGTGTGTTACTGTAAAGAATAATAATTAGGGGGCATCATTGTGGCACAGTGGGTTAAGCTGCTGCCTGCAATGCCAGCATCCCATGTCAGAGTGCTGGTTTGAGTCCCAGCTGTTCCACTTCCGACCCAGCTCTCTGCCAATGTGCTGGGAAGGCAACAGAGGATGATCCCAGTGCCTGAACCCCTGCCACCCATATGGGACACCCCAATGGGGCTTCTAGCTCCTAGCTTTGACCTGGCCAAGCCCCCAACCACTGTGGCCATTTGAAGAGTGAACCAGCAGATGGAAGGTTGCTTTCTATCAGTTTTTTCCAATCTCCTTTTCTGTAACTCTGCCTTTCAAAAAATAAATAGATCTTAAAAAAAAAAAAAAAGACAAGGGAAATCCATACAATTTTCATTTAACAAAAAAAAAAAAGAATTAGTTCTTACACTCAAGAAGCTTATAGGTTAGAAGAAGAACATAGCATAAAACAGGATAATGATATGATAAAGGATATATGAGTAATATAGGACCCCACGGATGCACAACTAATCCATTTTGTAGAAAGACTTACCAAGTGAAATACATAAAACTATGTCTTTTTTATGCATTAATTTGCTTATTCAACATTCACTTATTTTATCCAGTCCTCAGATACACATGGAGTACATTTTTAAACAAGATATGGTATTAGAGCCTGCATTGTGGCATAACGGGTTAAGCCTACACCTACAATGCCAGCATCCCATTTGGGTACCGGTTTTAGTCCTGGCTACTCTACTTCTCATCCAGCTCCCTGCTAATGTACCTGAGAAAGCAGCAAAAGATGGCCCAAGTCCTTGGACCCCTATACTAATGTAGGAGAGCCAGAAGAAGCTCCTGGCACTTGGCTTCAGCCTGGCCTAGCCCTAGCAGTTGTGGCTATTTGGGGAGTGAAACAGCAGATGGAAGATTTCTCTATATCTCTCCCTCTACCTCCTTCTGTAACTCTGCCTTTTAAATAAATACAACAAATTTAAAAAGAAAAAAAGATATAATGTTCTCTTGATTCGAGTCATCATAAATCCTTCTTGTTCAAGATATACTATCATTGATAGAGTGTGCCTGCCCATAACGGGGAGCAGCTCTAAACAATCTATTCATTTTGCCAAGCTGATATTTTCATTATAAATACCTCCATCCATTGGAAAATCTCAACAATATTCAAATATTACTTCAGCATATTTTGAATGAATTTTTGTGCTGCATTCTCATCTAAAACCAAAGAGATGCTAATTGTACTTTTTCTTTAAAGCTTGCACAACTTATGCTCTTTAACCAATTCATTTAAAATATTCTTATTGTCAGGACTGTAACTCCATGAAAGATTTTTTTATTAAAATTTATTTCTTTTCATTTTACTTGAAAGATAAAGACACACAGACCAATCTTCCTTCCACTGGTTCACTCCCCAAATTCCGGAAACAACCAGGGATGAGCTAGATGCCAGGAATTCAATTCAGGTCTCCCACGTGGGTGGCAGGGACTCAAGTACTTGAGATGTCATCTGTTGCCTCCTCTGGAGCGCATTAACAGGAAGCCAGAAACAAAAGTGGAGCCAGGCCTCCAACCCAGGCACTCTGATATAAGATGCAGACATCTCAAGTGGCCATTTGACCATTGCACCACATGCTCCCCCCAAAAAAAACTTCTCTGTAACAGTTCTCCCTCCTTACTAAACCTTGGTTAATTTACATGGTCCTCTCATGGTCAGCAGTGGAGGAATTTCTCTGGCAGGAATTATATCTGTTGACCATTCTACCACTCTCTGGTCTGCCTACCTATTATTCCTACCTCCACCTCAAACACAGCCCAACACACAGAGAGATAATTTTCCTATTTTGTGGGAAAATCTGAGTAGCAGAATAGTCCCTCTTTGGCAACAGATGTAGTTATTTAAGAAATTCCACAAGGGGCTCCCTTGTACTACGTTTATTTTGTATCCCAAAAAGATCCTCTTAGACTTCCAATCTAGTCTCACCTCCCTCTGCCCCCAGGTCCCAGGTGATTTTGCACTCTGAGATTCCAGGCTGAGTGATAAGAGATCTTTACCCATTTACCGCAGGACTTCTATTTCACTCCAGTTCAAAAGAGTGTCTTAGCAGCTCAAAGCCACCAGCCAGCCAGCATCTTCCCTGAGCTGTCTTTTCCTAAAATCTCTGGTTACCCTTTACTGTGTTTCTGGGCGTGAAGGCCTTATTTAGTTCTCCCTTTTCCAAAATGCTTTCTGAATTCCATTTCCTGTACATTCTTCCTGTTCTCTGCTATGATCCACCCTCGCCTTGAGGTGCTTTGGTCCTTCCACCACGGGTTATCTCCATCAGATTCTTTCAAGCTTCTTCCTCCCAAAATTTCAGGTACATGATCTCTTATCTCCTCACAGTTCTATTACCTGTTGGCCACCACATCTCATGAATGCTTATTTTTCTTGGGTTTCCAGGCTCACCTACTCTTGCATAAGTTCCAGTAGTAAGCAGAGGACAAATTTCTAAGGAGGAAGAGTTTCTCTTCCCCTATCTATTGGGTCATGTAGCTTGGTTTGGGAGAGGTCTACATATTAGTCTTTCCAAGCTCTCTCTGTAGTTAGAACATTTCTTGTCATAGGCAACTCTCCTATCCCTGGCCCTTGGAGGTCATTATCCTCTCTGGTTTCCTCTGTTTTCACTTCCTGCAGCTGTCTCAGTTCTCACTGCACACTCTCAAAATGTTGGGTCCTTTTGGGGCCAGCGCCGTGGCGCAGCAGGTTAAAGCCCTGGCCTGATGTGCCAGCATCCCATATGGACACCAGTTCTAGTCCAGGCTGCTCCTCTTCTGACCCAGCCCTCTGCTATGGCCTGTGATAGCAGTGGAAAATGGCCCAAGTTGTTGGGCCCCTGCAACCACTAGGAGACCCGGAAGAAGCTCCTGGCTCCTGGCTTCGGATTGGTGCAGATCTGGCCGTTGCAGTCATCTGGGGAGTGAACCAATGGAAGGAAGACCTTTCTCTCTCTCTCTCTCTATCTCTCTCACTGTAACTCTGTCTTTCAATTAAATAAAATAAATCTTAAAAAAAATGTTGGGTCCTTTTCTGCTTGCCCTTACAGTCACCGGCTCAGCATTATTTACAAATGTCACACACCCTCGGTCACTTAGGGTTATCCTTCATTTATTGGTTCATTTGCATCTCTTTCTGACCTTCTCCGCTCTTCTTTTTTATAGAAATCTTGCTTTTAATACCCCAGTATATTCATTTTACATCAGTTCTTACTGGCCTGGTGCTTACTCACTCACTCTCCTTCCCTCTCTCTTTATGTCATAATTTTATTTTCTCTAAAAACTTCACACTTATTTGCAACTCTGCTGCCAGCATGCCTAACTTCTTAGATGAAAAATAACCAGGGTTGGAGCAGGTGGTTGACCTGCTGAATAAGCTGCCGGTTAGGACACTTCTGTCCCATAGGCAGGCAGCTAGCTTGGTCTGCTGAGCTGCAGGTTACAGTAATTCTATCCCCCTACTTACAATCAAAATATCCCCTGCATGTGCTTCATCTGGGAGCAAAGGAGGGACACCATGGAAATGATACTGAGCTCTGCATGGAACCTCAGGAGGTGCCATATCATTAATTCCCAGGTGGCTTCACACCTGGAGGAACCACCCTCTACCTCATAAAAGAGACCAACAACTGAGTAATGCCAAATGGGCGTTACTCCTTTCCCCAGAGGCCAGCAGGTCCTAGAGTGCCCTGGGACTACAGACAGTCTTCAGGGCTGGCTTACAGGAGAGGGGACAAGTGGCTTCCAGAGACCTGCCCCATCCATACCACTAAGAGCCTCCTGGTGCCTGTGTCCCACAGCTGGGCAGAGGGCTGAGGCCAGTGCTGACCAGTCAACAGCCTCATACCACCAAGATCATGATTGGAAGGCTGCTGGGTGTTCTCTCTCTTTTTGCCCTCTCCCACCCCTTCCCCTTTCAGACAATCTTCTGGTCTACTGCCCACTCATAATGTGAGAGGGCTCAATTGATTAGGTTCTTGCCACCCAGGTAGAAGGCTTGGAATGAGTTCCCAGTCCCTTGAACACTGCAGTAATTTGAAGAGTAAATGGGTGAATGGAAGTGTTTCTCTCTCTCTCTCTCTCTCAAATTTTTTTTTTAAATTAGAGAAAAATAACCAGAGTTAAAGCAGGCACATAGTATAGGGAACATTCACCCAACCCCTCTCCTGAATTATGATGAGGGTTTCTGACTGTACTGATGCTGCTTTAACCTTAATTACTTATGTACTTTAAAGAATTCATGTCTGTTATCACTTCCAGTTCTAAAGTCAAAGGTTTTGGGAGGAAGTATCCTTTGATAGGTTGGTTGGCTTGTTTGTTTATTTAAAGAGAATCTCTTTGCTGTAGTTACAGTTGTGGTCTAGGTATCTGATGTAAATACAGTGTGGTAATATTTATTCATTTGCAATAGATACCAGAGGAGAGAGAAATCCACATGGAAGGAGTTACCTTCAGGGTCTCAATCAGCCCTTCGACCTGGGATGCATTCAGAACTCCCTATAGGAGCATTTGTAAAATGAAAACTGCCTCCTTTCTCCCCAGGAATTCCGATTCTGGAAGTTGGTGGGAAATGCAGAATCACTGACCTAAATGGCTCAAATTTTTAAATCTTTTTTTTTAATTTTTATTGAAAGGCAAAGTGACAGAGAAAGAGAGAGAGAGAATACACTCCCATCTTCTGGTTGGCTCCCCAATTGCCCAGATGGTGGCATCTGCTGTCACAATTAAGGTACCATGTCTAAAACATCACTTTTTTCAAATACTGTAAGTGATAAGGCAATGTTCTGTGATTTGGCTTTGCCTTCTCCTTACCTCTCTTCATAGAACTGTACTGCATGTTTTTCCCATTGCTCCAGAGTCTGGAAGGATTCTAAAGTAACAACAAAGATAATTGTTTAGAGGGACAGAAAAACTGAAGGGCTCATCGTACTGGGTGTTTATTGTTTATATTGTGTTTTTGTCCTGCTAATGTATTTTCTACTAGATTTTCTTTTCGCCCTCCAGATGCCCTTTAACTTATTTACAATCTAAAAGTCTTCCTAAGGTTGGGGTGGGGCAGTCTTGGGGAAAGAGTTAGAGAGAAAACAGCAGCGGAAACTCTATGAAAATTGGAGGGACACAGGGGACCTCCATGGAGGGAAAGGACAGGCACAACTCAGGACCCCAGCAGCTGAGAGCCTCTGCACCAGAGTTGGAGAGTGAGGTGAGACCAGACTGCAGCAGCTCAAGCCACTGGCAAAAAAGCTGCAGGAAGAGCCGAGAAGGAATCCGGTGTGGAGCCCCATGGAGGATAGTGTACCTGCCAAACTAGAGTATAAGAAAAGGGGGGTATGTTTTCTCTTTCCCCAATCACCCTGCAACAGCATCCTGTTATAAGCTGATACAGATCAGGCACCATTTTGAACATACGTAACAGCTGTGCCAGCTCATATCTGTGCCAAGCAACCAGCCAAGTGGAGACTCCTGAATCTGATGGAGAGAACAGACAGGGGGCTGGGTGCTCATGACTGTGGGAAGCTTGTGTGAAAAAAACTGAGGCTTTTTGGGAGAACTCAGGGTGTGACTTTGGACAGACACTGTGGGAGGCTCCACATGATCAAGGCTCCCTAGTTACCCGACAAGGGACATTGTTGGTGAGTCAGAGCTTAAACTGAAGACTGCACAGATGCTTTGTGTGGTCCTTGTGGCTGAGAAGACAAATAATATATTCACTAAGGCTAGCACCCACGTACTGGTTTCCTTTGAGGAGAGGAGCTCAGCTGAGACTATGCCAACAGACAAGAACAATTTTCCCCTTCAATGGGGAAAAAAAAAGAGAGATTTACCACGCCAAACCTGGGTGTTTCACCTCAGACAGGCCCTCTACCCTGGAGTACTGAACAAAGCTCATTGGCCACACCCACCATGCCTCTAGGTAGTCCCTAAAAGCAGACACTCCATTAATCCACACATAGTCCAAAGATAAAAGCCACCATAGTGGAAAAAAAAAAAAAAAGAAAAGAAATCAACGTATATCTACACAAATGCCGAATAACAAATGTACCAATTCAAGAAATAAGAATAACAATGACAACATGACACCCCCTGAGAGAAAACATTTCAATACTAGATTGTGATGAAATTGAAGAAATGCCAGAAATGGGGCTCAAAAAGTGGTCATAGGATTATTTAGAAGTAAGCAAAAGCAAATGTACAAACTAATGAAATCCATACATGACATGAAAGAAAATTTCTCCCACAAAATCAAGATCTTAAAGAGAAATCAAAATGAAATCTTGGAAATTAAGAATCCAATAGAAAAAAGAAAAAAATGCAGTGGAAATCCTTGGCAACAGAATCAGGGAAATAGAAGAAAGAATATCTGACTTAGAAGACAAAGCACAGAAAATTATACAGTCAGACCAAACACAAGAAAAAGAAATTAGAAAACTAAATAAAAACTGTTGGTAATCCACAGGATACTATCAAATGACCAAACATACAGGTTATAGGAGTTCCTGAAGGCATGGAAAGAGAGAAAGGATTAAAAGGCCTTTTTAGTGAAATAATAAAAGAAAATTTCCCTAATTTGGAGAAAGAAAGGGACATCCAAGTATAGGAAGCACATAGAACTCCTAATAGACATGACCAGAAAAGATCTTCACCATGACACATTGTAATCAAACTCTCCATAGTAAAACATAAAGAAAAGATTCTAAAATGTGCTCTGAGAAGGAAACGCCAGATTACTTTCAGAGGATCTCCAAATAGATTCACAGTGGACTTCTCATCAGAAATCCTACAGGCTAAGAGAGAATGGTGAGATTATATTTCAAGTCTTAAGAGAAAAGAACTATCAATACAGAATACTATACCCTGCAAAGCTCTCCTTTATGAATGAAGGTGAAATAAAGATCTTCCATTACAAACAGAAAGTGAAAGATTTTGTCACAACCCATCCAGCCCATCCAGAAGATGCTTAAGGATGTGCTCCACCTGGAAACACAGAACATGGTCATCACTATGAAAGAAGATAAAGGGATGAAATCTCCCAGTAAAAGTGAAATGGAACTCCAAAATAAAAAATAGGAATATTTATGGAAAAATGGCAAGGCAAAGTCATTACTTATCAGTAGTCACCTTGAATGTAAATAGGCACAACTCTTCAGTTAAAAGATTAAAAAACAAAACCTATCTATTTGCTGTCTAGAAGAAACATATCTCACCAACAAAGATGCACACAGACTGAAAGTGAAAGGATGGAAAAAGATATTCCATGCTAACAGAAACCAAAAAAGAGCTGGTATAGCCATCCTAATATCCGAAAAAAATAGACTTTAAGACAAAAACCATTAAAAGAGACAAAGAAGGGCACTATGTAACAGGAAGATGTAGCTATCATCAATGTATATTCACCTAATCACAGGGCAACTGACTATTTAAAAGAGATGTTAAAGGATCTGAAGAGAGACATAGATTCAAATACAATAGTAATGGGGGATTTTAATACCCCACTTTCAGCAATGGAGAGATAAACCAGACACAAAATCAGCAAGGAAATAGAATTAATTGACATTATAGACCAAATGGACCTAACAGATATCTACAGAACTTTTCATCCTACAATTGCAGAATACACGTTTCTCAGCAGTGCATGGAATTTTCTCTAGGAGTGACCACATGCTAGGCCATAAAACAAGTCTCAGCAAATTCAAAAAACCAAAATCATACCATTCATCTTCTTAGACCACAATGGAATGAAGCTGGAAATCAGCAACTCAGGAATCCAGAATATATGCATGGACCAGCACAGTGGCGTAACAGGTAAAGCCACCACCCGCAGTGTCAGCATCCCATATTTGCATTGGTTCGAGTCTCAGCTGCTCCACTTCCAATCCAGCTCTCTGCTATGGCCTGGGAAAGCAATAGAAGACAGCCCAAGTCCTAGCGCCCCTGCACCCATGTGGGAGACCCAGAAGAATCTCCTGGATCCTGGCTTCAGATGGGCAGAGCTCCAGCCATTGCAGCCAATTGGAGAGTGAACCAGCAGATGGAATACTTCTTTCTCCCTTTCCCTTTCCCTCTCCCTCTCCCATTCCCTTTTTCTGTGTGTAACTTTTTCAGATACATAAATAAATCTTAAAAAAAAAGAACATATGCGAACACAGGGAGATTGAAAAACCTGTGCCTGAATGAACATCAGGTCATAGAAGAAATCAAGAGAAATCAAAATATTTCTGGAAACAAATGAAGACTATTTCTTTTTAAGAAATTGAAAAGGCACCAAATAAATGAGCTATCAATGTATGTCAAGGATCTAGAAAAACAACACAAGCTGAACTGAAAACTAGTAGGAGAAAAGAAATAATTAAAATTAGAAAAGAAAGCAACAAAAAAATAGAAAAGACCAGCTAAATGAAGAGCTAGTTTTAAAAAAAAATTGACACACCATTGGTCCAACTAACCAAAAAAAGGAGAGAGAAGACCCAAATTAATAAAACTAGAGATGAAAAAGTGAATGTAACAACAGACACCACAGACATAAAAAGAATTATTAGCAACTACTACAAATATCTGTACGCCAACAAACTTGGAAACCTAGAATAAATGGATAGATTTCTGGACCTACCTAAATTGAGCCATGATGACATAAAAAACCTAAACAGACCCATAATCAAGATGGAAATTGAATCAGTAATAAAGACTCTCCCAACAAAGAAAATCGTAGGACTGGATGGCTTCCCTGCTGAATTCTACTAGACATTTAAAAAAGAATTAACTCCATTTCTTCTCAAGCTATTAAAAACAATTGAAAAGGAGGGAATACTCCCAAATTCTTTCTATGAAAGAATCATCACCTTAATTCCTAAACTTGAAAAAGGTGCAACTGAGAAAGAGAACTACAGACCAATTTCCCTGATGAACATAGATGCAAAAATGCTCAACAAATTCTAGGCAATCAAATCCAACAACACATTGGAAATATCATTTACGTGGACCAAGTGGGATCTATCCCTGGTCTGCAGGGACGTTTCAACATTCGCAAAACAATCAATGTGATTTATCACACTAACAAACTTAAGAACAAAAACCATATGATGATCTCAATAGATGTGAACAAAGTATTTAATAAAATATAAAACCTTTTCATGATGAAAACTCTAAGCAAATTGGGTATGAACATTCCTCAATACAATCAAGGCAATTTATGACAAATCCATGGCCAGCATCCTACTGAGTTGGGAAAAACTGGAAGCATTCCCACTGAGATCCAGAATCAGACAAGGATGCACATTCTCACCATTGGTATTCAATATAGTCCTGGAAGTTTTAGCCAGAGCCATTAAGCAAGAAAAAGAAACCAAAGGGTTACAAATTAGGAAAGGATATGTCAAATTATCCCTATTTGCAGATGACATAATTCCATATACAGGGGATCCAAAAGACTTCATCAAGAGACTATTGGGAGGCCAGCACTGTGGCATAGCAGGTAAAGTCACTGCCTGCAGTACTGGAATCCCACATGGGCGCCAGTTCAAGTCCTGGCTGCTCTGCTTCCGATCTAGTTCTCTGCTATGGCCTGGGAAAGCAGTAGAGGATGGTCCTCTACTTGGGCCCCTGCACCCACGTGGGAGACTCTAAGAGTGACAATTGCTTTAAATAGTACTCTGACCTCAGAATCAGCCCTTAAGGCATTCTGGTCTGGCTAGAAAGCCCATGAGATCATTTCAGGCTTGGAAAGCCAAGACACCGTGGCAAAAATATGTCCTTACATGTAGGACCTTGTGAGTGAGATCCCAGTGGAAAGAAGGAGCCATCAAAGAAGGAGGTACCTTTCTCTGAAGGGAGGAGAAAACTTCCACTTTGCTTATGACCTTGTCTAAATACTGACAGAAATTGTGGATTCAAAAGGCTTCCATAGCTTTGGCAGATCATGTCAAGAGCTTCAGGTGATCACTGTCTTATGTAAGAGTGCTAACTGTTAAATTAACAACAGGAGTCACTATGCACTTACTCCCATGCAGGACTTCTGTCCTCATTGATTTGTATTATGAGAATTAACTGTAAAACTTGTTCTCAAACAGGTTTTGTGTGTGTGTGTGTGTGTGTGTGTGTGTATACAAATTGTTGAATTCTTTACTTAGTGTAGAGTTGGACTTCTGTGTATAAAGTTAATTGAAAATTAATCTTAATGGAGAATGGGCCTGGGAATAGGAGAGGGAGGAGGAAGTGGGGTGAGAGTGGGATTGGGAAGGCGGGTATGGTAGGAAGAATCACTATATTCCTAAAGTTGTACTTATGAAATTTGTACTCATTAAATAAAAGATTACTTTAGTGAAAAAAAAAGGTTGGGGTGGGTGAATCAGGATTGAAAAAAGCATTTGGAGTAGAGTCTGCAGAGAGATAGAAGCAAAGAAAGTTACCGAAGACCTAACTTGCTCACAACAACATTTATTGAATGACTACAATTTGTCTACTGAATGTCAGACACTATTAGTCATTGATATTTTCTGCACAGTTACTAGATCTTTATTCATTTTAGGAGCCTGATATTATGTTTTTGCCAGTCTTAATCTCTCATTATTCTACTCTTTCACAACCACATCTTTTTTCAATTATTTTCCATTTATCATCTATGTTGTCTGCATATCAAGCAAGAGGAGAAGAACACGTTTCTCTGCTAAGAAATAGCAAGGGGTCTTGAACAACAATGCCTCTGGTACGTGTCATGTGAGCTTGTTCTATTTCTTGCTTGGCTGTTAAATTGCTGGAATTCTAACATTGCTGATTATTTCTGGGGAACTTAGTTTCCCCACAGGTGGGCAAGATGCTCCCTAAAATACTTGGGAAACTGTGAGGTATAAAGGCCTAGAGAAATGGATCTGGTTTCAGTCTGGCCTTGCCTAACCATCTACGCACCCCTAAGAAAGTCATTTGTACCTTAGACCGAATTTAGCACTCTGAAAAATGGACACTAGACCAACATACAGGGTGATGAGGATTATAAATTATGTCCATTGAGCACCTAGGAGGGTCCCTCTCTCTTGTAGAAGAGAATATGAATATTTTTTCATTACAGCTCTTAAATATCATCAAGAGTTTGACATTCTCTAAATAGTCCGACACATGACTAGCACTATATGCCACTTAGTTTTAGGAATAAAAAAGCTTCGTCAATGAATATATCAATGACTCATGGGTAAGCAGATTAAATAATCCATTACACAAGCACACCACTCAATATCATGCTAAGAGCTTTATCAAATAATATGATATGTCACATGAAAGATATTAAATACCTTGAACCATATTACATGATTATCCTGTTTTTTTTCTACCATCAGATTATTTGTTAGACTGATTTTTTTCTGTAATTATTTGCAGATGTTCCAGGAAAAGGAAGAATTTCTTTCTTTGCTTTGAATAATAAAGCATCTAATTTTGAATGGTTTGGAGAAAGCATGAGTTATCGTCTCAGATTCCACTACGACGTATACCCGTGGAGTGGCCCCTTCCTACCATCACGCACAGATCACAGACCCATGGTTAGGACACCGGAGAGCTTCCCTACCATACGCTTGCCTGAATACACAAGAAGGGAATGTTCTCGGTGGCTTTTATCCATTCATTTCCAAAATAAGTTATTCCAGAGAAACTGATAGAACATTTTGTCTTCATTCTTTCACTTCACAACATGGTTCCAGATAGTCTTCGGTTTTATTTTCATAACAAGTCATGTTCTTAACACGTCATACTGCATTTCTATGAAAACATTCATTTTCCATGGTTCCAAATATTAACAGCTGAGACAAAATTGATATTTCTATCATTTATAGCTATCAGAGTTTCCTGTCTCCTCGAGGTCTCTTCTAGAAAAATAAAAAATTTTAGCTCTAAAAGAATAAAAATTTATAAAAATTTTTTTGGTTTGAGGATTTGCTTTAATTGAGATTTTTAAAGATCATATAGATGATACATGATGGAATGTCTTTGTATTGCACGGTGTAGTAGGTAAACAGAGAGGCCTTCTCTGTGTTCTGAGAGTCACGCTGATGGTGGCTTTGTTCTGCAGTAGATCATTTTATGGTAACATTCAGAATAGTATGATGAGAATGGTAACACCCACACTAAGAGCACCTGCAGGCCAGGCACAAACATTTTGCATATGTGTAGTGGTTTATTTTATCCTCCAAACATCCTGGAAAGTAGGTTCTCATTTCGACATGTTATGAGAGAGGCTTCAAGAGATTAAGCTTCCGCAACTCACAATTTGGAAAAATCTGGAACTAGTAAAAATCTACATCTCTTCCTGACTCTAAAACTTGTGTACTTTATGTGGTCCTAACCAAAATAGAACGTGAAGTGTATAAATAAATTATGCCACCTGACAGTTTTCAAACACAAGCAACTGAGAAATACATAGCCATAATGAATTGGGAGTAATGCCTAGGGCTTGGGTACCAGCAGCCCCAACCATTCAAGCCATGTTTGGGTTGACCTTCATAACGTTTTGATTTTAATTCAAGTTGCCAACATTTAAAACTCCACAGAATTCACATAAAAAGCAGGATCGGGAACTGCTATTGACAAATCAGAATATCTGGCACCATTGGTCTGCACATTCCCACATGGTAACAATAAGTGGAGCTGAGAAGCAGCTGTCCCTGGAGACAGGACACTCCTCCTGCACACCGCAGCCTGCCACTCTCTGCTGCCTTAGCCTGTGTGCCTGAGCCCCAGGAGCCTTGGAGAGGATGCCCCTCCTTTCCACCATGACATCCACCCCAGAGAAATGAGAAGGGTGAAATATTGTCGATCCATAAATATACAGTGTGTCAGAAACTATAAGAAACCATGTAACTCGTACCTTTTTCCTCAATGGTTTTTTTTTTTTCCCTTGGGGATGACCCAGAGATTGTGAGGGTTTGGAGAACAGCCTAGGGCCTTCAATTAAAATAGTTCTGTCTTTGGTTACTACCGGAATAAACCTGTAAGCAGACAGCTGTTTCATGCCAGCTGAAATTCTAGTCTTGGGTGGGATGGCAGAGGTTTATGGCTTCAGATGAGAAACAGGCAGGAACAGATTATATTCTTATGCCAAGTTTCTTTCTTTATTGCCATGGAAGCAAAAGGAGAAATGCAGAAAGGGGAAAGCTTTGCTAGACAACGTTTCACTCAGACTTTCTGCAAGGCATCAGGAGCTGCTCGAGAGTTTGCAAACACATTTACAGGAAACTCATGGCTAGAGAAAAACCCCTAAAATTAAAACAGAGCTGGGAAAGAATAGAGACCACGCATTTGTCTTAAAACTCAGAAGTGGAACCCCCGGGATTTGGTATTCTATAACAACACTGGAAACACTATTAACATTAATAAATAAACATCTGGATTGACTTGCAGGCTAAATTTAAGTGTCCTAAATATTTTGGCTCAATTGTAACTATTCTACATTTTCCTAAATTTTCTGTCCTTAGCTTACACTTTATTTTTTTTCTTCTGATTCTTTTAACTTGAATATTCTTTTCCATGAAAATGGGTCTTGTTATATATGTTTGAGAACAAAATGTCATTAAGAAGATAGGGAATTGGTTTTGCTTTCAGTCCTATAGTTGTACAATGCAGGTTCTTTTTTTTTTTAAGATTTATTATTTTTTGAAGGCAGAGAGAGAGAGAGAGAGAGAGAGGTCATCCTCCAACTGCTGGTTCACTCCCCCAGATGGTCCCAATAGACAGAGCTGTGCCGATCCAAAGGCAGGAGCCAGGAGCTTCTTCCAGGTCTCCCACATGGAAGCAGGGGCCCAAGCACTTGGGCCATCCTCCACTGCTTTTCTAGGCCACAGCAAAGAGCTGGATCGGAAGTGGAGCCACAGGGACTCAAACCAGCGTCCATATAGGATGGCGGCACTGCAGGCGGCAGCCTCACCTGCTACGCCACAGCGCCAGCCCCAATGTAGGTTCTTGACATGCTTCTGTCGTATAATTGGAATCACATAATCACCCCCTTTGCTTCTCTTTCCTTCACATGATGTCTGTGCTATGTCTGTGCTAGGCTACAATTTGTCAACAGAATTTCAACTGAGCTGAAACTAGAACTTTAATTATGCAGCTATTTCATTTCATTTTTCAATATAAAATTAGCCAGGGTAAGGCCAATTTGAGATAGTCTTGGGAAAAAACATAAAAAATGATGGCATCAAGCAGATTAAGCCATGATCATGGTCAAGTTGTACTTGGATTCTCAAGTGCACTCAAAAAGCAAGAGTGAATGTGAAAGGAAAGGTCAGCAAAACACATCTCCACCAAGAAAAGTGCAGTGAAACCAGCGCCACAGCAAGTGAGCCAGCTACGGAGCATTCGACTCATAAACACGGCACTTAGACTTGATCTGTGTCCCTCCACCTTCATTTCTGAATGTTAGTCTCCAGTCCCTGGGCTGCTCTTGCTGCCTTGAGCCTTTTTCTAGTTGTGAGCCAAAGGGTTGCTATGCAAAGTCCCAATGCATGGAACCAGAGTTAATCATTCACAGGCCCTTTTGCCTGAAATAAGATGCTTTTCATTTCCCTTGGCTTATGTGAATAATGAAAAAAGAAAACAAACAAAGGAGATAACTGCACTATGTTAAAAGATAATCCCTTAGCATAACTATTGTCTAGAAGCCTGAGCACCATAGTCAGGCAAAATTCCAGTCTGCATTCAGTGACTGCGTTGGCATTTATTTATAAGAGATTATGCCGTGACAGAGCTTCAAGTCATTTAGAAATGCTCCCATTCCCCAAGGCCTCCACTATATTTATATGCAGGATCCCATATTATTTTTCCTGGTGTTATGGCAACAAGGATTTCAATGTTTACAGAGCTATCAAGTTCTGACAGGCCAAGCTGGGGACTTTGCATCACTGGCTTGCATTAAAATGGAGCAGGGGACCTGGGGAGCCAGGCCCAGCTCAGCTGTCTGAACAGCTAATACCTGAGCTGCAGAGAAGGCGGAAGCAGGCAAGCGGTGCTAATCAACTCGCAGAGCCACTTTCCCCCAGGGGCATCTGCCCTCCTGATCCTGTGGTTTAAGGAATATATTACAAAGCACGCTGAACCTGGTAAGTCATATTAAACTCGAAAGAAAAACAAAACTCAAATTCCTACTACAGCGCTGCACTCCACGTGGATTCTTAAAACTGTGGCGAGTGCGGGATGTTAGGGTCCATTATGGGGCCTCTGGGGGAGTGGAAGGGAAATGAAATTGCAGTGGGTGAGGAAAGGGCAGAACAAGCACTCTCTCTGCGCCCACCCTTTGTTTTTTACTGCACCATGGAGAGGAGCACAGCTCCCCTTCACACCTAACTTAATCATTGCCCAGGGCTCCTGAGTTTCTAGAATTCTCCCAACTCTGGGGCTAATTACCGGATGAAGCCGGTCATGAAAATGTCCCAGAAGCACCCGTAACTCACAGACAAGATTACTTTGAGACTCTGCCATCTACTCCAGGAAACTGTGTAAGCAGCACAACGCAGACCAAGGTCCTCTGAGTGCGAGCTGTCCTCTGGAGTTCGCCCCAGTTCCTCTGTACTCTCTGAGCAAGTCCTTCCAAACATACGACTCTTTGGACATCTTAGTTCTAGTTGGAGCAGGGAACCAAACCACAAGCTTAGCCTCTGATTCCATAAGCTACCACTTTCCAGTTCCAGGTTCGGGCCAGCAAAATCTTCAAGGCAGACAAAAACGGAATAAGGAATTCCAGGCCAACATTCTCTTCCTCCCTTTCTCTCTCTCTTTCATTCTTCCTTCCGTTCTTTCTTTTTTCTTCTTGTGTATCCCTCATCTCCTTCTCATCCCTTCTTCCTCTCTTCCTTGCTTCCTTCCTTCCTAACTCTATAGCTCTCTCTTCTTTCCTCCTTTCCTTTGTGTTTCCATGTTCATCAGACTACAGGTGCTTATGTGGTCTGAAAGCTGTCACACTGAATTGTAGAATGGACTTTACAAACACGTTGTGTTTAAAAGCGTAAATAGGAGGAAATGTGCGTATTTCCTAGTGTACAGTGAAGATTCCAACATATGATAGACTTGCCGTGTAATATAGGATGTGGGAGAGTGAGTTATATATACAAGGTATATACAAGGGGTCTAAAAATTCATGGAAAATGCATATTATGAAGATAATGCATGGGTTTCAAAACCTTTACACAAAACAAACTTATCTTTTAATTGCATGTTCCCACAAAATTTTTGAAGTACTCTCATACTTTCTTTTTTTTTTAAAGATTTTATTTATTTATTTGGAAGGCAGAGTTACAGAGAGGCAGAAAGAGAGAAAGAGGTCTTCCATCCACTCGTTCACTCCCCAGATGGTTGCAACGTCCAGAGCTGGGCTGATCCAAAGCCAGGAGCCAGGAGCCTCAAGCCTCCTCTGGGCTTCCCATATGGGTACCAGGGCCCAAGCACTTGTGCCAACCTCCACTGCTTTCCCAGGCCACAGCAGAGAGCTGGATCAGAAGTGGAGCAGCTGGGTCTTGAACCAGCACCTATATAAGATGCCGGGACTGCAGGCAGCAGCTTTACCTGCTATGCCGCAGTGCCAGCCCCAATACCCTCATACTTTCAACTTAAGTACAGAGGGAGGAGTGTAGTGGTAATAGTTATACTACTGTTTCTCTCTAGATAAACTAGAGCTGCAAAAGAAAATAGCTAGAAATGGGTGGGTAAGATCTCAAGGCCTTTCCCTGAAGGAGTTAATGTGTCGACAGGGCTTCCTCCCAAGACTCAGGAAAGACTCGTTGGAAAGCCTGTGAGAGGGGCAGGCCCGTGTGGCCTACAGTATGCCAGGCCCGTCCTCCTGTTAGCAACTGTGACCACTATTTGCAATACCTGTTGCTAGCAGTGATTTTGCCTTTCTCTGCTCAAGAGCTGACTGCACTCGTGATTTGCCAACTTCCTTGGGATCCTGGCACACAGACTGGTGATCTGCGGCTGGTCTTCCAGCACTCTGAGATTAAAGGATATTGTTGAAAGCTGTGCTTTAGCATGCCTTTTTATTTCTTTTGGGCAAACCCCTTCACTTTGCCACACAGCAGCTGCAAGGCAGCTGATGTTATCATCTTCATCACAACAGTCCTCTTCATCATCACCAAGAAGAGAATTTATTACAAACACAATTCATTGTTCAGGTAGCTTCCCTAAGTATTTTTGAGAAAATTATATAAGCTGAGTATTGCCATGAACCCTGCGAATTCATTAGGCATTCATTCAACAGGTATTTCTTAACCTCTCACTTGTGTAAGGCATTGTACAATACACCAAGGATATAATGATACAAGGTATACAAGGTCTTTTCCTTGACTGAGCTTAGATTCTGTAGACAGACCTTCAAGAAATACAAATAGATCAGTGAGTAATACAGGTGTCAGTGTCAAATATGCTAACAAGGAAATTAAGAAGGCATTTTGAAGATCAGTATTGTGGTGCAGTAAGTTAAGCCTCTGCCACCTGCAACATTGGCATCTCAAAAGAGTACCAGATAGAGTCCCAGCTCTTCCATTTCCAATCCAGCTCCCTGCTAGTGTGCCTGGGAAAGGCAGCAGAAGATGGCCCAAGTATGTAAGCACCTGCCACTCATGTAGGAGAACTGAAAGAAGCTCCAGGCTCCTGGCTTCAGCCTGGCCCAGCCCTGGGTGTTGCAGTCATTTGAGGAGTAAACGAGCAGGTCAAAGATCTCTCTCTGTCTCTCTCTCCTCGCCTCCACTCTCTCTGTAACTGCTTTTCAAAATGATAAATAAATCTGTTTTTTTCCTAAAGAAAGCATCATGATGAAGATATCATAGAATATTTTCCAACAACAAGTGTTTAACAACTTCTTCCCCTGAATAACATTGGAGATGGGACCTTTTAACAGGAAGACCATTCTGAATTAATAAACGGAAGAATTCCATTGGTAGTGAACCTAATGCTGTTTAGTGTTCCTGGTGACTACTTAAGAAGTCAGATACAGTATTTCTGGCACATATTAAATCCTCAGTCTTCCAGAAGATTGGATGGGATGATTTGGGATAAGCCTTATGTCTTAGTCCTATGCTCAATACTCAGTTGTTAACTAATTCCATCTGCTGATCTCTTGTGGGTATTTGGCATCCATACAGAACCAAGACCTTCTTTACTGAAGGAAGACATAGAAAAGCGTTTTTAACCTGGCAGATTCATGAGGGATTTCCCCTGGTATCCACTCTGAATTTACATGCAAAATAAACTATGTGTGGTTCGTATATACAATCACGAGTGAGAACATCTAACACTTTCATCAGATTTTTTAAAGGGCGCTGTGGCCCAAAAAAAGGATGCAGCTACTCAGACAGATGAGTCTAAAGTGCTCCATTGCTCTGGAATCTTTCAAAACATTGACTTCAGCTATTTTTTCGTGATAGACCGAGCTTCAGTCTCTTTATTCCACATACATTTAAAAATTGGTTTATAATCCAGCGCTTGTGTTTAATTACCTATTTCAAGATCCTAATAACACGTGCTCTTGAAATACCAATAAAGTAAATAAAAGATAAATGCTTCTTGTTCAGTTGCCAGCTGCAACCCAACAACCTCTCCATGACTCTTCCAAAGATATATCTAATAGGCTAAAAGTAAATCACTTTAGACTGCTGTCTCCAGGCCCAAGTGGAATGACAATACCGTGCAGCAGTAATGGCTGCCAAGTCATGGATCCAGGCAAGGCCATTCTCCGTCCATTTTAGCCCAAGAGGAAAATGATAGAACACAGGTTCTAAGACCTAAAATCATTGATCAACATCAAGATTACTCGAGAGTTTTTAAACAATATGTTATGTAAACTGGGTGCTTGAGTTGAGATACATAGGTGTCATTGTACTGAATCTTTAAAGTCTTTTGTATTCATAAGATTTTTTATAATCAAAGGTTGAATAAAAGTAATTTTGTACACAAGCTAATATTACTTTCATCTACATCCTTCCACCTGCCCACAGGATTACAATGCAGTAGATCTGGAGTAGAGGTACACAATAACGTGTATTTTGAAAATAGAAAGAAAAGCATTCTCATATGATTTCGATAAGCACAGCTGAAACCACTGTTCTAAGTGGGAGTAGGAGACAAGGGCATCAGCTCCTCTGTGCCAGGAATCAGTCTCCAGCACTTGTCACCCTTCATGCCTCCCTCTTGTGTGATCTCTCCTTTGCCCCACCCAGTGGAGGAAACAGTCATTTGAGGGAAAGATAATACTTGAATCCAAATTCTCCATTGTGTCCAGTGAAAACGAGTATCTTCTGACTTAGGCCATCCTAAAGGAAGGAGACAGAGTCAATAAAAAAAAAAAATACTAATACAAGGTATAGCACTTTGTGGTAAGCTTTGGTGACCCCTATCAACTGTGGTCAACCTTGGTGGCATTCAAACACATGTAGACAAACAGGACTTGTTTGAGAAAGTATTTTTATCATGAGACATACATATGTGTTGATATACCCCTATATATGTATATCTGATCTGAAACAATTTCCTTGAACTTTCTGGGATATGCTAATCTTGGTCCATTTCACATCATTTGAGAATTAATATTATTCCTTTTGATTACATGTCTGATTTACTTAATAAAGAGATACGTTCATTGAGATAACACTGAATTAGACCTGGAAAAGTTGGGTGTCAGTCTGGGTTCTCCAAAGAGAACTCCTTAAGACAACTCTTGTGCAAGTAATGCATTAAGGAAATTTGGCTCCAGTAGAATGAAATAAGTGACTGAGAAAAACCAAAGAGAGCGAGAAAAGAAGCCAAACAAAGATGCAGTCACCCTGCAAAATCCTTTAATTTCATCCTGCAAGAGAACTCTAGAAAGCAATCATGTCTCAGCATTTCTCCCAAATGAAGACTCTTTCCGTGGCTAATAGCCTACACAAGGCAATATAAATGCTCAGGTACCTTTGGCTATCTACATGGAAAATCCACAGCAATGCTAACATCCCAAAGGCAGGCCTCCAAAGACTCTCTCTGCTGCAGGCTGTGAGAAGCTGAAGCATTCAGAGATCAATGTAAGGGACACAGCAAAACAGAAATGGGGTCTCAGGGCATCTGCGCTAAGTGCTGACAGAGTTCACTGGAATCCACCCTCAGAACCACCACCCATCCTTTTGTACCTCACGTTCAGTTCACTCTATCCTATCTCATTTTCTGCAAAATGGTGGTGGGTAGCAATTTCTGGGGAAGAACTCACAAGAGAAAAGCTAGAGCTCATTCCAGCAGCTACTGCTGGTGGAACCATGGTCAGACCTAGTTTTGTAATCTCCTTCTTCTACCATTTACTGTGGATCCTCCACACCATGGCTTGTAACCCTGCTAAACTCCAAGGTTTGCTTGGTGAGATGACCAAGACATTCATCCTTGAAGGAACTGAGACCTTAGTTACAAAACCCTTCTTAGAGAGTTTGCTATACTTACCTATTCACAAATAAAACTAGGCACAGGAACAATGAGGAACAACCCAGTGGATGCCATGGGGTTCAAACACATTATTCTCTGCCTACATAATATCACAAAATCCCTCCCTTCAAATGATGACTGGGGTTAACTACATATGTTTGCCAGTGTGGAAGATCTTTCTTTGCCTGCCAACCTAGCAACATCTGAAGCCCAAAATGACCAAGCGTGTTCTTGCACCGTTTCTGTCTCAGGGGTTTTAATGTGTCCTTCCAGTGGAAGACTTTTCTATGGGAATCAGGATATCTAGACTCACAAAACCTAAGGCTGCAGAGACAGAAAATACAAATTTTTCCCAAGAGAACCACTTTGAATGATAACAAATGAACAGGTCCTCTTGGCTCCTAGACTTGCATATTCTATCTGTCATGAATAAAGTATCATATCAAAACGACTATTTTCAGATTTGTATTAGGGTTTCCCAGAGAAATAAGCCCAATAGGATGTATACATGTTGAGAGAAAGATAAAATTTATGGAACTGATTCAATAAATTGTAGGGCTTGTCAAGTTCAAACTCTGCAGAGTAAACTGGCAGACCATGGAAGAGCCAATGTTGCAGTTCAAGCTGGAAGCTTTCTGTGCAGAATTGTGTCTTGCTCAGTGAAAGTCAGTCTTTGGTTCTACTCAGACCTTCAACTGATCAGATGAGGCTCATACAAACTGCTTTACTCAAACTACACTGGTTTAAATGTCAATGTCATCCAGAAACACCCTCACAGAGACATCCAGAATAATTTTGACCAAATGTCCGGATGCTATGGCCAACCCAAATCTAAACACAATATTAAGCATTACAAGGTATACAAACTCTAATAAAAAAATTCCTGGAAAATGCACAGGAAAAAAAATCTATGCATGGATTTCAAAAATTGTGGCAGTAAAATAAACCTCTTTCAATAGTATTTCTCCGTCAACTTTTTGAAGTACTCAAAGGACAATGCTTTAAACTCAGACGGTTTGCTGTGCCTATAAGAGAACACTCCAAAGGTCTATTGAACTCATTTCTGAATGATGAGTGATGTGGCATGTGGTAGGCTAGGGTTCTCTGGTCATTTATCCATTGCTGCCTCTCCTTTGCTGAAAGGTGGGTCCCTTGGTTCAAGGAAACTTTATGCAGGATCTCATGTAAATAAATCAGATCTTCTGTGAGCCCTGCGTTAGCAGGAAAGCTGAGGAACTATAAGCAGATCTGGGAATACATAGAAATCCTGGCCATGACAAATCACTGCCCCATGCATGACAGAAAGTATCTTACCTTGGTGGAAGAGTGTCCTACTAGGTGATTAGTTGATCTCCCTGAGGGATAATATTATATTGGGGCCTCAGCCTTGGTCTCTGCTGCTGACAAACTGCAAATTGAGCAGCAACAGGTCATCCGCTTGGGGAGAACTAAGAAATGCCTTTTGTCCCTGCCAGCATGGCCACTCAGTGCACGGGAACATTGTAACAGCCAAAGACAGCACACTGTATACAAAGGATCCCTGGCATCTGCCGGATGAGTCATCCTGTCCAGCTGGTGGTTAGGAGTCAATTCAACACAGAATGGTCTCTGGTGGCCAGTAACATGCAATAGAAAGAGCCCCATGCTTTGCACCCACTTCCATAAGTCCAACCAACTGCCTCTAGCCTGGCCCCTGTCCTTGATCTTCCAATCTTGCTGCCTTCAGATCCCTGACTAGTCAGGAAAACCATTGTCTATTCCTCCCAGGAGTTTTTGTGTATCCTTACATTGGACTACTTCTCTCTCTCTCTTTCTCTCTCTCTCTCTCTTTCTCTCTCTCCACATGAAATGGATAACCAGGTACACTGACCAAAGCCCTACTCACTGGAAGAATTTTCTACCACTACCAGCTTTCTGGGCCACCCATAAATGGGCTGAGTGACAAACATGCTGAACCGACCCATCTGTGACCTTGCTCTTCCTCCATGAGAAAGTCACGACACTGTAGTATAAACTAAGATAGAAGCACTAGTGCTACAAAGGTGGGTGACATGAAGGTCAGAATTGCATTTACCCTCTGGAATTACACATAGTCCCTGGACTTGCTTGTGCCTGATTCTAGATGTACCATTTCCATTGTATGATGGATTGCTGCTGGGTCGACCTAAACCAATAACCTAGGGATCCGAAAACACCTAACTCAGGATGGGCAACTCTGATCATAGAGTTAATTGGTGTCTTACAGCCAGATGCTAAGTATCTACCAGGGCCAAATAGGATACCAGAAGCTGCTTTGTGACTGGTGTGTAATCCTGGGTTTCAGCTGACTGCTCCAGAAACCTGGACTCTGAACTATGATTCTCCTAATAGACTGTGCCCTAGACTCCATGTGCAATTGTCATCATATATTTCTCTTGGAAATCCACTGTGTCAAAGGCCAAAGAGCCAGTGTTGCTTGTACCATAGCCTGGACTCTGCAACTCTTTTTTCTCTGTGCCCCACTCAAGAATTGGAAGGCTTCCACACTATCCAATGACTCTAATCTAGGAAAAGGCTAATCTCTGTCATTCACTTAGCACTGGGGGATGAAATTGCTTTCGATTTATCATCTTGACCTAGGGTAGCATCCAGTCTGTCTTTCCTATTACAACAGCTCTCAGTCCACAGGTTAGAGAATCCATGTGAGTATTCTGTCAGATACTAAGTATATCTATCTTAATTATTCAGCTGGGAAATTGAAAGAAAGCTTCCAACTAGGTAGAGGCCCATTGGGTCCCCTTTGAGATGGTCCCAGACCAGAATTTCATTTATCACCTAAGCTCTATTCTCTTATGCGCTAACACAGAAGCCATGAGAGTGTTCTTGATGCTGACGTATTAGTACCATCTCAGCTTCTATATGGAAAAATCCTCAAAATTCTGAGTAGTCCCTAGAATCTGTCACAAAAGTTCATGTGCAAATGATCTCTTGGGAAAGTGCTCCCAGAAAGAACTGGATAGGAAGTGGGAGAAGGGGAAGGAGCCAAGAAAAGGTATAATTTCAGGTCAAGTCCCAGCTTTCAACTGATCTAACTCTTGAGCTCTCGACTGTAAAATCATAACTAAGGGCCAGCGCCACAGCTCAATAGGCTAATCCTCCACTTGCGGCGCTGGCACACCTGGTCTAGTCCCGGTCAGGGCGCTGGATTCTGTCCTGGTTGCCCCTCTTCCAGGCCAGCTCTCTGCTATGGCCAGGGAGTGCAGTGGAGGATGGCCCAGGTCCTTGGGCCCTGCACCCGCCTGGGAGACCAGGAGAAGCACCTGGCTCCAGGCTTTGGATCAGTGCAATGCGCCTGCGGCCGCGGCAACCATTGGAGAATGAACCAATGGCAAAAGGAAGACCTTTCTCTCTCTCTCTCACTGTCCACTCTGCCTGTCAAAAAAAAAAAAAAAAAAAAAAACATCATAACTAAGAGTGAGTTGTCAAAACAGGAGACAAAAGAATCGGACTTTCACACTCCTGCAACAGGCAGTCATTGGGTAGAGCCCCTGGGGGCAGGAAGGAGTGGAATAATGTTGAGTTTTAGGACCTTCTTACTTCTCTCTAAAGGGGGGCCACAGTGATGATCCTCTACACGTGGTCTTGGCCAGAGGCTGAAAAATGGTGTTGTGGTCTTCCAAAGAGAATTGCACAGGACCCGTGAGCAGCAAAGCCACATGCAGACCAGGGAAAGGAAAGCCCAAATGAAGATAAAAGGAATCCAAGGGGTTCTTAGGAAGCACCCGCTATCTCCACAAGAGTGGTTAAAAAGGCAGAAAAAAACCCAAAGGCAATAAAAAGTAAAAAATAAAAAAGGACCAAACAATTGGTGAAGAGGAAATGTTAAATATTGAAAATAAGCTTAGTGTGTAAAATGAGCCCAAATCCTCACTTAAGTCCTTTCATTTCTCCAAAGCTATTAACACTGCTCCAAATCTACTCTGCACTACACACTTGCCTCAGAAGAATTACCAAGAAACAAGCACCCACACGGTATCATCTCATTGAACGTGTTTTATCAGCTTATTTGCATCTCAAGGGAAACACTTCCTCAGTAGCATGGTCTAGCAGAATTAAATTACTGACAGCAGAAACCCTGGCTTTTAGGAATTGAGCAGATAACATGCACAGTACAAGGAGCTGGGAAAATTTAGTTGTAAAATCTATCAAGAAACTCTTAGTACAATGTCATATAATAGGTGCTAAATAAAAAAATAACTTTCTTGTTCCTTTAGACATGTCCCTGAACTTGAATATACTTTTCAATGTTTCTGAAATTCTTGAAAATAACTGGATCCCTGTTGGTACCTGATCCTAGAGGAAGCCTGTTAAACACAAGCAAAACAAAATCCAATACAACACTAGCAGATCTCTCAAATGTGGAGGACTCAGTTCTCTTTAGTTTTAGTGATGACAACGAGCAAGTTTATTTTTATAATGCATTTGAACAGAGAACTGATTTATATTTTAAGATAACTGAGGTGAATTTCACGTACGAGGAATCTTCAAAAAGCTCCTGAAAATGCATATTATGAAAAAATACATGGATTTCCATTTTTTGCATCAAAATAAATATCTTTAAATTCCATTTTTCCATGAATGTTTAATCGTGTATCATGACTTTTTGCCCTTTGTGACTGTCACCATTGTTTTCCACTTGGACATCAGTGATGAGACCCAGCACACAGGTCTATAGGTAAGGCATCTCAGAGAGAGTGCAGGCAGAAGGCCCGGCTTCCCAATCTTCTGCCAGGGTCCATGTTCCCACCTAGACTGAGCAGCAAAGCATCAAATAGAAGTGAAGCAATGGTACCATCTATAAGTTCTTAGAGAAAGAAGAAAAGAAAATATGTTCCAGAGTAAGATAAAAAGGAAAAATGTGTATAAGGGAGTCGAGATTGTGATGTGGCAGATAAAGTCGCCTCCTCCAGCACCTGCAGCCCATAACCCGGCTGGTTCATATCCCAGCTGCTGCTTTTCCAATCCAGCTCCCTGCTCATGTGCCTGGGAAGCTACAGAAGATGGCCCAAGTGCTTAGGCCCCTGCACCCATATGGGAGACCTGAATGAAGCTCTTGGCTCTTGCTTCTGCCTGGCCCAGCATTGGCCATTGTGGCTATCTGGAGAGTAACAGGAATAGAAGAAATTATTTGAAAGAATAAGAAATTAGTGAGCAATTAGCATTAGCAAATAGTTAATGTAAGAAATCTGTAGTTGTACCTTACTGCTTATATGTTCTGTTCTTCAAAATAAGTATGTCTAGATGGATGGGTGACAGATGGATGGAGAGATAGCCATAGCTTTCAGAGATATTACCATAGATTGACAGTTGCTGAACTGAATTATTAAGGGGGAACGTATTCCAGATTTCTAAATGGTTATGTGCTACAGTTCCCAGATGGAGGCTTTATTTTTCCATGTGTCTTTGTCATTTTCCTTCTATGTATTACCACCTGGCGCCCTTTTGTTCCCCAGCCTGGCCCCATAAGAATGCAAGTTGCCTGGCAACTGATCCATCCACTCAAAGTGTCTTGAGGAAATAACCCTAGTTCCTAGGATGGTGCATGATCCAAGTTATTATAGTAAGCTCTAGTGTTTACACCTAAGCCTGAAGAGATAATCCTTGTTCACAGTATTTCCATTGCAGTCTATGAAAAGCCGTGGACAAGCCAAAAAAGGTAAATGAGAGCAACACAGTCTGTTCTTTCTTTCCAGAACTATTAATTTGAAAATATGTGAACAGATGCTCATGCAAGTTACCTAGAGTAATGCTGAAATCTTCCTTGGCCAAATGCAGCAAAAAAAAAAAAATGTATGGATGTTTGGATGTTTGTAGCCAAAAAAAAAAAAGATTGCTAACAGGGTTTACCATTATTCTAAATAACAGAAGTCATAGCCCGTACAATGGGATCAAAACACTACTCTTTTTTTTGTCTCAGCTCTTCTAGCCTAAAACTTCAAAGCGCATGTATATGCACACATTTACCTGTCTAGCTAAAGGTGCCATTTTTCACTTCTAGAGAAGGCAGTAAAACACAGAGGGAAATGTGTGCACCCCTATTGCTTGCTTCAAAGGTGTCAGGGCTTGTGGAGCTGGAGACGGAGGTCATCTCTTCAGAGCTTCAAGGCACAGAGAAGGGAAGGGCCTGTTGGCTTACACAGATAGACTTAGCCCAAAGCCCATAAGTCTGCCAAGCGGGACACAGGAGAGTGGCTGGGAATGTTTCTGTCAACTAAAATACTTATTTTTTTTCCCCGGAAGAGGCAATGTTATCAGATACAGGAACTCTTTACAAAATTAATTCTCCCATGTCAATGTTCATATATACAGCTGTCTTACAACAAAACACAAACTTCTTTATTACTTACAGATAGTTTTGCAAAACTCAAAGAATGGGGTAAGAAGAGCTCAGATACTTCCAATAAACTTTTCTAAATCTAATGAAATAGAAGCATGGGGTCATTGGAGATGGTCTCCAGGTCTGCACGGGTGAGGTTATACTTTGGGAAGAGTGATTGTCTTAATATAATTTTTTTAAGTATTACACACTAAGAAAATCTTCCTTGTGGATCCCAACTAACCCAGCATCTGGCATCAGAATCAGAACATTTTGCTCCAAATATCAAATATATATATCAAAATAGTTTTAAATAATCAGGTTCCTTTTTCCCAACTAACATTCGGGAAAAATTTGAAGGATCATGCCCAGTATTTCTGAGAGGCCAGCGAGATCAACATTTCCATATACTATGGTAGAGGGCTATTCACTGTAAACTTTTTGGAGGAAAATTTACCACTACACGTCATTTTTTTATTGTGTACAAAATTTAATGTAGAAATTCCATTTCAGGATTTTCCCTTAGCAATTTTAGGAACTAAAAAACAACTGAAAGTTTTCTGTAGGAAGTCGCTTATAATAATCATTTTTGAAAGGAAACAACTTACCTATTCAATAATAAGATATTTTGATCAAGCATTCATTCAATAGATTTTTTTTGCATGTATACCATGTACTAGGCACTTTTATGGAAATACAACAGGAAATTTTTAAAAATTCTTTGCTTTCTTGAGTGTACATCCAAGTGAGGGAAACAGCTGATTTAAAAATGCATAATTCATGCAGAGAATAAAAGCAGCTGATGTCACTGATGTGGGATGTAAGAGAAGATTCAAAGATGAATCTTGAGTTTTCAGACTGAGCAACTGAATGAACTATAGCAGTGAATCTGTAAGGAAAAAAGACATCATTTCATCCCACTCCATCCTATCACAGGGGAAGGAGGGAGCTAATGAAAAACTCAGTCAAGTTTCGGGGGATCCAAAGGAAGCAGAAACATGTGCCTCTCTGGGCAGATGGACTCTCCCACACACTGAACAGTAACCCCAGAGAAGACCTACCTACAGGGGAAGTCGAGGCTCTCCTGTGCCACCAGAGACAGGTGTGTGGGAAAGAGTGGGAGACCCCCAAGGAGTCTCCTGGTCCAGAATTCAAAGCAACTCAAAAGGCCAGATGATGGGCATCAAGTTCAGTGTTGTGAACAAAAACTGAAAGGAATACATTAGAAGTCAGCACAGTGCCCACAGAGAATCAAATAAGGCCGAGGACTCGAAGTCCGTTCCATCACCTGCTTGCATCATTGCATGCTGTAGCCACACCCTCAGCCCCACTGCCACTGCCACTGCCAATATCCGACCCACAGCTAAAGGCAGAGCAGGAAGCAGGAACTGTGCTCTCACCTGCACTGCTTGGATGTAACTGAACCACTGTTTCCCAGAAAGAGACCAGATCTTCAGAATGGAAGTCCAAGTTAGTCTAGGTTGTGTCATAGAAAATTAGTATTACTCACTTTCCTTCCTTCCTCCCTTCCTTCCAACTTTCCTTCCTTCTTTCCTTCTTTCCTTCTTTCTTCATTTTTCACTTTTTGCGTACTGGGGTTTGACGCCGATAAATGCTTACCCAGGACGCAGCTCCAGGAAAGACCTGCTTGACAAATGCCCCTGAAGGAACAGCAGTACTCCCAAGAGGCAGGATGTGAGCCCAGCCCCATCTGAGTCTTGGGGATGTACCAAGCAGACAGTGATGTGGCCTCGGGGGCTCTGGAGCCTGCTGCACTCAGCACCCATCCAGTCTACTCTTGGGGAAAAAGGTCTGTACTCAGCTGTACACATTCTACTAACAAGTGGTGTTTCAACAGGAGGAAGTTTCCATTGCTCAAGATTTGGGGGAAAAAAATAGACTTATCTATAGAAAGAAAGTGTCAACATCCTCTTTCCTACCTCTGTATGGAGAATGCCCACGGTGAGAAGAAGGATCACAAGACGATTAAGGGTTAACAGAAACTGCCCCCACAAAAGGAACCCAAACATTTTGGCTCTAGCTCAATCCTAACCTAGTAGGAGGGGAGCCTTGTCCCAGGGTCAGATGTTTCTCTGCTCATACATTAGAAAAATGGGATTTTGATTTTTCGGTAAATCCCTACTAAAGTCAATGACTATCAGCAAATCCCCCAGAGCCAGAAACATCTGCACAACTGAATACCACAATGGCCCACAGCTGTCTCAGCAGGGCGCCTTCCTGCACTCCATGACACAGCCTTTTTGCTTAGAAGTTTTTGGACAGGAACGGAAAGTGGGGCCTGCTGGGACACCACCTTGAAAAGGGCCTGCTGGCACTGAGAGGCCTGGAAGTCGTGCCAACCCCAGGCCTGGAGATAAGCACAGCACACATCCTGCTGCTGCTGCCCCCACTCCCCTCACCCAACAGCCAAAGACCCAGCTCTAAGACCGTTCTAAGAGAATTGTAGGAAAAGTTCTCAAAAACCTTCATTTCATTTCTGGGTTCATGACTCTAAAATCTCATCATCAAAAAAAGAAAGAAAAAAAAGGCAAAGGATGAGTGCCAGAATAGTAGAGAGGCTGCACATCTTCCAACACCCCGAGCACATTTTTACTCACCGCACTCTTACAATTAATACCTTTGTGCCAGATAATGCCTTTAGAAGGAAGCAGTTCATTATACAATCGCTACACGCTGTTTCCAACCTAGTGTGCAATGTTCAAGCTCTTTAAGTTTATTCAGGGTAGGGTGGGGACATTTTCTTGGATTGGAAATTCATTTCAGAGTGTTCTGTGTATAGAGTACCAATTCAGCTGAACACACACACCAAAAAAAAAAAAACTAGAACTTTCCACATGCCTATTTCTGAGCTCCTGAAAAAAATGGAAAATGAGATTTGAAGCTAGGATACAACTATCAGGAATCCAAAAATCACTTGGTCCATATGCAGAACAGTCCTTGGAAGCATTTAGTCATATCATCACAGAGGTTATAAGATCTTGTAAACACTCGGTGCACCATCTGAGAGTCATGTGTGGTTGTGTGGTCCCACTTTATCATAGCCGTAAGAAGTTGCATGTGGGTTTGTGTGTGTGTGTGTGTGTTTGTGGATTTGTTCTTTTCTACCTCAGCTCAAACTTTTCATTTAAAGCCAAATAAGGACATCAAATTAAAACATTAACTTAGGAGACAGATCGGCAGGAAATTCCAAAGCTGAGTTTCTCATTGCCATTTTCACTTTCCCATGATACACATTTTCTGTCCTAGTTAACATCTTGCATGTGCAGCTTTGCACAAAGAGCCAGAGTCTGCCCTCAGTCACACTCGTTTTCGTTTGCCTGAAACCGTAAGGGGGAGCAATGAAGAATCAAAGTAAGGCCAGAGGTCAGCAGCAGGTTCTGCAAGGCACGCAGACATGGGCGACTGGGAGCGGAAATTCAAGGCACAGATGGACTTGTGTGAGTGGATGTGCAATTGCATTTCAAGATTTCTCAATACGCACATTTTCATGGACTTCTTTTCAAGTAAGTGTTAAACAACAATTTGGACCACATTCGCTTTATTTTTCTTATTTATATAGAACAGGAGCATTTGGTTCTCTTTGATTTCACCTCTTGCTTATAAATCTTCTGACCAGTCATTAACTGCTTATAAAGCCCTGGCACCTCATATATTGTCACTTAATTATGTTATGCTACAGTGGGCTTCCTAGGAGGCAAAAATTCTACACAAAAACACTTATAAAGAAAGCCAAGGCAGACAGCCTGGCTAAGCCAGTAAGAATAAAAAATTGTGGCTGACAAGGGAATAGAATTGACAACTAAAGCTTTCTGAACCAAAGGGGAAAATGAATAGCCAAGACATGTGAATTGTTGAGGAAAAGGCTGTTTCAGATCTAGGCAAGGGGGAGGAACAGAGCATAAAACTGGAAATAGAAGATTAACCACTAAGCCTGCTCAGAATGAATCATAAAGAAAGACAAGGGATTATTAGCCCAAAGGATCCAGGCAGGAAGGGCCCGGGGCAAAGCGTCCGGGTGCATCCCGCCTTCAAGTCTGAGACGTTGGAAAGCCTGCCCTGCTGGAGGAAGGGCCTCGCAGGGATAGAGGGAAGGAGGACTAACTCACTGGAACTGCGGGCACTACTAAATTCAGAACAAAATGCGATCATTTCCATGAGAATACTCTGTGCCAGCGCTTGCAACAATGCAGGAAGACCAGGACCCATGCATTCCTGGGATAGGTGTGGGCAGCACCAGTTGGTTCAATCTTTCTGATAAACAATAAACAATACCTATCAAAAGCCATAAAAGCATTATGGAATTTTCTTTCTATTCTAAAGAAATACCCTAAATACAGAAAAATCTCTACTCACAGAAATATTCATGATGTTACTAGACATCAAATGAAAAAATAGAAACAAGCTAAATAGAGATATATGTAATAAAAGATAATTAAGTATATTATTATACAAACACACATGAAATAAAAAGCTATTATAAAATTCCTGATTATTAATGTACATGGCATCATCTCTGAAGTATTCTTGCCTGCTAACACCACCCAAAAAAAAAAAAAAACTTAGTTGAACATTATTTAAAATGTTAGATAAGGCCTCCAATGTACAAGAACGGCCAGGTTAAAAGAAACAAGCTAAACTCTTATAAGGAAATAATTCAGAGTTATGGAGTTGACCTAATTTCAATAATTTGGTGATGTGGGGGGAAGGGGATAGGAGCTAATCTCCCACAGAACCCATCCACTGGGATTTTGTGCAGTGAAGAGAATGTGGTATAGCTCTGCACTCCAACATGGCAGTCACTACTGAGCATTTGAAAGGCACCTACTGAAACTTTCATCTGAATTTCATTATCTCATTAAATTTTAAAAAATTTTAATTTAAAAAGCTACTTGTAGCCAGTGGCTACCATAATGGATAATGTATTTCTGTATTTAAACGATTAAGAGACATACACTACAGGCAAAAAGTGGATTTTGATGGATCCTGAAGCAAACAAGTGAACTTAATCTGTCTGGGTCTTTTGGAGAACTCTGAGAATGACCTGCTTTAGACACTAATTTCTAATTGGGATAAGAACGTGTGGTCATGCAACAAAATTGCGTATTTTTAGATACTCATGAGGAAATGGCTGGAGGTAAAATGTCAAAACGTCTCAATTCCTGGAGATTCACTTTAAAATGTTTCTGCCAGTGTAAGCATTTAATCTAGCTGTTAAAGCATGGATCAAGACGCCCAGGTTCTACATTGGAGTACTTGGATTCAATTCCTGACTCTGACTTCCGACTCCAGCTCTCTGCTAATGGAGACCCTGGGAGGCAGCAATGATGGATTGGCTCATGTGATTGGGTTCCTGATACCCACATGGGAGAGACCTGGATTGAGTCCCAAGCTCCCAGGTTGAGTCCAGCCCAGACCCAATAACTGTAAGCATTTGGGGAATGAACCAGCACATGGGAGCTTGCTCTCTTACTCTCTCTGTCTCTGTCTCTGTCTCTCTCTCTCTCTCCTCTTTCTGTTTGCATCTCAAATACTTTCTATAAAATGAAAATAGTGAAAAAAACATTTCTGCCAAAAGAGAGAAAAGAAAGTAGTTGTAGCAAAATGTCAGATAATTGTTTAACCTGGAATATATGATCATCATAATTTTCTCATTGCTGTGTATTCTTGAAATATTTTCATAATTACAATTTCTAAACTCATAATTATAAGGAAAATGTTTTTGAATAATATTAAGTGAAAAGGCAGAATGTGAACTTGCCCATTCAACATGACTATAACCATTTAATAATGAGCTAAATGTGTTAATGCTGACTTGCAAGTAAATCTATTACAATGTTCCACTTCGCTAATGATTTTACTCACATTTCAGTGAAAAGGTATAATCAACATGCTAGCAAATGTTTATAGGAATATTCTGGGCATGGTTAAAGAAAATGTATTAAGTGTGGCAGGAAACAAAAAAAAGTATGAGAATCACTATTACAAACACAGAGACATGTCCATATATACCCATATACCAAATGAAAGCTAGACACAGACAGACACACCATGTCATTTATCCTATTAAAGGTGGGTTTGTTTTGTTCATGTGGCTGAGCTAGATAAAGAATAGACAAATCTTTGTAATACGGTTACATTACTGTTAAAATGACATGAAAGCCACATTTAAAAGAAGATAATTTTTTAAAAAGACCCATGGTTTGGAATATTGAATTATTCTTAACGGACCCCAACAACTTCTACTCACGTCCTTTTCCTCCAGGAGCTTCCCTGTCTCAAGTGATATCAGAGGCACATGAACAGAATTAAAAAAAAAAAAAAGAGTACTCTCAAACATATTTGCAAATATCATGTAAGGAGAAATTTAATGAATTTAATGTAATTTAAAGAGAAAGAGAATTGTATTACCTTAGAAGTCAAAGACATTTCTTCCTTCTTCTGACTTTAATGGTAATGTCAAATGATAAAAATAACATTTACCATCTGTAAAGTGGTGACTATAATCAAGCACTGTTTTAAGCACTTTAATTAGGCTAATTCACTTAACTTCCACAAAAACCCTCTGTGAAATGAGACATTACCATCCCCATTTCGAAGCTGGCAAAACTAAGACACGGAGAAGTAATATTTCCAAGGTCACACAACTAGTAAGCAGGGGAGTTAAGATTTAAACCCGGTTCTTCTCTGGAGCCCACCCTCTCGGGAGCTGTGCCACACTCACTCAAGGTAATATCTCTATAGCCCTTGTTCACTGACAAGTGAGAATGGAGTATATTCGACGCTCCCTACAACAGGCACACCTCCTGGTACGGACCAAGGAACTAAGGACCTGCTATCATATGAAGAGAGAAGCCTGTTGAGCCACCTAGGAGGTCTCGGCTTGCCAGGATTGCTCTTCCTATAACAGTACCTTATGGATCACATCTCATCCAAATTCCCACTCAGCCCGTGGGGTGAGAATCCTCCTCCCCATCTCCCCTTCGGTGGCCTTCAGTTGACCTTGGTGAGAGATCAGTTCAAGTGCTGCCTAGAGCTGCCCATCTTGCTGGATGTGCTTATTGAGGCGATTTGTTCACAAGTCTGACTCCAAACCTGGTCATGGATAAAAGTTTCCCTGTGTGTTGCTTTTTCAGGAACACCTGAATCCAGCCTCACTGAGAAGTAAGGTTTCCCGTGAAATTAATTATTCTCGACAGACCTAGAAGTAGAGTTTAGCCTTTTTAAGGGAACTGATTTTTGTAAGCACTTCTTTCTAACTGACAACAAGCAGTACACCGCCTTGTTAGACTAAGTATGCAGAATCTGATGCAATTCGCTCTCACCGTGGAGGTAGTTTTATGACAGCATGCATGGGACTGCAGCACATTGCCAGTCCTCAGATTATGGAGCGGGTAGGCATTTTCAAGCCTGCTTGCAATGGTCTTGGGCAGCTGTGTTTTTTGAGTTCCCAGACTTGTCTCTTTATGACGGTTTTCTGGCATTCTCAGTGGAGCTGATCAGTTGTACTATCAATTAACATTGTTCCTGTCCTTTCTCTAGCAATCATCCCTCTCCTAATTTGTGGCTTCTAATTTGCTGTGGCTTTGGAAACCATATATCCAGTCATGCTGCAAGCATGGATCTAAGGATGTGTTTATGTATGAATTTATGAATGTGTATACACTTATCCCTTTCCACAAAGGATTTGTGGCAGCTTTTAGAAATTATGCAGTTAAAAAGATAATGTTTGAGGGCATTTCAGCAGAAGGAAAATAAGAATAGATAAATAGCAAAGCCAAGGGTGAAAGCCATACACAGCCTGCATGCTCTGTAGCCTTCCGTCACTGCTAGTATGAGGTCACAAGTTCCTACAAGCCAGTGAAAAATGATCAATTGGTTACAGGATCACAATGCTCAGAAAATAAAAACAAGCCAGCTCTTCAGAAAAAAAACTGCTACCACTCATGACATAAAGACCTAAAGGATGGTCTTCTTGTAAAGGGATCATATAAGATAGAACAGATGGTATCTTCACTGGCATTCTGACAATCATTGGTAGAATACATTTCAAACTTGCTTCTTTGAAAATCCTGCAGTAAAAGTCAAAACCAGAAACCCAAGCAAATAACATCTACAATCAGACTGAGGAACTCTGAGACTCTCAGTAACACGCACACGCCTTCCTCCGTGGACTTTCTGGTCCCTGTTTTCTTAGATGGGAGACCACTGACACATATTTACGAACCGATGGCCATGTTCCAGATGTTTATAGACATCCATGCATAGTGTGTGGGAAATCTACTTCTCTTAGGTACTATCTATTTAGAAACCTTGAACAACCCACAGCCCTTAGACTTACTTAGTTTTTCATTCCAATTCTGTTGCTATCTTCACTTTATGAGAAGGGACAAAGAAGTCTTATCACGTGAGCCCTCTCTGCAATTGTGGGCTTCCAAACCTTCATTAAAAACACAAGTGGCAGATTTTTAAAGAAAACTTCTAAATTTGTAAATGAGCAGAGTGAACTGAAGAAAGACAAACTCTCATTCACACACTAACTAGCAGATAGTCTTTCATTATTGAGCCCGGCTCTGAAGTGAATTTAATCAAAGTTTATTCAGTGAATTTCAAAGCAAATCCACCAGGCCGCTTTACCTTCCATTTAGGTCCCTAACAACAGGATTTGAGGACTGTTCCTTACTTTAATTCTTTACTTGTGCAGTGCCTACTGTATGTAGAGAATGTTTGCATGTTTGGATTCTCTGAAAACACAATGAATTCCCTACATGATACCACAACACAATTGCTCGGCTATCAAGTCAAGCTTTTTGATCCTGCTGAGTTCAAAGTTCAAAATTTATTTCTGCGCTTAATGCAATGCTAGTGCAAGTGTGTTTAATATATTCATTCTAAATGCCATCAGAGGACGGTGGTGTCAACATTTTGGCTTTGTTTGGACAGCTTTTGTGCAAGTGCAAACACTGGGTGTATGAAATCTAATGAGATTAGGCGCTTACTGCAAAATTAAAGGCAGGCGACTAGACTTCAAAGACACTGCCACACCACAAATCCCTCACAATATTTCTTGGGCCGTTTCAGCAAACTCAAAGTTTTAGAATCACCTTTACCGAAAGATTTTCTTCATAGCAACCCTTTATTAGAATACTTGATATTAAATACCTCCTAAAGAATATGTGGTTTTTAAGGTTTTTTTAAAAATCATCATTACAGAGCACTATAATTAAGGAGGATAAAATTGAATGAGGACAAGTAAGAATTCACCCAAAGTTTTTACAGACCCAGAATTACTCTTGCATCTTTTCAAAGATGTGGATGTGGGATGTGGGGTTTTGAGGGTTTTGCTTTTTGCAGAAATATCGAAAGCAAGGAAGAGAATTTGACTCCAATATGAGTCAAATTTTCTGTTTTCATTAATATTTAATCCAGGCTTCCTACATCCCAGGCACTATTCTAGGTGACTTGTTTGTGTTCAGCTACTTTCACCCACAACCTCTGAGACTGTTAATATCAGTAGCCCCAATGTATAGATTATAAACCAGTTTACTGAAATTCAAATGTGTGTTAATAAATGGGCCTGGGGAGAATAGGAGAGGTGCACTGGAAAATTAATTTCAAACAAGAGATAACAAAGGATTTACTAAAGAAATAAATTAATACTACCAAATATCACTACTCTGGGCCCAAATCAGATATAAAAGGGGAATGTGAGCTTCATTATGGCAATTTGGAGATAACCTGGTTAGGAAGAAGAAAAAAAAAATCATTGAACAGAAAAACCCTCCTCGCTTGTCTGCGGAGGAGGGCGCTATTTCAGATGCCTCCAACAGCACAGCCTAGCAATCAAATGTCCAGAGATGTCAAGGGTAGTAATAGGCTAGTTGGAGAAAATCCAAGTTTGAATGAAGCCATGAACTTTTGTTTGGTAACATAACTATTAGACTGAGTTATACAATATTTCTATTTGACCATTTTTTACTTATAAAATTAGTAACTTTCGGGGTGGACATTGAGTTAAGACACTGCTTGAGATGCCCACATCCCATGGCAGATTGCTGGTCTCTAGCTCCTACCTCCATTTTCCTGCTAATACACTCTCTGCAAGGCAGCAGGTGTTGTCTCAAATAATTGGGTTCCTGCCACCTACATGGGAGACCTGGGCTGAGTTCCTGGCTTCTGATTCCTCCTAAGACCAGTCTCCATTGCTGTAGGCATTTCAGGAGTGCACCAACAAAGATGAGAGCTCTTCTTATTTCTTTTTCTCTCTCACTCTCTGTCTCCCTCCCCCACCTTCCTTCTGTCTCAAATAAATAAACATTTTTGTTTTAAATGTGTAACTTCATATGGTGCAGCCTGCTATACCGGACTTGTGCTGGTTACACTAAGAGCCGCATGTATGAATTTAAGAGTCATCTACACACAGCTGATTACTTGAAACCACCTCAGAGGCTGCATTTCCAAGGGGTGGCAAAGCAGAGGACTGCCAGGGATTCTCACAGTTAGCAAACAGGAAGAAGTCAATGATGTGAGGATAAACAAGAAATTCTACTGTCCTTGACATTGAGGCCAGAAATGATTAATGCTTAAAGGGGCAAAAGCAAAAACTTTGAGTACAAAGATGACTATGGTATAAGTCATTTCCATTTAAGGGCACTTGCAGAGGCCAAGGCTGTCAGATATGGGAGAAATGGGAGTAAAGAAACACGGATATAAAAATATTGGTACAAGTTCCAATAGCTTACACTTGAAGCGAAGATAAAGATGCTTCATTTCCTTTATTAAGGAGATCTCGCCATAAATGGATGGAGGTGGAGAGCACGTGGCATCTTTACAAAGATGACCTGGATGTCTTTCATAGTAACAAAAAGCACAGAAAGATCCTAGAGTCCCAGACAGTACCAGAAAGAAAAGGGTAGGACTACAAGGGGTCTTCAAAACATCCATACAAAATGTAGATTATAAAAAAAATAAAAAACTATGCACGGATTTCAAACTTGTTTTGAAGCAAAACAGTTGTGCATTTTTCCACAAAGTTTTTGGATGCACCCTTGTTCTGTATCTGTTTATAGAAGATAGGATCACCCACCGAGAGAAACCACAGCTCCAAAATGGGTGAACATGCTAGTGGAGACCGGAGGAAGAGAATTTCTACTACATAACTCCAGGGTACAGAAAGTTTTAGAAAAATAATAATAGTATGCATGTATTTGAAAGTCAGAATGACAGAGGGAGAGGCGGAGAGAGAGACAGAGAGAGACAGAGAAAGAGCTTCCATCCACCTGTTCATTCCCCAAATGGCCGCAGTGTCAGGTCTGGGCCAGGTCAAAGCCAGGAGACTGGAACTCCATGGGGATCTCCCACATGGGTGTCAGGGACCAAAGTACTTGAGCCACTGCCTGCTTCCTCCAAAGGTGTACATCAGCAGGAATCTTGAATCAGAAGTGGAGCTTGGACTTGAACCCAAGCATTCCAATATGGGATCTGGGCAGCCCAGGCAGTGGCTTAACCTGTATACCAAATGCCACTGCCAAGAAAAATTGGAGATAAAAACTTTCAATAAAAACAACAATATCTCTTATCTTCAATCACATCCTCAGAAATAATTGTAAGTGCTGATGTCCACTAATGCACGCATGAAACACGGGAGACCTTTAAGTAGAGAAGAGGGAGAGCGTCAATGGTGTTAACCAGCTTCCTGAGCCTAGGAGCAGGATTAGCCTTTTGGAGGAAGCCGAGACTTGTTAGACGTTATTGGAAGTTGTCAAAATCCATTGAAGTTGCTGGAAGAGACACTTTTAAGGGACAGGTAGTAAATTATATGCAAACGCCAGGAAGAATAGACACAGAATAGGATGATATATTATGTCATCCAGATTCACCATTTCCTTTATACACTGCTCATCTTATATTACACTAACACACACATACACACACACAACACACACACACATCATTTCAGGGCTTGAATTATTCCATACTCATATTTCCATTTCTAAAAGGGCACAGCACAATGTCTTACACATAACAGCACTTAATAAACACCCTGATGAATGGAGTGACCTTACACTAGGTTACTAGTTATGATTATTAGAATGTATAACATAATGGTTTTAAATGTACTAAGTGATTCACGAAAGTGAATGTAATGATAACATTTATAAAGTACTGCCCTTGGGCTGAAGTTTTTATATAGGCTGTCTGATTGAACACCCATAGTGATCATAAGAGGTACAGACTGCTGCTGTCATCATTTTACAGCTCAGGAAAAAAAAAAAAAAGGTTTGAATGGGTCAAGACACTCCCAAGGTCACATTTATGTTAAGGGGTACTGCAGGAATTCAAATTCGTGTGCCCTCAAAGTCATATTGTGTGAAGACATCTGGCCAACTGCCAGGCGCCTGGGAAGTGGAAGCAGTCCCACAGGTCCCGACGTGACAACTGGCCTGTCACCCAGCACTCACAGCGACAGTGCGGCTTTATCTGAGGCTCCACACTCTCCCGTGTCCTTGTGTGTGGAATAAGAAATTGGATGTTTTCTTTAAGTACCTTCCATGTCTGGACTTCTGCAGGCTTAGATTTATTCCCCATCATGGAATTAAAGATCATTAAAATTCTTACATCATCTTGGTTGGCGAACCCCCAAAGCACCAATAATCACATTCTACAACAATGAAAGGAGGTTGCAAAAACGTGAGGCTTCAGAAAGTTATCTGTGCTCCTTAGAAACGTTGTCAGTCTCAGACAACTAGTAAGGTCAACAATGGACAACAAGGCAAAAAAATTTTTTTTTCATTTTTGGTACAAACAACTCACAAAAAACACCCAGACAAAAAGTATATAATGTCGTTCTGACAGTCTCCTTAGCAATGAGAGCATCACACATGAAGTGGAACTGGGACCCCATCTCGAGTCACGTGAATTGAGTGACGCGACTTATGCCATTTCTCTTATGAGAAAAACATGTACTTTTAAAGCACAAGGAACCCAGATGACAATGCTGTTTTTGAAACATAATACCAGACACATTAAATTACATCCTCCCAGCGATCAGAAGACGCAATGCCTTGTCATCTGACGACTGCGAAGTTATCATATTTATACCAGGACCGAAAAACACATTCTTCGTCCCTGGACTGTGCAGAACATCAAATATTTAATATTTTACAGCTCTCTACTGCGGCTTCTCAAATGATATTCAAAACCTTCTCAGAGGGTCAGTGCTGTGGCAGAGCAGGTTAAAGCCTCAGTCTGCTTGCTGGCATTCCATATAGGTGCTGGTTCAAGTCCTGGCTGCTCCACTTCCAATCCAGCTCCCCGCTAATGTGCCTGGGAAAGCTGTGGAAGATGACCCAAGTCCTTGTGTCCCTGCACCCATGTGGGAGGCCTGGAGGAAGCTCCTGGTTCCTGGCTCCTGGCTCCTGGCTTCGGATCTGCTCAGCTCCAGCAGTTAAGGCCATTTGGGGAGTAAATCAGCGGATGGAAGACCTCTCTTTCTTTCCGTCTCTGCGTCTCTCTGTAACTGTGTCTTTCAAATAAGTAAATTATATCTTTAAAAAAGAAAAAAACCTTATCAGGCTGAAATAGCAGACTGGGGAAGGAACCCCCTTGTGGAAACAATGGACTTCCAGCCAGGAGACCAAAAAAATCAAGTATCCATGTCCTGCAGGTGCACAGTTAAGTTACAGAATCTAAGGTTGTAGGAAAATCAATGCACATTGCTTTCCCAAGAAATGAATGACTGAGTTCTGTTTAATTTGCCTTGATTAGAAAAGTGCCCCCTCCCCCGGATTCTGTCCTGGTTGCCCCTCTTCCAGGCCAGATCTCTGCTGTGGCCAGGGAGTGCAGTGGAGGATGGCCCAAGTGCTTGGGCCCTGCACCCCATGGGAGACCAGGATAAGTACCTGGCTCCTGCCATCGGATCAGCGTGGTATGCCGGCCGCAGCACGCCAGCCGTGGTGGCCATTGGAGGGTGAACCAACTGCAAAGGAAGACCTTTCTCTCTCTCTCTCTATCTCTCATTGTCCACTCTGCCTGTCAAAAAAAAAAAAAAAAAAAGAAAGAAAGAAAGAAAAGTGCTCCCTCAAGATAAAGATGTATCCCCTAAAGATAAAGTTTTGTGTTCTCCCAATGAAGAAAAATGTGAATTCTACCATATTTTAGGTGTTTCATTACAGCAACTCTCTCTACTTATATTGATTGTACTTGATGTGTACTGAGGTACATTGTCAGCAACCAAAAAATTACCATTATCTTGTGGTTTCTCATTGTTTTAGTCTCTCCAAATAATTAATGTGGTCCAAACCTTTAAGTTGCAACAGATTTCTTTTTCAAGAATTTCTGAGCTTTTTTAAATGATAGACTGCGGGCTGGTGCTGTGGTGCAGTGGGTTAAAGCCCTGGCCTAAAGCGTTGGCATCCCATATGGGCGCCGGTTCTAGTCCCGGCTGCTCCACTAACGATCCAGCTCTCTGTCATGGCCTGGGAAAGCAGTGGAAGATGGCCCAAGTCCTTGGGCCCCTGCACCCACGTGGGAAACTCAGAAGAAGCTCCTGGCTCCTGGCTTCGGATTGGCGCAGCTCCATCCCTCGCAGCCATCTGGGGAGTGAACCAGCGGATGAAAGACCTCTCTCTGTCTCTACCTCTCTCTGTGACTTTCAAATAAATAAAAATAAATCTTTAAAAAAGTGATAGATTTGGCCGGCGCCGCGGCTCACTAGGCTAATCCTCCGCCTAGCGGCGCCGGCACACTGGGTTCTAGTCCCAGTCGGCCGGGGCGCCGGATTCTGTCCCGGTTGCCTCTCTTCCAGGCCAGCTCTCTGCTGTGGCCAGGGAGTGCAGTGGAGGATGGCCCAGGTGCTTGGGCCCTGCACCCCATGGGAGACCAGGAAAAGCACCTGGCTCCTGGCTCCTGCCATCGGATCAGCGCGGTGCGCCAGCCGCAGCGCGCCGGCCGCGGCAGCCATTGGAGGGTGAACCAACGGCAAAGGAAGACCTTTCTCTCTGTCTCTCTCTCTCACTGTCCACTCTGCCTGTCAAAAAAAAAAAAAAAGTGATAGATTACTTTTTCTGTTCTTCAGTGGAAGCGGAAGATCCTGACCTTAGCCAAAGACACAGAAAAGTATTGGAGGGCTCACCATAAGACATTAGAGAAAATGCTTCAACTTCTCATCCTTAGAAATGTGTTAGCATTTTGCTTGTGATTCAGCTCATGGGGAATTATTTGCAGAAGGGAATAAGGACAAAATGTGTCCTTTCTCGGGCTAAGGGAGGGAGGGAGGAGACGCACACGAGGCCATGACTGTGAGTGCTAATTGAAAGGAAGTCTTGCTTTCACAGGAAAACCACCTGCGGTAAAACCGAGGACAACTCTGGCCCACCAGGTTGGCAGCTGGGTGCAGATTCTTGGGAAACCAGTCCCCATGGTTCACCTCACTCCCTGATAATAACAGGCCCTGCCTTACCCGCAATGCTGAAAAAGGGGGGAAAAAAGGGAACACTCTAAAAATAAGAAGAAAGACATAGAGAAGGGTGTCCTTGCCAACACGAGTAACCAGGAGGCCTAGAAAGAGGCCACTGGATACTCTGCTATTTACTGCCCGTTTCCACCCATAGGAAGCTGGCACGAGAGCTTGCCAAAGGGGAAGAAAAAATGCGCTCCCTCCTTTCTGTTGACAGGAATAGAACAGTCACGTGCGTCAGTCCAGCCCCGTTACTTCTCCCTGCTGCATTGAGTAGGTCCAAGATTTATAAAGAAAAGAATTTCTAATTCTATCTTCAAGTTTTAAGCGTCCACCTTTCCCACATCCTATGCTTTGTTCTATTATCGCAATCAAACTGATGAAAAGACCACTTATCTGATGGGGCCGGGATTTTTTTTCTTTTAATAGATAAAAGCTAAACAACTAGAAGTCCACTTAGTCTACTGTTCTAAGATAAACCAGCTATTTATGGAGATCGAACTCACATTTTAAAAAAAATAGAAAGAAATTTTTACCATAGGAAAAGCAAGGCCAAATTCCTGTAACAAGAAACCAGAATAAATTTCACTTTGCTACAGAAGCCAATGGTTTGAGGAAAGTTCAAACACAATCCTCAATTCCTTAAATCACTTTATGTTTAAAACAAAGGAAGAAAACACTGCTATCGATCCACAGTTATTGGTATACTTCTCTGAGTAGGAATTTTATCAAATATAAGAGCTCCCCCTATAAGGAAGAAGTTGATTGATTATAGGCTATAAAGACTTCAGAGAGACAAGGGTGTGCTCATGGTGCATTTGTTAAAATTTTAATATATATTTGAAAAAGAGGAAAAGAGAGAGACACTGAGAAAATTCTCATCCACTGGTTCACTGTCCAAATACCCACAATAGCCAGGAATGGGCCAGGCCAAAGTCAGGAGCTCAGAATTCTACCCAGGGCTCAGGATCCAGAGGCAGTGATCCAAGTACTGGAGCCATCACCTACTGCCTACTCCCAGGATGCACATCAGCAGGAAGCTGGATTGGAAATCGATCTGAACTGGGCACTCTGATATGGGATGCAGACATCCAAACTACTGCACCAAATGCCTGCGCTTTTAACTTCTCATATGCACACTCGACAATTTCCCCCAACAAGCCAGGACTCGGCTAACCAACCCTTTGTCGGCTGCTATGAAACTTCTAGATCTTTACTTCCTTCAGGCTTCTCACCACTCTGTTCCCCCTGCCTGGATTCACATCCCGCTCCGCCCCGCCCCCCCCCCCCAGTCCTTTTGCTCCTCTAACTCAATCTGATTCATCGTGTTCTAGTGCAAGCATAACTTCCCAGAGAAATATTTCTCTGAATTCCAAGCTTATATTAAATCCCACTCTTGACCTGCTACCTGCCATAATTTGCCCTCACATATCTAACTTATGTTTCATGGCCCTTAAAATATTGATGGTAATCAGCTCTTTGTGTAATCTTATTTCTTTGATGGCTATGTAACTAGGAAATGCCTCCCCTTCTGAATTTAACAAGATCAGAGGCAGCAGGAGCCATGTCCTTCGTGGTCACCACTAGGAGCATAATGTAAATACTTTAATGAAATATTTCAGATGAGCAGGGAAAGATTTGCACCAAATGTCCGTTACTCTTCCATCAGCTCCATATCTGTTTCGATTTTCTGGAAGCCCTCCAGTGACTATTTCATCAGCAATCATCCTGCTTGAAGTAATGGAATTTTAAAAGGAAAGCAGCCAATGAATCTCTTACCTGTGGGGAAAAAAGTGGTAGTTAAAAGTCAATATTTGGCCGGCGCCGCGGCTCACTAGGCTAATCTTCTGCCTTGCGGCGCCGGCACACCAGGTTCTAGTCCCGGTCAGGGCCCCAGATTCTGTCCCGGTTGCCCCTCTTCCAGGCCAGCTCTCTGCTGTGGCCAGGGAGTGCAGTGGAGGATGGCCCAAGTGCTTGGGCCCTGCACCCCATGGGAGACCAGGAGAAGCACCTGGCTCCTGCCATCGGATCAGCGCAGTGCGCCGGCCGCAGCAAGCCGGCCGTGGCGGCCATTGGAGGGTGAACCAACGGCAAAATGAAGACCTTTCTCTCTGTCTCTCTCTCTCACTGTCCACTCTGCCTGTCAAAAAAAAAAAAAAAAAGTCAATATTGATTCAAGGGGGGAAAGCCAAGGGCAGCAACCAATGGGGAAAATAAAATTCAGGTTAAATATCCCTTATCCAAAATGTTTGGGACGTGTTTTGGATTTCAGATGTTCTTGGATTTTGAAATATTTGTGTCCTCACAGTGAGAAACATTGAGAAAGGGACCAAATCTAAGCATGAAATTTTTGTACATGGCCTATACACCTTATTCACATGGCCCAAAACTGATTCTGTGCCATGTTTTTAATCCATCTGTGTTTGAGCTGTGACCCGTCACTTGGGATCAGCTGTGCAGCTTTTCATTTGCGGCCTCATGCTGGTACTACAAAGTCTCGGAGTTTGGAGCATTTTTGATTTTAGATTTTCCAATGAGATGCTCAACCTGTAATCTAGATCTGACCTCAATTATTGTGGTAGGAGTGGGAATGGGAAGGAAAGACTGGATTGGAAGAGCTTGTGAAAGAAAGATTGATACAGATTGGGGAAGGAGAGCTCAACATTGCAGGCAACATCACTCATAGGTGGATGCAGAGAACGGATGGAGGGATGAGTCCTTCATACAGGACTCTGCTCCAAACCTCCGGGGAAACTTTAACAAATCACTCGGCCCCTTTCACCTCACTTGGTTCATCTGTTAAAAATAGGAAGGCTAGACCAGATTAGCACCAAAATTGAGCATCCTTGAGTTCAGTCATTCACGGAAACCAGGGAGATAGCCAGAGACAAAAGAATCCTGTCTCTTATTGGATACTGTGACATAGTAAGAAATTTACATTTTGAGTTCTAGCCCTGGCTCCTGAAATAGCTCAGAGTTCCTTAAGGTAAAAGGAACATCTTGGGGCCAATGTTATGGCATAGCAGGTTGAGTTGCTGTTTTCGATGCTGGCATCCCATAAAGGTAACGGTTCAAGTCCTGGCTGCTCCACTTCCAATCCAGCTCCCTGCTAATGCTCCTGGGAAAGCTGTGGAGGATGGCCCAGGGGGAAGACCTGGAGGAGGCTCCTGGTTCCTGGCTTTGGCCTGGTCCCATCCTAGCAGTTGCCACCATTTGGGGAGTGCACCAGAGTATGGAAGATTTCAATCTCTCTCTCTCTCTCTCTCTCTCTCTCTCTCTCTCTCTCTTTCTCTTTCACTCTGTAACTCTGTCTTTCAAAAAATGAATAAATAAATAAGCTTATTTTTAAAAAAAAGAGTATCTTGTGTTACTCACATCAAGCCCCATTTAACCACATCAGAGCTTATGTTGATGAGATGACTTCTGGAAAGCCCCCAGGGATGGGGGCTCAGTTGTCAGGGAAACCAACCAAGTGAGAAGAGGGTTACAGCTTTCAGCCCCACCCCCTCCCTTGACCTTGGGAGACAGGACAGGAACTGAAGGTTGAGTTGATCACCAATGGCCAGTGATTTTACTGGTTGTGTCTACAGAGAGAAGCACCCATAAAAACTCCAACTGAAGGGATTCAGAAGCTTCCAGGGAGGGGAACAAGAATACATTCACACATCAGGAGGTTGGCACCCCCCAAACTCCAACAGGACAGAGGCCACTGTGGTTGAGACCCTACTATAGTTCACTCATGGATCTCTTCATCCAACTATTCAGCTTTATCTTTTAAAACGTCCATCATAATAAATCTGTAATAGTAAGTAAACTTACCCTTCCCCCAGTTCTGTGAGCCATTTTAGCAAACTATAAAACCTGAAGGGATCATGAGGACCCCTGATTTGTAGCCAAGTCAGGCAGAAGTCAGGAGCACCCTGGAGACCCACCGTTTGAGACTGGTGTCTGAGTTGGGAAGGGACAGAGCACTTTAACCTGTAGGATCTATGCCAACTCCAGCAGTTAGCATTGGAACGGAGTTAATTTACAGGATACTGGGACCAGCATTGTGGCTCAATGGGTTAAGCCGCCGCATAGAAATCCAGCGTCCCACATCAGAGTGTGAGTTCACATCTCAGTTGCTGCACTTCTGATCCAGCTCCCTGCTAATGTGCAAGGGAAGGCAGCAAATGATGGACCAAGTTATTGAACCCTGTCCCCCATGTGGGAGACCCAGATGGAATGCTTGGCTCCTGGCTTCAACCTGGCCCAGCCCTGGTATTTGCAACCATTTGAGAAGTAAACCAGTGAATGGAAGAACTGTGTGTGTGTGTGTGTGTGTCCCTCTCTCTCTCTGTTGCTCTGCCTTTCAAATAAATAAGCAAACAAATTTTTTTTAAAAAAAAAATTATATAATGCCTAGTCAGTGTCCATTGACAATTAGAGAATTGGCTGCTGTGGGAAAAAAAAATCCACATTTGGTGTCAGAAGTGTTGAAAGGTTGTAACGGAAGAAAGAAGAGTTTTTCATGCAAATCTGGTGAATTGAGGCAAATTGGAACATCCAGAAAAAGACTTCCAACAGGTAGTTGGGAACACAGGACAGATGAGCCTAGAAGAAGGGCAGCCTAGAAGCACAGGGTGGAGAGGAAGGGGCCTCAAGCCTTAGTAGCAGCAATGGGAGTGCCCAGAATGGCAGAGAGAGGTGTGGAGATGGAGGACAGAGGGGCCAGCTCAGACCTCTAATCCTACAAGGTCACTTCCTGTCAAAGCTCTTCCAGAGGCAAGGGAGTCATTTCCGCCCCCAGGAAAGAATTTCTGACCTAAATGTGCACTTGTGCCTTTTTACTGAAAATTCAGACTAGTGGCCAACTAATCAGTAAGGTGGAAAATCCCTAAACTCACTTTGCAAATGCTAAAGCCTTTCACCTATTACAAACCATTTTGCCAGCGCCTCCTCCCCAGGATGGTTTCAGAGCTGCGTAGAGGCAAAACTGACCGAACCATTCACATAACAAATGCCTCAATGGCAGTCTTGGCGAAGACCCTGGTCCTGGGTCTTTCAATCGAATGCTGTTTGCCAGTAATCATTCCACCCAGGAAAAGCATATTTGCTACACCTTTAAAATCCCCTTTGCCCTTAACTGTGAATACAGTCTCATTGTCTGTTGCCATCCTACCAGAGAGGGAGCATTGTGTAGTTGGACAGAACTTGCACCCCGGAGCAGCTGGGAGCTCAGTTTCTCTAATGATCCCCAGGCAGGCACACATTGCCAAGGGCATGATTGTATATGGGTTCTCCTTGAATTGCATATGAGAATATTGTTGCTATGTGGCTGAGCCAAACAACCCCAGAGTCACCTGACATCCTCCATCCAACATTTAGGAGTCATCAAACTTAATTTCCCCTTTGTGCAATAAAACACCAAGAGGAAGCTTTAATAGATCGTATTATGTAACGGTTCTATAAAAATAGCAGGCCAGCACTGGAGCACTTCCTTCCTGGGGCCCAGGAACCTATGCTGAAAGGATACACACTGGTTGCCCAGGCAACCATGAGAGATGACACTAGGGGAAAAAAAAAACAGCAACAATAGGACCATTTTTTGGCTCAGTCAAATGAGTTCTGGTTTCAAGCTTGTGATACAGTGAATACAGACGGCCCAGCACAGAGAGAGGGAACCGGTTAGCAATTCTACTCAGGCACCAGCAGCCTTGCAAACTCCCCCTGCTTTCCTGGGGGTTTTCTCTCCCTTCTCTTAAGAAGGGGGGAGGAATGCTTTTCCCTAGCCTTTTTATTTTAATAAAGCAGAATCTCTGACTGAGTTTGAACTGTAGCAATCTGCACACTGTTGTGTACTCTATTCTTTCTTTCTCTTCCTGGAGCTCCAAGAATAATTTCAGTTATGTGCAATTGCCTTTTTATTTACTCCTAATTTATTTGGCCTTGAGTTATGCAGGAAGCAACTGGTTTAAAGGCAATAACTTTTATTAACAACCTCTGAATAAAAAAGTAAATCAGAGACACACAAGCAATAATGCATGTCAACATTTTTATTTATTTATTTATTCACTTTTTATTTGAAAGAGAGGGAGAGAAAGAGATCTTCCACTCATTGGTTCACTCCCCAAATGCTCACATCAGCCAGGGATGGATGAGGCTAAAGCCAGGAGCTCTAGCTGGGTCTCCTATATGGGGGGCAAGGGCCCCGCTGCTTGAGCCACCAGCTGCTGCTCCCCCAGGGTGCACATGTACAGGGAGCTGGGTAGGAGGCAGGCTGGGAGTGGATTCCAGGCATCTCAAGGGGAACCATAGCAAGAGTCCCGAATTCCCACCCGACAATAAGGTGTCTTAAAAATAAACAGCAGCCACTTCTGAGACTCCTCTTCATCGTCAGACTTTGCTTTAATAGATTAGAACCTCCTCCCTCCTGCTGCACTGAATAATCCGAGCACTATCGACACCACCATCATCATCAATATCTGGCAAAACAGACTGACCTTTTAATGGCAGAAAATTGGTTTTCCTACCACCCTGAGAATAATGGCAGAAGTTTCTAAGTTCCTAACATGCACGGAAACATTTTCCCTCCCACAGGAGGAAATGGACCCGCAGGGATTTACAAGCATGATTTGGAACCTCCAAAAAATATATCCAAAGATGAATCAAATGAGATTAAGTTCAGATCTCCAATATAAAGCAGCATCAATAGTTCTTTCAAAGTGATTCTTGAAATCAGTGCTCATAAATATGTAATGCACTTTTGATCCAAAAGACCTGTTTAAATCCTCATAGAGTAAATGATTTATTTCAAGATTAGGCACTCCACACAGACACCTCTGATCGAGTGGGAATCAAATCTTTGAAAGCCCGTGGTAAAGCATTATGCAAATGTAAACGGCTGTGATTATGACTACCCTGTGAACTGGTATTTTGAAGGAAGAAAGCCAAAAAAACAAAAAAGAATCAATTATGGATTCTTCAGAAAAATATCCTCCATCCTCAATCCTGTGTCTTGAGGTCCTGTTCCTGCCTCTGGGCCTCTCACAAGTGAATGCAGACCCTAGCAGCGCTTTTCAAGCATTTCCTGGCTGGCAATTACCCAGTGCTCAGACTGCCTTCCCAGACCACGGGGACACAGGGATTCAGAAGCTGCTCCTTTGTGTTTATCAACCTACGTTGCCCAGCTAGAAATGCTGGTTCCTGAGGGATACCATCTAAGGCCAAATTCCAATCCTGCCCCAGAAACTTGATGTAGTCATCCCTGTTTCTCCCAGCCAGGCTCTCCTCATGGTGCACTGATTTTTAAACATCAGATGCTGTGTGAAACATAAAACATCCCTTATTATCAAAGTTGCAAACCCAAGCTCGAAGCCCTGTGTCTTCGGGGAGAGTAGACACAGAATATCTGTGCATTAAAGTTACAGGACTTCCTTTCCTTTTTTTGTGCTGAGCTTTTTTAAATCAACAGGATTAAGTTGCAGATAGTTGGGTCAGATCCAGATCTTTATTTCAACTCTAAGAACTAAAGAAGTCTTTGATACAACAGAGATAGGGTTTGTATGTATTAGTAGGTCAGGTCCAGAGGAGAAGCCTGACTTAGAGGAAAGAACAAAGTGCATAGTGCCTGCTTTCCTGATCTGCAATCTCCATTAAGGGATGTGTCAGTTCATGGCACAAAATACACTACACGGGAGGGACAAAGCTTGGGATGTGCCCTTAAATTCACAGATCCCTTTCAGTTCCTGAAGAAATGTTAAATAAAATGAAGCGGAGGGTAAACAGTCCCCAAGCTGATTGCTTCCTACATGGACTGTGTCAGCATGATTAGTGATGTTCACGGTAGGGCCATTCCCTTATTCCCTTCATCAGCAGGAATACAGCGCTCTTGGTGTAATTATACACAAGGAAAAGTACATAACAAAGGATGAGATACAGTTCCAGTGTTGGGCGAAGCTTGCTTACATGCGACGCTGTTCTGCCTGGAAGGAGCAGACAGTCTAGATTGGGGTTTAACGGATAAACTTATACAAAAATAGCTCTCAGGGGCTGGAGCTGTGGCACAGTAGGCTAAGCCTCCACCTGTGGCACCGACATCCCATATGGATGCCAGTTCGAGTCCTGACTGCTCCTTCTTCTATTCAGTTCTCTGTTAATGGCTTGAGAAATCTGAGGAAGATGGTTCAGCTCCTTTGGCCCCTGCACCTGCATGGGAGATCTGAAGAAGCTTCAGGCTCCTGGCTTCAGATTGGCTCAGCTCGGGTTATCGTGGCCATTTGGGGAGTGAACCAAGAGATGGAAGACCGTTCTCTCTGCCTCTCCCTCTCTCTGTCTGTAACTCTACCTCCCAAATAAATTAATTAAAAAAAAAAATAACCATCACTACCAGACAGTTGGTAAGCACCATGGGCTAACCAACGCTACAGGAGGAGGTCAGGAGGTTTTCAAGCCACAGCCTTTCCAATCTGTCACAGAGACCTGCGTGGGCTGCACAGACCACAGAAGACCTGCCAGAGGAGTGCCGGCAGAGGTCATCCTAAGAAAACAGGCAGCGGGTGAGCACACAGGAAGGAGCAAAGCTGAGCCGGGGCCCAGAGCCTAACAGCAAAGAACATGCAGAGGGAGGAACTCAAAGTGATAGCAGAGTTTGGAGGAGACAGAAGGTAGAGACTAGAAATGCCATTATTTGAATTTATAGGAAAGAACATACATGGATTATCCAACATAAAATACTGAGTTACAAGGAAACGTAGATATCATTTGCATGTGATTTGTGGCAGGATTCTGAATTTCCCTGTCTGTAAAATGGAGATAATGGTAATAGTAATGCTGACACTAATGTGTGATGCATTCAAAAATGCATCTTGCCCGGCTCCCCCAGTTTCCATTTCTATTTCATTTCATATACCATTTCCAGGTTGATTTATTCAGTCTTGAGTTACGATGTCTATACCATAAGATTAGACCACCATCACCACCATCACCACCATCTCCCCAATCTTCAGCCGATCCTTTGTAAAAGACCCGCAGAGGAGTTGAAGGCCGTGAGTTCCCCGACTCTGTCCAGTGGGCAGGAAAATGCCCTGAAAGAGAATGACTGTCTCCAGATTGAGCCAGGCCCCAAAGGAAGTCCCACCATTTACCCCCTGACATTCTCACCCGAGGGTGTCCAAGAGGAGAAAAGAGTGGAGGTCAAAGCAGAGGGAACACCTGTGTGCCACGGGCCTGGTCTGCCACGGAAAGCCAGCCCTCCCACGTCCTGTGTGGTCATGTGATCACACGTGTGGAAGGTCAAGGATACTCAGGACATGGACACCAGTTCTCAGGCTCCTGGGAAGGCTCTGACCGCAGCCAGTGCCACTTGCTTCCCGACCTTGGCACTCTGTTGACATCCAAGACAATAGAAAACGCTTGCCTTGACCCATTTTTGCGAAGCGTCTTGATTTGGAGTAAGGCCTCTGGTCCTTGTTGTACATCAAGCCTTAGACTCATGGAACCGCCTTCTTGTGGCCCACTTCATTTTGTTTACTTAAAGATTGTTTTCGTGACTTTTCAAAAGCCTTGCTTGCATCTGGGGTTTGTAATTCTAAGTCAGAGAAAGACAGTTGTTATGTATTGTTTAAAATTTGTTTAATAAAAAGGAATTTCTTTGAAAACATCAGGCCGAGCTTATGATGTAAATTTACTGTCGGGAAATATACAATGCAGTGACAGGAACTATAACACAGTATGTTAATTGATCAGCGCTGTAAGAAACATTCACTACTGCAACAAAAGAGTAGATGGTGTTCTGTTTAAAAGATAGATATTAACCCAAGAAGAGAAATAAGATGTTTTTTCTTCTGGGTAATTTTTCCTTTTATGGTTTTTTTTTTTTATCTTTTATGGTCCCTCTATATCTGCTAACCTTTCTACAAAAACAACATAAACATCTCACATTTAGAAAAGTAAACAAGATGTTAATAGTATGACTTCACTACCCAGTAGGTGACTTTCCACTGAAAATCACTTGACACCAAGAACTTAAGCCGGCCCTTCCAGCTGACCTGCACAAGTGATTCCAAGCAGCTCCCTGAGGCTGAGCCAGCCAGAGGTCTGTTACCCCCGTCCTCATCTACTCCAGAGCCATTTTGTAGATTGCTATTAAAACTTTTCAGAAATGAATCCTGGCCTTGACTAGGTATAAGGATGAAGCTTTCAAAGAGCAGTCATTGAATACCTCCAAGTTCACAGCTTACATTTTTGCCTGGCTTCAGATGAAAGACAGTAGGAGGTGATGAGTTTTGTTCCACGATCTTGCATATAGTGCCCCTCCCTTTTTTTTCTAAAGATATATTTAGCAAAGTGCCAGAAAGACTGGAGAGACAGAGAAAGCGATTTTCCATCCTCGGGGTCATTCCCCAAATGACAACAGCCAGGGCTGAGCCAGGTCAAAGCCAGGAGCCAGGAATTCCATTCAGGTCTCCCACTTGGGTGGCAAGGGCTCAGGCACTTGGGAAACCTTCCACTGCTTTCCCAGGTGCATTAGCAGGGAGCTGGATTGGAAGCAGAGCAGCCAGGACTCAAATCTGCATTCTGATATGGGATGCTGGTGTTGCAAGCAACAGCTTATCCCACTGCATCACAATGCCAGCCCCTACTCACACTGGTTTTGTGTTGTGTGATGTATAGTATACCTAAGAAGACAAAACAAATACTGGGGCTGGAAGCCTGTTGTTTCTAGAATTAGGGGAAAAGTCATAGGAGTAGAACTCTAATTACCTATTCAGAAAACATTGGAGACCTGTCCTGATTACAATGGGGCAGGGAAGGTAGTAAATTCAACACTCACTCAGACTCAATGGGCGTGAAGTCCCAAAAGAACACCTAAAACTTGAAATATACCCTGATATAATTACTAATGATGCAAGGTGTGATGTGGTCACCGTGAGTGCAGTTCCCTCGTGGGGGGAATGTTCCTTCCTGCCCTTTTAAAGATGGTTGGGGCCGTATAATTTGCTCTGGCAAATAAAACGCGAAGGGAAGTGCATTAGTCCCTTTGCACTACTATAACAAAACACCCAAAGCAGGCTACTAGTTAACAGAAGAGGTCTATTTTGGCTCATGTTTCTGGTGGTTCAAGATCAAGGAGCTGCATCTGGTGATGACTTTCTAGCTGGCAGAGTCTCAAAGTGATATAGAGTATCAATCACTTGGCATGAGACAAGAATTGTGCATGTGTGTGTGTGTGTGTGTGTGTGTTTTCTGGTCTCTCTCCCTCTACTTATAAAGCTACCAGGATTCAGTCATGAAAGCTGCACTCTCTGGATGTGATCTAATCCAAATGAGTTCCCCGAAGGTCCGACTTCTAAGCATGGTAGTTGCATTAAGTTTACATCCTCTTAATCCCACACCGTGGGGGATTAAATTGCAACAGATGAAACCTGAAGAGACACTCAAACCATGTCCACACCATAGCAGTAAGTCACATGCATTACTTGTAGGTAAAGCTTTAGGAACCTAGCCATAAATCACCACATGCCCCTCCTCCCTTCACAATGACCTGCATTATTCCAGAGAGAGCTAGCTCTGGAGGACAGGGCCTCTGAATACAGACAGTAAGAAGTAGAGTTCCTGTCAGCCTGGGACAAACATGTGGTATCAGCAAGGAATAAAATTTTGTTTTCTTAAGACATTAAGATGTGGGGTTAATCTTTCTGCAACAAAACCCATCACATGCTGTTTAATACAAAATGAATTCTTACACCAAGGCTATAATATTGGTTACTCTTGTGAGGGAGCCACAGAAAAGAATAGAAGTTCCAATGAGAGGATTACATACCATACCCACTTTAACTCTGGGGAAACTGAGTCTTATACAAAAGTGACCTAAGATCAGACACATCATAAATAAAACGACCAAGCCTGTTCTCAAGATGTTTCTCAGTGAGTCATTAGGACCAAACAATTGGTGGAGACAATAATAAGGGGCCTAAATGGGAAAGATCTCTTCACCCCAAAGCTAATGGGGAACTCTCAGGAAAGACCTAGGATCTGAACGCGCCTCATGATGTTCAGGTTGCCAAGCAGTAAACAGGCAAGAGAAACAGCATCACACGAAGATGGAAGAGCAGGAAGACCATTTGACAGCATCAGATCTATGTCCAGATAAGGAAGTTCGTGGTGGAGGATCCTGAGAAAGGAGACTGGGGACAGACTATATAAATCTTTGAATGTCATCCTTAGGAACACTAACTTTCTATAGGTGACTGGGAGGCACTGAGCGACTTATTGAAAGTGAAAGTGAGGATTAGGTGTATTCGTTGAGTCACATCTCTTCATGTGGACCAGAGGCAACGAGGACCCTAGCCATTCCAGTGATAGATGTTAAGGGCCTTTGGAATCGACAGGAGAAGATGCATCCAACATTGCTCATGAAGGAAGACTCCCAAGACCAAGTTAGCTGCTTGAGGAGACAGGCAGGTGGTTCTGGGTGTGTAAACATCTGTGTTGAGTAGAACCCAGATGCATGAATGTGTGTGAAGATTCTGATTAAATATATGATGCTATATATTTGAAAAACTCCATCCATTTCACTAGCAGCAAAAATGTATGCATGCTGGAAAAATAGACTACAGTGGGCAGCTGGAATTCATAAAGATTGGCATGTCACTTGCTACTTGCGTGATCTTGGGAAGGTTCATTAACTCTTCACAAATCTCAGTTCCTGCATTTTTAAAATAAAGCTAGTAAGACCATCTCCAAGGTCTAAGGATACCAGTGTATAGCAACAACCTTTAAGGATACCAGTGTATATTAACAAAATTGCTAGTTGATAGAGGGCACACAATAAACATCAGTTCCTTCTATTAGCATTCTAAACTACGGGGAGATACACATTATCACTTCATGTTGTTTCCCAAGAATCCACAATATAGACTTACAAATTTTGAATTAGTTAAAATACTTTGCAAATACTCTTGCTCATTTTCCTCAACGTACTTTTTCTAAAAGAACTCACCATTAACTTATATTTGTAGCTATATATTCTTTAATTTATTCACTTAAGAGACAGAAAGAGAAAGACAGAAAGAGAGAGTTCCCAGGCACTGGATCACTCCCCAAATACTCACAATGACCAGGGCTGGACTGTGCTGAAGCCAGGAGGCAAGAACTCAATCCAGGTCTCCCACGTGGGTGGCAGGAACCCATTACTGGTGCAGTCACCACTGCCCCCCAGGGCCTACATTATCTCTGGAAGCTGGAGTCAGCAGATGGAGCTGGGACTCAAACCGAGACACTCCAATGTTGTATGCAGGTGTCTGCTCCTAGGCTGAATGCCTGCCTCTATCTATAATTTAATTTTAAAATTTTATACAGGGCCAGCACTGTGGTGAAGTAGGCTAAGCCTCTGCCTGCAGGACCAGCATCCCATATGGGCACCAGTTCAAGTCCTGGCTCGACCTCTTCTGATCCAGCTCTCTGCTATGGCCTGGGAAAACAGGGGAAGATGGCCCTAGTGCTTGGGCCCCTGCACCCGCATGGGAGACCTGGAAGAAGCGCCTGGCTTCCAGCTTCAGATCAGCTATCTGGGGAATGAACCAGCAGATGGAAGACCTCTCTCTGTGTCTCTCCCTCTCTCTGTCTGTAACTCTGCCTCTCAAGTAATTAAATAAAATCTTTTAAAAAAAATGGTATACAGCAGAGTAGAGTTGCTCCCTAGGTGACATAGACAGAGCTGAATTGAGAACCATGAAGTGCCTTTAGGCCTGTTCCCCAGTTTAGAGACCATAGCAAACCAACGTTCACCATCATTGTTAGTGAAATGGTGCCGTCTTAGCTAAAAGTGCCATCTCAGGCAATGGACGCCATCTAGGGCTCTGGCCCAGCCACCACCCTGTACACCAAGTTTGGCATGTCCGGGACCCAGCCTGGCTTGCTAGAAGTCAGACCCTAACGGGATTCACTGCTCACACTTCCCAGCCCCCTGCAAGAGTATAACAAGACCTGCTTCCCCACTTACGTGTTCTCTCTTTCTTGTCCTCTCTCTCTTGACCCCCTCCCTTTCTGCCCTCTCTTGCCCTCTCCCTGCAACCTGTTGGGTTTCCCTCACCCAACAATAACCCTTTTTTTTTTTTAACTCCAGTGTTTGGTGTGTTTTGTGGTGGCCTTCCAATCATGAATAGAATGGGATTTAGGGAAAGATGCTGGAAGTTCTATAGCTTCCTTCAGCTACTTATGCAGGACCCAACTGTGGAAGAAACATCTCCATCCTGGCAAACCCAAAAGCTACTTACCAAAGACCAAGTATAATAAATGCTAAGCAAATATACACTGTAAATCTGTTGCACTTGTGTGCATTTTACTATCATTCAATAGTTGTTATACATGTCTTAGGGGCTACTTTCAATCATTAGGAAATAAACTTATTTTAAAATTCTTTGGCAACACAAGAAGGAATTCCAGAAATTGTGATGATGCTAGTATAGTATGTTGCTTTATTGTATTAAGTATAATTTGCTTTTTAAAAAAGTTTATTTTCATTTATTTGAAAGGCAGTGAGAGAGAGAGAGAGAGAGAGACAGACAAAGATCTTCCAACCTCTGGTTCACACCCCTAAATGACTGCAACAGTTGGGCGTGGGCCAGGCGGATGTCAAGAACTCCGTCTGGAGCTCCCAGTGGGTAGAAGAGGCCTAAGTATTTGAGCCATCATCTGCTGCTTCTCAGAGGACACATAAGCAGGAAGCTGGATTGGAAGTTGAGCCAGAACTCTGTCCCGGACATTGGATATAGGATGGAGGTGTCCCAAGCCACAGCTTAGCTCACTGTGCCACAATGAGAGCCCCACAAGTATAATTTTCTTAGACATAAGAAGTTCTCTTATGTCTTTTTAGGGCTACAGCATAAAACAGCTGTAGAAATATTATAAGTTTGATGTATAAGAAACATAAGAAATAATATGTAAAAAATATTGTAAGCTTAGTTCATGTTTGAACCGTGAATTGAGATCAAGAGGTGAATAATTTGGTAAACAAATATTTTATGTAAGCAATCCCTCCTCCTAAAATGAATTTGCATGCTAGAAGAGAAAAAAAGTCCACACAAAATTATGACACATAAACTGAGAGGTTCACCATGTGTAACTCACATATTATGAATTAGTTACAATCTCATCCTTTGTAAACAAAGCCTTTCCTTCACAAGACTTTGACATGATCAAGAATAAAGAATCAAGTTACTATATCTTCCAAATACCAGCAGCTCACAGCTTTGTCAGTCCTGTTCACTGTGGTCCAAAGCAAAGTTTAAAATGTGAAATAATTCTACTAGTGTTTCATTTAGCCATTAGTCTCTTCACTACTTGAAATAACTGAACTGGAGTGGAGATTTGGTATGGTGGTTAAGGCATGGCTTGGGGGGCTAGCGCCATGGTGCAGTAGGTTTATCCTCCACGTGGGACGCCAGCATCCCATATGGGTGCTGTTTCTAGTCCCGGCTGCTCCTCTTCCAATACAGCTCTCTGCTATGGCCTGGGAAGGCAGTGGAGGATGGCCCAGGTGCTTGGGCCCTGCACCCACATGAGAGACCAGGAAGAAGCACCTGGCTCCTGGCTTCAGATTGGAGCAGCTCCGGCCAGCCACTGTGGCCATTTGGGGAGTGAACCGTCGGATGGAAGACCTCTCTCTCTCTCTCTCTGTCTCTCTTCTCTCTGTGTAAATGTGACTTACAAATAAAAATAAATAAATCTTAAAAAAAAAAAAGAAAATGGGGAATATACTTAATTGAATAAAAAGTGTATTCTTTAAATTGTAAAGATTCTATTGAATACACTATTGAAGATTAATGATATTGCCCCGTAATTCATTTTCACCATTTATTCTAAAAGAACATCTACAAAATGCTCTAAAGAGTCCAACTATTCTTATCTCTATCATGTCAGTTGTTTGTTAGCATAAATTTACCACTTTTTTATTAAAGGTAACTGCAGTAGAATTGGTTGTTGTAAAGGGAAAGGGGAAAATTAAATCATAAAAAGAAAAAGGATTTTCTCCAACTAACATCGTTGTTATTAACAGAGCATGCAAGGAGGAAACCAGAAAATATCTTGCTAATTAGAACTGCTTCCAAGTAAGAATTTTCCAAAGGTTATCACAGGCCCCAGTCATTACTGGTTCTTAAATTATATATGTTTACATGCACTGTGGTATATTTTTTTAAGTTTACCAATAACCCAGAAAGCTCTGGGCACTTACACAAAAAAATAAAATAAAATAACCACAATTAAGTTAGACTCAGTGGTAAAAAGAAAATCTAAACCTTAAACTACCCCATAAAAAAGGAGGAAGGAAAAAAATGCAGTTAAAATAGAATGACAAACTGAAACCGCATACATTTGTTGTCCTGATGTCAAAGAGCTTGGGATGAAAGCAACCCTAACACCACCTTCTGCCTTATAGAGACACATGGGTGGTGGGCAGATAGATACCACCCATGGTATTCCAGAAATAAACACATCTGTAAGTCTGATCAGCCATTTTTTTTCCAATATAGGAAAGATCTATGGCTTTCCTGTCACTGTCTCTAATGACAGAGACAAGCCCTGGGTCTGAAGACACACCCTAGCACCTCCTATCTCCAAACACCCCAACTTGGAAACTATGGAAACTGTACAACTTCAGCTCCCTTCTCTGATCCAGTTATTTGCCAAAACTCTAACCAGATGGCAAAATACACTGGCTTGGGTTTCAGCTTTGACTACCCTTTTCCACCCACTAGGGGCGACCCTTAGGAGTAGTGAAATCACCAAGAACTAGCCAGGCTGAAATCTCTTAGATAATCAAGAGATAGCTGGGGTTTCCTGGGAAAGCAGAGCTCGGCCCAGGACACAGCCAGGAGCCAGGAGCTCAATCCAGGTTTCCCAGAAGGACGGTGGAAACCCAGCTACCTGCACAATCACCACTACCTCCCAGAATGTGCATTAGCAGGACACTGGAAACAAGAGCCAAACACCTGCTAGGCACCAAACACAAGTACTCTGATGTGGGACACAGGTGTGTTGAATGCTAGGCTAATTGCCATCCCCGCTCTAGTTCTTTTAAATACCAGACACGTTTCATCAAAATGCACTAGGGCAGAGGACAGTGGAAGGTGAGAGACTGGAGAAGCAGGGTGAAAATAATCCGATGGGGGCAGGCTCCTTACATCTGCTCTTCTAGAGCACGTGAAGAAACGTGCTGCTAGAATCATACCCTAACAAACGCGGTCATGAGATTAAGCTCTAGCACAAACCCTGGCTTGGGGACAAGACCCATAACCACCACCAGCTTGATTCAGTCCTTCTCCTCCAGCTGCGCCTCCACCATCTGCCAGGTAATGCCAGCTTTTCCCGATTGGGAAAGACCACTCAACTTTAATGAATATTTTTTTTCCCTTTTTGACAACACACATACTAGTCCTCAAGACTTGGAATTTACCAAGGCTGGTATAAGGACTTGGGCTCCAAAGCAGCAGCTGTGAGCAGGGGGTACCTGTCTCCTGCATAGGCCATTCTCAGGGAGTCTACAGAGGTCTAATTTTCACAACAAACCCCAGTATTTGCCACATGCAAGTATTTTACTTCCAAACCTCAAAATAATCCATCTCTACCATATTATTGCTCTTTAGCAGGCAGAAATCTCTTCACAGACTCTAACAGAAATGCTGGTAATCCTTCAAAACGCTGATGGGCATCTTTTCCAAACTGTCCTGGAACATCCTCCTTTATCATCATCCTCCAAGTAGGACTCCAGTCAGGACTGCATTGAATATCTTCACGACTCAGGTGGGGTCAGACACACGAGTGGACAAAACAGACTTCCGAGGTCTCTGCCAATGCAGGAAGGAAACAGTGGCACATTTTCTCTCCCCTAGCGACAAAATCTGTTCATAGGAATTATTGATTAAAAATATTAAAACAATTTCTTGGTCACAGAGTAACTTCTGCATGGTGATTACAGCAACCAAAAAAGAAAACAATCTATGGTTAGAATAGGTCTTAGAATATGGACCATATTAGACTGGAAAATCTTTCAGCAGAGCTCTGTCTTGAGGGGAGTCCTAGAAAAAAAACAACAATAAAAAGGAAGCAGAGAAGAAATTCTTACCTAAATGGTCATAAATGAAACCGACCCACAAAATCTTTCTGCCTCTTGTCTTTGATTTACCAAATTGTAGGGAGAATGGAGAAACTGGGACTCAGTTATCCAGATCCTTAAACAGCAAGCCCTTCAGTCCCCAGTTAATTGTGTAAGCCTCCATTTTTGTCTGTGGGTGTGGGGTGAGGAGGGAGAAGGAAAAGAGAAAGGGGACACAGAAAACAGATGTGGAAATAAATACTTATCAACGGAAGGTCTTGGCAAGCCTGACTCTTTCTATTGCTCATGCACTACATTTTCCAAGTTTCCTCATTTCTCCGAAGCCCGAGGAATTCACAGCTCCAGAGGAAGATAAAAACAGCACAAGGCGCGTTCCGCGGGGTGAGGCGAGCTGCTTTGGAGAATTCTGATGCTTCCCACCCTTAATCTACTATGAACACATGTTTTTGACCTGAGGAATTCCTGCCAGAGAACGGGAGAAATAAAAGCTTCAGCTAGCTGGTTTGTCCCGTCCCTGGACTTCCAGGCAGGATAAACAGCACCTTGTGACAAAGGCGGGCCGCACGCTGGCCCCACTCCAGACAGACACTGGGGCAGGCAGTCTGTTTATCAGACAGCATATTGTCTTCACCAGGATGCGGTCAGTCCTGCAACAACAAGTATGCAAATGAGTTTCCCAGAGCCCGACACCCTGTCGTCCCTTCGCTCCACAAACACTCACGGTGCCTGTGCTGAGACCGGAAGACTGAGCGAGAGAAAGCGAGGGCAGGAGGAAGCGTCCAGAATTAACCAGATTAGCCTCCCAGATCTTTTCAAGAAGCACACCACAAAGAAGACAACTCCAAACCACCCTGCTTCCCGAAAGAAACCTCTTTTAAAATAGGATTGCGCGTCTTGTGTAATGTACAAAAATTAAAAGAATCCGGCTTCTGGGTTCATTCGTTCTCAGTGTAGGGGAAGGTGACGAGGCTATCAGATGGTCTATTCTGTCTCTGGGGAATTCAGTCAGCAGACTCTTCACCCAAGTACTGCCAAGAGGGTCTCTGCAACTCCAGTCACTCCGTAGGCTAAAAAAGGAAAAGGATTAATAATCATACCTATGACACTGGGCTGCTGGGAGGGGTACATAAGATAATTCCTGGAAAACAGCTTAGCACAACGCCCAACTCATGGTCTGGGCTCTGAAGATGTCACTAAGTTTTTATAAAATGCACATTACTGAGCTGTGTATCATAAACGCACAAAGAATGAGAGAAAAATATCAGAGGGAAAGAATTCAGGACAGGAAAGGTAATTAATGAAGAAGGAAGACCAGTACCCCACTTGGTAGTTTAAAGGGTTTAATGAGTTACTAGTTTGTATAGACTTTGGAGTCGGACAGGCATCCATAACCTTGGGAAAATTCCCCAATCCTAGCCGAGTCTTGGTTTCTTGGCCTGGAAGATAAGCTGACAGGGTCATGACAATGAAATGGAACACACTGAAGCACACAGGACTAGACACATACTCAACACTCAGTAGTGGTAGTTATCTGCCTTCTTTCTTCACACAACCCTATGGCTGGGCTAAGATTCCAGCTCTCTGTTTTGTTGTAGCTGTGCAACACTAAGTAAATTGCTTAATCTTTCTGGGCTTCGATATTCTCACCAGTAAAATAGCAATCATAGTAACAAAATACTTCTCTAGTTTTGCTGTAAGGATTAAATGAGCTGATGGCTGCAAAGACCTAGCTCCTAGTACTAAACAAAGACTGACCGTTATGGGTGGTAACTGGAGTCTAATTTTACTGCTCAATCCAGTGAGGCATGGGGTGGCTACAGGGTGCACCTGTGATCAGCCATTTTAGGCCACTGGAATTGCACAGAAAGTCTTCACAAACTTTCATACGGTCCTACACACTCACATTGCTGATGCTTCCTGACTTCAAAATGTTTTCTTCAAAGCGGTAAATAATAATTTTCTCCTGATGGTTTGCTCACCTTCCCTCTGTCCCTTCACATCATCTTCCACCTGGAAAAGAGTCTCTCCCTCAGCCAGCTGCAAGAATAGGAAACCAAAATCAAAATCACCTCAGAAAAAAATCCAGTCCTACTAACTTCAGCTTCTCAACATGTTTAAATAGGAAAATGTTTCATCTGCTGTCTCCATGGTTCTACAATAATGACGCCAAGCACCTATATAACAAATATCAATACAACACATAAAAGAAAACTAATGAAAATACATCGAAGTTTTCTTACATATTTTCATACCAAAATGTTTCACTAATATAAGCATTGATTTAATATAAGTAAGATATCTGACTCATGTACTTCCCTAGCCCTCCTTCCTCGCCTGTGATGTATTCCTAACCACTGAGCATTGTTCTGCCTGTCAGCTCTGTAACCCCTAGGACTAACACATAGCCTTGTAGTGTCTGCAGCCTTTGCCTGGGCTCAAATCCCAACTTTATCCTTTAGTTACTGTGCAACCTTAGGCAAATCACTGAAGTTCTCTGTGCCTCAGTTCTTCCAACGATAAAATAAGAATAGTACCAACCTCCTGGGATTGTAATGTAGGTTAGGGAAGGAACCCAGTGGATGGACTTGGAACAGAGCCAGACTGAGGAGTTATGGTAGCTGCCACATTATTTGGTCATTGCCTGTAGTGATAACTAACAGGCATGATCCTACTTTCACACAGCTTACATACCAGTGCTTGCACCAGACAACGAACAAATCCATTAATAAGAAGAACCAAGTAATAACACGCCGTGTGTTGAATACAGGTAATGTGATAAAACTCGACTAAAAGACTACTTGGATTGGATGGTCAGAGAAGACGATCTCTCTAAGGATATGGCCATTGAAAGTAAGATCAAGAAGGACTCAGTCTTAGGAAGGCTTGGGGAAAGCACATTCCACAGAGAGAAAATAAGCCCCAAAGCCTGAGGGCAGGAAGAAGCTCATCTTGTTCCAGAGCAGAAAGAATGTCAGTGTGGTTTGGCTGGAGCGTAGTCAGCACAGAAGGAAGGCATGGGAGACGATGCTGGAAAGGTAGGCCTTGGCTGCAGAAGACAGACCACAGAGAATCTGAGAGAGAATCTGGATCATTTTCCAAGTGTGGAGAGATACCTTTGTTGGGTCTTGCAAACTTACATGATCTCATTTATATTTTTAAATAACCACTCTGGCTGCTATGTAGATTGGAATCGGGGAGATAAATTTGGAGGCTCTTGCAAAACAAGCAGAAAAAAAAAAAGTAGCTTATATTAGGATGGGAGTGGTGGAAACAAAAAGCAGATGGAGTTGTGATAGGTTTTGAAGATAAAATCAACAGGAAGTGCTGATGGATCAACAATATCGTTAATTGAGGTAAATACACGTATTAAAGTAAAAAGAGGTTCAGATGATGTTGTAGTTTTTAAATACTGCGCTTTAGATGTATTTCTGACTTAAAGCACACAATGACCAACAATACTTGAAAGTTTAAATGTAGACAAACATAGCCCTACCTATAGAAACTTTCCAAAGCAAGCAAAGGAACTTGAAAGAATCAGGGCTAGTGACCCTTCCCACGTGTCCTGCAGAGAGTGCCAGCCTCCAGGGAGATCCCTTCTCACACTGCCTAGTGCCATATCAACAGGACATGGGGAAAACAAGCACTGTGCATTGCAGAGTGCCAAGCCAATAGGAAGAACGTCTGCCCAGTCCATGAAAAATCAATTACACAAAAAATACTTAAGAATGTTGCAGATCAATTATACAACTGATGAGTTAGAACACAGTAGATGTATCTTAATAAATAAAGAAGTACATCTACTTTACAAGAATTCATACTGCATTTATAAAATTTTGACAGTAAATCAAACCAAAAAGAAGAGCAGAAATAGCACAAAACATACCATGGTGAATTGATGATACTAAACTATAAAAGAGGAAGAGTTGAGAAGGAAGAGAAGGACAAAAAGAAAATCAGTCTCATGAAACTAAGTAACTTATTCTTTTTTTTGGAACCAAATATTTAATATTTTAATTAAAAATTACAGAACATCACGAATTTGAGAGTCATCCTATTTTAGTATATGTGCTGCCATAGTGAGCAGGCAACTAATTATTAATCGACTTGGTTCAAAATTAAAATCAAGGGGCAGTCATTGTGGTGCAGTGGGTGAAGCGCCCACTTGGGACATCCGCATCCCAGATCAGAGTGGGTGGGATCAATCCTTACCTCCATTTCTCAGCCAGATTCCTGCTGATGCACATCCTGGGAGGCAGCAGATGATGGTGCAGGCACTTGAGTCTCTGCCACCCACGTGGCAGACTCAGATGGAGTTCCCCACTCTTGGCTTCAGCGTGGCCCGCCCCTGGCTGTTGCAGGTATTTGGGGAGTGAGCTAGTAGATAAAAGATCTCTATCTGTCTCTCCCTCTCTCTCTGACACTCTGCCTTTCAAATAAATAAAAAACGTTAAGAAATAATGTGAACAAATTGAATATTCAATATTTCAGAGAAAGGACAGCAAAATAAAATTGACAAACATAAAAAGAGAAATAATATGAATTAGACAAAATCAGTTAATGGTATTAGAATCCAAAAAAATCAGTAAGTAAGAATATTAGTGATTAATCCAAAAACTGATTCTTTTCAACAATTGATGAAATGACAAAACATTAGCCATGTTAACCTAAAAAAAAATAAAATGAATGGAACTATAAAGGAAAAATAGCCACAAATATAGAAAAATTGAAAACAATCATAAGAATCACTCAATGAATATATCTTTATTCATGCTTTCTTTCAGTTGGTCTAAAATACTTCATACAGCTTGTATTTCTATTTTTTTAAATTTGAAAGGCAGAAAGAGAAGAGTGAGAGAGAGCTTCTACTCCCGAATTCACTCCCCAATTACCTGCAACAACCAAGTCAGAAGGCTGGAACTCAACAGGACCCCATCTGCTTGAGCCATCACCTGCTATCTCCCAGGGTACACATTAGCAGGAAGCTGGGATTGGGAGTGGAGCTGGGACTTGAACCTAGGCACTCCAAACAACATCTTAACCACTGTGCCAAGCCCTTCCTCCTTTGTGTTTCTTTTTATTGTTCACATTATCAATGTCAAAAAGGCTATGGCAAACCAAAAGAATTTTAACACTGGTAAATCAAGAAAATGTTCAAGATTGTTTAAAATAAAACTTCTATAGGTTTTTAGTTTCCATTTTTGTCAGCAGCAGGTTTTTTTTTTTTTTTCAGTTTTTGGTTTTTTTTTTGTGTTTTCTCAGAGAATGTTTCACTGACTTGGCTGATTACTTCATGACCATAAGATTCACTGGGCACCATTTCTTAATTATTTTGCCCTAAATATAGAACCTTCTGATAGGGGCTAAATCTTAGCTTCAGCCAGCAATGAATTGTTAAATATACTCTCATGCCTCCAACCATCCCCGAAACTACCACTCAAATAAATTCCACAAATGTACTCTAATTAAAGCTAAACCGTGTCACGTGTGCTTTAAATGTCACTGCGGTAGTTATACCTGAAGGCAGGAACCCATCAGGGCCTCTTTTTTTAAAAATTAAACTCAGATGGAAAGTGAAGGAGTCGAGGGATATTTGCAGCTAATTAGTTCCATCCCTATCTTCCCTGGGCTGTTTATGGACGCTCAACAGATTGATGCATTTTTTGGAAAGGATAAATAAGGATTCTGTTTTTATTTTTGTCATCTCTGTTCCACCCTTTTCCGCTGGGACAGTTTCATTGTGAATTTATAAGAAACTGAGACTTCCATCTGAGGAGAGAATATGCAAGTTAAAATACAAGAATGCTTGTAGAATTGCATTTGTAGAGTGCTCTCCAGGAGGATTGGGCTATGCCACCCCAAAATATGCCACTTAGGCATAGGACCATTTTGATCCAAAGCAACTGAGAATTAATAGATGCAGGAAGGGTTCTATGCACCCCCAAGCCCCACTTTTCTGGCTAAAAGCAGGATGTACATTTCCCTGTAGGAAGGGGCATCATTACCACCAGGCTTGCCAGGAAAGAAAGGGCAGCTCTCATCGCCAGAGACAAGGAGTCAACATCAAAATGAGTTTGCCTCCGCGCATCCTACTGAAATAACTCTTATCTTCCATTAGTTTCCCCCATGGATTTCCTACTCATGTCCCACAATTCATCATCCTTTGAATTTCAAATCCTCTTTCTTTTTTAAAAAAGGTGATTAGTCCCCAAATCTAATGACTTCTTTCAGTTTCCATCCTTTTCTGTGAATGCCCTTGCATGGAAATATCATCAAAACGTGTATCCCTCAGCTGGGTGGGTGTTTGGCCGGTAGATAAGATGACACTTGAATCCCGTATAATGCCTGGGGCCAGCACTGTGGCACTGTGCCTGCAATGCCAGCATCTCATATGGGCACTGCTTTTGAGTCCCAACTGCTCCACTTCGGATCCAGCTCCCTGCTAATGTGCCTGGGAAAACAATGGAAGGTGGCCTAAGTTCTTATACCCCTGCACCCACATGGAAGACCTGGAAGAAGCTCCAGGCTCCTGGCTTCAGCCTGGCACAGCGTAGGCTGTTGCAGCCATTGGGGAGTGAACCAGCGGATGGAAGATCTCTTTTTATTTTTAAAGATTTTTATTTATTTATTTATTTGAGAGGTAGAGTTACAGACAGTGAGAGGGTGAAACAGAGAGAAAGGTCTTCCTTACGTTGGTTTACCCCCTAAATGGCCGCAACGGCCCGAACTGTGCAGATCAGAAGCCAGGAGCCAGGAGGTCTCCCACACGTGTGCAGGGGCCCAAGGACCTGGTCCATCTTCCACTGCTTTCCCAGGCTATTGCAGAGAGCTGGATTAAAAGAGGAGCAGGTGGGACTAGACCCGGGGCCCCTATGGGATGCCGGCGCCACAGGCAGAGGATTAATCAACTGTGCCACAGCGCCAGCCCCAAGATCTCTCTCTTTCCCTCTCTCTCTCTCTCTCCCCTTTCTCTCCCCTCTCTCTCCTCTCTCTGTAACTCCACCTTTCAAATAAATTAAAAGAAAAGAAGAAAAAGAAAAAAAAGAATTCCTAGGTTCAAGTCCTGGTTCTGCTCACAATTTCAGCTCTCTGCTAAAGCACACCCTGGGAGGCAGCAGGCAATGGCTCAAGTCATTGTGTCCCTGCCACCTACAAGGGTGACTTGGATTGAGTCCTGGCTCCAGGCTTCAACCTGATCCAGCCCAACCATTGCTAGTATTTTAGGAGTGAACCAGCAGATGAAAGCTATCTGTCTCTCTGTGTCTAAAATTTAAAAAGAAGCAAAAAATACAACCTTGTGTGTCTTGCTCCTGTTAGTCCAATTCATGGGTCCCCATGCCCCAGACCTAAAAGGGAAGAGGGCAAGTTTTTCTCCACGACCACGTCATATTCTCAAAATGCTTTCACAGACACCATCTCATTCCATCCCCACAACAGCTCTTAAAGTAAGTGGGCCAGGTATCATCATCTTTTTCACAGACAAGGAAATTAAAAATTAATCATTAAACAGTACTTACTGCAAGGTCATACCTCAATCAGAACTAAGCAAATTCACTGCCTATGTACAATTACTTTCTCCTTGTATACATCCCTGATTCATCAAGGTACTCTTTCCTGCAGAGGTCAAACACCCCCTGAGTCCTTCGCACTGTGGTTACCATGGAACCACTTCGCTCTGCCTAAACAAGGACTTCCCAGTCATTCCTACTGTCTATTAGCAGCTTTCCATTGTCAGCCTTTTCTAACAACAGAAAGGTATCTCTGACTCCCTTTCTTTGAGAAAACTCACTTTATTCTAAGGAATTCTCTGGGGTAGGCATTTGGCCTAGTGGCTAACATGCTGCTGAGGACACCCCCAGCCCATACTGGGGTGCCTGGGCTTGAGTTCCAGTGCTGCTGTCAATTCCAGCTTCCTGCTAATGTGCATCCTGGCTCGAGTAGTTGGGTCCCAACCATCATGTGGGAGATCTGGATTGAATTCCTGGTTCTGAAGTCTGGCCCAGACCTAATTGTTGAATGATCAAGTGGATAGGAGCGTACTATTACATTCATTCTCTCTCTCTTCCTCTCTCTCTCTCTCTCTCTCTCTCTCCCCTCCATCTCTTTCTCTGTTTCTCAAATAAATGATTAAATGAGCAATTATAATCAAATCACAAATCAACCCATCTCATAAGTTTTTGAGAACAATGTTTAATTTCATTAGTGATCACCAAGGAATACTGGATGCTTCGTCTTGAAAGTAGGAAAAAGGAGCCAACATGTGGCACAGTGGGTAAAGCCAGCGCCTGTGATGCTGGCATCCCATACAGGTGCCAGTTTCAGTCCCAACTGCTCTGCTTCTGACCTAGCTCCCTGCCAATGCGCCTTGGAAAGAAACAGAGATGCCCCAAGTGTTTGGGTCCCTGCCACTCACCTAGGAGACCCAAAAGGAGTTTCAGGTTCTTGGCTTCAGCCTAGCCCATTCTCAACCATTGCAGCCATATGGGGCATGAACCAGCAGATGGAGGATCTCTCTCTGTCTCTGTCTCTGTCTCTCTCTGTCTCTGTGTGTGTGTGTGTAACTCTGCCTTTCAAATAAATAAATAAATCTTTTTAAAAGAAAAAGAAAGAGAGTAGGAACAGAGAAAATGGCTTTGATAAAATTATTGTTACCTCTTATTTGGTAGAGCCAATCCTATGATGCTAGAAAGAAAGGCAATATCTTTAACCTCATTTTCACAAACATTTGCTCATTGAGACACACAGACACCACAAGGGAAAATCATGACTCACCTTAGAATGTGTTTGTCACCCTATGTTCTTTATCTCTAAAATATTTAAAGGACCAACTGGATATTCTCAAAACAGAGCTTGGTTATCCAGAAGTGCTCAGGAGTTGGATTTTAATTTCCTTAGTCATAGACTAGTACAAAAATAAAAAACACATCTATGAAGACATCTCTACCTGTGTGCATCCTTAAAATTTCGGATTATAAAGATGAGTGTGTGCTGCAAATGTTAAGTCACTTCTTGGGACACCCACAATGTTTTTTTGTGCTACAAAAGCAGAGTTGAGTAGTTGGGACAGAAAACATATGGCTCATAAAACATAACACATTTACTATCTGACCCTTTACAGGAAACTTTGACAACTCTTAATTTAGAAGATCCCTTGGGAGTCATTAAGTCAGTGGCAATCGTCACAACGAGGCTTCACTTATAACAAGTCACAACATCCAATTAGAATGAGACGTCTTCCTGCCAATGGATCAGTCTCATCTCTGACCTCCCCATGTGTCTGAGGCCCTGGGATCTTTCTTATGTGCCTCCTCTTATTTCTTATTACTCAGGACATTACTAGGAGTTCTGCTGCCATTGGGTTCCCTTCCTCATTAAACACAATATAATAATTCTGTCAGTGAACGACAATGGTAAAAAAAAAAAAGGCTCTAATAACACATTTGGAAGTAAATAGCAGGGATTGTAAGCAAACTTTGTCATTTTAGATGGGATACTTGACATAACCCATCAAGCATCTTTCTATGACATACCTAAAGACTTTTACTTTGAAAATTGAATGAGTAAAATCAAAAAAGAAATATGTGCAGTGCACTCTGTGATCACAAATATTTGCATTCTAGGGTAGCCATGCGGTGCAGTACACTCTCCACTTGAGACGCCCACATCCTGTATCAGAGTGCCCAGTTAGACTCCCAGCTGCTCCGCTTCCAATCCAGCTGCCTGCTAATAGCTAGGAAAAGCAGCAGAAGATGACCCAAGTGTTTGGGCCCCTGTCATCACCTGGGAGACCTAGATGAAGTTCCTGGCTCCTGGCTTCCGCCTGGCCCAGCACTGGCTGTTGCAGCCATCTGGGGAATGAACCAACGGATGGAAGATTCTCTCTCTCCCTCTCTCTCTATCTCTCTCTCTCTGTCTCTCCCTTCCTCTCTCTCTTTCCCTCTGTAACTCTTACTTTCAAAATAAATAAATAAATCTTTTTAAAAAATACTGTGCAAAGGTAAGGATAATCTACATTGTCTCACAAGAAATTTTATCCCTGAGGTATGGCAATTTTCCACCTGATATTCTGTAACTGAAAAATATATACATATAAATGTTGATTATATTGGGTTTTCCTTCTTTCCTCTGTAGTTTTTGACCTATTCAGCACACAAAAAGAATGATGAAAATTATATTTCTTCTCTCAGAGAAAATGAGAAGTACTTGAACTTTGAACTGGAAGAATCTTAGTTCAACTTTCTGAATTTAATAGATGAACTCGAGATCCACGTCACACGACTAGCTACAGGCCAAAAATTGATCTACAGCTCGGATCTGACGCTAGTCCCAGTTTCTTTTTGCTCCAAGAGGATGCGTTCATTTATCTTTGCCTGTTGCATAGGCCAGCAGCTAAGTTTCATGGTGCAGAAACATTAAGAGGGTACCGTGTTGCGCACACTTCCTGTGCGGTAAGGTAAGTGAAATTCTGAGGCCCCTATCCCTTCTGATGAACAGCTGAAAGCCGAGAGATAAACAGCTGGGCAATGAGCAGTCCCTCCCGATGCAGGCTGCCCACCCTGAGATGCAGGCAGTGCTGGGCTCCAACCGTAGCTCCCCCCACCTCCGCCCCCCTCTGCCTTTGCAAAGACTTCCAGTTCTGTTTTTGGTGACTGCCACCGCCCCTCCTGTTCCCTGGAGTGCACAGTAATGACTAGCTGCCTTCTGTATAATGACTGTGGTCAGCTATAAATATACGGAAAATGAACACGCACCATCTTGATGTCGGGCTAATTTTAGCTTAACAGTTTCATTTTCAGTGTGCCCAGCCTAGGCCGGGCACATCATGGTTTCCATCTAAGAAGTTTGAAAAATGGAAATTATAAAAACCACAGCGTGGAACCAAAATTGTTCAGACTGTAGTAACAGTGATTGAGACGCTTTGGGCGACACTGCCAAGAAGAGGCCCGTCAGTGTGCAGCGGTGAGTTCTTCAACCACAGGGGTAAATAGATCGGGTCATGGCGTGAAGGGAACAATAGACCCTATGTTGTGGCTTCCGCGTTGTTGTCGCGAATGTAAATAGTTTCTCAGCATTCGCATGTGGACAATGCGCTCTGTGTGCTCTAGGACACGTTTTGTGGGCAGATGTGATCCGGGATCTCGGCATGTTGTCCCGACCGACTTCTCCACCTTGTACCTTAGCTCCCAGCGTCGGTCGAGTGTCTGACTACTGTTTTCAATCCACAGAACAGCTCCAGAAGATGTCTGAAGATTCCAGCCTGTTATTTTTCTCCAAATCTGGGTTTCAATCTTGGTTAATGTTTGCCCAGAAATATGTAATTGCGGACTTCCTCCTCATAAACCCTTCCAGAGCCTGAGCATACTATTATTATCTCCTCGCCTGGAGGCTAACGCAGGGTGTGCCCTCAGACTCACAGGACAGATAACCTGCTCCCTGCCAGGAAACCTGCATGGGTAGCAGCTGTGGCTCCAATAATGTTGGTGTTTCTTCTCCTTTGGCTAAACCAATGCTCACTAGTTCCTTTATTTCAAAACTCCCAATTGCCCTTTCTCTGTATTGTTTTGGGGAGGGATAACTCCTCATTGACTCTGGTCACGTTAGTGGCGGGGAGAGGGACGGACCCGCTCCCTCTTCCTCTCCCTCACCCAAGGGGACTTACGGGGGAGCTTTCTTCATCACTTCCGGGAGAGGTCCTCCCCACCCCGGCTCTCCAGCAGGAGCACACACACACATGCACACACAGATAATTAGAGTTCATTGCAACCTTCTCTATGCTACCCTCGCTTTTGTTACACCTCTATTATGAAACATCTTGGTCTCACTAGTATTATACTTAGCTCTGTGCCTTCATGTTTACATCCTCAGCTACACTGACCTAAGTGATCTCTTTATTCTCAGTGCTTAGCGGTTGTCTCAGTCCTGGGATGAAACTAATATTTTCTTAGATTACGGTATAATTTACATGTCAAAGCCTCCTTTGTTAATGCACAGACCTATGAGTTTTGACAAAGGTATATGGTCATGTAACTACCACGGCAATTAAGATGCAGAGCAGTTCTGCTGACCCCAAATACACCCTCATTCTTCTTGTAGTCAGCTCCTTCCCTCACCCTCAGCTCCTGGCACCCGCTCGTTTCTGTCCTGTAGTGTTGCAAGTTTTACAAATGAAAGTATATACATTTTGCAGGCTTCTTTCACCTAGCCTAATGCTACTGTAGCAGTAGTTCAGACCTATTCATTACTGAGTAGTATGCCACTTACAAATGTGCCACAGTTCATCGACCCATTTTCCAGTTAGTCTTTTGAGTTGTTTTTAGTTTGGGGCCACAGTGAATAAAATAGCTACAATCCCTTTTGTGTGATCACAAGTTTTTATTTCATTTGGATAAATAACTAGGAATAGGATGGTTGGGTCAAAAGGTAAGTGTGTATTTTTTTTCTATTTATCTGACAGGTAGAGTTAAAAACAGTGAGAGAGAGAGAGACAGAGAGAAAGGTCCTTCTGTTGGTTCGCCCTCAAATGGCTGCCACAGCTGGCGCACTGCGCCGATCCGAAGCCAGGAGCCAGGTGCTTCCTCCTGGTCTCCCATGAGGGTGCAGGGCCCAAGCACTTGGGCCATCCTCCACTGCACTCCCGGGCCACAGCAGAGAGCTGGACTGGAAGAGGAGCAACCGGGACTAGAACTGGGTGCCCATATGGGATACGAGCACCGCAGGCGGAGGATTAACCAACTGAGCCACGGCGCTGGCCCAGTAAGTATGTATTTAACTTGATAAGAAACTGCCTGACTGCCAAAGATCCTCTTTCATTTCACAGTCCCACCAGCTACCTACGAATTCCAGTTTCTCCACACCCTTACCATCGCTTGGCATTGTTAGATTTCCTTCATCTCAGCTACACTAATTGGTGTGTACTGGCTTCTCACTTGGGTTTTAATTAGCATTTCCCTATAGATGTTAAGCATATTTCAGTGTGCCTACTTGGTACCCTGTACATCGCTGGAGAAATGTTTACCCAAATTTTGTTAATTTGGCGGAAGGGGTACTTGTCTGTTTTCTTGTTCTTGAATTTTGAGATACTTTGGATATGTCCTTTGCCAAATATTTAAATTGCAACAATTTTCTCCCATTCTTTTAATAAATATTTTTAAATGAAAAATGAGGAAAAACAGTTATTTTGTAAAGGGCTTATGAGGCTTTGAATCTGTACATGTTGCATATTTATGTCTTTACATCTTTAGATGAGTCTACAAGGTGCTTGGACTAATGTGGGACAGTTTGGGGGTGGGAGGGTGGGTATGGGGGGAAGAACCACTATAGTCCAAAAGTTGTACTTACGAAATTTATATTGATTAAATAGAAGCTTTCTATTAAAAAAAGAAGTAAAAATATAACAAATCTAAACCTACTACATAATTGGATATTATCTAATTACTACACATTAGATCATTTGATATTTGATCTAGAGGATATGCATATCTCTCAATTCACTAAAAAAAAAAAAGATTTATCACTACTTTTCTTCTTTGAAAGAAAACCATAAGAGAAAATATGCACTGTATATATTGTTACTGAAAAATCAGAAATTAGTCTTTCAAACAATTCCTATCACAGATATCAATATCAATGATGAGAATAGGTGTGTATTTCTACCAGGACAAATCTGCCAGATAAAACTGTTCCTACTGAGAACATGTTACTGACTCCCAGTGCCAGGGCACAGCTCTGGAGTCCGACAGCCTTGGGCTCCGACTCCAGCTCCATGAGAAAGCAAACCACCAAGGACCTGGGCCCTCAGCAGTCCTTAGGATCACACCATGCAGGAAGGCCACCTTGTACGCTGGTTCTCAATATGTAAGTTCCTGTGGAATATCCACTTAACAGTGCAACATCTTTTTTGTTTTAAAGTTTCGTTAGACCCACCATGGATTTTCTGCCTGGGAGATTACAAGGTACAAAGTCAGTGACCTTTTGTGAAACCCACACTTCCAAGCTTATCAAAACATTGCCCGAGTGTTGCACATCGCATTTTTTAATGGTATTTAACTTATTGTTTGCTATTTAACTTCTCACCAACTGCCTCACAATAGGCTTGTCTCCCAGAGGACAAAGACTGTCTGTATCTGTCTCCTACCACTACACCCAGCCCAGAGCCGGGCATGTAGCAGCTCCTCAACACATATTTCTTGAATGAAACAAAGCCTGTGGAAATGCTTCAGTCTCTGCGAAATAAATGGAATTGCATTCATATGGTGAAAAAGCACCTCTTCCTATATTTGTGCCACTTCAGCTATGTGCCTCAGCCTACATAGGCAGGTAGAGGATCCGTTCAAGGCACTGTGGCAGTCACACAGTGGAACGTTTTGCAGCCTTGCCTAATCACTTTTATAGACTAAGTCACCACATAGAATGTAGTAATGATGCATTAAGTTCAAAAACAAGAAAATAACAAGATGTATATATAGAGAAGTGTACTACTAGAGAATATGGTACAATGAAACTCCCTACTTGTTAAGGTAGAATGATTTGGGGCCGGCGCCACGGCTCACTTGACTAATCCTCCGCCTGCGGCGCCGGCATCCCATATGGATCCCATATGGATGCCGGGTTCTAGTCCCAGCTGCTCCTCTTCCAGTCCAGCTCTCTGCTGTAGCCTGGGAGGGCAGTGGAAGATGGCCCAAGTGCTTGGGCGCCATGCACCCACATGGGAGACCAGGAGGAAGCACCTGGCTCCTGGCTTCGGATCAGCGTAGCTCCAGCCGTAGTGGCCATTTAGGGGGTGAACCCAAGGAAGGAAGACCTTTCTCTCTGTCTCTCTCTCTCTCTCTCTCTCACTGTCTAACTCTACCTGTCAAATAAAAAAAAAAAAGAAGATAGAGTGATTAGATATGTTCTTTTTCATTGTGCAGATTTTTTTCTAATGTCTGAAAAACGTGCCAGTATGCCCAAGAATAAGGATTTTGTGTGGATGTTTCCTTTAATTTGGTAACAAGATTTGGTCTAATAAATAAGAATTCAGAGGCAAATAGCTATCTGAGGATTCTTTCTGTAAGAGACAGGGAAGCACAGTGCAGAGAACCTGTTGGCATTCCAGACATTTCCTCTTGCCCTAATCCTGATTCAACTTCCAACAGCCAGCATCGGCATTTCCCTGCCTAAGGGCTGTCTCAGATCACCTGGGTCTACTCTGTCCACATATGTGGCTGCCCAGAAATGCCAGGGAGTTAGCACACCCAGAGCAGCCCTCTATCTATGACTAAATAGATACCCCAGCTCTACCACTGCTCTGGATTAACCTTGGCATGTATGTTCCAAATTACGCCTGAATCCCCAGAGATGAGGCCCCAAATGCCCAGTTTGTTAATTGGCTCTCTAATGCACCCCTATCAACCTTGCCCATTCCTGTTTCATTTTCACCACTCTCTCACTGTTGCCTCCAGGGGTCACCTTCCAAATAAACCATAATGAATCCTTGTACGCGATTGTGTCCAGGGTTTGCAAACAGCCGGTCTGGGTTCCATTCCTGACACTGGGTGGTACTTACTAATTGTGCAGCCTTGGACATGTTCCTTGAGGTCTATGGGATCCATAAAAAACCAATGTGTGAACCATTTCTATGTTGAAATGTTATTATGATAACTGGATTATATGCGGCATGGTATATAAGCCCCACACATAGTGCAAATGGGATCCTACCTCTGGTTTTAATGGAAGAAACAATAAGAGAGGCAGTAGCAGTGATGCTGAGACCACTGCTCCTTCAACTTCAGGGTGCACTGGAGTCTCCTGGGATGTCTTGCTAAAATGTAGGCTCTGATTCAGAATCTTGGATGGGGCCTGAGATTCAACTTTTCTGACAAACTCCCAAATAAAACTAAGGCTGCCAGTCCTCCGACCATGCTATGAGTAGCAAACATACAGAATATCATCTTCTGCAGGGCAAGGAATGAGGGAGAGTAACAACCTGCATAAAAACTCCCTCTAGGGTGGTCTCTCAGTGCTGCATAATCACCACACACACACACTTTCAGCTGTTTTCAGCTCAGCAGATAGTTCCCTTTGCACCTGGATATCACACACTTTAATGCTAAAGGATTTCTCTCTTTTCCACTTGTGGTACCAAATTCTATCCCACTGATCCATTCCAAGGCTGTATAATGAGCTACTTTCAGATTTTGTGGCTCGGAGCAACAACGTCTGCATTATATCTCACAATTTTGCGGGTCCACCATTTGGGCAATGCTCAGCTGGGTGATTCTTCTGTCACGAGTAGTATCAGTATAAGCAATTCACTAGTATTCAACTAGTGACTGGGTTTGTCTGAAGGGTTCACAACAACTTCATCTCCAGGTCTAGCACCTCCATATGTTTACCTCCAGGCCTAGCAATCCTAACCTTGGTGGGGACGGGGAGGCCTGCAGAAACTGTGGAGCAGAGCACTTATGTAAGCCCTCTCTAGAATGAGGGTTCAGTCATCTCATCACAGGGCAGTGCAGGGTTTCAGAGCAAGTGCTGTGAACAAAGCAGAAGCCACCTAGTCTTATATAATCTAGTCTTGGAAATTGCACAGTGTCCTTTGTGTCATATTCTACTTTTTCAAGTAGTTATAAGCCCTCCAAGATTCAAGGAACGAAGATAAGACCCCAACTCTAAATATGTTTGCAGCCATGTTTAAAATGGCCATTGTCCATGGGCCGGCACCATGACACACTAGGTTAATCCTCCGCCTACGGCACCGGCATCCTATATGGGCACTGGTTCTAGTCCTGGCTGTTCCTCTTCCAGTCCAGCTCTCTGCTCTGGCCTGAGAAAACAGTAGAGGATGTTGCAGGTGCTTGGGCCCCTGAACCCATGTGGGAGACTGGGAAGAGGCATCTGGCACCTGGCTTCAGATTGGCACAGCTCTGGCCATTGAGGCCACTCCATGAGGGAGTGAACCAATGGACAGAAGACCTTTCTCTCTGCCTCTCTCTCACTGTCTGTAGCTCCACCTCTCAAATAAATAAATAAATAAAATCTTTTAAAAAATGGCCATTGTCCTCCCACTCAACACAAATTACTAAATTCCCCACACAAGAAAGACGTACCCTCTTAAAACCCTCCTCTCATTGTGGCATCAGACCCTGGCTTGAGTTCAGGCTAGAAGTGCAGAATCACATCATTGAAATTGGGTCCTTATCAGAAGCTCCCTCCAGGCAATTCAGTAACAAAATTTTTTTAAAAAGATTTATTTATTTATTTATTTATTTGAAATGTAGAGTTAACAAAGAAGCAGAGAAAGAGAGAGAGAGGTCTTCCATCCACTGGTTCATTCTCCAAATGATCACAATGGCCAGAAATGGGCTGATCTGAAGCCAGGAGCCTGGAGTATCCTTCGGGTCTCCCACAGGAGTACAGGGGCCCAAGGACACAGGCCGTCCTCCACTGCCTTCCCAGGCCATAGCAGAGAGCAGGGTTGGAATTGGAGCAGCCAGGTCTCGAACCAGTGCCCATATGGGATTCCGGCACTACAGGCAGCCGCTTCACCCGCTACACCACAGCTTCAGTTCCAACAAATTTTAAATCTTATATAAGAGAGTTCAGTTGCAAGTTCGAAATTCAGCTGTAAGTTAAACTGAGAATTATATTTTCCATGAAAAGATAAGAGATACCACAAAGAAACACTTTAAGGAATGCTTTCAATTTATTTCAGATAATAGATTGAATAGTAGAGACAATAAAACCCAAGGAGCTAAGGTCTCCCCCGAGGTTTGCCATAAATGAGCACTTAGAAAAGCACAGTGACTCTCAACCCACCGGGGGATCACTTAATGTTCCATTTTAGGCACATTCCTAAGCATCTTTCTCATTCCCAGGAACATTGCTCAACTAACATTTATTCAGTATGTAAAGGTTCTGACCTGTTGTTGGAAGTGCTATAGGGGTTCATTCAAATATGCTTAATCCAAACATGCCTACATTCTCTCCTTAACTCAGTGCCAACAAGGAGCAAGTAATTTATGATGCAATTCTCATACTATCATTAGAAGCCTAAACAAAAAACAAAGAGGTCTGGTGGATTTTTAACATTACCTCAATGAAAATGATGAACAGGCCACATTAGTAAACAAATTTACTACTCTGCAAATTAATGGGTCATCAAGTAAAGATGAAGCAGCAGAAAAAAAATGGCAGGAAGTAGACAGGAACCCTGTAAATGTGGATTCACAGTCTGGTTTCTGTCACTGTTATACTCTCTGCAAGTTACTTAACCTCTTTATGCTTCGGTTTCAACAAATGAAGATACTGGGAGCACCTTACAGATGGTTGCAAAGATTAAATGACTTATGAGAAGGGGAGTGGAGATAAATATTAAAAACTGTTGTTGGGCCCTGACTGGCTTCAACAGTAACTTTTCAGTTAAATCTCTACCCAGGGAGCCAGCATTGTGGCACAGCGAGCTAAGCCGCTGCCTGCAATGCCAGCATCCTATACGGGAGCCAGTTCCTGTCCCGGCTGCTCCACTTCCAATCCAGCTCCGTGGTAATGGCAGGAAAAGCAGTGAAGGATGGCCCAAATGTACAGGCCCCTTCCACCCACATGGGAGACCCAGATGAAGCCTCTGGCTCCTGTCTTCGGCCTGGCCAAGCCTTGGCCTTTGCGGCCATTTAGAGAGTAAACCATCAGAAGGAAAATTCTCTCTCTCTTTCTCTCTCTCTCTCTCTCTCTTTCTCTCTAACTCTGATTTTCAAATAAATAAGTAAACCTTAAAAAAAAAAAAAAAAACCCTACCCATGTACCCATGTATGTGAAAAAGTGGGGGACAGTTTCCCTTCAGATCAACCTATAGAAAGGAATACTTGTTGAGCACAATTATTCCCTATTTAACCTTGGACTTCGTGTCTGGCTTCTGCTTTTCAGATTAATAGAATTACAGATAGGGTCTATGAGTGACACATGTCACCTTGTCTCACAAGTGTATAAAGTGAATTGCGGCAGAATTAAGGCAATCTGTCCCCAAGTGCTTCCTTCTGTCATCACCTCCACCCATTCAAATCTCTGCCCCTCTTCCTGCCACAACAATGGCTCCATGGGAGTTTCTCCAACATGTGCTTCATCTGATTGAGATTGCGCCAATACCATTTTCTTATACTAATATTCCAAATATTCCTGATACTAATATTCCAAATAGTTCCCCAAAACCCTTTTCAGTATTATTTCTCAGAGAATTTTACAAATAGCTATACTTCAGTGAAACTCATCACCCTTGTTTTTCCTAGCACTCTCATTTTCTCCTTGCCTGAGCTATCTGCTCACATGAGAACCTCTGCACCCATCTCCTGACCAATACTTTAAGGAAACTTAAATGAAGCAATGTCAGTAATGATAGCTTATCACACAAAAAGTCACAGGAACTAATTTGATGGACCAGGCCAAACCATCACTTAGAAAATTAATATCAGTCTCAGCTACAGCAAAAGTTTCCGCCATTCCTGGTATAAGAGTTTTGGAAAAGCTCCTCACCCTGGGATTTTACTATACTGAGCAAGTAGACAGTACCCAAAAACCTGTCAACTATGACGATAACTGGCTTTCTTTTATGTACAGTTCTCATCACATAAGCTCAATCTAGATGGTGCCAAAACAATCCATCATTTTGTTTTATTTGGTATTTTAATGCAAAACAGGTCTCCCAAAAATCCCTCCAACTGTTGTATTTTCCAGACCTTTGACAAACAAGATTCTTAGTTGTTTTGTTTGGTTTTGTTTTTATGTCTTCTGAAACCTTGGTAAAGCAATTGCAAGCATATATTATCTTGCATATTTTATCTTCACAGGAGCTTAAAAAAATCAGAACCTCCTGGTATTATAAAGTGTGGACAAAGAATCCATAGGCAAGAAAAAGTAAAGTTAGATCAGATTTTAAACCATCGATTATTCAAAGAAAAGTTACTTTATACTGCCCAAGACAGTTTTATTTCAAAAAGCTTTCATGGGTTCCAAACATTGCACAGAGTGGTTAACTCAATGCATAAAGTGCCACAAGCCTATAAAAGTAACCCTTAAACAGAGGCTACAATGAGAAAGGGCCATCCTCTGAGGTTAACAAACCCAAATCCACATGAGGTGGCTGGAATTAGCCACTGACTGCTGAGGAGGCAAAGGGAGCCTCAGCAAGAACTACTGTAATTTTTAAATCCATAAAACTTCCCAACAATGGCAATATAACAACCACTACATGCGCTCTCGCTTTCTCTCTTTCTCTCTTTCTCTCTCTCTCTCTCTCTTTCTCTGTGTGTGTGTGTGTGTGTGTGTGTGTGTCTGGCATATTGAAAATATAAAAGGCATTGGTCCACCAGATGATTTCCCAAAGTGATCCGTCCTTGCAATGATATTTGGAAATAATTAGCCACCAACACCTAAAACCATCAAGGAAGAGTCCACTTTTAAATGAAACTAATTTACCCAGTGCATATTAAGCACCTATTATGTACAACACTTCACAGAAAGGTTAAGACAAGAGAAGACAAAGAAGACAACCTTCACTGAACACCTGGTACTAAGTATTCAGTTCCAAGTGCTTCTACATCTACCTCACTCAGTCCCTTTGAAGCCCTTGAGTTAGGTATTCCTATTTCTAGATTAATAACCTGAGGTCAGAGCAATTAAGCAACTCTTGTAGGTCACAGACACACAGACTGTGGTGAGATGAGGGACAAATTGGACCCAGAGCTCTCTAACCAAAATTCATGCCTCTTCCAGAGTACACCCTGCCTCCCCAAAACACAACTCTTCCTTCAAGGAATTTACTGTCTGGGATGTCTGTAACCTTTGAGAATCATAAGTTTAAAAATATGCTGGAATAAGACAACTTGGGTATATGAGCAGAGGACCAGTACCTTCAATATAAAATGAAATAAAGAGGGAGGAGATGGCAGGCATTTGGCATAGTGGTTAAGACACCATTTGGGATGCCCACACCTTTGTCAGATGGCCTGAGTTCAAGTCCCAGTTACACTCCCAAGTCCAGCTTCCTGTTAATGCATACCCTGGGAGCCAGCAAGTGATGGCTCAAGTACTTGGGTCCATGCCACTCACATGAGAGACTTAGGTTGAGTTTCTGGGCTTTGACCTGGCTTGGCCCTGTCTACTCCTATAGTGGAAGAGTGACCTTTCTCTCTCTCTCTCTCTCTCTCTCTCTCTCTCTCCAATAAATAAATTTTAAAAAGAGAGAGAGAAGAAAGAAATTTAGTGGTGTTTTGCAGACATTGTCACTAAAAGAGAGTAGGGGGGTCAGCTCCATGGACCAGTAGGTTAATCCTCCGCCTGCGGCGCTGGTATCCCATATGGGCACCAGTTCTAAGTCCTGGCTGCTCCTCTTCCAATCCAGCTCTCTGCTATGGCCAGGGAAGGCAGTGGAAGATGGCCCAAGCTGTTGGAGCCCCTGCACCCACATGGGAGACTGGTAAGAAGCACCTGGCTCCTGGCTTTGGATCACCACAGCTTTGGCCGTTGTGGCCATTTGGGGAGTGACCCAACAGAAGGAAGACCTTTCTCTCTGTCTCTCCCTCTCACTGTATGTAACTCTACCTCTCAAATAAATAAATAAAATATTTTAAAAAAAGAATTTCTTGAATAAAACAGCTAGAAGAAAATATACTTTTAATACCAACCAACAAAACTTACCCAAACCATATTTACCATATTTTTGTTCTAAGTCAGTTCCTCAAACAAGAATATCCTGACCAGCTAACACAAATGTCCAATGTATTAAGAAGTTAGATTCTGCATAGTAAAATCATAAACTGGTCTTTAAAAATGTAGTGTCTAGTCTCTTAAACTTACATAAATAAGATTCACATGCCCCTATCCCATTATCTCTAAATGAAATAAAACCAAATACCCAAATCTGCTTGGTGGTGATTTTTACCAAAGTGCAGAACTCCAAGCGCCACCCCCAATCCGAGAGCCAGCCTCCACTAGGTGCTTCCCTCAGCATTGCCCAGGCACTCTGTAGAATCTCTTCCCTTCCATTTACCTGGCCCATTCAGGCACAAAGGGACAAAAGCCCTCTGCCCATGAACACCTAAGTACCTTGAGGAGACAGTATTGCCTTAAATCACCCTCAGGGAGAGGATCGATACTCAGAGACGGAGGGCGTGATCAAAATCTAGGGCATTCAACTCCCACTGTCACACTGTACTTCACTCTATTCCCTAATTTTTAAAGCTTTATTTATTTATTTATCTGAAAAGCAGAGTTACGGAGAGGCAGAGGCAAGCCAGAGAGAGAGAGAGAGGCCCTCCATCCACCAGTCCACTCCTCAGATGGTCACAACAGCCAGAACTATGCTGATCCAAAGCCAGGAGCCAAGAGCCTCCTCCAGGCCCCCTACGTGGGTGCAGGGGCCCAAGGACCTGGTCATCTTCCACTGCTTCCCCAGGCCATAACAGAGATCTGGATCAGAAGCAGCGCCCACATGGGATGCCGGCATTGCAGGCGGCGGCTCCACCCGCTGCGCCACAGCATAGGCCCCATATTCTATTCCCTCTTAATGTAACACTCGCAGGAGCACATGTCCCTTACTGCCAGGGACAGCTGCTAAACATATCTTTACATTGCAGAGGTGGTTGAACCATACGAAGTAGCCAGTGGTTAACCTGGGTACTTTTGCATACAGAAATAGCAATTTCATAGGTATCAAGCTAACAGAACGTGCAAGTGCAAGATGTCTTCCAGCAGCACTCTCTCTCCCCCAGAGGACTGCAGTGCTTCCCTGATAGACGTCTGCTGGTTCCTTCCAACACCGTGGCTACAGGTCGAAGGTTGATCCTATAACTACCTTGGGAAGTTATGTGTCGGAGAAACTATAAAGCAGAAAATCCAGCCTTCTCTCAGTGGATAATTCCAAAGCCATAGGAAATAATGAGGAGGGAAAAAAAACCAAGACCTTTTAACTGTGAAGGCAATAAAAACATGTTCCAAGTATAAACAGTTTAAGATGGTATAATACCCGGCTCTTCTACCTCGGCAAAGGAGCTTGTTCCATCGCTGCTACAGAAAATCTCCATCAAGACATTACAGGCGATTGAGCTCCCAAACTAGTTGGGTCCTGTATGCGCTCCACCAAATTGTATTTATGGACTTCCATAAAGTGAAAGCATCAAAGACGCTTCACCCAGGTCCCCAGGCTGGGCTGGCACCAGGGCCAATGAAAGCAAATGCCTGATCCCTTAATTCTCAGGGCTTCACTGTTCCCCCAATCCCCCCTTTCTGCGGCTTGTCCCTGCCTAGCTAGGAAGTGTCAATGGAGAGATTTGGCTTTATCCCCTGGGAGGCACAGGACAGAAACACAGAGTGAAAAGGAAGTATACAGGATTACACACTTACTCTTACGGGTGAAAATGTTTATAATGCAGGTCCTCGTGGCAAGATCCTTCTCTTCCTCTGAACTGGTCTCTTCAGGCTGGCATAAATGGGTCTGATTAATGAGGTGACCTAAGGGCAGGTGTCTGACCCAGCAGGTATGCATCCCACACCAGAGTGCCTGGGTTCAAGTCCCAGCTCTAGCTCTTGATTCCAGCTTCCTGCTAGTACACAGCCCACGTAGCAGCCAGTGATGGTTCAAGCAATTGGGCTCCTACAACACATGTGGAGACTCTGGATTGGGTTCTTGGCCCCCAGCTTAAACCCTGGCTATTGTATACATTGAGAGTAAACCAGTAAACAGGAGCACTCTCTCTCTCTCTCTCTCACTTTCTCTCTCTTTCCTCCTCTTCAAATAATTTAAAAGAAAGAAAACTAGGTCTCTTAGGCCTTCTCTGCATAAAATAGCTTTTCTTTACAAGAATATGTATGTGCAATGTACATTTGTGTATACATACATGCTTATAAGAACATGTGAACTTAAGCCTTTCTCTGGGTCACACCCACGCGTTCTGGCCGAAATTCTGAAGTTACGATTCACAGACAAGGCAACAGCAAAGAGGTAAGAGATCTGGCTTTCCTCAAATGAAGGAAATGAGCCTGAAGTAGCCACTAACCTCACAGACAGAGAGACAACAGATACTAGGCACATCCCTTAAATTATTCCTGCTAAAAAGAAAAAGAATCTAGCCTGAATGAGATCAAGTCTCCCAATCTAACTACCAGTTCACAGAAAGATAGAGGCAACAGGGGAGCACAGTACAGTGCACAGGTAAAGGTGCAGGCACGTGGGTCACTGCGTCTGTGCACAGCAGGTGAAAGTTCTATATCAACATTAGACAAGGCAAAGGCCCAGTGCTTGAATCCATCGACACCATC